>NC_071127.1:2500-602500 GCF_024256425.1 Clarias gariepinus
CCTAACCCTAACCCTAACCCTAACCCTAACCCTAACCCTAACCCTAACCCTAACCCTAACCCTAACCCTAACCCTAACCCTAACCCTAACCCTAACCCTAACCCTAACCCTAACCCTAACCCTAACCCTAACCCTAACCCTAACCCTAACCCTAACCCTAACCCTAACCCTAACCCTAACCCTAACCCTAACCCTAACCCTAACCCTAACCCTAACCCTAACCCTAACCCTAACCCTAACCCTAACCCTAACCCTAACCCTAACCCTAACCCTAACCCTAACCCTAACCCTAACCCTAACCCTAACCCTAACCCTAACCCTAACCCTAACCCTAACCCTAACCCTAACCCTAACCCTAACCCTAACCCTAACCCTAACCCTAACCCTAACCCTAACCCTAACCCTAACCCTAACCCTAACCCTAACCCTAACCCTAACCCTAACCCTAACCCTAACCCTAACCCTAACCCTAACCCTAACCCTAACCCTAACCCTAACCCTAACCCTAACCCTAACCCTAACCCTAACCCTAACCCTAACCCTAACCCTAACCCTAACCCTAACCCTAACCCTAACCCTAACCCTAACCCTAACCCTAACCCTAACCCTAACCCTAACCCTAACCCTAACCCTAACCCTAACCCTAACCCTAACCCTAACCCTAACCCTAACCCTAACCCTAACCCTAACCCTAACCCTAACCCTAACCCTAACCCTAACCCTAACCCTAACCCTAACCCTAACCCTAACCCTAACCCTAACCCTAACCCTAACCCTAACCCTAACCCTAACCCTAACCCTAACCCTAACCCTAACCCTAACCCTAACCCTAACCCTAACCCTAACCCTAACCCTAACCCTAACCCTAACCCTAACCCTAACCCTAACCCTAACCCTAACCCTAACCCTAACCCTAACCCTAACCCTAACCCTAACCCTAACCCTAACCCTAACCCTAACCCTAACCCTAACCCTAACCCTAACCCTAACCCTAACCCTAACCCTAACCCTAACCCTAACCCTAACCCTAACCCTAACCCTAACCCTAACCCTAACCCTAACCCTAACCCTAACCCTAACCCTAACCCTAACCCTAACCCTAACCCTAACCCTAACCCTAACCCTAACCCTAACCCTAACCCTAACCCTAACCCTAACCCTAACCCTAACCCTAACCCTAACCCTAACCCTAACCCTAACCCTAACCCTAACCCTAACCCTAACCCTAACCCTAACCCTAACCCTAACCCTAACCCTAACCCTAACCCTAACCCTAACCCTAACCCTAACCCTAACCCTAACCCTAACCCTAACCCTAACCCTAACCCTAACCCTAACCCTAACCCTAACCCTAACCCTAACCCTAACCCTAACCCTAACCCTAACCCTAACCCTAACCCTAACCCTAACCCTAACCCTAACCCTAACCCTAACCCTAACCCTAACCCTAACCCTAACCCTAACCCTAACCCTAACCCTAACCCTAACCCTAACCCTAACCCTAACCCTAACCCTAACCCTAACCCTAACCCTAACCCTAACCCTAACCCTAACCCTAACCCTAACCCTAACCCTAACCCTAACCCTAACCCTAACCCTAACCCTAACCCTAACCCTAACCCTAACCCTAACCCTAACCCTAACCCTAACCCTAACCCTAACCCTAACCCTAACCCTAACCCTAACCCTAACCCTAACCCTAACCCTAACCCTAACCCTAACCCTAACCCTAACCCTAACCCTAACCCTAACCCTAACCCTAACCCTAACCCTAACCCTAACCCTAACCCTAACCCTAACCCTAACCCTAACCCTAACCCTAACCCTAACCCTAACCCTAACCCTAACCCTAACCCTAACCCTAACCCTAACCCTAACCCTAACCCTAACCCTAACCCTAACCCTAACCCTAACCCTAACCCTAACCCTAACCCTAACCCTAACCCTAACCCTAACCCTAACCCTAACCCTAACCCTAACCCTAACCCTAACCCTAACCCTAACCCTAACCCTAACCCTAACCCTAACCCTAACCCTAACCCTAACCCTAACCCTAACCCTAACCCTAACCCTAACCCTAACCCTAACCCTAACCCTAACCCTAACCCTAACCCTAACCCTAACCCTAACCCTAACCCTAACCCTAACCCTAACCCTAACCCTAACCCTAACCCTAACCCTAACCCTAACCCTAACCCTAACCCTAACCCTAACCCTAACCCTAACCCTAACCCTAACCCTAACCCTAACCCTAACCCTAACCCTAACCCTAACCCTAACCCTAACCCTAACCCTAACCCTAACCCTAACCCTAACCCTAACCCTAACCCTAACCCTAACCCTAACCCTAACCCTAACCCTAACCCTAACCCTAACCCTAACCCTAACCCTAACCCTAACCCTAACCCTAACCCTAACCCTAACCCTAACCCTAACCCTAACCCTAACCCTAACCCTAACCCTAACCCTAACCCTAACCCTAACCCTAACCCTAACCCTAACCCTAACCCTAACCCTAACCCTAACCCTAACCCTAACCCTAACCCTAACCCTAACCCTAACCCTAACCCTAACCCTAACCCTAACCCTAACCCTAACCCTAACCCTAACCCTAACCCTAACCCTAACCCTAACCCTAACCCTAACCCTAACCCTAACCCTAACCCTAACCCTAACCCTAACCCTAACCCTAACCCTAACCCTAACCCTAACCCTAACCCTAACCCTAACCCTAACCCTAACCCTAACCCTAACCCTAACCCTAACCCTAACCCTAACCCTAACCCTAACCCTAACCCTAACCCTAACCCTAACCCTAACCCTAACCCTAACCCTAACCCTAACCCTAACCCTAACCCTAACCCTAACCCTAACCCTAACCCTAACCCTAACCCTAACCCTAACCCTAACCCTAACCCTAACCCTAACCCTAACCCTAACCCTAACCCTAACCCTAACCCTAACCCTAACCCTAACCCTAACCCTAACCCTAACCCTAACCCTAACCCTAACCCTAACCCTAACCCTAACCCTAACCCTAACCCTAACCCTAACCCTAACCCTAACCCTAACCCTAACCCTAACCCTAACCCTAACCCTAACCCTAACCCTAACCCTAACCCTAACCCTAACCCTAACCCTAACCCTAACCCTAACCCTAACCCTAACCCTAACCCTAACCCTAACCCTAACCCTAACCCTAACCCTAACCCTAACCCTAACCCTAACCCTAACCCTAACCCTAACCCTAACCCTAACCCTAACCCTAACCCTAACCCTAACCCTAACCCTAACCCTAACCCTAACCCTAACCCTAACCCTAACCCTAACCCTAACCCTAACCCTAACCCTAACCCTAACCCTAACCCTAACCCTAACCCTAACCCTAACCCTAACCCTAACCCTAACCCTAACCCTAACCCTAACCCTAACCCTAACCCTAACCCTAACCCTAACCCTAACCCTAACCCTAACCCTAACCCTAACCCTAACCCTAACCCTAACCCTAACCCTAACCCTAACCCTAACCCTAACCCTAACCCTAACCCTAACCCTAACCCTAACCCTAACCCTAACCCTAACCCTAACCCTAACCCTAACCCTAACCCTAACCCTAACCCTAACCCTAACCCTAACCCTAACCCTAACCCTAACCCTAACCCTAACCCTAACCCTAACCCTAACCCTAACCCTAACCCTAACCCTAACCCTAACCCTAACCCTAACCCTAACCCTAACCCTAACCCTAACCCTAACCCTAACCCTAACCCTAACCCTAACCCTAACCCTAACCCTAACCCTAACCCTAACCCTAACCCTAACCCTAACCCTAACCCTAACCCTAACCCTAACCCTAACCCTAACCCTAACCCTAACCCTAACCCTAACCCTAACCCTAACCCTAACCCTAACCCTAACCCTAACCCTAACCCTAACCCTAACCCTAACCCTAACCCTAACCCTAACCCTAACCCTAACCCTAACCCTAACCCTAACCCTAACCCTAACCCTAACCCTAACCCTAACCCTAACCCTAACCCTAACCCTAACCCTAACCCTAACCCTAACCCTAACCCTAACCCTAACCCTAACCCTAACCCTAACCCTAACCCTAACCCTAACCCTAACCCTAACCCTAACCCTAACCCTAACCCTAACCCTAACCCTAACCCTAACCCTAACCCTAACCCTAACCCTAACCCTAACCCTAACCCTAACCCTAACCCTAACCCTAACCCTAACCCTAACCCTAACCCTAACCCTAACCCTAACCCTAACCCTAACCCTAACCCTAACCCTAACCCTAACCCTAACCCTAACCCTAACCCTAACCCTAACCCTAACCCTAACCCTAACCCTAACCCTAACCCTAACCCTAACCCTAACCCTAACCCTAACCCTAACCCTAACCCTAACCCTAACCCTAACCCTAACCCTAACCCTAACCCTAACCCTAACCCTAACCCTAACCCTAACCCTAACCCTAACCCTAACCCTAACCCTAACCCTAACCCTAACCCTAACCCTAACCCTAACCCTAACCCTAACCCTAACCCTAACCCTAACCCTAACCCTAACCCTAACCCTAACCCTAACCCTAACCCTAACCCTAACCCTAACCCTAACCCTAACCCTAACCCTAACCCTAACCCTAACCCTAACCCTAACCCTAACCCTAACCCTAACCCTAACCCTAACCCTAACCCTAACCCTAACCCTAACCCTAACCCTAACCCTAACCCTAACCCTAACCCTAACCCTAACCCTAACCCTAACCCTAACCCTAACCCTAACCCTAACCCTAACCCTAACCCTAACCCTAACCCTAACCCTAACCCTAACCCTAACCCTAACCCTAACCCTAACCCTAACCCTAACCCTAACCCTAACCCTAACCCTAACCCTAACCCTAACCCTAACCCTAACCCTAACCCTAACCCTAACCCTAACCCTAACCCTAACCCTAACCCTAACCCTAACCCTAACCCTAACCCTAACCCTAACCCTAACCCTAACCCTAACCCTAACCCTAACCCTAACCCTAACCCTAACCCTAACCCTAACCCTAACCCTAACCCTAACCCTAACCCTAACCCTAACCCTAACCCTAACCCTAACCCTAACCCTAACCCTAACCCTAACCCTAACCCTAACCCTAACCCTAACCCTAACCCTAACCCTAACCCTAACCCTAACCCTAACCCTAACCCTAACCCTAACCCTAACCCTAACCCTAACCCTAACCCTAACCCTAACCCTAACCCTAACCCTAACCCTAACCCTAACCCTAACCCTAACCCTAACCCTAACCCTAACCCTAACCCTAACCCTAACCCTAACCCTAACCCTAACCCTAACCCTAACCCTAACCCTAACCCTAACCCTAACCCTAACCCTAACCCTAACCCTAACCCTAACCCTAACCCTAACCCTAACCCTAACCCTAACCCTAACCCTAACCCTAACCCTAACCCTAACCCTAACCCTAACCCTAACCCTAACCCTAACCCTAACCCTAACCCTAACCCTAACCCTAACCCTAACCCTAACCCTAACCCTAACCCTAACCCTAACCCTAACCCTAACCCTAACCCTAACCCTAACCCTAACCCTAACCCTAACCCTAACCCTAACCCTAACCCTAACCCTAACCCTAACCCTAACCCTAACCCTAACCCTAACCCTAACCCTAACCCTAACCCTAACCCTAACCCTAACCCTAACCCTAACCCTAACCCTAACCCTAACCCTAACCCTAACCCTAACCCTAACCCTAACCCTAACCCTAACCCTAACCCTAACCCTAACCCTAACCCTAACCCTAACCCTAACCCTAACCCTAACCCTAACCCTAACCCTAACCCTAACCCTAACCCTAACCCTAACCCTAACCCTAACCCTAACCCTAACCCTAACCCTAACCCTAACCCTAACCCTAACCCTAACCCTAACCCTAACCCTAACCCTAACCCTAACCCTAACCCTAACCCTAACCCTAACCCTAACCCTAACCCTAACCCTAACCCTAACCCTAACCCTAACCCTAACCCTAACCCTAACCCTAACCCTAACCCTAACCCTAACCCTAACCCTAACCCTAACCCTAACCCTAACCCTAACCCTAACCCTAACCCTAACCCTAACCCTAACCCTAACCCTAACCCTAACCCTAACCCTAACCCTAACCCTAACCCTAACCCTAACCCTAACCCTAACCCTAACTTCCAGAAAAATGAAAAAGCTAATTATTTTTCCTTGGTTGTTATTTAAGGAACAATTTTTTCAATAAGGGGGTGTATCCCATGCATTTAAAGGGTCAGTTGAACAAAGTTTTCATCACTCTAGCATCGAAGCAGCCAGGAGAAACATTAAAATGCAAGTCTGTGCCTGATGAAGGTTAAGTCAAACCGAAACGTAGCGCCAAATAGACTTGCAATGAAGAGCTCAAAGTGTTAACCAAGGGGAGGGATGTTTTTCAAAGCTACAGGGGAGATTTTAGGTGTCTGAGACCTTTGAAATCGTGGTAGGCCCGCGCACAACGTTGGTTCTGGGCCTGCAGAGACCCGAGTTTCCCTATCCTATCCCCAAACCCCACCCTATCCCCAAAGTTCCTTGCCTTGGACCCTGCCCCGGGACTGTTTACCTAATTGTCTTAACCCCTACCCCCCTCTTTCCCTAAACATAACCTCACTTGGGTTCTTTGCGGATTTCTGGAACCACGGTTTTCACCCTAACCTAACCCAGCCAGTGCCACCCGATGGAGTTGGACTTGGACCACCTTTTTGTCTTCCAAATAGCCTGAAAAACAACAAAAATTAATCAAAGATAATACTTACCTGCTGCACTTACCTGTCCTGATGGTCAAAAATCCTGAAACAAGGTAAAAAGAACCATAAAAATTGAGGGACAATTTTTGGTAAGTTGAAAGGAAGTCAAAAACACTGTCCATATGGTCAAAAATCCTGAAAAAAGGAAAAAAGAACCATCAAACACATGAAAAAAATCATGGGACAATTTTTGGAAACTTGGAAAAAGTTTATTAATTACCTGGTACACTTATTTTCTGAAGTTAAATAATTTGGAGAAGAAAATAACTTCCAGAAAAATGAAAAAGCTAATTATTTTTCCTTGGTTGTTATTTAAGGAACAATTTTTTCAATAAGGGGGTGTATCCCATGCATTTAAAGGGTCAGTTGAACAAAGTTTTCATCACTCTAGCATCGAAGCAGCCAGGAGAAACATTAAAATGCAAGTCTGTGCCTGATGAAGGTTAAGTCAAACCGAAACGTAGCGCCAAATAGACTTGCAATGAAGAGCTCAAAGTGTTAACCAAGGGGAGGGATGTTTTTCAAAGCTACAGGGGAGATTTTAGGTGTCTGAGACCTTTGAAATCGTGGTAGGCCCGCGCACAACGTTGGTTCTGGGCCTGCAGAGACCCGAGTTTCCCTATCCTATCCCCAAACCCCACCCTATCCCCAAAGTTCCTTGCCTTGGACCCTGCCCCGGGACTGTTTACCTAATTGTCTTAACCCCTACCCCCCTCTTTCCCTAAACATAACCTCACTTGGGTTCTTTGCGGATTTCTGGAACCACGGTTTTCACCCTAACCTAACCCAGCCAGTGCCACCCGATGGAGTTGGACTTGGACCACCTTTTTGTCTTCCAAATAGCCTGAAAAACAACAAAAATTAATCAAAGATAATACTTACCTGCTGCACTTACCTGTCCTGATGGTCAAAAATCCTGAAACAAGGTAAAAAGAACCATAAAAATTGAGGGACAATTTTTGGTAAGTTGAAAGGAAGTCAAAAACACTGTCCATATGGTCAAAAATCCTGAAAAAAGGAAAAAAGAACCATCAAACACATGAAAAAAATCATGGGACAATTTTTGGAAACTTGGAAAAAGTTTATTAATTACCTGGTACACTTATTTTCTGAAGTTAAATAATTTGGAGAAGAAAATAACTTCCAGAAAAATGAAAAAGCTAATTATTTTTCCTTGGTTGTTATTTAAGGAACAATTTTTTCAATAAGGGGGTGTATCCCATGCATTTAAAGGGTCAGTTGAACAAAGTTTTCATCACTCTAGCATCGAAGCAGCCAGGAGAAACATTAAAATGCAAGTCTGTGCCTGATGAAGGTTAAGTCAAACCGAAACGTAGCGCCAAATAGACTTGCAATGAAGAGCTCAAAGTGTTAACCAAGGGGAGGGATGTTTTTCAAAGCTACAGGGGAGATTTTAGGTGTCTGAGACCTTTGAAATCGTGGTAGGCCCGCGCACAACGTTGGTTCTGGGCCTGCAGAGACCCGAGTTTCCCTATCCTATCCCCAAACCCCACCCTATCCCCAAAGTTCCTTGCCTTGGACCCTGCCCCGGGACTGTTTACCTAATTGTCTTAACCCCTACCCCCCTCTTTCCCTAAACATAACCTCACTTGGGTTCTTTGCGGATTTCTGGAACCACGGTTTTCACCCTAACCTAACCCAGCCAGTGCCACCCGATGGAGTTGGACTTGGACCACCTTTTTGTCTTCCAAATAGCCTGAAAAACAACAAAAATTAATCAAAGATAATACTTACCTGCTGCACTTACCTGTCCTGATGGTCAAAAATCCTGAAACAAGGTAAAAAGAACCATAAAAATTGAGGGACAATTTTTGGTAAGTTGAAAGGAAGTCAAAAACACTGTCCATATGGTCAAAAATCCTGAAAAAAGGAAAAAAGAACCATCAAACACATGAAAAAAATCATGGGACAATTTTTGGAAACTTGGAAAAAGTTTATTAATTACCTGGTACACTTATTTTCTGAAGTTAAATAATTTGGAGAAGAAAATAACTTCCAGAAAAATGAAAAAGCTAATTATTTTTCCTTGGTTGTTATTTAAGGAACAATTTTTTCAATAAGGGGGTGTATCCCATGCATTTAAAGGGTCAGTTGAACAAAGTTTTCATCACTCTAGCATCGAAGCAGCCAGGAGAAACATTAAAATGCAAGTCTGTGCCTGATGAAGGTTAAGTCAAACCGAAACGTAGCGCCAAATAGACTTGCAATGAAGAGCTCAAAGTGTTAACCAAGGGGAGGGATGTTTTTCAAAGCTACAGGGGAGATTTTAGGTGTCTGAGACCTTTGAAATCGTGGTAGGCCCGCGCACAACGTTGGTTCTGGGCCTGCAGAGACCCGAGTTTCCCTATCCTATCCCCAAACCCCACCCTATCCCCAAAGTTCCTTGCCTTGGACCCTGCCCCGGGACTGTTTACCTAATTGTCTTAACCCCTACCCCCCTCTTTCCCTAAACATAACCTCACTTGGGTTCTTTGCGGATTTCTGGAACCACGGTTTTCACCCTAACCTAACCCAGCCAGTGCCACCCGATGGAGTTGGACTTGGACCACCTTTTTGTCTTCCAAATAGCCTGAAAAACAACAAAAATTAATCAAAGATAATACTTACCTGCTGCACTTACCTGTCCTGATGGTCAAAAATCCTGAAACAAGGTAAAAAGAACCATAAAAATTGAGGGACAATTTTTGGTAAGTTGAAAGGAAGTCAAAAACACTGTCCATATGGTCAAAAATCCTGAAAAAAGGAAAAAAGAACCATCAAACACATGAAAAAAATCATGGGACAATTTTTGGAAACTTGGAAAAAGTTTATTAATTACCTGGTACACTTATTTTCTGAAGTTAAATAATTTGGAGAAGAAAATAACTTCCAGAAAAATGAAAAAGCTAATTATTTTTCCTTGGTTGTTATTTAAGGAACAATTTTTTCAATAAGGGGGTGTATCCCATGCATTTAAAGGGTCAGTTGAACAAAGTTTTCATCACTCTAGCATCGAAGCAGCCAGGAGAAACATTAAAATGCAAGTCTGTGCCTGATGAAGGTTAAGTCAAACCGAAACGTAGCGCCAAATAGACTTGCAATGAAGAGCTCAAAGTGTTAACCAAGGGGAGGGATGTTTTTCAAAGCTACAGGGGAGATTTTAGGTGTCTGAGACCTTTGAAATCGTGGTAGGCCCGCGCACAACGTTGGTTCTGGGCCTGCAGAGACCCGAGTTTCCCTATCCTATCCCCAAACCCCACCCTATCCCCAAAGTTCCTTGCCTTGGACCCTGCCCCGGGACTGTTTACCTAATTGTCTTAACCCCTACCCCCCTCTTTCCCTAAACATAACCTCACTTGGGTTCTTTGCGGATTTCTGGAACCACGGTTTTCACCCTAACCTAACCCAGCCAGTGCCACCCGATGGAGTTGGACTTGGACCACCTTTTTGTCTTCCAAATAGCCTGAAAAACAACAAAAATTAATCAAAGATAATACTTACCTGCTGCACTTACCTGTCCTGATGGTCAAAAATCCTGAAACAAGGTAAAAAGAACCATAAAAATTGAGGGACAATTTTTGGTAAGTTGAAAGGAAGTCAAAAACACTGTCCATATGGTCAAAAATCCTGAAAAAAGGAAAAAAGAACCATCAAACACATGAAAAAAATCATGGGACAATTTTTGGAAACTTGGAAAAAGTTTATTAATTACCTGGTACACTTATTTTCTGAAGTTAAATAATTTGGAGAAGAAAATAACTTCCAGAAAAATGAAAAAGCTAATTATTTTTCCTTGGTTGTTATTTAAGGAACAATTTTTTCAATAAGGGGGTGTATCCCATGCATTTAAAGGGTCAGTTGAACAAAGTTTTCATCACTCTAGCATCGAAGCAGCCAGGAGAAACATTAAAATGCAAGTCTGTGCCTGATGAAGGTTAAGTCAAACCGAAACGTAGCGCCAAATAGACTTGCAATGAAGAGCTCAAAGTGTTAACCAAGGGGAGGGATGTTTTTCAAAGCTACAGGGGAGATTTTAGGTGTCTGAGACCTTTGAAATCGTGGTAGGCCCGCGCACAACGTTGGTTCTGGGCCTGCAGAGACCCGAGTTTCCCTATCCTATCCCCAAACCCCACCCTATCCCCAAAGTTCCTTGCCTTGGACCCTGCCCCGGGACTGTTTACCTAATTGTCTTAACCCCTACCCCCCTCTTTCCCTAAACATAACCTCACTTGGGTTCTTTGCGGATTTCTGGAACCACGGTTTTCACCCTAACCTAACCCAGCCAGTGCCACCCGATGGAGTTGGACTTGGACCACCTTTTTGTCTTCCAAATAGCCTGAAAAACAACAAAAATTAATCAAAGATAATACTTACCTGCTGCACTTACCTGTCCTGATGGTCAAAAATCCTGAAACAAGGTAAAAAGAACCATAAAAATTGAGGGACAATTTTTGGTAAGTTGAAAGGAAGTCAAAAACACTGTCCATATGGTCAAAAATCCTGAAAAAAGGAAAAAAGAACCATCAAACACATGAAAAAAATCATGGGACAATTTTTGGAAACTTGGAAAAAGTTTATTAATTACCTGGTACACTTATTTTCTGAAGTTAAATAATTTGGAGAAGAAAATAACTTCCAGAAAAATGAAAAAGCTAATTATTTTTCCTTGGTTGTTATTTAAGGAACAATTTTTTCAATAAGGGGGTGTATCCCATGCATTTAAAGGGTCAGTTGAACAAAGTTTTCATCACTCTAGCATCGAAGCAGCCAGGAGAAACATTAAAATGCAAGTCTGTGCCTGATGAAGGTTAAGTCAAACCGAAACGTAGCGCCAAATAGACTTGCAATGAAGAGCTCAAAGTGTTAACCAAGGGGAGGGATGTTTTTCAAAGCTACAGGGGAGATTTTAGGTGTCTGAGACCTTTGAAATCGTGGTAGGCCCGCGCACAACGTTGGTTCTGGGCCTGCAGAGACCCGAGTTTCCCTATCCTATCCCCAAACCCCACCCTATCCCCAAAGTTCCTTGCCTTGGACCCTGCCCCGGGACTGTTTACCTAATTGTCTTAACCCCTACCCCCCTCTTTCCCTAAACATAACCTCACTTGGGTTCTTTGCGGATTTCTGGAACCACGGTTTTCACCCTAACCTAACCCAGCCAGTGCCACCCGATGGAGTTGGACTTGGACCACCTTTTTGTCTTCCAAATAGCCTGAAAAACAACAAAAATTAATCAAAGATAATACTTACCTGCTGCACTTACCTGTCCTGATGGTCAAAAATCCTGAAACAAGGTAAAAAGAACCATAAAAATTGAGGGACAATTTTTGGTAAGTTGAAAGGAAGTCAAAAACACTGTCCATATGGTCAAAAATCCTGAAAAAAGGAAAAAAGAACCATCAAACACATGAAAAAAATCATGGGACAATTTTTGGAAACTTGGAAAAAGTTTATTAATTACCTGGTACACTTATTTTCTGAAGTTAAATAATTTGGAGAAGAAAATAACTTCCAGAAAAATGAAAAAGCTAATTATTTTTCCTTGGTTGTTATTTAAGGAACAATTTTTTCAATAAGGGGGTGTATCCCATGCATTTAAAGGGTCAGTTGAACAAAGTTTTCATCACTCTAGCATCGAAGCAGCCAGGAGAAACATTAAAATGCAAGTCTGTGCCTGATGAAGGTTAAGTCAAACCGAAACGTAGCGCCAAATAGACTTGCAATGAAGAGCTCAAAGTGTTAACCAAGGGGAGGGATGTTTTTCAAAGCTACAGGGGAGATTTTAGGTGTCTGAGACCTTTGAAATCGTGGTAGGCCCGCGCACAACGTTGGTTCTGGGCCTGCAGAGACCCGAGTTTCCCTATCCTATCCCCAAACCCCACCCTATCCCCAAAGTTCCTTGCCTTGGACCCTGCCCCGGGACTGTTTACCTAATTGTCTTAACCCCTACCCCCCTCTTTCCCTAAACATAACCTCACTTGGGTTCTTTGCGGATTTCTGGAACCACGGTTTTCACCCTAACCTAACCCTAACCCTAACCCTAAACCCTAACCCTAACCCTAACCCTAACCCTAACCCCTAACCCTAACCCTAACCCTAACCCTAACCCTAACCCGGACCCGATGCCACCAGCCACAGTCCCGTAGACCCGACGGCCGCGGAGATACGCCCACTTAACCCCTGGGTGTTGTGCGCCGCTCACCCCGGCCCGGAGGCACCCACCCCTGGGACTCCTAGAGGCGCTTCCTGACGGGCCCAGGACGAATCCAACGAGACCACAGCCAGCTCTCTAGCCTTAAGGGCCGCGGAGTTAGGTGGGCTCGAACCCCGGGACGTTGCGCGCCGCCTAGCGGCCGCGCCGAGCGCCCCACCCCCGGCAAACCTAGACTCGCTTCTTCAGGGCCCCGAGACGCATCCAAAGACACCTGCCCCAGCGTTCTAGCCCCAAGGGCCGCGGAGATATGTCCGCAAAGTTCCAGGAGCTCACACACCTGTGCGTTGCGCGCCGCCTACTGGCCCCGACGAGCGGCCCATCCCCGAATGACGTAACGCCTCTCGTAGGGCTGCCCGAGACGTATCCAAGGAGCCTTCCCCCAGCTTTCTAGCCCAGACGGCTGCGGAGATATCCCGAAAAGAGCACCGAGAGCTTGTTAGCCGATAGGGGGCGCCCCGAGCGCCTCACCTCCGCGACACCTTGATGCGCTTCCCGAGGCTGCGGGGCCGAATCCAACGAGCCATCCCCCAGCTCTCTAGCACCAACGGCTGCGGAGATACGCCAGCTTAAACCTGGTGACGAAAGAACAGGGAAATTTTTACTCACATCATTTTGACACAGGTACAGGCCATATCAGCCTGGAGGAATGGGATTCACCCCGACCCCAGGCACCTCAGGTCGGCCACACTAGTCCCCCCCACCCGCGGTCACATCCCTGGAGGTCAGGCTTTGGTACTTTCTAAATTTTCAGCACTTTTCTTATGTTTTGTGTGATTTTAAATGATATTCTCACGCCCATATCTCGGTCACCGTATATCCGATCTGCCCCAAATTTTGCACCTGACCTCGGGAGAAGGTCCCGGACCCGATGCCACCAGCCACAGTCCCGTACACCCGACGGCCGCGGAGATACGCCCACTTAACCCCTGGGTGTTGTGCGCCGCTCACCCCGGCCCGGAGGCACCCACCCCTGGGACTCCTAGAGGCGCTTCCTGACGGGCCCAGGACGAATCCAACGAGACCACAGCCAGCTCTCTAGCCTTAAGGGCCGCGGAGTTAGGTGGGCTCGAACCCCGGGACGTTGCGCGCCGCCTAGCGGCCGCGCCGAGCGCCCCACCCCCGGCAAACCTAGACTCGCTTCTTCAGGGCCCCGAGACGCATCCAAAGACACCTGCCCCAGCGTTCTAGCCCCAAGGGCCGCGGAGATATGTCCGCAAAGTTCCAGGAGCTCACACACCTGTGCGTTGCGCGCCGCCTACTGGCCCCGACGAGCGGCCCATCCCCGAATGACGTAACGCCTCTCGTAGGGCTGCCCGAGACGTATCCAAGGAGCCTTCCCCCAGCTTTCTAGCCCAGACGGCTGCGGAGATATCCCGAAAAGAGCACCGAGAGCTTGTTAGCCGATAGGGGGCGCCCCGAGCGCCTCACCTCCGCGACACCTTGATGCGCTTCCCGAGGCTGCGGGGCCGAATCCAACGAGCCATCCCCCAGCTCTCTAGCACCAACGGCTGCGGAGATACGCCAGCTTAAACCTGGTGGCGAAAGAACAGGGAAATTTTTACTCACATCATTTTGACACAGGTACAGGCCATATCAGCCTGGAGGAATGGGATTCACCCCGACCCCAGGCACCTCAGGTCGGCCACACTAGTCCCCCCCACCCGCGGTCACATCCCTGGAGGTCAGGCTTTGGTACTTTCTAAATTTTCAGCACTTTTCTTATGTTTTGTGTGATTTTAAATGATATTCTCACGCCCATATCTCGGTCACCGTATATCCGATCTGCCCCAAATTTTGCACCTGACCTCGGGAGAAGGTCCCGGACCCGATGCCACCAGCCACAGTCCCGTAGACCCGACGGCCGCGGAGATACGCCCACTTAACCCCTGGGTGTTGTGCGCCGCTCACCCCGGCCCGGAGGCACCCACCCCTGGGAATCCTAGAGGCGCTTCCTGACGGGCCCAGGACGAATCCAACGAGACCTCAGCCAGCTCTCTAGCCTTAAGGGCCGCGGAGTTAGGTGGGCTCGAACCCCGGGACGTTGCGCGCCGCCTAGCGGCCGCGCCGAGCGCCCCACCCCCGGCAAACCTAGACTCGCTTCTTCAGGGCCCCGAGACGCATCCAAAGACACCTGCCCCAGCGTTCTAGCCCCAAGGGCCGCGGAGATATGTCCGCAAAGTTCCAGGAGCTCACACACCTGTGCGTTGCGCGCCGCCTACTGGCCCCGACGAGCGGCCCATCCCCGAATGACGTAACGCCTCTCGTAGGGCTGCCCGAGACGTATCCAAGGAGCCTTCCCCCAGCTTTCTAGCCCAGACGGCTGCGGAGATATCCCGAAAAGAGCACCGAGAGCTTGTTAGCCGATAGGGGGCGCCCCGAGCGCCTCACCTCCGCGACACCTTGATGCGCTTCCCGAGGCTGCGGGGCCGAATCCAACGAGCCATCCCCCAGCTCTCTAGCACCAACGGCTGCGGAGATACGCCAGCTTAAACCTGGTGGCGAAAGAACAGGGAAATTTTTACTCACATCATTTTGACACAGGTACAGGCCATATCAGCCTGGAGGAATGGGATTCACCCCGACCCCAGGCACCTCAGGTCGGCCACACTAGTCCCCCCCACCCGCGGTCACATCCCTGGAGGTCAGGCTTTGGTACTTTCTAAATTTTCAGCACTTTTCTTATGTTTTGTGTGATTTTAAATGATATTCTCACGCCCATATCTCGGTCACCGTATATCCGATCTGCCCCAAATTTTGCACCTGACCTCGGGAGAAGGTCCCGGACCCGATGCCACCAGCCACAGTCCCGTACACCCGACGGCCGCGGAGATACGCCCACTTAACCCCTGGGTGTTGTGCGCCGCTCACCCCGGCCCGGAGGCACCCACCCCTGGGAATCCTAGAGGCGCTTCCTGACGGGCCCAGGACGAATCCAACGAGACCTCAGCCAGCTCTCTAGCCTTAAGGGCCGCGGAGTTAGGTGGGCTCGAACCCCGGGACGTTGCGCGCCGCCTAGCGGCCGCGCCGAGCGCCCCACCCCCGGCAAACCTAGACTCGCTTCTTCAGGGCCCCGAGACGCATCCAAAGACACCTGCCCCAGCGTTCTAGCCCCAAGGGCCGCGGAGATATGTCCGCAAAGTTCCAGGAGCTCACACACCTGTGCGTTGCGCGCCGCCTACTGGCCCCGACGAGCGGCCCATCCCCGAATGACGTAACGCCTCTCGTAGGGCTGCCCGAGACGTATCCAAGGAGCCTTCCCCCAGCTTTCTAGCCCAGACGGCTGCGGAGATATCCCGAAAAGAGCACCGAGAGCTTGTTAGCCGATAGGGGGCGCCCCGAGCGCCTCACCTCCGCGACACCTTGATGCGCTTCCCGAGGCTGCGGGGCCGAATCCAACGAGCCATCCCCCAGCTCTCTAGCACCAACGGCTGCGGAGATACGCCAGCTTAAACCTGGTGGCGAAAGAACAGGGAAATTTTTACTCACATCATTTTGACACAGGTACAGGCCATATCAGCCTGGAGGAATGGGATTCACCCCGACCCCAGGCACCTCAGGTCGGCCACACTAGTCCCCCCCACCCGCGGTCACATCCCCGGAGGTCAGGCTTTGGTACTTTCTAAATTTTCAGCACTTTTCTTATGTTTTGTGTGATTTTAAATGATATTCTCACGCCCATATCTCGGTCACCGTATATCCGATCTGCCCCAAATTTTGCACCTGACCTCGGGAGAAGGTCCCGGACCCGATGCCACCAGCCACAGTCCCGTAGACCCGACGGCCGCGGAGATACGCCCACTTAACCCCTGGGTGTTGTGCGCCGCTCACCCCGGCCCGGAGGCACCCACCCCTGGGACTCCTAGAGGCGCTTCCTGACGGGCCCAGGACGAATCCAACGAGACCACAGCCAGCTCTCTAGCCTTAAGGGCCGCGGAGTTAGGTGGGCTCGAACCCCGGGACGTTGCGCGCCGCCTAGCGGCCGCGCCGAGCGCCCCACCCCCGGCAAACCTAGACTCGCTTCTTCAGGGCCCCGAGACGCATCCAAAGACACCTGCCCCAGCGTTCTAGCCCCAAGGGCCGCGGAGATATGTCCGCAAAGTTCCAGGAGCTCACACACCTGTGCGTTGCGCGCCGCCTACTGGCCCCGACGAGCGGCCCATCCCCGAATGACGTAACGTCTCTCGTAGGGCTGCCCGAGACGTATCCAAGGAGCCTTCCCCCAGCTTTCTAGCCCAGACGGCTGCGGAGATATCCCGAAAAGAGCACCGAGAGCTTGTTAGCCGATAGGGGGCGCCCCGAGCGCCTCACCTCCGCGACACCTTGATGCGCTTCCCGAGGCTGCGGGGCCGAATCCAACGAGCCATCCCCCAGCTCTCTAGCACCAACGGCTGCGGAGATACGCCAGCTTAAACCTGGTGGCGAAAGAACAGGGAAATTTTTACTCACATCATTTTGACACAGGTACAGGCCATATCAGCCTGGAGGAATGGGATTCACCCCGACCCCAGGCACCTCAGGTCGGCCACACTAGTCCCCCCCACCCGCGGTCACATCCCCGGAGGTCAGGCTTTGGTACTTTCTAAATTTTCAGCACTTTTCTTATGTTTTGTGTGATTTTAAATGATATTCTCACGCCCATATCTCGGTCACCGTATATCCGATCTGCCCCAAATTTTGCACCTGACCTCGGGAGAAGGTCCCGGACCCGATGCCACCAGCCACAGTCCCGTAGACCCGACGGCCGCGGAGATACGCCCACTTAACCCCTGGGTGTTGTGCGCCGCTCACCCCGGCCCGGAGGCACCCACCCCTGGGACTCCTAGAGGCGCTTCCTGACGGGCCCAGGACGAATCCAACGAGACCACAGCCAGCTCTCTAGCCTTAAGGGCCGCGGAGTTAGGTGGGCTCGAACCCCGGGACGTTGCGCGCCGCCTAGCGGCCGCGCCGAGCGCCCCACCCCCGGCAAACCTAGACTCGCTTCTTCAGGGCCCCGAGACGCATCCAAAGACACCTGCCCCAGCGTTCTAGCCCCAAGGGCCGCGGAGATATGTCCGCAAAGTTCCAGGAGCTCACACACCTGTGCGTTGCGCGCCGCCTACTGGCCCCGACGAGCGGCCCATCCCCGAATGACGTAACGCCTCTCGTAGGGCTGCCCGAGACGTATCCAAGGAGCCTTCCCCCAGCTTTCTAGCCCAGACGGCTGCGGAGATATCCCGAAAAGAGCACCGAGAGCTTGTTAGCCGATAGGGGGCGCCCCGAGCGCCTCACCTCCGCGACACCTTGATGCGCTTCCCGAGGCTGCGGGGCCGAATCCAACGAGCCATCCCCCAGCTCTCTAGCACCAACGGCTGCGGAGATACGCCAGCTTAAACCTGGTGGCGAAAGAACAGGGAAATTTTTACTCACATCATTTTGACACAGGTACAGGCCATATCAGCCTGGAGGAATGGGATTCACCCCGACCCCAGGCACCTCAGGTCGGCCACACTAGTCCCCCCCACCCGCGGTCACATCCCTGGAGGTCAGGCTTTGGTACTTTCTAAATTTTCAGCACTTTTCTTATGTTTTGTGTGATTTTAAATGATATTCTCACGCCCATATCTCGGTCACCGTATATCCGATCTGCCCCAAATTTTGCACCTGACCTCGGGAGAAGGTCCCGGACCCGATGCCACCAGCCACAGTCCCGTACACCCGACGGCCGCGGAGATACGCCCACTTAACCCCTGGGTGTTGTGCGCCGCTCACCCCGGCCCGGAGGCACCCACCCCTGGGAATCCTAGAGGCGCTTCCTGACGGGCCCAGGACGAATCCAACGAGACCACAGCCAGCTCTCTAGCCTTAAGGGCCGCGGAGTTAGGTGGGCTCGAACCCCGGGACGTTGCGCGCCGCCTAGCGGCCGCGCCGAGCGCCCCACCCCCGGCAAACCTAGACTCGCTTCTTCAGGGCCCCGAGACGCATCCAAAGACACCTGCCCCAGCGTTCTAGCCCCAAGGGCCGCGGAGATATGTCCGCAAAGTTCCAGGAGCTCACACACCTGTGCGTTGCGCGCCGCCTACTGGCCCCGACGAGCGGCCCATCCCCGAATGACGTAACGCCTCTCGTAGGGCTGCCCGAGACGTATCCAAGGAGCCTTCCCCCAGCTTTCTAGCCCAGACGGCTGCGGAGATATCCCGAAAAGAGCACCGAGAGCTTGTTAGCCGATAGGGGGCGCCCCGAGCGCCTCACCTCCGCGACACCTTGATGCGCTTCCCGAGGCTGCGGGGCCGAATCCAACGAGCCATCCCCCAGCTCTCTAGCACCAACGGCTGCGGAGATACGCCAGCTTAAACCTGGTGGCGAAAGAACAGGGAAATTTTTACTCACATCATTTTGACACAGGTACAGGCCATATCAGCCTGGAGGAATGGGATTCACCCCGACCCCAGGCACCTCAGGTCGGCCACACTAGTCCCCCCCACCCGCGGTCACATCCCTGGAGGTCAGGCTTTGGTACTTTCTAAATTTTCAGCACTTTTCTTATGTTTTGTGTGATTTTAAATGATATTCTCACGCCCATATCTCGGTCACCGTATATCCGATCTGCCCCAAATTTTGCACCTGACCTCGGGAGAAGGTCCCGGACCCGATGCCACCAGCCACAGTCCCGTAGACCCGACGGCCGCGGAGATACGCCCACTTAACCCCTGGGTGTTGTGCGCCGCTCACCCCGGCCCGGAGGCACCCACCCCTGGGAATCCTAGAGGCGCTTCCTGACGGGCCCAGGACGAATCCAACGAGACCACAGCCAGCTCTCTAGCCTTAAGGGCCGCGGAGTTAGGTGGGCTCGAACCCCGGGACGTTGCGCGCCGCCTAGCGGCCGCGCCGAGCGCCCCACCCCCGGCAAACCTAGACTCGCTTCTTCAGGGCCCCGAGACGCATCCAAAGACACCTGCCCCAGCGTTCTAGCCCCAAGGGCCGCGGAGATATGTCCGCAAAGTTCCAGGAGCTCACACACCTGTGCGTTGCGCGCCGCCTACTGGCCCCGACGAGCGGCCCATCCCCGAATGACGTAACGTCTCTCGTAGGGCTGCCCGAGACGTATCCAAGGAGCCTTCCCCCAGCTTTCTAGCCCAGACGGCTGCGGAGATATCCCGAAAAGAGCACCGAGAGCTTGTTAGCCGATAGGGGGCGCCCCGAGCGCCTCACCTCCGCGACACCTTGATGCGCTTCCCGAGGCTGCGGGGCCGAATCCAACGAGCCATCCCCCAGCTCTCTAGCACCAACGGCTGCGGAGATACGCCAGCTTAAACCTGGTGGCGAAAGAACAGGGAAATTTTTACTCACATCATTTTGACACAGGTACAGGCCATATCAGCCTGGAGGAATGGGATTCACCCCGACCCCAGGCACCTCAGGTCGGCCACACTAGTCCCCCCCACCCGCGGTCACATCCCTGGAGGTCAGGCTTTGGTACTTTCTAAATTTTCAGCACTTTTCTTATGTTTTGTGTGATTTTAAATGATATTCTCACGCCCATATCTCGGTCACCGTATATCCGATCTGCCCCAAATTTTGCACCTGACCTCGGGAGAAGGTCCCGGACCCGATGCCACCAGCCACAGTCCCGTACACCCGACGGCCGCGGAGATACGCCCACTTAACCCCTGGGTGTTGTGCGCCGCTCACCCCGGCCCGGAGGCACCCACCCCTGGGAATCCTAGAGGCGCTTCCTGACGGGCCCAGGACGAATCCAACGAGACCACAGCCAGCTCTCTAGCCTTAAGGGCCGCGGAGTTAGGTGGGCTCGAACCCCGGGACGTTGCGCGCCGCCTAGCGGCCGCGCCGAGCGCCCCACCCCCGGCAAACCTAGACTCGCTTCTTCAGGGCCCCGAGACGCATCCAAAGACACCTGCCCCAGCGTTCTAGCCCCAAGGGCCGCGGAGATATGTCCGCAAAGTTCCAGGAGCTCACACACCTGTGCGTTGCGCGCCGCCTACTGGCCCCGACGAGCGGCCCATCCCCGAATGACGTAACGTCTCTCGTAGGGCTGCCCGAGACGTATCCAAGGAGCCTTCCCCCAGCTTTCTAGCCCAGACGGCTGCGGAGATATCCCGAAAAGAGCACCGAGAGCTTGTTAGCCGATAGGGGGCGCCCCGAGCGCCTCACCTCCGCGACACCTTGATGCGCTTCCCGAGGCTGCGGGGCCGAATCCAACGAGCCATCCCCCAGCTCTCTAGCACCAACGGCTGCGGAGATACGCCAGCTTAAACCTGGTGGCGAAAGAACAGGGAAATTTTTACTCACATCATTTTGACACAGGTACAGGCCATATCAGCCTGGAGGAATGGGATTCACCCCGACCCCAGGCACCTCAGGTCGGCCACACTAGTCCCCCCCACCCGCGGTCACATCCCCGGAGGTCAGGCTTTGGTACTTTCTAAATTTTCAGCACTTTTCTTATGTTTTGTGTGATTTTAAATGATATTCTCACGCCCATATCTCGGTCACCGTATATCCGATCTGCCCCAAATTTTGCACCTGACCTCGGGAGAAGGTCCCGGACCCGATGCCACCAGCCACAGTCCCGTAGACCCGACGGCCGCGGAGATACGCCCACTTAACCCCTGGGTGTTGTGCGCCGCTCACCCCGGCCCGGAGGCACCCACCCCTGGGAATCCTAGAGGCGCTTCCTGACGGGCCCAGGACGAATCCAACGAGACCACAGCCAGCTCTCTAGCCTTAAGGGCCGCGGAGTTAGGTGGGCTCGAACCCCGGGACGTTGCGCGCCGCCTAGCGGCCGCGCCGAGCGCCCCACCCCCGGCAAACCTAGACTCGCTTCTTCAGGGCCCCGAGACGCATCCAAAGACACCTGCCCCAGCGTTCTAGCCCCAAGGGCCGCGGAGATATGTCCGCAAAGTTCCAGGAGCTCACACACCTGTGCGTTGCGCGCCGCCTACTGGCCCCGACGAGCGGCCCATCCCCGAATGACGTAACGTCTCTCGTAGGGCTGCCCGAGACGTATCCAAGGAGCCTTCCCCCAGCTTTCTAGCCCAGACGGCTGCGGAGATATCCCGAAAAGAGCACCGAGAGCTTGTTAGCCGATAGGGGGCGCCCCGAGCGCCTCACCTCCGCGACACCTTGATGCGCTTCCCGAGGCTGCGGGGCCGAATCCAACGAGCCATCCCCCAGCTCTCTAGCACCAACGGCTGCGGAGATACGCCAGCTTAAACCTGGTGGCGAAAGAACAGGGAAATTTTTACTCACATCATTTTGACACAGGTACAGGCCATATCAGCCTGGAGGAATGGGATTCACCCCGACCCCAGGCACCTCAGGTCGGCCACACTAGTCCCCCCCACCCGCGGTCACATCCCTGGAGGTCAGGCTTTGGTACTTTCTAAATTTTCAGCACTTTTCTTATGTTTTGTGTGATTTTAAATGATATTCTCACGCCCATATCTCGGTCACCGTATATCCGATCTGCCCCAAATTTTGCACCTGACCTCGGGAGAAGGTCCCGGACCCGATGCCACCAGCCACAGTCCCGTAGACCCGACGGCCGCGGAGATACGCCCACTTAACCCCTGGGTGTTGTGCGCCGCTCACCCCGGCCCGGAGGCACCCACCCCTGGGAATCCTAGAGGCGCTTCCTGACGGGCCCAGGACGAATCCAACGAGACCACAGCCAGCTCTCTAGCCTTAAGGGCCGCGGAGTTAGGTGGGCTCGAACCCCGGGACGTTGCGCGCCGCCTAGCGGCCGCGCCGAGCGCCCCACCCCCGGCAAACCTAGACTCGCTTCTTCAGGGCCCCGAGACGCATCCAAAGACACCTGCCCCAGCGTTCTAGCCCCAAGGGCCGCGGAGATATGTCCGCAAAGTTCCAGGAGCTCACACACCTGTGCGTTGCGCGCCGCCTACTGGCCCCGACGAGCGGCCCATCCCCGAATGACGTAACGCCTCTCGTAGGGCTGCCCGAGACGTATCCAAGGAGCCTTCCCCCAGCTTTCTAGCCCAGACGGCTGCGGAGATATCCCGAAAAGAGCACCGAGAGCTTGTTAGCCGATAGGGGGCGCCCCGAGCGCCTCACCTCCGCGACACCTTGATGCGCTTCCCGAGGCTGCGGGGCCGAATCCAACGAGCCATCCCCCAGCTCTCTAGCACCAACGGCTGCGGAGATACGCCAGCTTAAACCTGGTGGCGAAAGAACAGGGAAATTTTTACTCACATCATTTTGACACAGGTACAGGCCATATCAGCCTGGAGGAATGGGATTCACCCCGACCCCAGGCACCTCAGGTCGGCCACACTAGTCCCCCCCACCCGCGGTCACATCCCTGGAGGTCAGGCTTTGGTACTTTCTAAATTTTCAGCACTTTTCTTATGTTTTGTGTGATTTTAAATGATATTCTCACGCCCATATCTCGGTCACCGTATATCCGATCTGCCCCAAATTTTGCACCTGACCTCGGGAGAAGGTCCCGGACCCGATGCCACCAGCCACAGTCCCGTACACCCGACGGCCGCGGAGATACGCCCACTTAACCCCTGGGTGTTGTGCGCCGCTCACCCCGGCCCGGAGGCACCCACCCCTGGGAATCCTAGAGGCGCTTCCTGACGGGCCCAGGACGAATCCAACGAGACCACAGCCAGCTCTCTAGCCTTAAGGGCCGCGGAGTTAGGTGGGCTCGAACCCCGGGACGTTGCGCGCCGCCTAGCGGCCGCGCCGAGCGCCCCACCCCCGGCAAACCTAGACTCGCTTCTTCAGGGCCCCGAGACGCATCCAAAGACACCTGCCCCAGCGTTCTAGCCCCAAGGGCCGCGGAGATATGTCCGCAAAGTTCCAGGAGCTCACACACCTGTGCGTTGCGCGCCGCCTACTGGCCCCGACGAGCGGCCCATCCCCGAATGACGTAACGCCTCTCGTAGGGCTGCCCGAGACGTATCCAAGGAGCCTTCCCCCAGCTTTCTAGCCCAGACGGCTGCGGAGATATCCCGAAAAGAGCACCGAGAGCTTGTTAGCCGATAGGGGGCGCCCCGAGCGCCTCACCTCCGCGACACCTTGATGCGCTTCCCGAGGCTGCGGGGCCGAATCCAACGAGCCATCCCCCAGCTCTCTAGCACCAACGGCTGCGGAGATACGCCAGCTTAAACCTGGTGGCGAAAGAACAGGGAAATTTTTACTCACATCATTTTGACACAGGTACAGGCCATATCAGCCTGGAGGAATGGGATTCACCCCGACCCCAGGCACCTCAGGTCGGCCACACTAGTCCCCCCCACCCGCGGTCACATCCCCGGAGGTCAGGCTTTGGTACTTTCTAAATTTTCAGCACTTTTCTTATGTTTTGTGTGATTTTAAATGATATTCTCACGCCCATATCTCGGTCACCGTATATCCGATCTGCCCCAAATTTTGCACCTGACCTCGGGAGAAGGTCCCGGACCCGATGCCACCAGCCACAGTCCCGTAGACCCGACGGCCGCGGAGATACGCCCACTTAACCCCTGGGTGTTGTGCGCCGCTCACCCCGGCCCGGAGGCACCCACCCCTGGGACTCCTAGAGGCGCTTCCTGACGGGCCCAGGACGAATCCAACGAGACCACAGCCAGCTCTCTAGCCTTAAGGGCCGCGGAGTTAGGTGGGCTCGAACCCCGGGACGTTGCGCGCCGCCTAGCGGCCGCGCCGAGCGCCCCACCCCCGGCAAACCTAGACTCGCTTCTTCAGGGCCCCGAGACGCATCCAAAGACACCTGCCCCAGCGTTCTAGCCCCAAGGGCCGCGGAGATATGTCCGCAAAGTTCCAGGAGCTCACACACCTGTGCGTTGCGCGCCGCCTACTGGCCCCGACGAGCGGCCCATCCCCGAATGACGTAACGCCTCTCGTAGGGCTGCCCGAGACGTATCCAAGGAGCCTTCCCCCAGCTTTCTAGCCCAGACGGCTGCGGAGATATCCCGAAAAGAGCACCGAGAGCTTGTTAGCCGATAGGGGGCGCCCCGAGCGCCTCACCTCCGCGACACCTTGATGCGCTTCCCGAGGCTGCGGGGCCGAATCCAACGAGCCATCCCCCAGCTCTCTAGCACCAACGGCTGCGGAGATACGCCAGCTTAAACCTGGTGGCGAAAGAACAGGGAAATTTTTACTCACATCATTTTGACACAGGTACAGGCCATATCAGCCTGGAGGAATGGGATTCACCCCGACCCCAGGCACCTCAGGTCGGCCACACTAGTCCCCCCCACCCGCGGTCACATCCCCGGAGGTCAGGCTTTGGTACTTTCTAAATTTTCAGCACTTTTCTTATGTTTTGTGTGATTTTAAATGATATTCTCACGCCCATATCTCGGTCACCGTATATCCGATCTGCCCCAAATTTTGCACCTGACCTCGGGAGAAGGTCCCGGACCCGATGCCACCAGCCACAGTCCCGTAGACCCGACGGCCGCGGAGATACGCCCACTTAACCCCTGGGTGTTGTGCGCCGCTCACCCCGGCCCGGAGGCACCCACCCCTGGGACTCCTAGAGGCGCTTCCTGACGGGCCCAGGACGAATCCAACGAGACCACAGCCAGCTCTCTAGCCTTAAGGGCCGCGGAGTTAGGTGGGCTCGAACCCCGGGACGTTGCGCGCCGCCTAGCGGCCGCGCCGAGCGCCCCACCCCCGGCAAACCTAGACTCGCTTCTTCAGGGCCCCGAGACGCATCCAAAGACACCTGCCCCAGCGTTCTAGCCCCAAGGGCCGCGGAGATATGTCCGCAAAGTTCCAGGAGCTCACACACCTGTGCGTTGCGCGCCGCCTACTGGCCCCGACGAGCGGCCCATCCCCGAATGACGTAACGCCTCTCGTAGGGCTGCCCGAGACGTATCCAAGGAGCCTTCCCCCAGCTTTCTAGCCCAGACGGCTGCGGAGATATCCCGAAAAGAGCACCGAGAGCTTGTTAGCCGATAGGGGGCGCCCCGAGCGCCTCACCTCCGCGACACCTTGATGCGCTTCCCGAGGCTGCGGGGCCGAATCCAACGAGCCATCCCCCAGCTCTCTAGCACCAACGGCTGCGGAGATACGCCAGCTTAAACCTGGTGGCGAAAGAACAGGGAAATTTTTACTCACATCATTTTGACACAGGTACAGGCCATATCAGCCTGGAGGAATGGGATTCACCCCGACCCCAGGCACCTCAGGTCGGCCACACTAGTCCCCCCCACCCGCGGTCACATCCCTGGAGGTCAGGCTTTGGTACTTTCTAAATTTTCAGCACTTTTCTTATGTTTTGTGTGATTTTAAATGATATTCTCACGCCCATATCTCGGTCACCGTATATCCGATCTGCCCCAAATTTTGCACCTGACCTCGGGAGAAGGTCCCGGACCCGATGCCACCAGCCACAGTCCCGTACACCCGACGGCCGCGGAGATACGCCCACTTAACCCCTGGGTGTTGTGCGCCGCTCACCCCGGCCCGGAGGCACCCACCCCTGGGAATCCTAGAGGCGCTTCCTGACGGGCCCAGGACGAATCCAACGAGACCACAGCCAGCTCTCTAGCCTTAAGGGCCGCGGAGTTAGGTGGGCTCGAACCCCGGGACGTTGCGCGCCGCCTAGCGGCCGCGCCGAGCGCCCCACCCCCGGCAAACCTAGACTCGCTTCTTCAGGGCCCCGAGACGCATCCAAAGACACCTGCCCCAGCGTTCTAGCCCCAAGGGCCGCGGAGATATGTCCGCAAAGTTCCAGGAGCTCACACACCTGTGCGTTGCGCGCCGCCTACTGGCCCCGACGAGCGGCCCATCCCCGAATGACGTAACGCCTCTCGTAGGGCTGCCCGAGACGTATCCAAGGAGCCTTCCCCCAGCTTTCTAGCCCAGACGGCTGCGGAGATATCCCGAAAAGAGCACCGAGAGCTTGTTAGCCGATAGGGGGCGCCCCGAGCGCCTCACCTCCGCGACACCTTGATGCGCTTCCCGAGGCTGCGGGGCCGAATCCAACGAGCCATCCCCCAGCTCTCTAGCACCAACGGCTGCGGAGATACGCCAGCTTAAACCTGGTGGCGAAAGAACAGGGAAATTTTTACTCACATCATTTTGACACAGGTACAGGCCATATCAGCCTGGAGGAATGGGATTCACCCCGACCCCAGGCACCTCAGGTCGGCCACACTAGTCCCCCCCACCCGCGGTCACATCCCTGGAGGTCAGGCTTTGGTACTTTCTAAATTTTCAGCACTTTTCTTATGTTTTGTGTGATTTTAAATGATATTCTCACGCCCATATCTCGGTCACCGTATATCCGATCTGCCCCAAATTTTGCACCTGACCTCGGGAGAAGGTCCCGGACCCGATGCCACCAGCCACAGTCCCGTAGACCCGACGGCCGCGGAGATACGCCCACTTAACCCCTGGGTGTTGTGCGCCGCTCACCCCGGCCCGGAGGCACCCACCCCTGGGACTCCTAGAGGCGCTTCCTGACGGGCCCAGGACGAATCCAACGAGACCACAGCCAGCTCTCTAGCCTTAAGGGCCGCGGAGTTAGGTGGGCTCGAACCCCGGGACGTTGCGCGCCGCCTAGCGGCCGCGCCGAGCGCCCCACCCCCGGCAAACCTAGACTCGCTTCTTCAGGGCCCCGAGACGCATCCAAAGACACCTGCCCCAGCGTTCTAGCCCCAAGGGCCGCGGAGATATGTCCGCAAAGTTCCAGGAGCTCACACACCTGTGCGTTGCGCGCCGCCTACTGGCCCCGACGAGCGGCCCATCCCCGAATGACGTAACGCCTCTCGTAGGGCTGCCCGAGACGTATCCAAGGAGCCTTCCCCCAGCTTTCTAGCCCAGACGGCTGCGGAGATATCCCGAAAAGAGCACCGAGAGCTTGTTAGCCGATAGGGGGCGCCCCGAGCGCCTCACCTCCGCGACACCTTGATGCGCTTCCCGAGGCTGCGGGGCCGAATCCAACGAGCCATCCCCCAGCTCTCTAGCACCAACGGCTGCGGAGATACGCCAGCTTAAACCTGGTGGCGAAAGAACAGGGAAATTTTTACTCACATCATTTTGACACAGGTACAGGCCATATCAGCCTGGAGGAATGGGATTCACCCCGACCCCAGGCACCTCAGGTCGGCCACACTAGTCCCCCCCACCCGCGGTCACATCCCTGGAGGTCAGGCTTTGGTACTTTCTAAATTTTCAGCACTTTTCTTATGTTTTGTGTGATTTTAAATGATATTCTCACGCCCATATCTCGGTCACCGTATATCCGATCTGCCCCAAATTTTGCACCTGACCTCGGGAGAAGGTCCCGGACCCGATGCCACCAGCCACAGTCCCGTAGACCCGACGGCCGCGGAGATACGCCCACTTAACCCCTGGGTGTTGTGCGCCGCTCACCCCGGCCCGGAGGCACCCACCCCTGGGACTCCTAGAGGCGCTTCCTGACGGGCCCAGGACGAATCCAACGAGACCACAGCCAGCTCTCTAGCCTTAAGGGCCGCGGAGTTAGGTGGGCTCGAACCCCGGGACGTTGCGCGCCGCCTAGCGGCCGCGCCGAGCGCCCCACCCCCGGCAAACCTAGACTCGCTTCTTCAGGGCCCCGAGACGCATCCAAAGACACCTGCCCCAGCGTTCTAGCCCCAAGGGCCGCGGAGATATGTCCGCAAAGTTCCAGGAGCTCACACACCTGTGCGTTGCGCGCCGCCTACTGGCCCCGACGAGCGGCCCATCCCCGAATGACGTAACGCCTCTCGTAGGGCTGCCCGAGACGTATCCAAGGAGCCTTCCCCCAGCTTTCTAGCCCAGACGGCTGCGGAGATATCCCGAAAAGAGCACCGAGAGCTTGTTAGCCGATAGGGGGCGCCCCGAGCGCCTCACCTCCGCGACACCTTGATGCGCTTCCCGAGGCTGCGGGGCCGAATCCAACGAGCCATCCCCCAGCTCTCTAGCACCAACGGCTGCGGAGATACGCCAGCTTAAACCTGGTGGCGAAAGAACAGGGAAATTTTTACTCACATCATTTTGACACAGGTACAGGCCATATCAGCCTGGAGGAATGGGATTCACCCCGACCCCAGGCACCTCAGGTCGGCCACACTAGTCCCCCCCACCCGCGGTCACATCCCTGGAGGTCAGGCTTTGGTACTTTCTAAATTTTCAGCACTTTTCTTATGTTTTGTGTGATTTTAAATGATATTCTCACGCCCATATCTCGGTCACCGTATATCCGATCTGCCCCAAATTTTGCACCTGACCTCGGGAGAAGGTCCCGGACCCGATGCCACCAGCCACAGTCCCGTAGACCCGACGGCCGCGGAGATACGCCCACTTAACCCCTGGGTGTTGTGCGCCGCTCACCCCGGCCCGGAGGCACCCACCCCTGGGAATCCTAGAGGCGCTTCCTGACGGGCCCAGGACGAATCCAACGAGACCACAGCCAGCTCTCTAGCCTTAAGAGCCGCGGAGTTAGGTGGGCTCGAACCCCGGGACGTTGCGCGCCGCCTAGCGGCCGCGCCGAGCGCCCCACCCCCGGCAAACCTAGACTCGCTTCTTCAGGGCCCCGAGACGCATCCAAAGACACCTGCCCCAGCGTTCTAGCCCCAAGGGCCGCGGAGATATGTCCGCAAAGTTCCAGGAGCTCACACACCTGTGCGTTGCGCGCCGCCTACTGGCCCCGACGAGCGGCCCATCCCCAAATGACGTAACGTCTCTCGTAGGGCTGCCCGAGACGTATCCAACGAGCCTTCCCCCAGCTTTCTAGCCCAGACGGCTGCGGAGATATCCCGAAAAGAGCACCGAGAGCTTGTTAGCCGATAGGGGGCGCCCCGAGCGCCTCACCTCCGCGACACCTTGATGCGCTTCCCGAGGCTGCGGGGCCGAATCCAACGAGCCATCCCCCAGCTCTCTAGCACCAACGGCTGCGGAGATACGCCAGCTTAAACCTGGTGGCGAAAGAACAGGGAAATTTTTACTCACATCATTTTGACACAGGTACAGGCCATATCAGCCTGGAGGAATGGGATTCACCCCGACCCCAGGCACCTCAGGTCGGCCACACTAGTCCCCCCCACCCGCGGTCACATCCCCGGAGGTCAGGCTTTGGTACTGTCTAAATTTTCAGCACTTTTCTTATGTTTTGTGTGATTTTAAATGATATTCTCACGCCCATATCTCGGTCACCGTATATCCGATCTGCCCCAAATTTTGCACCTGACCTCGGGAGAAGGTCCCGGACCCGATGCCACCAGCCACAGTCCCGTACACCCGACGGCCGCGGAGATACGCCCACTTAACCCCTGGGTGTTGTGCGCCGCTCACCCCGGCCCGGAGGCACCCACCCCTGGGAATCCTAGAGGCGCTTCCTGACGGGCCCAGGACGAATCCAACGAGACCACAGCCAGCTCTCTAGCCTTAAGGGCCGCGGAGTTAGGTGGGCTCGAACCCCGGGACGTTGCGCGCCGCCTAGCGGCCGCGCCGAGCGCCCCACCCCCGGCAAACCTAGACTCGCTTCTTCAGGGCCCCGAGACGCATCCAAAGACACCTGCCCCAGCGTTCTAGCCCCAAGGGCCGCGGAGATATGTCCGCAAAGTTCCAGGAGCTCACACACCTGTGCGTTGCGCGCCGCCTACTGGCCCCGACGAGCGGCCCATCCCCGAATGACGTAACGCCTCTCGTAGGGCTGCCCGAGACGTATCCAAGGAGCCTTCCCCCAGCTTTCTAGCCCAGACGGCTGCGGAGATATCCCGAAAAGAGCACCGAGAGCTTGTTAGCCGATAGGGGGCGCCCCGAGCGCCTCACCTCCGCGACACCTTGATGCGCTTCCCGAGGCTGCGGGGCCGAATCCAACGAGCCATCCCCCAGCTCTCTAGCACCAACGGCTGCGGAGATACGCCAGCTTAAACCTGGTGGCGAAAGAACAGGGAAATTTTTACTCACATCATTTTGACACAGGTACAGGCCATATCAGCCTGGAGGAATGGGATTCACCCCGACCCCAGGCACCTCAGGTCGGCCACACTAGTCCCCCCCACCCGCGGTCACATCCCTGGAGGTCAGGCTTTGGTACTTTCTAAATTTTCAGCACTTTTCTTATGTTTTGTGTGATTTTAAATGATATTCTCACGCCCATATCTCGGTCACCGTATATCCGATCTGCCCCAAATTTTGCACCTGACCTCGGGAGAAGGTCCCGGACCCGATGCCACCAGCCACAGTCCCGTACACCCGACGGCCGCGGAGATACGCCCACTTAACCCCTGGGTGTTGTGCGCCGCTCACCCCGGCCCGGAGGCACCCACCCCTGGGAATCCTAGAGGCGCTTCCTGACGGGCCCAGGACGAATCCAACGAGACCTCAGCCAGCTCTCTAGCCTTAAGGGCCGCGGAGTTAGGTGGGCTCGAACCCCGGGACGTTGCGCGCCGCCTAGCGGCCGCGCCGAGCGCCCCACCCCCGGCAAACCTAGACTCGCTTCTTCAGGGCCCCGAGACGCATCCAAAGACACCTGCCCCAGCGTTCTAGCCCCAAGGGCCGCGGAGATATGTCCGCAAAGTTCCAGGAGCTCACACACCTGTGCGTTGCGCGCCGCCTACTGGCCCCGACGAGCGGCCCATCCCCGAATGACGTAACGCCTCTCGTAGGGCTGCCCGAGACGTATCCAAGGAGCCTTCCCCCAGCTTTCTAGCCCAGACGGCTGCGGAGATATCCCGAAAAGAGCACCGAGAGCTTGTTAGCCGATAGGGGGCGCCCCGAGCGCCTCACCTCCGCGACACCTTGATGCGCTTCCCGAGGCTGCGGGGCCGAATCCAACGAGCCATCCCCCAGCTCTCTAGCACCAACGGCTGCGGAGATACGCCAGCTTAAACCTGGTGGCGAAAGAACAGGGAAATTTTTACTCACATCATTTTGACACAGGTACAGGCCATATCAGCCTGGAGGAATGGGATTCACCCCGACCCCAGGCACCTCAGGTCGGCCACACTAGTCCCCCCCACCCGCGGTCACATCCCCGGAGGTCAGGCTTTGGTACTTTCTAAATTTTCAGCACTTTTCTTATGTTTTGTGTGATTTTAAATGATATTCTCACGCCCATATCTCGGTCACCGTATATCCGATCTGCCCCAAATTTTGCACCTGACCTCGGGAGAAGGTCCCGGACCCGATGCCACCAGCCACAGTCCCGTAGACCCGACGGCCGCGGAGATACGCCCACTTAACCCCTGGGTGTTGTGCGCCGCTCACCCCGGCCCGGAGGCACCCACCCCTGGGACTCCTAGAGGCGCTTCCTGACGGGCCCAGGACGAATCCAACGAGACCACAGCCAGCTCTCTAGCCTTAAGGGCCGCGGAGTTAGGTGGGCTCGAACCCCGGGACGTTGCGCGCCGCCTAGCGGCCGCGCCGAGCGCCCCACCCCCGGCAAACCTAGACTCGCTTCTTCAGGGCCCCGAGACGCATCCAAAGACACCTGCCCCAGCGTTCTAGCCCCAAGGGCCGCGGAGATATGTCCGCAAAGTTCCAGGAGCTCACACACCTGTGCGTTGCGCGCCGCCTACTGGCCCCGACGAGCGGCCCATCCCCGAATGACGTAACGTCTCTCGTAGGGCTGCCCGAGACGTATCCAAGGAGCCTTCCCCCAGCTTTCTAGCCCAGACGGCTGCGGAGATATCCCGAAAAGAGCACCGAGAGCTTGTTAGCCGATAGGGGGCGCCCCGAGCGCCTCACCTCCGCGACACCTTGATGCGCTTCCCGAGGCTGCGGGGCCGAATCCAACGAGCCATCCCCCAGCTCTCTAGCACCAACGGCTGCGGAGATACGCCAGCTTAAACCTGGTGGCGAAAGAACAGGGAAATTTTTACTCACATCATTTTGACACAGGTACAGGCCATATCAGCCTGGAGGAATGGGATTCACCCCGACCCCAGGCACCTCAGGTCGGCCACACTAGTCCCCCCCACCCGCGGTCACATCCCCGGAGGTCAGGCTTTGGTACTTTCTAAATTTTCAGCACTTTTCTTATGTTTTGTGTGATTTTAAATGATATTCTCACGCCCATATCTCGGTCACTGTATATCCGATCTGCCCCAAATTTTGCACCTGACCTCGGGAGAAGGTCCCGGACCCGATGCCACCAGCCACAGTCCCGTAGACCCGACGGCCGCGGAGATACGCCCACTTAACCCCTGGGTGTTGTGCGCCGCTCACCCCGGCCCGGAGGCACCCACCCCTGGGACTCCTAGAGGCGCTTCCTGACGGGCCCAGGACGAATCCAACGAGACCACAGCCAGCTCTCTAGCCTTAAGGGCCGCGGAGTTAGGTGGGCTCGAACCCCGGGACGTTGCGCGCCGCCTAGCGGCCGCGCCGAGCGCCCCACCCCCGGCAAACCTAGACTCGCTTCTTCAGGGCCCCGAGACGCATCCAAAGACACCTGCCCCAGCGTTCTAGCCCCAAGGGCCGCGGAGATATGTCCGCAAAGTTCCAGGAGCTCACACACCTGTGCGTTGCGCGCCGCCTACTGGCCCCGACGAGCGGCCCATCCCCGAATGACGTAACGCCTCTCGTAGGGCTGCCCGAGACGTATCCAAGGAGCCTTCCCCCAGCTTTCTAGCCCAGACGGCTGCGGAGATATCCCGAAAAGAGCACCGAGAGCTTGTTAGCCGATAGGGGGCGCCCCGAGCGCCTCACCTCCGCGACACCTTGATGCGCTTCCCGAGGCTGCGGGGCCGAATCCAACGAGCCATCCCCCAGCTCTCTAGCACCAACGGCTGCGGAGATACGCCAGCTTAAACCTGGTGGCGAAAGAACAGGGAAATTTTTACTCACATCATTTTGACACAGGTACAGGCCATATCAGCCTGGAGGAATGGGATTCACCCCGACCCCAGGCACCTCAGGTCGGCCACACTAGTCCCCCCCACCCGCGGTCACATCCCTGGAGGTCAGGCTTTGGTACTTTCTAAATTTTCAGCACTTTTCTTATGTTTTGTGTGATTTTAAATGATATTCTCACGCCCATATCTCGGTCACCGTATATCCGATCTGCCCCAAATTTTGCACCTGACCTCGGGAGAAGGTCCCGGACCCGATGCCACCAGCCACAGTCCCGTACACCCGACGGCCGCGGAGATACGCCCACTTAACCCCTGGGTGTTGTGCGCCGCTCACCCCGGCCCGGAGGCACCCACCCCTGGGAATCCTAGAGGCGCTTCCTGACGGGCCCAGGACGAATCCAACGAGACCACAGCCAGCTCTCTAGCCTTAAGGGCCGCGGAGTTAGGTGGGCTCGAACCCCGGGACGTTGCGCGCCGCCTAGCGGCCGCGCCGAGCGCCCCACCCCCGGCAAACCTAGACTCGCTTCTTCAGGGCCCCGAGACGCATCCAAAGACACCTGCCCCAGCGTTCTAGCCCCAAGGGCCGCGGAGATATGTCCGCAAAGTTCCAGGAGCTCACACACCTGTGCGTTGCGCGCCGCCTACTGGCCCCGACGAGCGGCCCATCCCCGAATGACGTAACGCCTCTCGTAGGGCTGCCCGAGACGTATCCAAGGAGCCTTCCCCCAGCTTTCTAGCCCAGACGGCTGCGGAGATATCCCGAAAAGAGCACCGAGAGCTTGTTAGCCGATAGGGGGCGCCCCGAGCGCCTCACCTCCGCGACACCTTGATGCGCTTCCCGAGGCTGCGGGGCCGAATCCAACGAGCCATCCCCCAGCTCTCTAGCACCAACGGCTGCGGAGATACGCCAGCTTAAACCTGGTGGCGAAAGAACAGGGAAATTTTTACTCACATCATTTTGACACAGGTACAGGCCATATCAGCCTGGAGGAATGGGATTCACCCCGACCCCAGGCACCTCAGGTCGGCCACACTAGTCCCCCCCACCCGCGGTCACATCCCTGGAGGTCAGGCTTTGGTACTTTCTAAATTTTCAGCACTTTTCTTATGTTTTGTGTGATTTTAAATGATATTCTCACGCCCATATCTCGGTCACCGTATATCCGATCTGCCCCAAATTTTGCACCTGACCTCGGGAGAAGGTCCCGGACCCGATGCCACCAGCCACAGTCCCGTACACCCGACGGCCGCGGAGATACGCCCACTTAACCCCTGGGTGTTGTGCGCCGCTCACCCCGGCCCGGAGGCACCCACCCCTGGGAATCCTAGAGGCGCTTCCTGACGGGCCCAGGACGAATCCAACGAGACCACAGCCAGCTCTCTAGCCTTAAGGGCCGCGGAGTTAGGTGGGCTCGAACCCCGGGACGTTGCGCACCGCCTAGCGGCCGCGCCGAGCGCCCCACCCCCGGCAAACCTAGACTCGCTTCTTCAGGGCCCCGAGACGCATCCAAAGACACCTGCCCCAGCGTTCTAGCCCCAAGGGCCGCGGAGATATGTCCGCAAAGTTCCAGGAGCTCACACACCTGTGCGTTGCGCGCCGCCTACTGGCCCCGACGAGCGGCCCATCCCCGAATGACGTAACGTCTCTCGTAGGGCTGCCCGAGACGTATCCAAGGAGCCTTCCCCCAGCTTTCTAGCCCAGACGGCTGCGGAGATATCCCGAAAAGAGCACCGAGAGCTTGTTAGCCGATAGGGGGCGCCCCGAGCGCCTCACCTCCGCGACACCTTGATGCGCTTCCCGAGGCTGCGGGGCCGAATCCAACGAGCCATCCCCCAGCTCTCTAGCACCAACGGCTGCGGAGATACGCCAGCTTAAACCTGGTGGCGAAAGAACAGGGAAATTTTTACTCACATCATTTTGACACAGGTACAGGCCATATCAGCCTGGAGGAATGGGATTCACCCCGACCCCAGGCACCTCAGGTCGGCCACACTAGTCCCCCCCACCCGCGGTCACATCCCTGGAGGTCAGGCTTTGGTACTTTCTAAATTTTCAGCACTTTTCTTATGTTTTGTGTGATTTTAAATGATATTCTCACGCCCATATCTCGGTCACCGTATATCCGATCTGCCCCAAATTTTGCACCTGACCTCGGGAGAAGGTCCCGGACCCGATGCCACCAGCCACAGTCCCGTAGACCCGACGGCCGCGGAGATACGCCCACTTAACCCCTGGGTGTTGTGCGCCGCTCACCCCGGCCCGGAGGCACCCACCCCTGGGAATCCTAGAGGCGCTTCCTGACGGGCCCAGGACGAATCCAACGAGACCACAGCCAGCTCTCTAGCCTTAAGAGCCGCGGAGTTAGGTGGGCTCGAACCCCGGGACGTTGCGCGCCGCCTAGCGGCCGCGCCGAGCGCCCCACCCCCGGCAAACCTAGACTCGCTTCTTCAGGGCCCCGAGACGCATCCAAAGACACCTGCCCCAGCGTTCTAGCCCCAAGGGCCGCGGAGATATGTCCGCAAAGTTCCAGGAGCTCACACACCTGTGCGTTGCGCGCCGCCTACTGGCCCCGACGAGCGGCCCATCCCCAAATGACGTAACGTCTCTCGTAGGGCTGCCCGAGACGTATCCAACGAGCCTTCCCCCAGCTTTCTAGCCCAGACGGCTGCGGAGATATCCCGAAAAGAGCACCGAGAGCTTGTTAGCCGATAGGGGGCGCCCCGAGCGCCTCACCTCCGCGACACCTTGATGCGCTTCCCGAGGCTGCGGGGCCGAATCCAACGAGCCATCCCCCAGCTCTCTAGCACCAACGGCTGCGGAGATACGCCAGCTTAAACCTGGTGGCGAAAGAACAGGGAAATTTTTACTCACATCATTTTGACACAGGTACAGGCCATATCAGCCTGGAGGAATGGGATTCACCCCGACCCCAGGCACCTCAGGTCGGCCACACTAGTCCCCCCCACCCGCGGTCACATCCCCGGAGGTCAGGCTTTGGTACTGTCTAAATTTTCAGCACTTTTCTTATGTTTTGTGTGATTTTAAATGATATTCTCACGCCCATATCTCGGTCACCGTATATCCGATCTGCCCCAAATTTTGCACCTGACCTCGGGAGAAGGTCCCGGACCCGATGCCACCAGCCACAGTCCCGTACACCCGACGGCCGCGGAGATACGCCCACTTAACCCCTGGGTGTTGTGCGCCGCTCACCCCGGCCCGGAGGCACCCACCCCTGGGAATCCTAGAGGCGCTTCCTGACGGGCCCAGGACGAATCCAACGAGACCACAGCCAGCTCTCTAGCCTTAAGGGCCGCGGAGTTAGGTGGGCTCGAACCCCGGGACGTTGCGCGCCGCCTAGCGGCCGCGCCGAGCGCCCCACCCCCGGCAAACCTAGACTCGCTTCTTCAGGGCCCCGAGACGCATCCAAAGACACCTGCCCCAGCGTTCTAGCCCCAAGGGCCGCGGAGATATGTCCGCAAAGTTCCAGGAGCTCACACACCTGTGCGTTGCGCGCCGCCTACTGGCCCCGACGAGCGGCCCATCCCCGAATGACGTAACGCCTCTCGTAGGGCTGCCCGAGACGTATCCAAGGAGCCTTCCCCCAGCTTTCTAGCCCAGACGGCTGCGGAGATATCCCGAAAAGAGCACCGAGAGCTTGTTAGCCGATAGGGGGCGCCCCGAGCGCCTCACCTCCGCGACACCTTGATGCGCTTCCCGAGGCTGCGGGGCCGAATCCAACGAGCCATCCCCCAGCTCTCTAGCACCAACGGCTGCGGAGATACGCCAGCTTAAACCTGGTGGCGAAAGAACAGGGAAATTTTTACTCACATCATTTTGACACAGGTACAGGCCATATCAGCCTGGAGGAATGGGATTCACCCCGACCCCAGGCACCTCAGGTCGGCCACACTAGTCCCCCCCACCCGCGGTCACATCCCTGGAGGTCAGGCTTTGGTACTTTCTAAATTTTCAGCACTTTTCTTATGTTTTGTGTGATTTTAAATGATATTCTCACGCCCATATCTCGGTCACCGTATATCCGATCTGCCCCAAATTTTGCACCTGACCTCGGGAGAAGGTCCCGGACCCGATGCCACCAGCCACAGTCCCGTACACCCGACGGCCGCGGAGATACGCCCACTTAACCCCTGGGTGTTGTGCGCCGCTCACCCCGGCCCGGAGGCACCCACCCCTGGGAATCCTAGAGGCGCTTCCTGACGGGCCCAGGACGAATCCAACGAGACCACAGCCAGCTCTCTAGCCTTAAGGGCCGCGGAGTTAGGTGGGCTCGAACCCCGGGACGTTGCGCGCCGCCTAGCGGCCGCGCCGAGCGCCCCACCCCCGGCAAACCTAGACTCGCTTCTTCAGGGCCCCGAGACGCATCCAAAGACACCTGCCCCAGCGTTCTAGCCCCAAGGGCCGCGGAGATATGTCCGCAAAGTTCCAGGAGCTCACACACCTGTGCGTTGCGCGCCGCCTACTGGCCCCGACGAGCGGCCCATCCCCGAATGACGTAACGCCTCTCGTAGGGCTGCCCGAGACGTATCCAAGGAGCCTTCCCCCAGCTTTCTAGCCCAGACGGCTGCGGAGATATCCCGAAAAGAGCACCGAGAGCTTGTTAGCCGATAGGGGGCGCCCCGAGCGCCTCACCTCCGCGACACCTTGATGCGCTTCCCGAGGCTGCGGGGCCGAATCCAACGAGCCATCCCCCAGCTCTCTAGCACCAACGGCTGCGGAGATACGCCAGCTTAAACCTGGTGGCGAAAGAACAGGGAAATTTTTACTCACATCATTTTGACACAGGTACAGGCCATATCAGCCTGGAGGAATGGGATTCACCCCGACCCCAGGCACCTCAGGTCGGCCACACTAGTCCCCCCCACCCGCGGTCACATCCCCGGAGGTCAGGCTTTGGTACTTTCTAAATTTTCAGCACTTTTCTTATGTTTTGTGTGATTTTAAATGATATTCTCACGCCCATATCTCGGTCACCGTATATCCGATCTGCCCCAAATTTTGCACCTGACCTCGGGAGAAGGTCCCGGACCCGATGCCACCAGCCACAGTCCCGTACACCCGACGGCCGCGGAGATACGCCCACTTAACCCCTGGGTGTTGTGCGCCGCTCACCCCGGCCCGGAGGCACCCACCCCTGGGACTCCTAGAGGCGCTTCCTGACGGGCCCAGGACGAATCCAACGAGACCACAGCCAGCTCTCTAGCCTTAAGGGCCGCGGAGTTAGGTGGGCTCGAACCCCGGGACGTTGCGCGCCGCCTAGCGGCCGCGCCGAGCGCCCCACCCCCGGCAAACCTAGACTCGCTTCTTCAGGGCCCCGAGACGCATCCAAAGACACCTGCCCCAGCGTTCTAGCCCCAAGGGCCGCGGAGATATGTCCGCAAAGTTCCAGGAGCTCACACACCTGTGCGTTGCGCGCCGCCTACTGGCCCCGACGAGCGGCCCATCCCCGAATGACGTAACGTCTCTCGTAGGGCTGCCCGAGACGTATCCAAGGAGCCTTCCCCCAGCTTTCTAGCCCAGACGGCTGCGGAGATATCCCGAAAAGAGCACCGAGAGCTTGTTAGCCGATAGGGGGCGCCCCGAGCGCCTCACCTCCGCGACACCTTGATGCGCTTCCCGAGGCTGCGGGGCCGAATCCAACGAGCCATCCCCCAGCTCTCTAGCACCAACGGCTGCGGAGATACGCCAGCTTAAACCTGGTGGCGAAAGAACAGGGAAATTTTTACTCACATCATTTTGACACAGGTACAGGCCATATCAGCCTGGAGGAATGGGATTCACCCCGACCCCAGGCACCTCAGGTCGGCCACACTAGTCCCCCCCACCCGCGGTCACATCCCCGGAGGTCAGGCTTTGGTACTTTCTAAATTTTCAGCACTTTTCTTATGTTTTGTGTGATTTTAAATGATATTCTCACGCCCATATCTCGGTCACTGTATATCCGATCTGCCCCAAATTTTGCACCTGACCTCGGGAGAAGGTCCCGGACCCGATGCCACCAGCCACAGTCCCGTAGACCCGACGGCCGCGGAGATACGCCCACTTAACCCCTGGGTGTTGTGCGCCGCTCACCCCGGCCCGGAGGCACCCACCCCTGGGACTCCTAGAGGCGCTTCCTGACGGGCCCAGGACGAATCCAACGAGACCACAGCCAGCTCTCTAGCCTTAAGGGCCGCGGAGTTAGGTGGGCTCGAACCCCGGGACGTTGCGCGCCGCCTAGCGGCCGCGCCGAGCGCCCCACCCCCGGCAAACCTAGACTCGCTTCTTCAGGGCCCCGAGACGCATCCAAAGACACCTGCCCCAGCGTTCTAGCCCCAAGGGCCGCGGAGATATGTCCGCAAAGTTCCAGGAGCTCACACACCTGTGCGTTGCGCGCCGCCTACTGGCCCCGACGAGCGGCCCATCCCCGAATGACGTAACGCCTCTCGTAGGGCTGCCCGAGACGTATCCAAGGAGCCTTCCCCCAGCTTTCTAGCCCAGACGGCTGCGGAGATATCCCGAAAAGAGCACCGAGAGCTTGTTAGCCGATAGGGGGCGCCCCGAGCGCCTCACCTCCGCGACACCTTGATGCGCTTCCCGAGGCTGCGGGGCCGAATCCAACGAGCCATCCCCCAGCTCTCTAGCACCAACGGCTGCGGAGATACGCCAGCTTAAACCTGGTGGCGAAAGAACAGGGAAATTTTTACTCACATCATTTTGACACAGGTACAGGCCATATCAGCCTGGAGGAATGGGATTCACCCCGACCCCAGGCACCTCAGGTCGGCCACACTAGTCCCCCCCACCCGCGGTCACATCCCTGGAGGTCAGGCTTTGGTACTTTCTAAATTTTCAGCACTTTTCTTATGTTTTGTGTGATTTTAAATGATATTCTCACGCCCATATCTCGGTCACCGTATATCCGATCTGCCCCAAATTTTGCACCTGACCTCGGGAGAAGGTCCCGGACCCGATGCCACCAGCCACAGTCCCGTACACCCGACGGCCGCGGAGATACGCCCACTTAACCCCTGGGTGTTGTGCGCCGCTCACCCCGGCCCGGAGGCACCCACCCCTGGGAATCCTAGAGGCGCTTCCTGACGGGCCCAGGACGAATCCAACGAGACCACAGCCAGCTCTCTAGCCTTAAGGGCCGCGGAGTTAGGTGGGCTCGAACCCCGGGACGTTGCGCGCCGCCTAGCGGCCGCGCCGAGCGCCCCACCCCCGGCAAACCTAGACTCGCTTCTTCAGGGCCCCGAGACGCATCCAAAGACACCTGCCCCAGCGTTCTAGCCCCAAGGGCCGCGGAGATATGTCCGCAAAGTTCCAGGAGCTCACACACCTGTGCGTTGCGCGCCGCCTACTGGCCCCGACGAGCGGCCCATCCCCGAATGACGTAACGCCTCTCGTAGGGCTGCCCGAGACGTATCCAAGGAGCCTTCCCCCAGCTTTCTAGCCCAGACGGCTGCGGAGATATCCCGAAAAGAGCACCGAGAGCTTGTTAGCCGATAGGGGGCGCCCCGAGCGCCTCACCTCCGCGACACCTTGATGCGCTTCCCGAGGCTGCGGGGCCGAATCCAACGAGCCATCCCCCAGCTCTCTAGCACCAACGGCTGCGGAGATACGCCAGCTTAAACCTGGTGGCGAAAGAACAGGGAAATTTTTACTCACATCATTTTGACACAGGTACAGGCCATATCAGCCTGGAGGAATGGGATTCACCCCGACCCCAGGCACCTCAGGTCGGCCACACTAGTCCCCCCCACCCGCGGTCACATCCCTGGAGGTCAGGCTTTGGTACTTTCTAAATTTTCAGCACTTTTCTTATGTTTTGTGTGATTTTAAATGATATTCTCACGCCCATATCTCGGTCACCGTATATCCGATCTGCCCCAAATTTTGCACCTGACCTCGGGAGAAGGTCCCGGACCCGATGCCACCAGCCACAGTCCCGTAGACCCGACGGCCGCGGAGATACGCCCACTTAACCCCTGGGTGTTGTGCGCCGCTCACCCCGGCCCGGAGGCACCCACCCCTGGGAATCCTAGAGGCGCTTCCTGACGGGCCCAGGACGAATCCAACGAGACCACAGCCAGCTCTCTAGCCTTAAGGGCCGCGGAGTTAGGTGGGCTCGAACCCCGGGACGTTGCGCACCGCCTAGCGGCCGCGCCGAGCGCCCCACCCCCGGCAAACCTAGACTCGCTTCTTCAGGGCCCCGAGACGCATCCAAAGACACCTGCCCCAGCGTTCTAGCCCCAAGGGCCGCGGAGATATGTCCGCAAAGTTCCAGGAGCTCACACACCTGTGCGTTGCGCGCCGCCTACTGGCCCCGACGAGCGGCCCATCCCCGAATGACGTAACGTCTCTCGTAGGGCTGCCCGAGACGTATCCAAGGAGCCTTCCCCCAGCTTTCTAGCCCAGACGGCTGCGGAGATATCCCGAAAAGAGCACCGAGAGCTTGTTAGCCGATAGGGGGCGCCCCGAGCGCCTCACCTCCGCGACACCTTGATGCGCTTCCCGAGGCTGCGGGGCCGAATCCAACGAGCCATCCCCCAGCTCTCTAGCACCAACGGCTGCGGAGATACGCCAGCTTAAACCTGGTGGCGAAAGAACAGGGAAATTTTTACTCACATCATTTTGACACAGGTACAGGCCATATCAGCCTGGAGGAATGGGATTCACCCCGACCCCAGGCACCTCAGGTCGGCCACACTAGTCCCCCCCACCCGCGGTCACATCCCTGGAGGTCAGGCTTTGGTACTTTCTAAATTTTCAGCACTTTTCTTATGTTTTGTGTGATTTTAAATGATATTCTCACGCCCATATCTCGGTCACCGTATATCCGATCTGCCCCAAATTTTGCACCTGACCTCGGGAGAAGGTCCCGGACCCGATGCCACCAGCCACAGTCCCGTAGACCCGACGGCCGCGGAGATACGCCCACTTAACCCCTGGGTGTTGTGCGCCGCTCACCCCGGCCCGGAGGCACCCACCCCTGGGAATCCTAGAGGCGCTTCCTGACGGGCCCAGGACGAATCCAACGAGACCACAGCCAGCTCTCTAGCCTTAAGGGCCGCGGAGTTAGGTGGGCTCGAACCCCGGGACGTTGCGCGCCGCCTAGCGGCCGCGCCGAGCGCCCCACCCCCGGCAAACCTAGACTCGCTTCTTCAGGGCCCCGAGACGCATCCAAAGACACCTGCCCCAGCGTTCTAGCCCCAAGGGCCGCGGAGATATGTCCGCAAAGTTCCAGGAGCTCACACACCTGTGCGTTGCGCGCCGCCTACTGGCCCCGACGAGCGGCCCATCCCCGAATGACGTAACGTCTCTCGTAGGGCTGCCCGAGACGTATCCAAGGAGCCTTCCCCCAGCTTTCTAGCCCAGACGGCTGCGGAGATATCCCGAAAAGAGCACCGAGAGCTTGTTAGCCGATAGGGGGCGCCCCGAGCGCCTCACCTCCGCGACACCTTGATGCGCTTCCCGAGGCTGCGGGGCCGAATCCAACGAGCCATCCCCCAGCTCTCTAGCACCAACGGCTGCGGAGATACGCCAGCTTAAACCTGGTGGCGAAAGAACAGGGAAATTTTTACTCACATCATTTTGACACAGGTACAGGCCATATCAGCCTGGAGGAATGGGATTCACCCCGACCCCAGGCACCTCAGGTCGGCCACACTAGTCCCCCCCACCCGCGGTCACATCCCCGGAGGTCAGGCTTTGGTACTTTCTAAATTTTCAGCACTTTTCTTATGTTTTGTGTGATTTTAAATGATATTCTCACGCCCATATCTCGGTCACCGTATATCCGATCTGCCCCAAATTTTGCACCTGACCTCGGGAGAAGGTCCCGGACCCGATGCCACCAGCCACAGTCCCGTACACCCGACGGCCGCGGAGATACGCCCACTTAACCCCTGGGTGTTGTGCGCCGCTCACCCCGGCCCGGAGGCACCCACCCCTGGGAATCCTAGAGGCGCTTCCTGACGGGCCCAGGACGAATCCAACGAGACCTCAGCCAGCTCTCTAGCCTTAAGGGCCGCGGAGTTAGGTGGGCTCGAACCCCGGGACGTTGCGCGCCGCCTAGCGGCCGCGCCGAGCGCCCCACCCCCGGCAAACCTAGACTCGCTTCTTCAGGGCCCCGAGACGCATCCAAAGACACCTGCCCCAGCGTTCTAGCCCCAAGGGCCGCGGAGATATGTCCGCAAAGTTCCAGGAGCTCACACACCTGTGCGTTGCGCGCCGCCTACTGGCCCCGACGAGCGGCCCATCCCCGAATGACGTAACGTCTCTCGTAGGGCTGCCCGAGACGTATCCAAGGAGCCTTCCCCCAGCTTTCTAGCCCAGACGGCTGCGGAGATATCCCGAAAAGAGCACCGAGAGCTTGTTAGCCGATAGGGGGCGCCCCGAGCGCCTCACCTCCGCGACACCTTGATGCGCTTCCCGAGGCTGCGGGGCCGAATCCAACGAGCCATCCCCCAGCTCTCTAGCACCAACGGCTGCGGAGATACGCCAGCTTAAACCTGGTGGCGAAAGAACAGGGAAATTTTTACTCACATCATTTTGACACAGGTACAGGCCATATCAGCCTGGAGGAATGGGATTCACCCCGACCCCAGGCACCTCAGGTCGGCCACACTAGTCCCCCCCACCCGCGGTCACATCCCTGGAGGTCAGGCTTTGGTACTTTCTAAATTTTCAGCACTTTTCTTATGTTTTGTGTGATTTTAAATGATATTCTCACGCCCATATCTCGGTCACCGTATATCCGATCTGCCCCAAATTTTGCACCTGACCTCGGGAGAAGGTCCCGGACCCGATGCCACCAGCCACAGTCCCGTAGACCCGACGGCCGCGGAGATACGCCCACTTAACCCCTGGGTGTTGTGCGCCGCTCACCCCGGCCCGGAGGCACCCACCCCTGGGAATCCTAGAGGCGCTTCCTGACGGGCCCAGGACGAATCCAACGAGACCACAGCCAGCTCTCTAGCCTTAAGGGCCGCGGAGTTAGGGGGGCTCGAACCCCGGGACGTTGCGCGCCGCCTAGCGGCCGCGCCGAGCGCCCCACCCCCGGCAAACCTAGACTCGCTTCTTCAGGGCCCCGAGACGCATCCAAAGACACCTGCCCCAGCGTTCTAGCCCCAAGGGCCGCGGAGATATGTCCGCAAAGTTCCAGGAGCTCACACACCTGTGCGTTGCGCGCCGCCTACTGGCCCCGACGAGCGGCCCATCCCCGAATGACGTAACGTCTCTCGTAGGGCTGCCCGAGACGTATCCAAGGAGCCTTCCCCCAGCTTTCTAGCCCAGACGGCTGCGGAGATATCCCGAAAAGAGCACCGAGAGCTTGTTAGCCGATAGGGGGCGCCCCGAGCGCCTCACCTCCGCGACACCTTGATGCGCTTCCCGAGGCTGCGGGGCCGAATCCAACGAGCCATCCCCCAGCTCTCTAGCACCAACGGCTGCGGAGATACGCCAGCTTAAACCTGGTGGCGAAAGAACAGGGAAATTTTTACTCACATCATTTTGACACAGGTACAGGCCATATCAGCCTGGAGGAATGGGATTCACCCCGACCCCAGGCACCTCAGGTCGGCCACACTAGTCCCCCCCACCCGCGGTCACATCCCTGGAGGTCAGGCTTTGGTACTTTCTAAATTTTCAGCACTTTTCTTATGTTTTGTGTGATTTTAAATGATATTCTCACGCCCATATCTCGGTCACCGTATATCCGATCTGCCCCAAATTTTGCACCTGACCTCGGGAGAAGGTCCCGGACCCGATGCCACCAGCCACAGTCCCGTACACCCGACGGCCGCGGAGATACGCCCACTTAACCCCTGGGTGTTGTGCGCCGCTCACCCCGGCCCGGAGGCACCCACCCCTGGGAATCCTAGAGGCGCTTCCTGACGGGCCCAGGACGAATCCAACGAGACCACAGCCAGCTCTCTAGCCTTAAGGGCCGCGGAGTTAGGGGGGCTCGAACCCCGGGACGTTGCGCGCCGCCTAGCGGCCGCGCCGAGCGCCCCACCCCCGGCAAACCTAGACTCGCTTCTTCAGGGCCCCGAGACGCATCCAAAGACACCTGCCCCAGCGTTCTAGCCCCAAGGGCCGCGGAGATATGTCCGCAAAGTTCCAGGAGCTCACACACCTGTGCGTTGCGCGCCGCCTACTGGCCCCGACGAGCGGCCCATCCCCGAATGACGTAACGTCTCTCGTAGGGCTGCCCGAGACGTATCCAAGGAGCCTTCCCCCAGCTTTCTAGCCCAGACGGCTGCGGAGATATCCCGAAAAGAGCACCGAGAGCTTGTTAGCCGATAGGGGGCGCCCCGAGCGCCTCACCTCCGCGACACCTTGATGCGCTTCCCGAGGCTGCGGGGCCGAATCCAACGAGCCATCCCCCAGCTCTCTAGCACCAACGGCTGCGGAGATACGCCAGCTTAAACCTGGTGGCGAAAGAACAGGGAAATTTTTACTCACATCATTTTGACACAGGTACAGGCCATATCAGCCTGGAGGAATGGGATTCACCCCGACCCCAGGCACCTCAGGTCGGCCACACTAGTCCCCCCCACCCGCGGTCACATCCCCGGAGGTCAGGCTTTGGTACTTTCTAAATTTTCAGCACTTTTCTTATGTTTTGTGTGATTTTAAATGATATTCTCACGCCCATATCTCGGTCACCGTATATCCGATCTGCCCCAAATTTTGCACCTGACCTCGGGAGAAGGTCCCGGACCCGATGCCACCAGCCACAGTCCCGTAGACCCGACGGCCGCGGAGATACGCCCACTTAACCCCTGGGTGTTGTGCGCCGCTCACCCCGGCCCGGAGGCACCCACCCCTGGGAATCCTAGAGGCGCTTCCTGACGGGCCCAGGACGAATCCAACGAGACCACAGCCAGCTCTCTAGCCTTAAGGGCCGCGGAGTTAGGTGGGCTCGAACCCCGGGACGTTGCGCGCCGCCTAGCGGCCGCGCCGAGCGCCCCACCCCCGGCAAACCTAGACTCGCTTCTTCAGGGCCCCGAGACGCATCCAAAGACACCTGCCCCAGCGTTCTAGCCCCAAGGGCCGCGGAGATATGTCCGCAAAGTTCCAGGAGCTCACACACCTGTGCGTTGCGCGCCGCCTACTGGCCCCGACGAGCGGCCCATCCCCGAATGACGTAACGTCTCTCGTAGGGCTGCCCGAGACGTATCCAAGGAGCCTTCCCCCAGCTTTCTAGCCCAGACGGCTGCGGAGATATCCCGAAAAGAGCACCGAGAGCTTGTTAGCCGATAGGGGGCGCCTTGAGCGCCTCACCTCCGCGACACCTTGATGCGCTTCCCGAGGCTGCGGGGCCGAATCCAACGAGCCATCCCCCAGCTCTCTAGCACCAACGGCTGCGGAGATACGCCAGCTTAAACCTGGTGGCGAAAGAACAGGGAAATTTTTACTCACATCATTTTGACACAGGTACAGGCCATATCAGCCTGGAGGAATGGGATTCACCCCGACCCCAGGCACCTCAGGTCGGCCACACTAGTCCCCCCCACCCGCGGTCACATCCCCGGAGGTCAGGCTTTGGTACTTTCTAAATTTTCAGCACTTTTCTTATGTTTTGTGTGATTTTAAATGATATTCTCACGCCCATATCTCGGTCACCGTATATCCGATCTGCCCCAAATTTTGCACCTGACCTCGGGAGAAGGTCCCGGACCCGATGCCACCAGCCACAGTCCCGTACACCCGACGGCCGCGGAGATACGCCCACTTAACCCCTGGGTGTTGTGCGCCGCTCACCCCGGCCCGGAGGCACCCACCCCTGGGAATCCTAGAGGCGCTTCCTGACGGGCCCAGGACGAATCCAACGAGACCACAGCCAGCTCTCTAGCCTTAAGGGCCGCGGAGTTAGGTGGGCTCGAACCCCGGGACGTTGCGCGCCGCCTAGCGGCCGCGCCGAGCGCCCCACCCCCGGCAAACCTAGACTCGCTTCTTCAGGGCCCCGAGACGCATCCAAAGACACCTGCCCCAGCGTTCTAGCCCCAAGGGCCGCGGAGATATGTCCGCAAAGTTCCAGGAGCTCACACACCTGTGCGTTGCGCGCCGCCTACTGGCCCCGACGAGCGGCCCATCCCCGAATGACGTAACGCCTCTCGTAGGGCTGCCCGAGACGTATCCAAGGAGCCTTCCCCCAGCTTTCTAGCCCAGACGGCTGCGGAGATATCCCGAAAAGAGCACCGAGAGCTTGTTAGCCGATAGGGGGCGCCCCGAGCGCCTCACCTCCGCGACACCTTGATGCGCTTCCCGAGGCTGCGGGGCCGAATCCAACGAGCCATCCCCCAGCTCTCTAGCACCAACGGCTGCGGAGATACGCCAGCTTAAACCTGGTGGCGAAAGAACAGGGAAATTTTTACTCACATCATTTTGACACAGGTACAGGCCATATCAGCCTGGAGGAATGGGATTCACCCCGACCCCAGGCACCTCAGGTCGGCCACACTAGTCCCCCCCACCCGCGGTCACATCCCTGGAGGTCAGGCTTTGGTACTTTCTAAATTTTCAGCACTTTTCTTATGTTTTGTGTGATTTTAAATGATATTCTCACGCCCATATCTCGGTCACCGTATATCCGATCTGCCCCAAATTTTGCACCTGACCTCGGGAGAAGGTCCCGGACCCGATGCCACCAGCCACAGTCCCGTAGACCCGACGGCCGCGGAGATACGCCCACTTAACCCCTGGGTGTTGTGCGCCGCTCACCCCGGCCCGGAGGCACCCACCCCTGGGAATCCTAGAGGCGCTTCCTGACGGGCCCAGGACGAATCCAACGAGACCACAGCCAGCTCTCTAGCCTTAAGGGCCGCGGAGTTAGGTGGGCTCGAACCCCGGGACGTTGCGCGCCGCCTAGCGGCCGCGCCGAGCGCCCCACCCCCGGCAAACCTAGACTCGCTTCTTCAGGGCCCCGAGACGCATCCAAAGACACCTGCCCCAGCGTTCTAGCCCCAAGGGCCGCGGAGATATGTCCGCAAAGTTCCAGGAGCTCACACACCTGTGCGTTGCGCGCCGCCTACTGGCCCCGACGAGCGGCCCATCCCCGAATGACGTAACGTCTCTCGTAGGGCTGCCCGAGACGTATCCAAGGAGCCTTCTCCCAGCTTTCTAGCCCAGACGGCTGCGGAGATATCCCGAAAAGAGCACCGAGAGCTTGTTAGCCGATAGGGGGCGCCCCGAGCGCCTCACCTCCGCGACACCTTGATGCGCTTCCCGAGGCTGCGGGGCCGAATCCAACGAGCCATCCCCCAGCTCTCTAGCACCAACGGCTGCGGAGATACGCCAGCTTAAACCTGGTGGCGAAAGAACAGGGAAATTTTTACTCACATCATTTTGACACAGGTACAGGCCATATCAGCCTGGAGGAATGGGATTCACCCCGACCCCAGGCACCTCAGGTCGGCCACACTAGTCCCCCCCACCCGCGGTCACATCCCTGGAGGTCAGGCTTTGGTACTTTCTAAATTTTCAGCACTTTTCTTATGTTTTGTGTGATTTTAAATGATATTCTCACGCCCATATCTCGGTCACCGTATATCCGATCTGCCCCAAATTTTGCACCTGACCTCGGGAGAAGGTCCCGGACCCGATGCCACCAGCCACAGTCCCGTACACCCGACGGCCGCGGAGATACGCCCACTTAACCCCTGGGTGTTGTGCGCCGCTCACCCCGGCCCGGAGGCACCCACCCCTGGGAATCCTAGAGGCGCTTCCTGACGGGCCCAGGACGAATCCAACGAGACCACAGCCAGCTCTCTAGCCTTAAGGGCCGCGGAGTTAGGTGGGCTCGAACCCCGGGACGTTGCGCGCCGCCTAGCGGCCGCGCCGAGCGCCCCACCCCCGGCAAACCTAGACTCGCTTCTTCAGGGCCCCGAGACGCATCCAAAGACACCTGCCCCAGCGTTCTAGCCCCAAGGGCCGCGGAGATATGTCCGCAAAGTTCCAGGAGCTCACACACCTGTGCGTTGCGCGCCGCCTACTGGCCCCGACGAGCGGCCCATCCCCGAATGACGTAACGTCTCTCGTAGGGCTGCCCGAGACGTATCCAAGGAGCCTTCCCCCAGCTTTCTAGCCCAGACGGCTGCGGAGATATCCCGAAAAGAGCACCGAGAGCTTGTTAGCCGATAGGGGGCGCCCCGAGCGCCTCACCTCCGCGACACCTTGATGCGCTTCCCGAGGCTGCGGGGCCGAATCCAACGAGCCATCCCCCAGCTCTCTAGCACCAACGGCTGCGGAGATACGCCAGCTTAAACCTGGTGGCGAAAGAACAGGGAAATTTTTACTCACATCATTTTGACACAGGTACAGGCCATATCAGCCTGGAGGAATGGGATTCACCCCGACCCCAGGCACCTCAGGTCGGCCACACTAGTCCCCCCCACCCGCGGTCACATCCCCGGAGGTCAGGCTTTGGTACTTTCTAAATTTTCAGCACTTTTCTTATGTTTTGTGTGATTTTAAATGATATTCTCACGCCCATATCTCGGTCACCGTATATCCGATCTGCCCCAAATTTTGCACCTGACCTCGGGAGAAGGTCCCGGACCCGATGCCACCAGCCACAGTCCCGTACACCCGACGGCCGCGGAGATACGCCCACTTAACCCCTGGGTGTTGTGCGCCGCTCACCCCGGCCCGGAGGCACCCACCCCTGGGAATCCTAGAGGCGCTTCCTGACGGGCCCAGGACGAATCCAACGAGACCTCAGCCAGCTCTCTAGCCTTAAGGGCCGCGGAGTTAGGTGGGCTCGAACCCCGGGACGTTGCGCGCCGCCTAGCGGCCGCGCCGAGCGCCCCACCCCCGGCAAACCTAGACTCGCTTCTTCAGGGCCCCGAGACGCATCCAAAGACACCTGCCCCAGCGTTCTAGCCCCAAGGGCCGCGGAGATATGTCCGCAAAGTTCCAGGAGCTCACACACCTGTGCGTTGCGCGCCGCCTACTGGCCCCGACGAGCGGCCCATCCCCGAATGACGTAACGCCTCTCGTAGGGCTGCCCGAGACGTATCCAAGGAGCCTTCCCCCAGCTTTCTAGCCCAGACGGCTGCGGAGATATCCCGAAAAGAGCACCGAGAGCTTGTTAGCCGATAGGGGGCGCCCCGAGCGCCTCACCTCCGCGACACCTTGATGCGCTTCCCGAGACTGCGGGGCCGAATCCAACGAGCCATCCCCCAGCTCTCTAGCACCAACGGCTGCGGAGATACGCCAGCTTAAACCTGGTGGCGAAAGAACAGGGAAATTTTTACTCACATCATTTTGACACAGGTACAGGCCATATCAGCCTGGAGGAATGGGATTCACCCCGACCCCAGGCACCTCAGGTCGGCCACACTAGTCCCCCCCACCCGCGGTCACATCCCTGGAGGTCAGGCTTTGGTACTTTCTAAATTTTCAGCACTTTTCTTATGTTTTGTGTGATTTTAAATGATATTCTCACGCCCATATCTCGGTCACCGTATATCCGATCTGCCCCAAATTTTGCACCTGACCTCGGGAGAAGGTCCCGGACCCGATGCCACCAGCCACAGTCCCGTACACCCGACGGCCGCGGAGATACGCCCACTTAACCCCTGGGTGTTGTGCGCCGCTCACCCCGGCCCGGAGGCACCCACCCCTGGGAATCCTAGAGGCGCTTCCTGACGGGCCCAGGACGAATCCAACGAGACCACAGCCAGCTCTCTAGCCTTAAGGGCCGCGGAGTTAGGTGGGCTCGAACCCCGGGACGTTGCGCGCCGCCTAGCGGCCGCGCCGAGCGCCCCACCCCCGGCAAACCTAGACTCGCTTCTTCAGGGCCCCGAGACGCATCCAAAGACACCTGCCCCAGCGTTCTAGCCCCAAGGGCCGCGGAGATATGTCCGCAAAGTTCCAGGAGCTCACACACCTGTGCGTTGCGCGCCGCCTACTGGCCCCGACGAGCGGCCCATCCCCGAATGACGTAACGTCTCTCGTAGGGCTGCCCGAGACGTATCCAAGGAGCCTTCCCCCAGCTTTCTAGCCCAGACGGCTGCGGAGATATCCCGAAAAGAGCACCGAGAGCTTGTTAGCCGATAGGGGGCGCCCCGAGCGCCTCACCTCCGCGACACCTTGATGCGCTTCCCGAGGCTGCGGGGCCGAATCCAACGAGCCATCCCCCAGCTCTCTAGCACCAACGGCTGCGGAGATACGCCAGCTTAAACCTGGTGGCGAAAAAACAGGGAAATTTTTACTCACATCATTTTGACACAGGTACAGGCCATATCAGCCTGGAGGAATGGGATTCACCCCGACCCCAGGCACCTCAGGTCGGCCACACTAGTCCCCCCCACCCGCGGTCACATCCCCGGAGGTCAGGCTTTGGTACTATCTAAATTTTCAGCACTTTTCTTATGTTTTGTGTGATTTTAAATGATATTCTCACGCCCATATCTCGGTCACCGTATATCCGATCTGCCCCAAATTTTGCACCTGACCTCGGGAGAAGGTCCCGGACCCGATGCCACCAGCCACAGTCCCGTAGACCCGACGGCCGCGGAGATACGCCCACTTAACCCCTGGGTGTTGTGCGCCGCTCACCCCGGCCCGGAGGCACCCACCCCTGGGAATCCTAGAGGCGCTTCCTGACGGGCCCAGGACGAATCCAACGAGACCACAGCCAGCTCTCTAGCCTTAAGGGCCGCGGAGTTAGGTGGGCTCGAACCCCGGGACGTTGCGCGCCGCCTAGCGGCCGCGCCGAGCGCCCCACCCCCGGCAAACCTAGACTCGCTTCTTCAGGGCCCCGAGACGCATCCAAAGACACCTGCCCCAGCGTTCTAGCCCCAAGGGCCGCGGAGATATGTCCGCAAAGTTCCAGGAGCTCACACACCTGTGCGTTGCGCGCCGCCTACTGGCCCCGACGAGCGGCCCATCCCCGAATGACGTAACGCCTCTCGTAGGGCTGCCCGAGACGTATCCAAGGAGCCTTCCCCCAGCTTTCTAGCCCAGACGGCTGCGGAGATATCCCGAAAAGAGCACCGAGAGCTTGTTAGCCGATAGGGGGCGCCCCGAGCGCCTCACCTCCGCGACACCTTGATGCGCTTCCCGAGGCTGCGGGGCCGAATCCAACGAGCCATCCCCCAGCTCTCTAGCACCAACGGCTGCGGAGATACGCCAGCTTAAACCTGGTGGCAAAAGAACAGGGAAATTTTTACTCACATCATTTTGACACAGGTACAGGCCATATCAGCCTGGAGGAATGGGATTCACCCCGACCCCAGGCACCTCAGGTCGGCCACACTAGTCCCCCCCACCCGCGGTCACATCCCTGGAGGTCAGGCTTTGGTACTTTCTAAATTTTCAGCACTTTTCTTATGTTTTGTGTGATTTTAAATGATATTCTCACGCCCATATCTCGGTCACCGTATATCCGATCTGCCCCAAATTTTGCACCTGACCTCGGGAGAAGGTCCCGGACCCGATGCCACCAGCCACAGTCCCGTACACCCGACGGCCGCGGAGATACGCCCACTTAACCCCTGGGTGTTGTGCGCCGCTCACCCCGGCCCGGAGGCACCCACCCCTGGGAATCCTAGAGGCGCTTCCTGACGGGCCCAGGACGAATCCAACGAGACCACAGCCAGCTCTCTAGCCTTAAGGGCCGCGGAGTTAGGTGGGCTCGAACCCCGGGACGTTGCGCGCCGCCTAGCGGCCGCGCCGAGCGCCCCACCCCCGGCAAACCTAGACTCGCTTCTTCAGGGCCCCGAGACGCATCCAAAGACACCTGCCCCAGCGTTCTAGCCCCAAGGGCCGCGGAGATATGTCCGCAAAGTTCCAGGAGCTCACACACCTGTGCGTTGCGCGCCGCCTACTGGCCCCGACGAGCGGCCCATCCCCGAATGACGTAACGCCTCTCGTAGGGCTGCCCGAGACGTATCCAAGGAGCCTTCCCCCAGCTTTCTAGCCCAGACGGCTGCGGAGATATCCCGAAAAGAGCACCGAGAGCTTGTTAGCCGATAGGGGGCGCCCCGAGCGCCTCACCTCCGCGACACCTTGATGCGCTTCCCGAGGCTGCGGGGCCGAATCCAACGAGCCATCCCCCAGCTCTCTAGCACCAACGGCTGCGGAGATACGCCAGCTTAAACCTGGTGGCGAAAGAACAGGGAAATTTTTACTCACATCATTTTGACACAGGTACAGGCCATATCAGCCTGGAGGAATGGGATTCACCCCGACCCCAGGCACCTCAGGTCGGCCACACTAGTCCCCCCCACCCGCGGTCACATCCCTGGAGGTCAGGCTTTGGTACTTTCTAAATTTTCAGCACTTTTCTTATGTTTTGTGTGATTTTAAATGATATTCTCACGCCCATATCTCGGTCACCGTATATCCGATCTGCCCCAAATTTTGCACCTGACCTCGGGAGAAGGTCCCGGACCCGATGCCACCAGCCACAGTCCCGTACACCCGACGGCCGCGGAGATACGCCCACTTAACCCCTGGGTGTTGTGCGCCGCTCACCCCGGCCCGGAGGCACCCACCCCTGGGAATCCTAGAGGCGCTTCCTGACGGGCCCAGGACGAATCCAACGAGACCACAGCCAGCTCTCTAGCCTTAAGGGCCGCGGAGTTAGGTGGGCTCGAACCCCGGGACGTTGCGCGCCGCCTAGCGGCCGCGCCGAGCGCCCCACCCCCGGCAAACCTAGACTCGCTTCTTCAGGGCCCCGAGACGCATCCAAAGACACCTGCCCCAGCGTTCTAGCCCCAAGGGCCGCGGAGATATGTCCGCAAAGTTCCAGGAGCTCACACACCTGTGCGTTGCGCGCCGCCTACTGGCCCCGACGAGCGGCCCATCCCCGAATGACATAACGCCTCTCGTAGGGCTGCCCGAGACGTATCCAAGGAGCCTTCCCCCAGCTTTCTAGCCCAGACGGCTGCGGAGATATCCCGAAAAGAGCACCGAGAGCTTGTTAGCCGATAGGGGGCGCCCCGAGCGCCTCACCTCCGCGACACCTTGATGCGCTTCCCGAGGCTGCGGGGCCGAATCCAACGAGCCATCCCCCAGCTCTCTAGCACCAACGGCTGCGGAGATACGCCAGCTTAAACCTGGTGGCGAAAGAACAGGGAAATTTTTACTCACATCATTTTGACACAGGTATAGGCCATATCAGCCTGGAGGAATGGGATTCACCCCGACCCCAGGCACCTCAGGTCGGCCACACTAGTCCCCCCCACCCGCGGTCACATCCCCGGAGGTCAGGCTTTGGTACTTTCTAAATTTTCAGCACTTTTCTTATGTTTTGTGTGATTTTAAATGATATTCTCACGCCCATATCTCGGTCACCGTATATCCGATCTGCCCCAAATTTTGCACCTGACCTCGGGAGAAGGTCCCGGACCCGATGCCACCAGCCACAGTCCCGTAGACCCGACGGCCGCGGAGATACGCCCACTTAACCCCTGGGTGTTGTGCGCCGCTCACCCCGGCCCGGAGGCACCCACCCCTGGAAATCCTAGAGGCGCTTCCTGACGGGCCCAGGACGAATCCAACGAGACCACAGCCAGCTCTCTAGCCTTAAGGGCCGCGGAGTTAGGTGGGCTCGAACCCCGGGACGTTGCGCGCCGCCTAGCGGCCGCGCCGAGCGCCCCACCCCCGGCACACCTAGACTCGCTTCTTCAGGGCCCCGAGACGCATCCAAAGACACCTGCCCCAGCGTTCTAGCCCCAAGGGCCGCGGAGATATGTCCGCAAAGTTCCAGGAGCTCACACACCTGTGCGTTGCGCGCCGCCTACTGGCCCCGACGAGCGGCCCATCCCCGAATGACGTAACGCCTCTCGTAGGGCTGCCCGAGACGTATCCAAGGAGCCTTCCCCCAGCTTTCTAGCCCAGACGGCTGCGGAGATATCCCGAAAAGAGCACCGAGAGCTTGTTAGCCGATAGGGGGCGCCCCGAGCGCCTCACCTCCGCGACACCTTGATGCGCTTCCCGAGGCTGCGGGGCCGAATCCAACGAGCCATCCCCCAGCTCTCTAGCACCAACGGCTGCGGAGATACGCCAGCTTAAACCTGGTGGCGAAAGAACAGGGAAATTTTTACTCACATCATTTTGACACAGGTATAGGCCATATCAGCCTGGAGGAATGGGATTCACCCCGACCCCAGGCACCTCAGGTCGGCCACACTAGTCCCCCCCACCCGCGGTCACATCCCCGGAGGTCAGGCTTTGGTACTTTCTAAATTTTCAGCACTTTTCTTATGTTTTGTGTGATTTTAAATGATATTCTCACGCCCATATCTCGGTCACCGTATATCCGATCTGCCCCAAATTTTGCACCTGACCTCGGGAGAAGGTCCCGGACCCGATGCCACCAGCCACAGTCACGTAGACCCGACGGCCGCGGAGATACGCCCACTTAACCCCTGGGTGTTGTGCGCCGCTCACCCCGGCCCGGAGGCACCCACCCCTGGGAATCCTAGAGGCGCTTCCTGACGGGCCCAGGACGAATCCAACGAGACCACAGCCAGCTCTCTAGCCTTAAGGGCCGCGGAGTTAGGTGGGCTCGAACCCCGGGACGTTGCGCGCCGCCTAGCGGCCGCGCCGAGCGCCCCACCCCCGGCAAACCTAGACTCGCTTCTTCAGGGCCCCGAGACGCATCCAAAGACACCTGCCCCAGCGTTCTAGCCCCAAGGGCCGCGGAGATATGTCCGCAAAGTTCCAGGAGCTCACACACCTGTGCGTTGCGCGCCGCCTACTGGCCCCGACGAGCGGCCCATCCCCGAATGACATAACGCCTCTCGTAGGGCTGCCCGAGACGTATCCAAGGAGCCTTCCCCCAGCTTTCTAGCCCAGACGGCTGCGGAGATATCCCGAAAAGAGCACCGAGAGCTTGTTAGCCGATAGGGGGCGCCCCGAGCGCCTCACCTCCGCGACACCTTGATGCCCTTCCCGAGGCTGCGGGGCCGAATCCAACGAGCCATCCCCCAGCTCTCTAGCACCAACGGCTGCGGAGATACGCCAGCTTAAACCTGGTGGCGAAAAAACAGGGAAATTTTTACTCACATCATTTTGACACAGGTACAGGCCATATCAGCCTGGAGGAATGGGATTCACCCCGACCCCAGGCACCTCAGGTCGGCCACACTAGTCCCCCCCACCCGCGGTCACATCCCCGGAGGTCAGGCTTTGGTACTTTCTAAATTTTCAGCACTTTTCTTATGTTTTGTGTGATTTTAAATGATATTCTCACGCCCATATCTCGGTCACCGTATATCCGATCTGCCCCAAATTTTGCACCTGACCTCGGGAGAAGGTCCCGGACCCGATGCCACCAGCCACAGTCCCGTAGACCCGACGGCCTAGCGGCCGCGCCGAGCGCCCCACCCCCGGCAAACCTAGACTCGCTTCTTCAGGGCCCCTCGGTCACAGTCCCGTAGACCCGACGGCCGCGGAGATACGCCCACTTAACCCCTGGGTGTTGTGCGCCGCTCACCCCGGCCCGGAGGCACCCACCCCTGGGAATCCTAGAGGCGCGTCCTGACGGGCCCAGGACGAATCCAACGAGACCACAGCCAGCTCTCTAGCCTTAAGGGCCGCGGAGTTAGGTGGGCTCGAACCCCGGGACGTTGCGCGCCGCCTAGCGGCCGCGCCGAGCGCCCCACCCCCGGCAAACCTAGACTCGCTTCTTCAGGGCCCCGAGACGCATCCAAAGACACCTGCCCCAGCGTTCTAGCCCCAAGGGCCGCGGAGATATGTCCGCAAAGTTCCAGGAGCTCACACACCTGTGCGTTGCGCGCCGCCTACTGGCCCCGACGAGCGGCCCATCCCCGAATGACGTAACGCCTCTCGTAGGGCTGCCCGAGACGTATCCAAGGAGCCTTCCCCCAGCTTTCTAGCCCAGACGGCTGCGGAGATATCCCGAAAAGAGCATCGAGAGCTTGTTAGCCGATAGGGGGCGCCCCGAGCGCCTCACCTCCGCGACACCTTGATGCGCTTCCCGAGGCTGCGGGGCCGAATCCAACGAGCCATCCCCCAGCTCTCTAGCACCAACGGCTGCGGAGATACGCCAGCTTAAACCTGGTGGCAAAAGAACAGGGAAATTTTTACTCACATCATTTTGACACAGGTACAGGCCATATCAGCCTGGAGGAATGGGATTCACCCCGACCCCAGGCACCTCAGGTCGGCCACACTAGTCCCCCCCACCCGCGGTCACATCCCTGGAGGTCAGGCTTTGGTACTTTCTAAATTTTCAGCACTTTTCTTATGTTTTGTGTGATTTTAAATGATATTCTCACGCCCATATCTCGGTCACCGTATATCCAATCTGCCCCAAATTTTGCACCTGACCTCGGGAGAAGGTCCCGGACCCGATGCCACCAGCCACAGTCCCGTAGACCCGACGGCCGCGGAGATACGCCCACTTAACCCCTGGGTGTTGTGCGCCGCTCACCCCGGCCCGGAGGCACCCACCCCTGGGAATCCTAGAGGCGCTTCCTGACGGGCCCAGGACGAATCCAACGAGACCACAGCCAGCTCTCTAGCCTTAAGGGCCGCGGAGTTAGGTGGGCTCGAACCCCGGGACGTTGCGCGCCGCCTAGCGGCCGCGCCGAGCGCCCCACCCCCGGCAAACCTAGACTCGCTTCTTCAGGGCCCCGAGACGCATCCAAAGACACCTGCCCCAGCGTTCTAGCCCCAAGGGCCGCGGAGATATGTCCGCAAAGTTCCAGGAGCTCACACACCTGTGCGTTGCGCGCCGCCTACTGGCCCCGACGAGCGGCCCATCCCCGAATGACGTAACGCCTCTCGTAGGGCTGCCCGAGACGTATCCAAGGAGCCTTCCCCCAGCTTTCTAGCCCAGACGGCTGCGGAGATATCCCGAAAAGAGCACCGAGAGCTTGTTAGCCGATAGGGGGCGCCCCGAGCGCCTCACCTCCGCGACACCTTGATGCGCTTCCCGAGGCTGCGGGGCCGAATCCAACGAGCCATCCCCCAGCTCTCTAGCACCAACGGCTGCGGAGATACGCCAGCTTAAACCTGGTGGCGAAAGAACAGGGAAATTTTTACTCACATCATTTTGACACAGGTACAGGCCATATCAGCCTGGAGGAATGGGATTCACCCCGACCCCAGGCACCTCAGGTCGGCCACACTAGTCCCCCCCACCCGCGGTCACATCCCTGGAGGTCAGGCTTTGGTACTTTCTAAATTTTCAGCACTTTTCTTATGTTTTGTGTGATTTTAAATGATATTCTCACGCCCATATCTCGGTCACCGTATATCCGATCTGCCCCAAATTTTGCACCTGACCTCGGGAGAAGGTCCCGGACCCGATGCCACCAGCCACAGTCCCGTACACCCGACGGCCGCGGAGATACGCCCACTTAACCCCTGGGTGTTGTGCGCCGCTCACCCCGGCCCGGAGGCACCCACCCCTGGGAATCCTAGAGGCGCTTCCTGACGGGCCCAGGACGAATCCAACGAGACCACAGCCAGCTCTCTAGCCTTAAGGGCCGCGGAGTTAGGTGGGCTCGAACCCCGGGACGTTGCGCGCCGCCTAGCGGCCGCGCCGAGCGCCCCACCCCCGGCAAACCTAGACTCGCTTCTTCAGGGCCCCGAGACGCATCCAAAGACACCTGCCCCAGCGTTCTAGCCCCAAGGGCCGCGGAGATATGTCCGCAAAGTTCCAGGAGCTCACACACCTGTGCGTTGCGCGCCGCCTACTGGCCCCGACGAGCGGCCCATCCCCGAATGACGTAACGCCTCTCGTAGGGCTGCCCGAGACGTATCCAAGGAGCCTTCCCCCAGCTTTCTAGCCCAGACGGCTGCGGAGATATCCCGAAAAGAGCACCGAGAGCTTGTTAGCCGATAGGGGGCGCCCCGAGCGCCTCACCTCCGCGACACCTTGATGCGCTTCCCGAGGCTGCGGGGCCGAATCCAACGAGCCATCCCCCAGCTCTCTAGCACCAACGGCTGCGGAGATACGCCAGCTTAAACCTGGTGGCGAAAGAACAGGGAAATTTTTACTCACATCATTTTGACACAGGTACAGGCCATATCAGCCTGGAGGAATGGGATTCACCCCGACCCCAGGCACCTCAGGTCGGCCACACTAGTCCCCCCCACCCGCGGTCACATCCCTGGAGGTCAGGCTTTGGTACTTTCTAAATTTTCAGCACTTTTCTTATGTTTTGTGTGATTTTAAATGATATTCTCACGCCCATATCTCGGTCACCGTATATCCGATCTGCCCCAAATTTTGCACCTGACCTCGGGAGAAGGTCCCGGACCCGATGCCACCAGCCACAGTCCCGTACACCCGACGGCCGCGGAGATACGCCCACTTAACCCCTGGGTGTTGTGCGCCGCTCACCCCGGCCCGGAGGCACCCACCCCTGGGAATCCTAGAGGCGCTTCCTGACGGGCCCAGGACGAATCCAACGAGACCACAGCCAGCTCTCTAGCCTTAAGGGCCGCGGAGTTAGGTGGGCTCGAACCCCGGGACGTTGCGCGCCGCCTAGCGGCCGCGCCGAGCGCCCCACCCCCGGCAAACCTAGACTCGCTTCTTCAGGGCCCCGAGACGCATCCAAAGACACCTGCCCCAGCGTTCTAGCCCCAAGGGCCGCGGAGATATGTCCGCAAAGTTCCAGGAGCTCACACACCTGTGCGTTGCGCGCCGCCTACTGGCCCCGACGAGCGGCCCATCCCCGAATGACGTAACGCCTCTCGTAGGGCTGCCCGAGACGTATCCAAGGAGCCTTCCCCCAGCTTTCTAGCCCAGACGGCTGCGGAGATATCCCGAAAAGAGCACCGAGAGCTTGTTAGCCGATAGGGGGCGCCCCGAGCGCCTCACCTCCGCGACACCTTGATGCGCTTCCCGAGGCTGCGGGGCCGAATCCAACGAGCCATCCCCCAGCTCTCTAGCACCAACGGCTGCGGAGATACGCCAGCTTAAACCTGGTGGCGAAAGAACAGGGAAATTTTTACTCACATCATTTTGACACAGGTACAGGCCATATCAGCCTGGAGGAATGGGATTCACCCCGACCCCAGGCACCTCAGGTCGGCCACACTAGTCCCCCCCACCCGCGGTCACATCCCTGGAGGTCAGGCTTTGGTACTTTCTAAATTTTCAGCACTTTTCTTATGTTTTGTGTGATTTTAAATGATATTCTCACGCCCATATCTCGGTCACCGTATATCCGATCTGCCCCAAATTTTGCACCTGACCTCGGGAGAAGGTCCCGGACCCGATGCCACCAGCCACAGTCCCGTACACCCGACGGCCGCGGAGATACGCCCACTTAACCCCTGGGTGTTGTGCGCCGCTCACCCCGGCCCGGAGGCACCCACCCCTGGGAATCCTAGAGGCGCTTCCTGACGGGCCCAGGACGAATCCAACGAGACCTCAGCCAGCTCTCTAGCCTTAAGGGCCGCGGAGTTAGGTGGGCTCGAACCCCGGGACGTTGCGCGCCGCCTAGCGGCCGCGCCGAGCGCCCCACCCCCGGCAAACCTAGACTCGCTTCTTCAGGGCCCCGAGACGCATCCAAAGACACCTGCCCCAGCGTTCTAGCCCCAAGGGCCGCGGAGATATGTCCGCAAAGTTCCAGGAGCTCACACACCTGTGCGTTGCGCGCCGCCTACTGGCCCCGACGAGCGGCCCATCCCCGAATGACGTAACGTCTCTCGTAGGGCTGCCCGAGACGTATCCAAGGAGCCTTCCCCCAGCTTTCTAGCCCAGACGGCTGCGGAGATATCCCGAAAAGAGCACCGAGAGCTTGTTAGCCGATAGGGGGCGCCCCGAGCGCCTCACCTCCGCGACACCTTGATGCGCTTCCCGAGGCTGCGGGGCCGAATCCAACGAGCCATCCCCCAGCTCTCTAGCACCAACGGCTGCGGAGATACGCCAGCTTAAACCTGGTGGCGAAAGAACAGGGAAATTTTTACTCACATCATTTTGACACAGGTACAGGCCATATCAGCCTGGAGGAATGGGATTCACCCCGACCCCAGGCACCTCAGGTCGGCCACACTAGTCCCCCCCACCCGCGGTCACATCCCTGGAGGTCAGGCTTTGGTACTTTCTAAATTTTCAGCACTTTTCTTATGTTTTGTGTGATTTTAAATGATATTCTCACGCCCATATCTCGGTCACCGTATATCCGATCTGCCCCAAATTTTGCACCTGACCTCGGGAGAAGGTCCCGGACCCGATGCCACCAGCCACAGTCCCGTACACCCGACGGCCGCGGAGATACGCCCACTTAACCCCTGGGTGTTGTGCGCCGCTCACCCCGGCCCGGAGGCACCCACCCCTGGGAATCCTAGAGGCGCTTCCTGACGGGCCCAGGACGAATCCAACGAGACCACAGCCAGCTCTCTAGCCTTAAGGGCCGCGGAGTTAGGTGGGCTCGAACCCCGGGACGTTGCGCGCCGCCTAGCGGCCGCGCCGAGCGCCCCACCCCCGGCAAACCTAGACTCGCTTCTTCAGGGCCCCGAGACGCATCCAAAGACACCTGCCCCAGCGTTCTAGCCCCAAGGGCCGCGGAGATATGTCCGCAAAGTTCCAGGAGCTCACACACCTGTGCGTTGCGCGCCGCCTACTGGCCCCGACGAGCGGCCCATCCCCGAATGACGTAACGTCTCTCGTAGGGCTGCCCGAGACGTATCCAAGGAGCCTTCCCCCAGCTTTCTAGCCCAGACGGCTGCGGAGATATCCCGAAAAGAGCACCGAGAGCTTGTTAGCCGATAGGGGGCGCCCCGAGCGCCTCACCTCCGCGACACCTTGATGCGCTTCCCGAGGCTGCGGGGCCGAATCCAACGAGCCATCCCCCAGCTCTCTAGCACCAACGGCTGCGGAGATACGCCAGCTTAAACCTGGTGGCGAAAGAACAGGGAAATTTTTACTCACATCATTTTGACACAGGTACAGGCCATATCAGCCTGGAGGAATGGGATTCACCCCGACCCCAGGCACCTCAGGTCGGCCACACTAGTCCCCCCCACCCGCGGTCACATCCCCGGAGGTCAGGCTTTGGTACTATCTAAATTTTCAGCACTTTTCTTATGTTTTGTGTGATTTTAAATGATATTCTCACGCCCATATCTCGGTCACCGTATATCCGATCTGCCCCAAATTTTGCACCTGACCTCGGGAGAAGGTCCCGGACCCGATGCCACCAGCCACAGTCCCGTACACCCGACGGCCGCGGAGATACGCCCACTTAACCCCTGGGTGTTGTGCGCCGCTCACCCCGGCCCGGAGGCACCCACCCCTGGGAATCCTAGAGGCGCTTCCTGACGGGCCCAGGACGAATCCAACGAGACCTCAGCCAGCTCTCTAGCCTTAAGGGCCGCGGAGTTAGGTGGGCTCGAACCCCGGGACGTTGCGCGCCGCCTAGCGGCCGCGCCGAGCGCCCCACCCCCGGCAAACCTAGACTCGCTTCTTCAGGGCCCCGAGACGCATCCAAAGACACCTGCCCCAGCGTTCTAGCCCCAAGGGCCGCGGAGATATGTCCGCAAAGTTCCAGGAGCTCACACACCTGTGCGTTGCGCGCCGCCTACTGGCCCCGACGAGCGGCCCATCCCCGAATGACATAACGCCTCTCGTAGGGCTGCCCGAGACGTATCCAAGGAGCCTTCCCCCAGCTTTCTAGCCCAGACGGCTGCGGAGATATCCCGAAAAGAGCACCGAGAGCTTGTTAGCCGATAGGGGGCGCCCCGAGCGCCTCACCTCCGCGACACCTTGATGCGCTTCCCGAGGCTGCGGGGCCGAATCCAACGAGCCATCCCCCAGCTCTCTAGCACCAACGGCTGCGGAGATACGCCAGCTTAAACCTGGTGGCGAAAGAACAGGGAAATTTTTACTCACATCATTTTGACACAGGTATAGGCCATATCAGCCTGGAGGAATGGGATTCACCCCGACCCCAGGCACCTCAGGTCGGCCACACTAGTCCCCCCCACCCGCGGTCACATCCCCGGAGGTCAGGCTTTGGTACTTTCTAAATTTTCAGCACTTTTCTTATGTTTTGTGTGATTTTAAATGATATTCTCACGCCCATATCTCGGTCACCGTATATCCGATCTGCCCCAAATTTTGCACCTGACCTCGGGAGAAGGTCCCGGACCCGATGCCACCAGCCACAGTCCCGTAGACCCGACGGCCGCGGAGATACGCCCACTTAACCCCTGGGTGTTGTGCGCCGCTCACCCCGGCCCGGAGGCACCCACCCCTGGAAATCCTAGAGGCGCTTCCTGAAGGGCCCAGGACGAATCCAACGAGACCACAGCCAGCTCTCTAGCCTTAAGGGCCGCGGAGTTAGGTGGGCTCGAACCCCGGGACGTTGCGCGCCGCCTAGCGGCCGCGCCGAGCGCCCCACCCCCGGCACACCTAGACTCGCTTCTTCAGGGCCCCGAGACGCATCCAAAGACACCTGCCCCAGCGTTCTAGCCCCAAGGGCCGCGGAGATATGTCCGCAAAGTTCCAGGAGCTCACACACCTGTGCGTTGCGCGCCGCCTACTGGCCCCGACGAGCGGCCCATCCCCGAATGACGTAACGCCTCTCGTAGGGCTGCCCGAGACGTATCCAAGGAGCCTTCCCCCAGCTTTCTAGCCCAGACGGCTGCGGAGATATCCCGAAAAGAGCACCGAGAGCTTGTTAGCCGATAGGGGGCGCCCCGAGCGCCTCACCTCCGCGACACCTTGATGCGCTTCCCGAGGCTGCGGGGCCGAATCCAACGAGCCATCCCCCAGCTCTCTAGCACCAACGGCTGCGGAGATACGCCAGCTTAAACCTGGTGGCGAAAGAACAGGGAAATTTTTACTCACATCATTTTGACACAGGTATAGGCCATATCAGCCTGGAGGAATGGGATTCACCCCGACCCCAGGCACCTCAGGTCGGCCACACTAGTCCCCCCCACCCGCGGTCACATCCCCGGAGGTCAGGCTTTGGTACTTTCTAAATTTTCAGCACTTTTCTTATGTTTTGTGTGATTTTAAATGATATTCTCACGCCCATATCTCGGTCACCGTATATCCGATCTGCCCCAAATTTTGCACCTGACCTCGGGAGAAGGTCCCGGACCCGATGCCACCAGCCACAGTCCCGTACACCCGACGGCCGCGGAGATACGCCCACTTAACCCCTGGGTGTTGTGCGCCGCTCACCCCGGCCCGGAGGCACCCACCCCTGGGAATCCTAGAGGCGCTTCCTGACGGGCCCAGGACGAATCCAACGAGACCACAGCCAGCTCTCTAGCCTTAAGGGCCGCGGAGTTAGGTGGGCTCGAACCCCGGGACGTTGCGCGCCGCCTAGCGGCCGCGCCGAGCGCCCCACCCCCGGCAAACCTAGACTCGCTTCTTCAGGGCCCCGAGACGCATCCAAAGACACCTGCCCCAGCGTTCTAGCCCCAAGGGCCGCGGAGATATGTCCGCAAAGTTCCAGGAGCTCACACACCTGTGCGTTGCGCGCCGCCTACTGGCCCCGACGAGCGGCCCATCCCCGAATGACGTAACGCCTCTCGTAGGGCTGCCCGAGACGTATCCAAGGAGCCTTCCCCCAGCTTTCTAGCCCAGACGGCTGCGGAGATATCCCGAAAAGAGCACCGAGAGCTTGTTAGCCGATAGGGGGCGCCCCGAGCGCCTCACCTCCGCGACACCTTGATGCCCTTCCCGAGGCTGCGGGGCCGAATCCAACGAGCCATCCCCCAGCTCTCTAGCACCAACGGCTGCGGAGATACGCCAGCTTAAACCTGGTGGCGAAAAAACAGGGAAATTTTTACTCACATCATTTTGACACAGGTACAGGCCATATCAGCCTGGAGGAATGGGATTCACCCCGACCCCAGGCACCTCAGGTCGGCCACACTAGTCCCCCCCACCCGCGGTCACATCCCCGGAGGTCAGGCTTTGGTACTTTCTAAATTTTCAGCACTTTTCTTATGTTTTGTGTGATTTTAAATGATATTCTCACGCCCATATCTCGGTCACCGTATATCCGATCTGCCCCAAATTTTGCACCTGACCTCGGGAGAAGGTCCCGGACCCGATGCCACCAGCCACAGTCCCGTAGACCCGACGGCCGCGGAGATACGCCCACTTAACCCCTGGGTGTTGTGCGCCGCTCACCCCGGCCCGGAGGCACCCACCCCTGGGAATCCTAGAGGCGCTTCCTGACGGGCCCAGGACGAATCCAACGAGACCACAGCCAGCTCTCTAGCCTTAAGGGCCGCGGAGTTAGGTGGGCTCGAACCCCGGGACGTTGCGCGCCGCCTAGCGGCCGCGCCGAGCGCCCCACCCCCGGCAAACCTAGACTCGCTTCTTCAGGGCCCCGAGACGCATCCAAAGACACCTGCCCCAGCGTTCTAGCCCCAAGGGCCGCGGAGATATGTCCGCAAAGTTCCAGGAGCTCACACACCTGTGCGTTGCGCGCCGCCTACTGGCCCCGACGAGCGGCCCATCCCCGAATGACGTAACGCCTCTCGTAGGGCTGCCCGAGACGTATCCAAGGAGCCTTCCCCCAGCTTTCTAGCCCAGACGGCTGCGGAGATATCCCGAAAAGAGCACCGAGAGCTTGTTAGCCGATAGGGGGCGCCCCGAGCGCCTCACCTCCGCGACACCTTGATGCGCTTCCCGAGGCTGCGGGGCCGAATCCAACGAGCCATCCCCCAGCTCTCTAGCACCAACGGCTGCGGAGATACGCCAGCTTAAACCTGGTGGCGAAAGAACAGGGAAATTTTTACTCACATCATTTTGACACAGGTACAGGCCATATCAGCCTGGAGGAATGGGATTCACCCCGACCCCAGGCACCTCAGGTCGGCCACACTAGTCCCCCCCACCCGCGGTCACATCCCTGGAGGTCAGGCTTTGGTACTTTCTAAATTTTCAGCACTTTTCTTATGTTTTGTGTGATTTTAAATGATATTCTCACGCCCATATCTCAGTCACCGTATATCCGATCTGCCCCAAATTTTGCACCTGACCTCGGGAGAAGGTCCCGGACCCGATGCCACCAGCCACAGTCCCGTACACCCGACGGCCGCGGAGATACGCCCACTTAACCCCTGGGTGTTGTGCGCCGCTCACCCCGGCCCGGAGGCACCCACCCCTGGGAATCCTAGAGGCGCTTCCTGACGGGCCCAGGACGAATCCAACGAGACCACAGCCAGCTCTCTAGCCTTAAGGGCCGCGGAGTTAGGTGGGCTCGAACCCCGGGACGTTGCGCGCCGCCTAGCGGCCGCGCCGAGCGCCCCACCCCCGGCAAACCTAGACTCGCTTCTTCAGGGCCCCGAGACGCATCCAAAGACACCTGCCCCAGCGTTCTAGCCCCAAGGGCCGCGGAGATATGTCCGCAAAGTTCCAGGAGCTCACACACCTGTGCGTTGCGCGCCGCCTACTGGCCCCGACGAGCGGCCCATCCCCGAATGACGTAACGCCTCTCGTAGGGCTGCCCGAGACGTATCCAAGGAGCCTTCCCCCAGCTTTCTAGCCCAGACGGCTGCGGAGATATCCCGAAAAGAGCACCGAGAGCTTGTTAGCCGATAGGGGGCGCCCCGAGCGCCTCACCTCCGCGACACCTTGATGCCCTTCCCGAGGCTGCGGGGCCGAATCCAACGAGCCATCCCCCAGCTCTCTAGCACCAACGGCTGCGGAGATACGCCAGCTTAAACCTGGTGGCGAAAAAACAGGGAAATTTTTACTCACATCATTTTGACACAGGTACAGGCCATATCAGCCTGGAGGAATGGGATTCACCCCGACCCCAGGCACCTCAGGTCGGCCACACTAGTCCCCCCCACCCGCGGTCACATCCCCGGAGGTCAGGCTTTGGTACTTTCTAAATTTTCAGCACTTTTCTTATGTTTTGTGTGATTTTAAATGATATTCTCACGCCCATATCTCGGTCACCGTATATCCGATCTGCCCCAAATTTTGCACCTGACCTCGGGAGAAGGTCCCGGACCCGATGCCACCAGCCACAGTCCCGTAGACCCGACGGCCGCGGAGATACGCCCACTTAACCCCTGGGTGTTGTGCGCCGCTCACCCCGGCCCGGAGGCACCCACCCCTGGGAATCCTAGAGGGGCTTCCTGACGGGCCCAGGCCGAATCCAACGAGACCACAGCCAGCTCTCTAGCCTTAAGGGCCGCGGAGTTAGGTGGGCTCGAACCCCGGGACGTTGCGCGCCGCCTAGCGGCCGCGCCGAGCGCCCCACTCCCGGCAAACCTAGACTCGCTTCTTCAGGGCCCCGAGACGCATCCAAAGACACCTGCCCCAGCGTTCTAGCCCCAAGGGCCGCGGAGATATGTCCGCAAAGTTCCAGGAGCTCACACACCTGTGCGTTGCGCGCCGCCTACTGGCCCCGACGAGCGGCCCATCCCCGAATGACGTAACGCCTCTCGTAGGGCTGCCCGAGACGTATCCAAGGAGCCTTCCCCCAGCTTTCTAGCCCAGACGGCTGCGGAGATATCCCGAAAAGAGCACCGAGAGCTTGTTAGCCGATAGGGGGCGCCCCGAGCGCCTCACCTCCGCGACACCTTGATGCGCTTCCCGAGGCTGCGGGGCCGAATCCAACGAGCCATCCCCCAGCTCTCTAGCACCAACGGCTGCGGAGATACGCCAGCTTAAACCTGGTGGCGAAAGAACAGGGAAATTTTTACTCACATCATTTTGACACAGGTACAGGCCATATCAGCCTGGAGGAATGGGATTCACCCCGACCCCAGGCACCTCAGGTCGGCCACACTAGTCCCCCCCACCCGCGGTCACATCCCTGGAGGTCAGGCTTTGGTACTTTCTAAATTTTCAGCACTTTTCTTATGTTTTGTGTGATTTTAAATGATATTCTCACGCCCATATCTCGGTCACCGTATATCCGATCTGCCCCAAATTTTGCACCTGACCTCGGGAGAAGGTCCCGGACCCGATGCCACCAGCCACAGTCCCGTACACCCGACGGCCGCGGAGATACGCCCACTTAACCCCTGGGTGTTGTGCGCCGCTCACCCCGGCCCGGAGGCACCCACCCCTGGGAATCCTAGAGGCGCGTCCTGACGGGCCCAGGACGAATCCAACGAGACCACAGCCAGCTCTCTAGCCTTAAGGGCCGCGGAGTTAGGTGGGCTCGAACCCCGGGACGATGCGCGCCGCCTAGCGGCCGCGCCGAGCGCCCCACCCCCGGCAAACCTAGACTCGCTTCTTCAGGGCCCCGAGACGCATCCAAAGACACCTGCCCCAGCGTTCTAGCCCCAAGGGCCGCGGAGATATGTCCGCAAAGTTCCAGGAGCTCACACACCTGTGCGTTGCGCGCCGCCTACTGGCCCCGACGAGCGGCCCATCCCCGAATGACGTAACGCCTCTCGTAGGGCTGCCCGAGACGTATCCAAGGAGCCTTCCCCCAGCTTTCTAGCCCAGACGGCTGCGGAGATATCCCGAAAAGAGCACCGAGAGCTTGTTGGCCGATAGGGGGCGCCCCGAGCGCCTCACCTCCGCGACACCTTGATGCGCTTCCCGAGGCTGCGGGGCCGAATCCAACGAGCCATCCCCCAGCTCTCTAGCACCAACGGCTGCGGAGATACGCCAGCTTAAACCTGGTGGCGAAAGAACAGGGAAATTTTTACTCACATCATTTTGACACAGGTACAGGCCATATCAGCCTGGAGGAATGGGATTCACCCCGACCCCAGGCACCTCAGGTCGGCCACACTAGTCCCCCCCACCCGCGGTCACATCCCTGGAGGTCAGGCTTTGGTACTTTCTAAATTTTCAGCACTTTTCTTATGTTTTGTGTGATTTTAAATGATATTCTCACGCCCATATCTCGGTCACCGTATATCCGATCTGCCCCAAATTTTGCACCTGACCTCGGGAGAAGGTCCCGGACCCGATGCCACCAGCCACAGTCCCGTACACCCGACGGCCGCGGAGATACGCCCACTTAACCCCTGGGTGTTGTGCGCCGCTCACCCCGGCCCGGAGGCACCCACCCCTGGGAATCCTAGAGGCGCTTCCTGACGGGCCCAGGACGAATCCAACGAGACCACAGCCAGCTCTCTAGCCTTAAGGGCCGCGGAGTTAGGTGGGCTCGAACCCCGGGACGTTGCGCGCCGCCTAGCGGCCGCGCCGAGCGCCCCACCCCCGGCAAACCTAGACTCGCTTCTTCAGGGCCCCGAGACGCATCCAAAGACACCTGCCCCAGCGTTCTAGCCCCAAGGGCCGCGGAGATATGTCCGCAAAGTTCCAGGAGCTCACACACCTGTGCGTTGCGCGCCGCCTACTGGCCCCGACGAGCGGCCCATCCCCGAATGACGTAACGCCTCTCGTAGGGCTGCCCGAGACGTATCCAAGGAGCCTTCCCCCAGCTTTCTAGCCCAGACGGCTGCGGAGATATCCCGAAAAGAGCACCGAGAGCTTGTTAGCCGATAGGGGGCGCCCCGAGCGCCTCGCCTCCGCGACACCTTGATGCGCTTCCCGAGGCTGCGGGGCCGAATCCAACGAGCCATCCCCCAGCTCTCTAGCACCAACGGCTGCGGAGATACGCCAGCTTAAACCTGGTGGCGAAAGAACAGGGAAATTTTTACTCACATCATTTTGACACAGGTACAGGCCATATCAGCCTGGAGGAATGGGATTCACCCCGACCCCAGGCACCTCAGGTCGGCCACACTAGTCCCCCCCACCCGCGGTCACATCCCTGGAGGTCAGGCTTTGGTACTTTCTAAATTTTCAGCACTTTTCTTATGTTTTGTGTGATTTTAAATGATATTCTCACGCCCATATCTCGGTCACCGTATATCCGATCTGCCCCAAATTTTGCACCTGACCTCGGGAGAAGGTCCCGGACCCGATGCCACCAGCCACAGTCCCGTACACCCGACGGCCGCGGAGATACGCCCACTTAACCCCTGGGTGTTGTGCGCCGCTCACCCCGGCCCGGAGGCACCCACCCCTGGGAATCCTAGAGGCGCTTCCTGACGGGCCCAGGACGAATCCAACGAGACCTCAGCCAGCTCTCTAGCCTTAAGGGCCGCGGAGTTAGGTGGGCTCGAACCCCGGGACGTTGCGCGCCGCCTAGCGGCCGCGCCGAGCGCCCCACCCCCGGCAAACCTAGACTCGCTTCTTCAGGGCCCCGAGACGCATCCAAAGACACCTGCCCCAGCGTTCTAGCCCCAAGGGCCGCGGAGATATGTCCGCAAAGTTCCAGGAGCTCACACACCTGTGCGTTGCGCGCCGCCTACTGGCCCCGACGAGCGGCCCATCCCCGAATGACGTAACGCCTCTCGTAGGGCTGCCCGAGACGTATCCAAGGAGCCTTCCCCCAGCTTTCTAGCCCAGACGGCTGCGGAGATATCCCGAAAAGAGCACCGAGAGCTTGTTGGCCGATAGGGGGCGCCCCGAGCGCCTCACCTCCGCGACACCTTGATGCGCTTCCCGAGGCTGCGGGGCCGAATCCAACGAGCCATCCCCCAGCTCTCTAGCACCAACGGCTGCGGAGATACGCCAGCTTAAACCTGGTGGCGAAAGAACAGGGAAATTTTTACTCACATCATTTTGACACAGGTACAGGCCATATCAGCCTGGAGGAATGGGATTCACCCCGACCCCAGGCACCTCAGGTCGGCCACACTAGTCCCCCCCACCCGCGGTCACATCCCTGGAGGTCAGGCTTTGGTACTTTCTAAATTTTCAGCACTTTTCTTATGTTTTGTGTGATTTTAAATGATATTCTCACGCCCATATCTCGGTCACCGTATATCCGATCTGCCCCAAATTTTGCACCTGACCTCGGGAGAAGGTCCCGGACCCGATGCCACCAGCCACAGTCCCGTAGACCCGACGGCCGCGGAGATACGCCCACTTAACCCCTGGGTGTTGTGCGCCGCTCACCCCGGCCCGGAGGCACCCACCCCTGGGAATCCTAGAGGCGCTTCCTGACGGGCCCAGGACGAATCCAACGAGACCACAGCCAGCTCTCTAGCCTTAAGGGCCGCGGAGTTAGGTGGGCTCGAACCCCGGGACGTTGCGCGCCGCCTAGCGGCCGCGCCGAGCGCCCCACCCCCGGCAAACCTAGACTCGCTTCTTCAGGGCCCCGAGACGCATCCAAAGACACCTGCCCCAGCGTTCTAGCCCCAAGGGCCGCGGAGATATGTCCGCAAAGTTCCAGGAGCTCACACACCTGTGCGTTGCGCGCCGCCTACTGGCCCCGACGAGCGGCCCATCCCCGAATGACGTAACGTCTCTCGTAGGGCTGCCCGAGACGTATCCAACGAGCCTTCCCCCAGCTTTCTAGCCCAGACGGCTGCGGAGATATCCCGAAAAGAGCACCGAGAGCTTGTTAGCCGATAGGGGGCGCCCCGAGCGCCTCACCTCCGCGACACCTTGATGCGCTTCCCGAGGCTGCGGGGCCGAATCCAACGAGCCATCCCCCAGCTCTCTAGCACCAACGGCTGCGGAGATACGCCAGCTTAAACCTGGTGGCGAAAGAACAGGGAAATTTTTACTCACATCATTTTGACACAGGTACAGGCCATATCAGCCTGGAGGAATGGGATTCACCCCGACCCCAGGCACCTCAGGTCGGCCACACTAGTCCCCCCCACCCGCGGTCACATCCCCGGAGGTCAGGCTTTGGTACTTTCTAAATTTTCAGCACTTTTCTTATGTTTTGTGTGATTTTAAATGATATTCTCACGCCCATATCTCGGTCACCGTATATCCGATCTGCCCCAAATTTTGCACCTGACCTCGGGAGAAGGTCCCGGACCCGATGCCACCAGCCACAGTCCCGTACACCCGACGGCCGCGGAGATACGCCCACTTAACCCCTGGGTGTTGTGCGCCGCTCACCCCGGCCCGGAGGCACCCACCCCTGGGAATCCTAGAGGCGCTTCCTGACGGGCCCAGGACGAATCCAACGAGACCACAGCCAGCTCTCTAGCCTTAAGGGCCGCGGAGTTAGGTGGGCTCGAACCCCGGGACGTTGCGCGCCGCCTAGCGGCCGCGCCGAGCGCCCCACCCCCGGCAAACCTAGACTCGCTTCTTCAGGGCCCCGAGACGCATCCAAAGACACCTGCCCCAGCGTTCTAGCCCCAAGGGCCGCGGAGATATGTCCGCAAAGTTCCAGGAGCTCACACACCTGTGCGTTGCGCGCCGCCTACTGGCCCCGACGAGCGGCCCATCCCCGAATGACGTAACGCCTCTCGTAGGGCTGCCCGAGACGTATCCAAGGAGCCTTCCCCCAGCTTTCTAGCCCAGACGGCTGCGGAGATATCCCGAAAAGAGCACCGAGAGCTTGTTAGCCGATAGGGGGCGCCCCGAGCGCCTCACCTCCGCGACACCTTGATGCGCTTCCCGAGGCTGCGGGGCCGAATCCAACGAGCCATCCCCCAGCTCTCTAGCACCAACGGCTGCGGAGATACGCCAGCTTAAACCTGGTGGCGAAAGAACAGGGAAATTTTTACTCACATCATTTTGACACAGGTACAGGCCATATCAGCCTGGAGGAATGGGATTCACCCCGACCCCAGGCACCTCAGGTCGGCCACACTAGTCCCCCCCACCCGCGGTCACATCCCCGGAGGTCAGGCTTTGGTACTTTCTAAATTTTCAGCACTTTTCTTATGTTTTGTGTGATTTTAAATGATATTCTCACGCCCATATCTCGGTCACCGTATATCCGATCTGCCCCAAATTTTGCACCTGACCTCGGGAGAAGGTCCCGGACCCGATGCCACCAGCCACAGTCCCGTAGACCCGACGGCCGCGGAGATACGCCCACTTAACCCCTGGGTGTTGTGCGCCGCTCACCCCGGCCCGGAGGCACCCACCCCTGGGAATCCTAGAGGCGCTTCCTGACGGGCCCAGGACGAATCCAACGAGACCACAGCCAGCTCTCTAGCCTTAAGGGCCGCGGAGTTAGGTGGGCTCGAACCCCGGGACGTTGCGCGCCGCCTAGCGGCCGCGCCGAGCGCCCCACCCCCGGCAAACCTAGACTCGCTTCTTCAGGGCCCCGAGACGCATCCAAAGACACCTGCCCCAGCGTTCTAGCCCCAAGGGCCGCGGAGATATGTCCGCAAAGTTCCAGGAGCTCACACACCTGTGCGTTGCGCGCCGCCTACTGGCCCCGACGAGCGGCCCATCCCCGAATGACGTAACGCCTCTCGTAGGGCTGCCCGAGACGTATCCAAGGAGCCTTCCCCCAGCTTTCTAGCCCAGACGGCTGCGGAGATATCCCGAAAAGAGCACCGAGAGCTTGTTGGCCGATAGGGGGCGCCCCGAGCGCCTCACCTCCGCGACACCTTGATGCGCTTCCCGAGGCTGCGGGGCCGAATCCAACGAGCCATCCCCCAGCTCTCTAGCACCAACGGCTGCGGAGATACGCCAGCTTAAACCTGGTGGCGAAAGAACAGGGAAATTTTTACTCACATCATTTTGACACAGGTACAGGCCATATCAGCCTGGAGGAATGGGATTCACCCCGACCCCAGGCACCTCAGGTCGGCCACACTAGTCCCCCCCACCCGCGGTCACATCCCTGGAGGTCAGGCTTTGGTACTTTCTAAATTTTCAGCACTTTTCTTATGTTTTGTGTGATTTTAAATGATATTCTCACGCCCATATCTCGGTCACCGTATATCCGATCTGCCCCAAATTTTGCACCTGACCTCGGGAGAAGGTCCCGGACCCGATGCCACCAGCCACAGTCCCGTACACCCGACGGCCGCGGAGATACGCCCACTTAACCCCTGGGTGTTGTGCGCCGCTCACCCCGGCCCGGAGGCACCCACCCCTGGGAATCCTAGAGGCGCTTCCTGACGGGCCCAGGACGAATCCAACGAGACCACAGCCAGCTCTCTAGCCTTAAGGGCCGCGAAGTTAGGTGGGCTCGAACCCCGGGACGTTGCGCGCCGCCTAGCGGCCGCGCCGAGCGCCCCACCCCCGGCAAACCTAGACTCGCTTCTTCAGGGCCCCGAGACGCATCCAAAGACACCTGCCCCAGCGTTCTAGCCCCAAGGGCCGCGGAGATATGTCCGCAAAGTTCCAGGAGCTCACACACCTGTGCGTTGCGCGCCGCCTACTGGCCCCGACGAGCGGCCCATCCCCGAATGACGTAACGTCTCTCGTAGGGCTGCCCGAGACGTATCCAAGGAGCCTTCCCCCAGCTTTCTAGCCCAGACGGCTGCGGAGATATCCCGAAAAGAGCACCGAGAGCTTGTTAGCCGATAGGGGGCGCCCCGAGCGCCTCACCTCCGCGACACCTTGATGCGCTTCCCGAGGCTGCGGGGCCGAATCCAACGAGCCATCCCCCAGCTCTCTAGCACCAACGGCTGCGGAGATACGCCAGCTTAAACCTGGTGGCGAAAGAACAGGGAAATTTTTACTCACATCATTTTGACACAGGTACAGGCCATATCAGCCTGGAGGAATGGGATTCACCCCGACCCCAGGCACCTCAGGTCGGCCACACTAGTCCCCCCCACCCGCGGTCACATCCCTGGAGGTCAGGCTTTGGTACTTTCTAAATTTTCAGCACTTTTCTTATGTTTTGTGTGATTTTAAATGATATTCTCACGCCCATATCTCGGTCACCGTATATCCGATCTGCCCCAAATTTTGCACCTGACCTCGGGAGAAGGTCCCGGACCCGATGCCACCAGCCACAGTCCCGTACACCCGACGGCCGCGGAGATACGCCCACTTAACCCCTGGGTGTTGTGCGCCGCTCACCCCGGCCCGGAGGCACCCACCCCTGGGAATCCTAGAGGCGCTTCCTGACGGGCCCAGGACGAATCCAACGAGACCACAGCCAGCTCTCTAGCCTTAAGGGCCGCGGAGTTAGGTGGGCTCGAACCCCGGGACGTTGCGCGCCGCCTAGCGGCCGCGCCGAGCGCCCCACCCCCGGCAAACCTAGACTCGCTTCTTCAGGGCCCCGAGACGCATCCAAAGACACCTGCCCCAGCGTTCTAGCCCCAAGGGCCGCGGAGATATGTCCGCAAAGTTCCAGGAGCTCACACACCTGTGCGTTGCGCGCCGCCTACTGGCCCCGACGAGCGGCCCATCCCCGAATGACGTAACGTCTCTCGTAGGGCTGCCCGAGACGTATCCAAGGAGCCTTCCCCCAGCTTTCTAGCCCAGACGGCTGCGGAGATATCCCGAAAAGAGCACCGAGAGCTTGTTAGCCGATAGGGGGCGCCCCGAGCGCCTCACCTCCGCGACACCTTGATGCGCTTCCCGAGGCTGCGGGGCCGAATCCAACGAGCCATCCCCCAGCTCTCTAGCACCAACGGCTGCGGAGATACGCCAGCTTAAACCTGGTGGCGAAAGAACAGGGAAATTTTTACTCACATCATTTTGACACAGGTACAGGCCATATCAGCCTGGAGGAATGGGATTCACCCCGACCCCAGGCACCTCAGGTCGGCCACACTAGTCCCCCCCACCCGCGGTCACATCCCCGGAGGTCAGGCTTTGGTACTTTCTAAATTTTCAGCACTTTTCTTATGTTTTGTGTGATTTTAAATGATATTCTCACGCCCATATCTCGGTCACCGTATATCCGATCTGCCCCAAATTTTGCACCTGACCTCGGGAGAAGGTCCCGGACCCGATGCCACCAGCCACAGTCCCGTACACCCGACGGCCGCGGAGATACGCCCACTTAACCCCTGGGTGTTGTGCGCCGCTCACCCCGGCCCGGAGGCACCCACCCCTGGGAATCCTAGAGGCGCTTCCTGACGGGCCCAGGACGAATCCAACGAGACCTCAGCCAGCTCTCTAGCCTTAAGGGCCGCGGAGTTAGGTGGGCTCGAACCCCGGGACGTTGCGCGCCGCCTAGCGGCCGCGCCGAGCGCCCCACCCCCGGCAAACCTAGACTCGCTTCTTCAGGGCCCCGAGACGCATCCAAAGACACCTGCCCCAGCGTTCTAGCCCCAAGGGCCGCGGAGATATGTCCGCAAAGTTCCAGGAGCTCACACACCTGTGCGTTGCGCGCCGCCTACTGGCCCCGACGAGCGGCCCATCCCCGAATGACGTAACGCCTCTCGTAGGGCTGCCCGAGACGTATCCAAGGAGCCTTCCCCCAGCTTTCTAGCCCAGACGGCTGCGGAGATATCCCGAAAAGAGCACCGAGAGCTTGTTAGCCGATAGGGGGCGCCCCGAGCGCCTCACCTCCGCGACACCTTGATGCCCTTCCCGAGGCTGCGGGGCCGAATCCAACGAGCCATCCCCCAGCTCTCTAGCACCAACGGCTGCGGAGATACGCCAGCTTAAACCTGGTGGCGAAAGAACAGGGAAATTTTTACTCACATCATTTTGACACAGGTACAGGCCATATCAGCCTGGAGGAATGGGATTCACCCCGACCCCAGGCACCTCAGGTCGGCCACACTAGTCCCCCCCACCCGCGGTCACATCCCTGGAGGTCAGGCTTTGGTACTTTCTAAATTTTCAGCACTTTTCTTATGTTTTGTGTGATTTTAAATGATATTCTCACGCCCATATCTCGGTCACCGTATATCCGATCTGCCCCAAATTTTGCACCTGACCTCGGGAGAAGGTCCCGGACCCGATGCCACCAGCCACAGTCCCGTACACCCGACGGCCGCGGAGATACGCCCACTTAACCCCTGGGTGTTGTGCGCCGCTCACCCCGGCCCGGAGGCACCCACCCCTGGGAATCCTAGAGGCGCTTCCTGACGGGCCCAGGACGAATCCAACGAGACCTCAGCCAGCTCTCTAGCCTTAAGGGCCGCGGAGTTAGGTGGGCTCGAACCCCGGGACGTTGCGCGCCGCCTAGCGGCCGCGCCGAGCGCCCCACCCCCGGCAAACCTAGACTCGCTTCTTCAGGGCCCCGAGACGCATCCAAAGACACCTGCCCCAGCGTTCTAGCCCCAAGGGCCGCGGAGATATGTCCGCAAAGTTCCAGGAGCTCACACACCTGTGCGTTGCGCGCCGCCTACTGGCCCCGACGAGCGGCCCATCCCCGAATGACGTAACGCCTCTCGTAGGGCTGCCCGAGACGTATCCAAGGAGCCTTCCCCCAGCTTTCTAGCCCAGACGGCTGCGGAGATATCCCGAAAAGAGCACCGAGAGCTTGTTAGCCGATAGGGGGCGCCCCGAGCGCCTCACCTCCGCGACACCTTGATGCGCTTCCCGAGGCTGCGGGGCCGAATCCAACGAGCCATCCCCCAGCTCTCTAGCACCAACGGCTGCGGAGATACGCCAGCTTAAACCTGGTGGCGAAAGAACAGGGAAATTTTTACTCACATCATTTTGACACAGGTACAGGCCATATCAGCCTGGAGGAATGGGATTCACCCCGACCCCAGGCACCTCAGGTCGGCCACACTAGTCCCCCCCACCCGCGGTCACATCCCTGGAGGTCAGGCTTTGGTACTTTCTAAATTTTCAGCACTTTTCTTATGTTTTGTGTGATTTTAAATGATATTCTCACGCCCATATCTCGGTCACCGTATATCCGATCTGCCCCAAATTTTGCACCTGACCTCGGGAGAAGGTCCCGGACCCGATGCCACCAGCCACAGTCCCGTACACCCGACGGCCGCGGAGATACGCCCACTTAACCCCTGGGTGTTGTGCGCCGCTCACCCCGGCCCGGAGGCACCCACCCCTGGGAATCCTAGAGGCGCTTCCTGACGGGCCCAGGACGAATCCAACGAGACCACAGCCAGCTCTCTAGCCTTAAGGGCCGCGGAGTTAGGTGGGCTCGAACCCCGGGACGTTGCGCGCCGCCTAGCGGCCGCGCCGAGCGCCCCACCCCCGGCAAACCTAGACTCGCTTCTTCAGGGCCCCGAGACGCATCCAAAGACACCTGCCCCAGCGTTCTAGCCCCAAGGGCCGCGGAGATATGTCCGCAAAGTTCCAGGAGCTCACACACCTGTGCGTTGCGCGCCGCCTACTGGCCCCGACGAGCGGCCCATCCCCGAATGACGTAACGCCTCTCGTAGGGCTGCCCGAGACGTATCCAAGGAGCCTTCCCCCAGCTTTCTAGCCCAGACGGCTGCGGAGATATCCCGAAAAGAGCACCGAGAGCTTGTTGGCCGATAGGGGGCGCCCCGAGCGCCTCACCTCCGCGACACCTTGATGCGCTTCCCGAGGCTGCGGGGCCGAATCCAACGAGCCATCCCCCAGCTCTCTAGCACCAACGGCTGCGGAGATACGCCAGCTTAAACCTGGTGGCGAAAGAACAGGGAAATTTTTACTCACATCATTTTGACACAGGTACAGGCCATATCAGCCTGGAGGAATGGGATTCACCCCGACCCCAGGCACCTCAGGTCGGCCACACTAGTCCCCCCCACCCGCGGTCACATCCCTGGAGGTCAGGCTTTGGTACTTTCTAAATTTTCAGCACTTTTCTTATGTTTTGTGTGATTTTAAATGATATTCTCACGCCCATATCTCGGTCACCGTATATCCGATCTGCCCCAAATTTTGCACCTGACCTCGGGAGAAGGTCCCGGACCCGATGCCACCAGCCACAGTCCCGTAGACCCGACGGCCGCGGAGATACGCCCACTTAACCCCTGGGTGTTGTGCGCCGCTCACCCCGGCCCGGAGGCACCCACCCCTGGGACTCCTAGAGGCGCTTCCTGACGGGCCCAGGACGAATCCAACGAGACCACAGCCAGCTCTCTAGCCTTAAGGGCCGCGGAGTTAGGTGGGCTCGAACCCCGGGACGTTGCGCGCCGCCTAGCGGCCGCGCCGAGCGCCCCACCCCCGGCAAACCTAGACTCGCTTCTTCAGGGCCCCGAGACGCATCCAAAGACACCTGCCCCAGCGTTCTAGCCCCAAGGGCCGCGGAGATATGTCCGCAAAGTTCCAGGAGCTCACACACCTGTGCGTTGCGCGCCGCCTACTGGCCCCGACGAGCGGCCCATCCCCGAATGACGTAACGCCTCTCGTAGGGCTGCCCGAGACGTATCCAAGGAGCCTTCCCCCAGCTTTCTAGCCCAGACGGCTGCGGAGATATCCCGAAAAGAGCACCGAGAGCTTGTTAGCCGATAGGGGGCGCCCCGAGCGCCTCACCTCCGCGACACCTTGATGCGCTTCCCGAGGCTGCGGGGCCGAATCCAACGAGCCATCCCCCAGCTCTCTAGCACCAACGGCTGCGGAGATACGCCAGCTTAAACCTGGTGGCGAAAGAACAGGGAAATTTTTACTCACATCATTTTGACACAGGTACAGGCCATATCAGCCTGGAGGAATGGGATTCACCCCGACCCCAGGCACCTCAGGTCGGCCACACTAGTCCCCCCCACCCGCGGTCACATCCCTGGAGGTCAGGCTTTGGTACTTTCTAAATTTTCAGCACTTTTCTTATGTTTTGTGTGATTTTAAATGATATTCTCACGCCCATATCTCGGTCACCGTATATCCGATCTGCCCCAAATTTTGCACCTGACCTCGGGAGAAGGTCCCGGACCCGATGCCACCAGCCACAGTCCCGTACACCCGACGGCCGCGGAGATACGCCCACTTAACCCCTGGGTGTTGTGCGCCGCTCACCCCGGCCCGGAGGCACCCACCCCTGGGAATCCTAGAGGCGCTTCCTGACGGGCCCAGGACGAATCCAACGAGACCACAGCCAGCTCTCTAGCCTTAAGGGCCGCGGAGTTAGGTGGGCTCGAACCCCGGGACGTTGCGCGCCGCCTAGCGGCCGCGCCGAGCGCCCCACCCCCGGCAAACCTAGACTCGCTTCTTCAGGGCCCCGAGACGCATCCAAAGACACCTGCCCCAGCGTTCTAGCCCCAAGGGCCGCGGAGATATGTCCGCAAAGTTCCAGGAGCTCACACACCTGTGCGTTGCGCGCCGCCTACTGGCCCCGACGAGCGGCCCATCCCCGAATGACGTAACGCCTCTCGTAGGGCTGCCCGAGACGTATCCAAGGAGCCTTCCCCCAGCTTTCTAGCCCAGACGGCTGCGGAGATATCCCGAAAAGAGCACCGAGAGCTTGTTAGCCGATAGGGGGCGCCCCGAGCGCCTCACCTCCGCGACACCTTGATGCGCTTCCCGAGGCTGCGGGGCCGAATCCAACGAGCCATCCCCCAGCTCTCTAGCACCAACGGCTGCGGAGATACGCCAGCTTAAACCTGGTGGCGAAAGAACAGGGAAATTTTTACTCACATCATTTTGACACAGGTACAGGCCATATCAGCCTGGAGGAATGGGATTCACCCCGACCCCAGGCACCTCAGGTCGGCCACACTAGTCCCCCCCACCCGCGGTCACATCCCTGGAGGTCAGGCTTTGGTACTTTCTAAATTTTCAGCACTTTTCTTATGTTTTGTGTGATTTTAAATGATATTCTCACGCCCATATCTCGGTCACCGTATATCCGATCTGCCCCAAATTTTGCACCTGACCTCGGGAGAAGGTCCCGGACCCGATGCCACCAGCCACAGTCCCGTACACCCGACGGCCGCGGAGATACGCCCACTTAACCCCTGGGTGTTGTGCGCCGCTCACCCCGGCCCGGAGGCACCCACCCCTGGGAATCCTAGAGGCGCTTCCTGACGGGCCCAGGACGAATCCAACGAGACCACAGCCAGCTCTCTAGCCTTAAGGGCCGCGGAGTTAGGTGGGCTCGAACCCCGGGACGTTGCGCGCCGCCTAGCGGCCGCGCCGAGCGCCCCACCCCCGGCAAACCTAGACTCGCTTCTTCAGGGCCCCGAGACGCATCCAAAGACACCTGCCCCAGCGTTCTAGCCCCAAGGGCCGCGGAGATATGTCCGCAAAGTTCCAGGAGCTCACACACCTGTGCGTTGCGCGCCGCCTACTGGCCCCGACGAGCGGCCCATCCCCGAATGACGTAACGCCTCTCGTAGGGCTGCCCGAGACGTATCCAAGGAGCCTTCCCCCAGCTTTCTAGCCCAGACGGCTGCGGAGATATCCCGAAAAGAGCACCGAGAGCTTGTTAGCCGATAGGGGGCGCCCCGAGCGCCTCGCCTCCGCGACACCTTGATGCGCTTCCCGAGGCTGCGGGGCCGAATCCAACGAGCCATCCCCCAGCTCTCTAGCACCAACGGCTGCGGAGATACGCCAGCTTAAACCTGGTGGCGAAAGAACAGGGAAATTTTTACTCACATCATTTTGACACAGGTATAGGCCATATCAGCCTGGAGGAATGGGATTCACCCCGACCCCAGGCACCTCAGGTCGGCCACACTAGTCCCCCCCACCCGCGGTCACATCCCCGGAGGTCAGGCTTTGGTACTTTCTAAATTTTCAGCACTTTTCTTATGTTTTGTGTGATTTTAAATGATATTCTCACGCCCATATCTCGGTCACCGTATATCCGATCTGCCCCAAATTTTGCACCTGACCTCGGGAGAAGGTCCCGGACCCGATGCCACCAGCCACAGTCCCGTACACCCGACGGCCGCGGAGATACGCCCACTTAACCCCTGGGTGTTGTGCGCCGCTCACCCCGGCCCGGAGGCACCCACCCCTGGGAATCCTAGAGGCGCTTCCTGACGGGCCCAGGACGAATCCAACGAGACCACAGCCAGCTCTCTAGCCTTAAGGGCCGCGGAGTTAGGTGGGCTCGAACCCCGGGACGTTGCGCGCCGCCTAGCGGCCGCGCCGAGCGCCCCACCCCCGGCAAACCTAGACTCGCTTCTTCAGGGCCCCGAGACGCATCCAAAGACACCTGCCCCAGCGTTCTAGCCCCAAGGGCCGCGGAGATATGTCCGCAAAGTTCCAGGAGCTCACACACCTGTGCGTTGCGCGCCGCCTACTGGCCCCGACGAGCGGCCCATCCCCGAATGACGTAACGCCTCTCGTAGGGCTGCCCGAGACGTATCCAAGGAGCCTTCCCCCAGCTTTCTAGCCCAGACGGCTGCGGAGATATCCCGAAAAGAGCACCGAGAGCTTGTTAGCCGATAGGGGGCGCCCCGAGCGCCTCACCTCCGCGACACCTTGATGCCCTTCCCGAGGCTGCGGGGCCGAATCCAACGAGCCATCCCCCAGCTCTCTAGCACCAACGGCTGCGGAGATACGCCAGCTTAAACCTGGTGGCGAAAAAACAGGGAAATTTTTACTCACATCATTTTGACACAGGTACAGGCCATATCAGCCTGGAGGAATGGGATTCACCCCGACCCCAGGCACCTCAGGTCGGCCACACTAGTCCCCCCCACCCGCGGTCACATCCCCGGAGGTCAGGCTTTGGTACTTTCTAAATTTTCAGCACTTTTCTTATGTTTTGTGTGATTTTAAATGATATTCTCACGCCCATATCTCGGTCACCGTATATCCGATCTGCCCCAAATTTTGCACCTGACCTCGGGAGAAGGTCCCGGACCCGATGCCACCAGCCACAGTCCCGTACACCCGACGGCCGCGGAGATACGCCCACTTAACCCCTGGGTGTTGTGCGCCGCTCACCCCGGCCCGGAGGCACCCACCCCTGGGAATCCTAGAGGCGCTTCCTGACGGGCCCAGGACGAATCCAACGAGACCACAGCCAGCTCTCTAGCCTTAAGGGCCGCGGAGTTAGGTGGGCTCGAACCCCGGGACGTTGCGCGCCGCCTAGCGGCCGCGCCGAGCGCCCCACCCCCGGCAAACCTAGACTCGCTTCTTCAGGGCCCCGAGACGCATCCAAAGACACCTGCCCCAGCGTTCTAGCCCCAAGGGCCGCGGAGATATGTCCGCAAAGTTCCAGGAGCTCACACACCTGTGCGTTGCGCGCCGCCTACTGGCCCCGACGAGCGGCCCATCCCCGAATGACGTAACGCCTCTCGTAGGGCTGCCCGAGACGTATCCAAGGAGCCTTCCCCCAGCTTTCTAGCCCAGACGGCTGCGGAGATATCCCGAAAAGAGCACCGAGAGCTTGTTAGCCGATAGGGGGCGCCCCGAGCGCCTCACCTCCGCGACACCTTGATGCGCTTCCCGAGGCTGCGGGGCCGAATCCAACGAGCCATCCCCCAGCTCTCTAGCACCAACGGCTGCGGAGATACGCCAGCTTAAACCTGGTGGCGAAAGAACAGGGAAATTTTTACTCACATCATTTTGACACAGGTACAGGCCATATCAGCCTGGAGGAATGGGATTCACCCCGACCCCAGGCACCTCAGGTCGGCCACACTAGTCCCCCCCACCCGCGGTCACATCCCTGGAGGTCAGGCTTTGGTACTTTCTAAATTTTCAGCACTTTTCTTATGTTTTGTGTGATTTTAAATGATATTCTCACGCCCATATCTCGGTCACCGTATATCCGATCTGCCCCAAATTTTGCACCTGACCTCGGGAGAAGGTCCCGGACCCGATGCCACCAGCCACAGTCCCGTACACCCGACGGCCGCGGAGATACGCCCACTTAACCCCTGGGTGTTGTGCGCCGCTCACCCCGGCCCGGAGGCACCCACCCCTGGGAATCCTAGAGGCGCTTCCTGACGGGCCCAGGACGAATCCAACGAGACCACAGCCAGCTCTCTAGCCTTAAGGGCCGCGGAGTTAGGTGGGCTCGAACCCCGGGACGTTGCGCGCCGCCTAGCGGCCGCGCCGAGCGCCCCACCCCCGGCAAACCTAGACTCGCTTCTTCAGGGCCCCGAGACGCATCCAAAGACACCTGCCCCAGCGTTCTAGCCCCAAGGGCCGCGGAGATATGTCCGCAAAGTTCCAGGAGCTCACACACCTGTGCGTTGCGCGCCGCCTACTGGCCCCGACGAGCGGCCCATCCCCGAATGACGTAACGCCTCTCGTAGGGCTGCCCGAGACGTATCCAAGGAGCCTTCCCCCAGCTTTCTAGCCCAGACGGCTGCGGAGATATCCCGAAAAGAGCACCGAGAGCTTGTTAGCCGATAGGGGGCGCCCCGAGCGCCTCACCTCCGCGACACCTTGATGCCCTTCCCGAGGCTGCGGGGCCGAATCCAACGAGCCATCCCCCAGCTCTCTAGCACCAACGGCTGCGGAGATACGCCAGCTTAAACCTGGTGGCGAAAAAACAGGGAAATTTTTACTCACATCATTTTGACACAGGTACAGGCCATATCAGCCTGGAGGAATGGGATTCACCCCGACCCCAGGCACCTCAGGTCGGCCACACTAGTCCCCCCCACCCGCGGTCACATCCCCGGAGGTCAGGCTTTGGTACTTTCTAAATTTTCAGCACTTTTCTTATGTTTTGTGTGATTTTAAATGATATTCTCACGCCCATATCTCGGTCACCGTATATCCGATCTGCCCCAAATTTTGCACCTGACCTCGGGAGAAGGTCCCGGACCCGATGCCACCAGCCACAGTCCCGTAGACCCGACGGCCGCGGAGATACGCCCACTTAACCCCTGGGTGTTGTGCGCCGCTCACCCCGGCCCGGAGGCACCCACCCCTGGGAATCCTAGAGGGGCTTCCTGACGGGCCCAGGCCGAATCCAACGAGACCACAGCCAGCTCTCTAGCCTTAAGGGCCGCGGAGTTAGGTGGGCTCGAACCCCGGGACGTTGCGCGCCGCCTAGCGGCCGCGCCGAGCGCCCCACTCCCGGCAAACCTAGACTCGCTTCTTCAGGGCCCCGAGACGCATCCAAAGACACCTGCCCCAGCGTTCTAGCCCCAAGGGCCGCGGAGATATGTCCGCAAAGTTCCAGGAGCTCACACACCTGTGCGTTGCGCGCCGCCTACTGGCCCCGACGAGCGGCCCATCCCCGAATGACGTAACGCCTCTCGTAGGGCTGCCCGAGACGTATCCAAGGAGCCTTCCCCCAGCTTTCTAGCCCAGACGGCTGCGGAGATATCCCGAAAAGAGCACCGAGAGCTTGTTAGCCGATAGGGGGCGCCCCGAGCGCCTCACCTCCGCGACACCTTGATGCGCTTCCCGAGGCTGCGGGGCCGAATCCAACGAGCCATCCCCCAGCTCTCTAGCACCAACGGCTGCGGAGATACGCCAGCTTAAACCTGGTGGCGAAAGAACAGGGAAATTTTTACTCACATCATTTTGACACAGGTACAGGCCATATCAGCCTGGAGGAATGGGATTCACCCCGACCCCAGGCACCTCAGGTCGGCCACACTAGTCCCCCCCACCCGCGGTCACATCCCTGGAGGTCAGGCTTTGGTACTTTCTAAATTTTCAGCACTTTTCTTATGTTTTGTGTGATTTTAAATGATATTCTCACGCCCATATCTCGGTCACCGTATATCCGATCTGCCCCAAATTTTGCACCTGACCTCGGGAGAAGGTCCCGGACCCGATGCCACCAGCCACAGTCCCGTACACCCGACGGCCGCGGAGATACGCCCACTTAACCCCTGGGTGTTGTGCGCCGCTCACCCCGGCCCGGAGGCACCCACCCCTGGGAATCCTAGAGGCGCGTCCTGACGGGCCCAGGACGAATCCAACGAGACCACAGCCAGCTCTCTAGCCTTAAGGGCCGCGGAGTTAGGTGGGCTCGAACCCCGGGACGATGCGCGCCGCCTAGCGGCCGCGCCGAGCGCCCCACCCCCGGCAAACCTAGACTCGCTTCTTCAGGGCCCCGAGACGCATCCAAAGACACCTGCCCCAGCGTTCTAGCCCCAAGGGCCGCGGAGATATGTCCGCAAAGTTCCAGGAGCTCACACACCTGTGCGTTGCGCGCCGCCTACTGGCCCCGACGAGCGGCCCATCCCCGAATGACGTAACGCCTCTCGTAGGGCTGCCCGAGACGTATCCAAGGAGCCTTCCCCCAGCTTTCTAGCCCAGACGGCTGCGGAGATATCCCGAAAAGAGCACCGAGAGCTTGTTAGCCGATAGGGGGCGCCCCGAGCGCCTCACCTCCGCGACACCTTGATGCGCTTCCCGAGGCTGCGGGGCCGAATCCAACGAGCCATCCCCCAGCTCTCTAGCACCAACGGCTGCGGAGATACGCCAGCTTAAACCTGGTGGCGAAAGAACAGGGAAATTTTTACTCACATCATTTTGACACAGGTACAGGCCATATCAGCCTGGAGGAATGGGATTCACCCCGACCCCAGGCACCTCAGGTCGGCCACACTAGTCCCCCCCACCCGCGGTCACATCCCTGGAGGTCAGGCTTTGGTACTTTCTAAATTTTCAGCACTTTTCTTATGTTTTGTGTGATTTTAAATGATATTCTCACGCCCATATCTCGGTCACCGTATATCCGATCTGCCCCAAATTTTGCACCTGACCTCGGGAGAAGGTCCCGGACCCGATGCCACCAGCCACAGTCCCGTACACCCGACGGCCGCGGAGATACGCCCACTTAACCCCTGGGTGTTGTGCGCCGCTCACCCCGGCCCGGAGGCACCCACCCCTGGGAATCCTAGAGGCGCTTCCTGACGGGCCCAGGACGAATCCAACGAGACCTCAGCCAGCTCTCTAGCCTTAAGGGCCGCGGAGTTAGGTGGGCTCGAACCCCGGGACGTTGCGCGCCGCCTAGCGGCCGCGCCGAGCGCCCCACCCCCGGCAAACCTAGACTCGCTTCTTCAGGGCCCCGAGACGCATCCAAAGACACCTGCCCCAGCGTTCTAGCCCCAAGGGCCGCGGAGATATGTCCGCAAAGTTCCAGGAGCTCACACACCTGTGCGTTGCGCGCCGCCTACTGGCCCCGACGAGCGGCCCATCCCCGAATGACGTAACGCCTCTCGTAGGGCTGCCCGAGACGTATCCAAGGAGCCTTCCCCCAGCTTTCTAGCCCAGACGGCTGCGGAGATATCCCGAAAAGAGCACCGAGAGCTTGTTAGCCGATAGGGGGCGCCCCGAGCGCCTCGCCTCCGCGACACCTTGATGCGCTTCCCGAGGCTGCGGGGCCGAATCCAACGAGCCATCCCCCAGCTCTCTAGCACCAACGGCTGCGGAGATACGCCAGCTTAAACCTGGTGGCGAAAGAACAGGGAAATTTTTACTCACATCATTTTGACACAGGTACAGGCCATATCAGCCTGGAGGAATGGGATTCACCCCGACCCCAGGCACCTCAGGTCGGCCACACTAGTCCCCCCCACCCGCGGTCACATCCCTGGAGGTCAGGCTTTGGTACTTTCTAAATTTTCAGCACTTTTCTTATGTTTTGTGTGATTTTAAATGATATTCTCACGCCCATATCTCGGTCACCGTATATCCGATCTGCCCCAAATTTTGCACCTGACCTCGGGAGAAGGTCCCGGACCCGATGCCACCAGCCACAGTCCCGTACACCCGACGGCCGCGGAGATACGCCCACTTAACCCCTGGGTGTTGTGCGCCGCTCACCCCGGCCCGGAGGCACCCACCCCTGGGAATCCTAGAGGCGCTTCCTGACGGGCCCAGGACGAATCCAACGAGACCACAGCCAGCTCTCTAGCCTTAAGGGCCGCGGAGTTAGGTGGGCTCGAACCCCGGGACGTTGCGCGCCGCCTAGCGGCCGCGCCGAGCGCCCCACCCCCGGCAAACCTAGACTCGCTTCTTCAGGGCCCCGAGACGCATCCAAAGACACCTGCCCCAGCGTTCTAGCCCCAAGGGCCGCGGAGATATGTCCGCAAAGTTCCAGGAGCTCACACACCTGTGCGTTGCGCGCCGCCTACTGGCCCCGACGAGCGGCCCATCCCCGAATGACGTAACGCCTCTCGTAGGGCTGCCCGAGACGTATCCAAGGAGCCTTCCCCCAGCTTTCTAGCCCAGACGGCTGCGGAGATATCCCGAAAAGAGCACCGAGAGCTTGTTAGCCGATAGGGGGCGCCCCGAGCGCCTCACCTCCGCGACACCTTGATGCGCTTCCCGAGGCTGCGGGGCCGAATCCAACGAGCCATCCCCCAGCTCTCTAGCACCAACGGCTGCGGAGATACGCCAGCTTAAACCTGGTGGCGAAAGAACAGGGAAATTTTTACTCACATCATTTTGACACAGGTACAGGCCATATCAGCCTGGAGGAATGGGATTCACCCCGACCCCAGGCACCTCAGGTCGGCCACACTAGTCCCCCCCACCCGCGGTCACATCCCTGGAGGTCAGGCTTTGGTACTTTCTAAATTTTCAGCACTTTTCTTATGTTTTGTGTGATTTTAAATGATATTCTCACGCCCATATCTCGGTCACCGTATATCCGATCTGCCCCAAATTTTGCACCTGACCTCGGGAGAAGGTCCCGGACCCGATGCCACCAGCCACAGTCCCGTACACCCGACGGCCGCGGAGATACGCCCACTTAACCCCTGGGTGTTGTGCGCCGCTCACCCCGGCCCGGAGGCACCCACCCCTGGGAATCCTAGAGGCGCTTCCTGACGGGCCCAGGACGAATCCAACGAGACCACAGCCAGCTCTCTAGCCTTAAGGGCCGCGGAGTTAGGTGGGCTCGAACCCCGGGACGTTGCGCGCCGCCTAGCGGCCGCGCCGAGCGCCCCACCCCCGGCAAACCTAGACTCGCTTCTTCAGGGCCCCGAGACGCATCCAAAGACACCTGCCCCAGCGTTCTAGCCCCAAGGGCCGCGGAGATATGTCCGCAAAGTTCCAGGAGCTCACACACCTGTGCGTTGCGCGCCGCCTACTGGCCCCGACGAGCGGCCCATCCCCGAATGACGTAACGTCTCTCGTAGGGCTGCCCGAGACGTATCCAACGAGCCTTCCCCCAGCTTTCTAGCCCAGACGGCTGCGGAGATATCCCGAAAAGAGCACCGAGAGCTTGTTAGCCGATAGGGGGCGCCCCGAGCGCCTCACCTCCGCGACACCTTGATGCGCTTCCCGAGGCTGCGGGGCCGAATCCAACGAGCCATCCCCCAGCTCTCTAGCACCAACGGCTGCGGAGATACGCCAGCTTAAACCTGGTGGCGAAAGAACAGGGAAATTTTTACTCACATCATTTTGACACAGGTACAGGCCATATCAGCCTGGAGGAATGGGATTCACCCCGACCCCAGGCACCTCAGGTCGGCCACACTAGTCCCCCCCACCCGCGGTCACATCCCCGGAGGTCAGGCTTTGGTACTTTCTAAATTTTCAGCACTTTTCTTATGTTTTGTGTGATTTTAAATGATATTCTCACGCCCATATCTCGGTCACCGTATATCCGATCTGCCCCAAATTTTGCACCTGACCTCGGGAGAAGGTCCCGGACCCGATGCCACCAGCCACAGTCCCGTACACCCGACGGCCGCGGAGATACGCCCACTTAACCCCTGGGTGTTGTGCGCCGCTCACCCCGGCCCGGAGGCACCCACCCCTGGGAATCCTAGAGGCGCTTCCTGACGGGCCCAGGACGAATCCAACGAGACCACAGCCAGCTCTCTAGCCTTAAGGGCCGCGGAGTTAGGTGGGCTCGAACCCCGGGACGTTGCGCGCCGCCTAGCGGCCGCGCCGAGCGCCCCACCCCCGGCAAACCTAGACTCGCTTCTTCAGGGCCCCGAGACGCATCCAAAGACACCTGCCCCAGCGTTCTAGCCCCAAGGGCCGCGGAGATATGTCCGCAAAGTTCCAGGAGCTCACACACCTGTGCGTTGCGCGCCGCCTACTGGCCCCGACGAGCGGCCCATCCCCGAATGACGTAACGCCTCTCGTAGGGCTGCCCGAGACGTATCCAAGGAGCCTTCCCCCAGCTTTCTAGCCCAGACGGCTGCGGAGATATCCCGAAAAGAGCACCGAGAGCTTGTTAGCCGATAGGGGGCGCCCCGAGCGCCTCACCTCCGCGACACCTTGATGCGCTTCCCGAGGCTGCGGGGCCGAATCCAACGAGCCATCCCCCAGCTCTCTAGCACCAACGGCTGCGGAGATACGCCAGCTTAAACCTGGTGGCGAAAGAACAGGGAAATTTTTACTCACATCATTTTGACACAGGTACAGGCCATATCAGCCTGGAGGAATGGGATTCACCCCGACCCCAGGCACCTCAGGTCGGCCACACTAGTCCCCCCCACCCGCGGTCACATCCCCGGAGGTCAGGCTTTGGTACTTTCTAAATTTTCAGCACTTTTCTTATGTTTTGTGTGATTTTAAATGATATTCTCACGCCCATATCTCGGTCACCGTATATCCGATCTGCCCCAAATTTTGCACCTGACCTCGGGAGAAGGTCCCGGACCCGATGCCACCAGCCACAGTCCCGTACACCCGACGGCCGCGGAGATACGCCCACTTAACCCCTGGGTGTTGTGCGCCGCTCACCCCGGCCCGGAGGCACCCACCCCTGGGAATCCTAGAGGCGCTTCCTGACGGGCCCAGGACGAATCCAACGAGACCACAGCCAGCTCTCTAGCCTTAAGGGCCGCGGAGTTAGGTGGGCTCGAACCCCGGGACGTTGCGCGCCGCCTAGCGGCCGCGCCGAGCGCCCCACCCCCGGCAAACCTAGACTCGCTTCTTCAGGGCCCCGAGACGCATCCAAAGACACCTGCCCCAGCGTTCTAGCCCCAAGGGCCGCGGAGATATGTCCGCAAAGTTCCAGGAGCTCACACACCTGTGCGTTGCGCGCCGCCTACTGGCCCCGACGAGCGGCCCATCCCCGAATGACGTAACGCCTCTCGTAGGGCTGCCCGAGACGTATCCAAGGAGCCTTCCCCCAGCTTTCTAGCCCAGACGGCTGCGGAGATATCCCGAAAAGAGCACCGAGAGCTTGTTGGCCGATAGGGGGCGCCCCGAGCGCCTCACCTCCGCGACACCTTGATGCGCTTCCCGAGGCTGCGGGGCCGAATCCAACGAGCCATCCCCCAGCTCTCTAGCACCAACGGCTGCGGAGATACGCCAGCTTAAACCTGGTGGCGAAAGAACAGGGAAATTTTTACTCACATCATTTTGACACAGGTACAGGCCATATCAGCCTGGAGGAATGGGATTCACCCCGACCCCAGGCACCTCAGGTCGGCCACACTAGTCCCCCCCACCCGCGGTCACATCCCTGGAGGTCAGGCTTTGGTACTTTCTAAATTTTCAGCACTTTTCTTATGTTTTGTGTGATTTTAAATGATATTCTCACGCCCATATCTCGGTCACCGTATATCCGATCTGCCCCAAATTTTGCACCTGACCTCGGGAGAAGGTCCCGGACCCGATGCCACCAGCCACAGTCCCGTAGACCCGACGGCCGCGGAGATACGCCCACTTAACCCCTGGGTGTTGTGCGCCGCTCACCCCGGCCCGGAGGCACCCACCCCTGGGAATCCTAGAGGCGCTTCCTGACGGGCCCAGGACGAATCCAACGAGACCACAGCCAGCTCTCTAGCCTTAAGGGCCGCGAAGTTAGGTGGGCTCGAACCCCGGGACGTTGCGCGCCGCCTAGCGGCCGCGCCGAGCGCCCCACCCCCGGCAAACCTAGACTCGCTTCTTCAGGGCCCCGAGACGCATCCAAAGACACCTGCCCCAGCGTTCTAGCCCCAAGGGCCGCGGAGATATGTCCGCAAAGTTCCAGGAGCTCACACACCTGTGCGTTGCGCGCCGCCTACTGGCCCCGACGAGCGGCCCATCCCCGAATGACGTAACGTCTCTCGTAGGGCTGCCCGAGACGTATCCAAGGAGCCTTCCCCCAGCTTTCTAGCCCAGACGGCTGCGGAGATATCCCGAAAAGAGCACCGAGAGCTTGTTAGCCGATAGGGGGCGCCCCGAGCGCCTCACCTCCGCGACACCTTGATGCGCTTCCCGAGGCTGCGGGGCCGAATCCAACGAGCCATCCCCCAGCTCTCTAGCACCAACGGCTGCGGAGATACGCCAGCTTAAACCTGGTGGCGAAAGAACAGGGAAATTTTTACTCACATCATTTTGACACAGGTACAGGCCATATCAGCCTGGAGGAATGGGATTCACCCCGACCCCAGGCACCTCAGGTCGGCCACACTAGTCCCCCCCACCCGCGGTCACATCCCTGGAGGTCAGGCTTTGGTACTTTCTAAATTTTCAGCACTTTTCTTATGTTTTGTGTGATTTTAAATGATATTCTCACGCCCATATCTCGGTCACCGTATATCCGATCTGCCCCAAATTTTGCACCTGACCTCGGGAGAAGGTCCCGGACCCGATGCCACCAGCCACAGTCCCGTACACCCGACGGCCGCGGAGATACGCCCACTTAACCCCTGGGTGTTGTGCGCCGCTCACCCCGGCCCGGAGGCACCCACCCCTGGGAATCCTAGAGGCGCTTCCTGACGGGCCCAGGACGAATCCAACGAGACCACAGCCAGCTCTCTAGCCTTAAGGGCCGCGGAGTTAGGTGGGCTCGAACCCCGGGACGTTGCGCGCCGCCTAGCGGCCGCGCCGAGCGCCCCACCCCCGGCAAACCTAGACTCGCTTCTTCAGGGCCCCGAGACGCATCCAAAGACACCTGCCCCAGCGTTCTAGCCCCAAGGGCCGCGGAGATATGTCCGCAAAGTTCCAGGAGCTCACACACCTGTGCGTTGCGCGCCGCCTACTGGCCCCGACGAGCGGCCCATCCCCGAATGACGTAACGTCTCTCGTAGGGCTGCCCGAGACGTATCCAAGGAGCCTTCCCCCAGCTTTCTAGCCCAGACGGCTGCGGAGATATCCCGAAAAGAGCACCGAGAGCTTGTTAGCCGATAGGGGGCGCCCCGAGCGCCTCACCTCCGCGACACCTTGATGCGCTTCCCGAGGCTGCGGGGCCGAATCCAACGAGCCATCCCCCAGCTCTCTAGCACCAACGGCTGCGGAGATACGCCAGCTTAAACCTGGTGGCGAAAGAACAGGGAAATTTTTACTCACATCATTTTGACACAGGTACAGGCCATATCAGCCTGGAGGAATGGGATTCACCCCGACCCCAGGCACCTCAGGTCGGCCACACTAGTCCCCCCCACCCGCGGTCACATCCCCGGAGGTCAGGCTTTGGTACTATCTAAATTTTCAGCACTTTTCTTATGTTTTGTGTGATTTTAAATGATATTCTCACGCCCATATCTCGGTCACCGTATATCCGATCTGCCCCAAATTTTGCACCTGACCTCGGGAGAAGGTCCCGGACCCGATGCCACCAGCCACAGTCCCGTACACCCGACGGCCGCGGAGATACGCCCACTTAACCCCTGGGTGTTGTGCGCCGCTCACCCCGGCCCGGAGGCACCCACCCCTGGGAATCCTAGAGGCGCTTCCTGACGGGCCCAGGACGAATCCAACGAGACCTCAGCCAGCTCTCTAGCCTTAAGGGCCGCGGAGTTAGGTGGGCTCGAACCCCGGGACGTTGCGCGCCGCCTAGCGGCCGCGCCGAGCGCCCCACCCCCGGCAAACCTAGACTCGCTTCTTCAGGGCCCCGAGACGCATCCAAAGACACCTGCCCCAGCGTTCTAGCCCCAAGGGCCGCGGAGATATGTCCGCAAAGTTCCAGGAGCTCACACACCTGTGCGTTGCGCGCCGCCTACTGGCCCCGACGAGCGGCCCATCCCCGAATGACGTAACGCCTCTCGTAGGGCTGCCCGAGACGTATCCAAGGAGCCTTCCCCCAGCTTTCTAGCCCAGACGGCTGCGGAGATATCCCGAAAAGAGCACCGAGAGCTTGTTAGCCGATAGGGGGCGCCCCGAGCGCCTCACCTCCGCGACACCTTGATGCCCTTCCCGAGGCTGCGGGGCCGAATCCAACGAGCCATCCCCCAGCTCTCTAGCACCAACGGCTGCGGAGATACGCCAGCTTAAACCTGGTGGCGAAAGAACAGGGAAATTTTTACTCACATCATTTTGACACAGGTACAGGCCATATCAGCCTGGAGGAATGGGATTCACCCCGACCCCAGGCACCTCAGGTCGGCCACACTAGTCCCCCCCACCCGCGGTCACATCCCTGGAGGTCAGGCTTTGGTACTTTCTAAATTTTCAGCACTTTTCTTATGTTTTGTGTGATTTTAAATGATATTCTCACGCCCATATCTCGGTCACCGTATATCCGATCTGCCCCAAATTTTGCACCTGACCTCGGGAGAAGGTCCCGGACCCGATGCCACCAGCCACAGTCCCGTACACCCGACGGCCGCGGAGATACGCCCACTTAACCCCTGGGTGTTGTGCGCCGCTCACCCCGGCCCGGAGGCACCCACCCCTGGGAATCCTAGAGGCGCTTCCTGACGGGCCCAGGACGAATCCAACGAGACCTCAGCCAGCTCTCTAGCCTTAAGGGCCGCGGAGTTAGGTGGGCTCGAACCCCGGGACGTTGCGCGCCGCCTAGCGGCCGCGCCGAGCGCCCCACCCCCGGCAAACCTAGACTCGCTTCTTCAGGGCCCCGAGACGCATCCAAAGACACCTGCCCCAGCGTTCTAGCCCCAAGGGCCGCGGAGATATGTCCGCAAAGTTCCAGGAGCTCACACACCTGTGCGTTGCGCGCCGCCTACTGGCCCCGACGAGCGGCCCATCCCCGAATGACGTAACGCCTCTCGTAGGGCTGCCCGAGACGTATCCAAGGAGCCTTCCCCCAGCTTTCTAGCCCAGACGGCTGCGGAGATATCCCGAAAAGAGCACCGAGAGCTTGTTAGCCGATAGGGGGCGCCCCGAGCGCCTCACCTCCGCGACACCTTGATGCGCTTCCCGAGGCTGCGGGGCCGAATCCAACGAGCCATCCCCCAGCTCTCTAGCACCAACGGCTGCGGAGATACGCCAGCTTAAACCTGGTGGCGAAAGAACAGGGAAATTTTTACTCACATCATTTTGACACAGGTACAGGCCATATCAGCCTGGAGGAATGGGATTCACCCCGACCCCAGGCACCTCAGGTCGGCCACACTAGTCCCCCCCACCCGCGGTCACATCCCTGGAGGTCAGGCTTTGGTACTTTCTAAATTTTCAGCACTTTTCTTATGTTTTGTGTGATTTTAAATGATATTCTCACGCCCATATCTCGGTCACCGTATATCCGATCTGCCCCAAATTTTGCACCTGACCTCGGGAGAAGGTCCCGGACCCGATGCCACCAGCCACAGTCCCGTAGACCCGACGGCCGCGGAGATACGCCCACTTAACCCCTGGGTGTTGTGCGCCGCTCACCCCGGCCCGGAGGCACCCACCCCTGGGAATCCTAGAGGCGCTTCCTGACGGGCCCAGGACGAATCCAACGAGACCACAGCCAGCTCTCTAGCCTTAAGGGCCGCGGAGTTAGGTGGGCTCGAACCCCGGGACGTTGCGCGCCGCCTAGCGGCCGCGCCGAGCGCCCCACCCCCGGCAAACCTAGACTCGCTTCTTCAGGGCCCCGAGACGCATCCAAAGACACCTGCCCCAGCGTTCTAGCCCCAAGGGCCGCGGAGATATGTCCGCAAAGTTCCAGGAGCTCACACACCTGTGCGTTGCGCGCCGCCTACTGGCCCCGACGAGCGGCCCATCCCCGAATGACGTAACGCCTCTCGTAGGGCTGCCCGAGACGTATCCAAGGAGCCTTCCCCCAGCTTTCTAGCCCAGACGGCTGCGGAGATATCCCGAAAAGAGCACCGAGAGCTTGTTAGCCGATAGGGGGCGCCCCGAGCGCCTCACCTCCGCGACACCTTGATGCGCTTCCCGAGGCTGCGGGGCCGAATCCAACGAGCCATCCCCCAGCTCTCTAGCACCAACGGCTGCGGAGATACGCCAGCTTAAACCTGGTGGCGAAAGAACAGGGAAATTTTTACTCACATCATTTTGACACAGGTACAGGCCATATCAGCCTGGAGGAATGGGATTCACCCCGACCCCAGGCACCTCAGGTCGGCCACACTAGTCCCCCCCACCCGCGGTCACATCCCTGGAGGTCAGGCTTTGGTACTTTCTAAATTTTCAGCACTTTTCTTATGTTTTGTGTGATTTTAAATGATATTCTCACGCCCATATCTCGGTCACCGTATATCCGATCTGCCCCAAATTTTGCACCTGACCTCGGGAGAAGGTCCCGGACCCGATGCCACCAGCCACAGTCCCGTAGACCCGACGGCCGCGGAGATACGCCCACTTAACCCCTGGGTGTTGTGCGCCGCTCACCCCGGCCCGGAGGCACCCACCCCTGGGACTCCTAGAGGCGCTTCCTGACGGGCCCAGGACGAATCCAACGAGACCACAGCCAGCTCTCTAGCCTTAAGGGCCGCGGAGTTAGGTGGGCTCGAACCCCGGGACGTTGCGCGCCGCCTAGCGGCCGCGCCGAGCGCCCCACCCCCGGCAAACCTAGACTCGCTTCTTCAGGGCCCCGAGACGCATCCAAAGACACCTGCCCCAGCGTTCTAGCCCCAAGGGCCGCGGAGATATGTCCGCAAAGTTCCAGGAGCTCACACACCTGTGCGTTGCGCGCCGCCTACTGGCCCCGACGAGCGGCCCATCCCCGAATGACGTAACGCCTCTCGTAGGGCTGCCCGAGACGTATCCAAGGAGCCTTCCCCCAGCTTTCTAGCCCAGACGGCTGCGGAGATATCCCGAAAAGAGCACCGAGAGCTTGTTAGCCGATAGGGGGCGCCCCGAGCGCCTCACCTCCGCGACACCTTGATGCGCTTCCCGAGGCTGCGGGGCCGAATCCAACGAGCCATCCCCCAGCTCTCTAGCACCAACGGCTGCGGAGATACGCCAGCTTAAACCTGGTGGCGAAAGAACAGGGAAATTTTTACTCACATCATTTTGACACAGGTACAGGCCATATCAGCCTGGAGGAATGGGATTCACCCCGACCCCAGGCACCTCAGGTCGGCCACACTAGTCCCCCCCACCCGCGGTCACATCCCTGGAGGTCAGGCTTTGGTACTTTCTAAATTTTCAGCACTTTTCTTATGTTTTGTGTGATTTTAAATGATATTCTCACGCCCATATCTCGGTCACCGTATATCCGATCTGCCCCAAATTTTGCACCTGACCTCGGGAGAAGGTCCCGGACCCGATGCCACCAGCCACAGTCCCGTACACCCGACGGCCGCGGAGATACGCCCACTTAACCCCTGGGTGTTGTGCGCCGCTCACCCCGGCCCGGAGGCACCCACCCCTGGGAATCCTAGAGGCGCTTCCTGACGGGCCCAGGACGAATCCAACGAGACCACAGCCAGCTCTCTAGCCTTAAGGGCCGCGGAGTTAGGTGGGCTCGAACCCCGGGACGTTGCGCGCCGCCTAGCGGCCGCGCCGAGCGCCCCACCCCCGGCAAACCTAGACTCGCTTCTTCAGGGCCCCGAGACGCATCCAAAGACACCTGCCCCAGCGTTCTAGCCCCAAGGGCCGCGGAGATATGTCCGCAAAGTTCCAGGAGCTCACACACCTGTGCGTTGCGCGCCGCCTACTGGCCCCGACGAGCGGCCCATCCCCGAATGACGTAACGCCTCTCGTAGGGCTGCCCGAGACGTATCCAAGGAGCCTTCCCCCAGCTTTCTAGCCCAGACGGCTGCGGAGATATCCCGAAAAGAGCACCGAGAGCTTGTTAGCCGATAGGGGGCGCCCCGAGCGCCTCACCTCCGCGACACCTTGATGCGCTTCCCGAGGCTGCGGGGCCGAATCCAACGAGCCATCCCCCAGCTCTCTAGCACCAACGGCTGCGGAGATACGCCAGCTTAAACCTGGTGGCGAAAGAACAGGGAAATTTTTACTCACATCATTTTGACACAGGTACAGGCCATATCAGCCTGGAGGAATGGGATTCACCCCGACCCCAGGCACCTCAGGTCGGCCACACTAGTCCCCCCCACCCGCGGTCACATCCCTGGAGGTCAGGCTTTGGTACTTTCTAAATTTTCAGCACTTTTCTTATGTTTTGTGTGATTTTAAATGATATTCTCACGCCCATATCTCGGTCACCGTATATCCGATCTGCCCCAAATTTTGCACCTGACCTCGGGAGAAGGTCCCGGACCCGATGCCACCAGCCACAGTCCCGTACACCCGACGGCCGCGGAGATACGCCCACTTAACCCCTGGGTGTTGTGCGCCGCTCACCCCGGCCCGGAGGCACCCACCCCTGGGAATCCTAGAGGCGCTTCCTGACGGGCCCAGGACGAATCCAACGAGACCACAGCCAGCTCTCTAGCCTTAAGGGCCGCGGAGTTAGGTGGGCTCGAACCCCGGGACGTTGCGCGCCGCCTAGCGGCCGCGCCGAGCGCCCCACCCCCGGCAAACCTAGACTCGCTTCTTCAGGGCCCCGAGACGCATCCAAAGACACCTGCCCCAGCGTTCTAGCCCCAAGGGCCGCGGAGATATGTCCGCAAAGTTCCAGGAGCTCACACACCTGTGCGTTGCGCGCCGCCTACTGGCCCCGACGAGCGGCCCATCCCCGAATGACGTAACGCCTCTCGTAGGGCTGCCCGAGACGTATCCAAGGAGCCTTCCCCCAGCTTTCTAGCCCAGACGGCTGCGGAGATATCCCGAAAAGAGCACCGAGAGCTTGTTAGCCGATAGGGGGCGCCCCGAGCGCCTCGCCTCCGCGACACCTTGATGCGCTTCCCGAGGCTGCGGGGCCGAATCCAACGAGCCATCCCCCAGCTCTCTAGCACCAACGGCTGCGGAGATACGCCAGCTTAAACCTGGTGGCGAAAGAACAGGGAAATTTTTACTCACATCATTTTGACACAGGTACAGGCCATATCAGCCTGGAGGAATGGGATTCACCCCGACCCCAGGCACCTCAGGTCGGCCACACTAGTCCCCCCCACCCGCGGTCACATCCCTGGAGGTCAGGCTTTGGTACTTTCTAAATTTTCAGCACTTTTCTTATGTTTTGTGTGATTTTAAATGATATTCTCACGCCCATATCTCGGTCACCGTATATCCGATCTGCCCCAAATTTTGCACCTGACCTCGGGAGAAGGTCCCGGACCCGATGCCACCAGCCACAGTCCCGTACACCCGACGGCCGCGGAGATACGCCCACTTAACCCCTGGGTGTTGTGCGCCGCTCACCCCGGCCCGGAGGCACCCACCCCTGGGAATCCTAGAGGCGCTTCCTGACGGGCCCAGGACGAATCCAACGAGACCTCAGCCAGCTCTCTAGCCTTAAGGGCCGCGGAGTTAGGTGGGCTCGAACCCCGGGACGTTGCGCGCCGCCTAGCGGCCGCGCCGAGCGCCCCACCCCCGGCAAACCTAGACTCGCTTCTTCAGGGCCCCGAGACGCATCCAAAGACACCTGCCCCAGCGTTCTAGCCCCAAGGGCCGCGGAGATATGTCCGCAAAGTTCCAGGAGCTCACACACCTGTGCGTTGCGCGCCGCCTACTGGCCCCGACGAGCGGCCCATCCCCGAATGACGTAACGTCTCTCGTAGGGCTGCCCGAGACGTATCCAAGGAGCCTTCCCCCAGCTTTCTAGCCCAGACGGCTGCGGAGATATCCCGAAAAGAGCACCGAGAGCTTGTTAGCCGATAGGGGGCGCCCCGAGCGCCTCACCTCCGCGACACCTTGATGCGCTTCCCGAGGCTGCGGGGCCGAATCCAACGAGCCATCCCCCAGCTCTCTAGCACCAACGGCTGCGGAGATACGCCAGCTTAAACCTGGTGGCGAAAGAACAGGGAAATTTTTACTCACATCATTTTGACACAGGTACAGGCCATATCAGCCTGGAGGAATGGGATTCACCCCGACCCCAGGCACCTCAGGTCGGCCACACTAGTCCCCCCCACCCGCGGTCACATCCCTGGAGGTCAGGCTTTGGTACTTTCTAAATTTTCAGCACTTTTCTTATGTTTTGTGTGATTTTAAATGATATTCTCACGCCCATATCTCGGTCACCGTATATCCGATCTGCCCCAAATTTTGCACCTGCCCTCGGGAGAAGGTCCCGGACCCGATGCCACCAGCCACAGTCCCGTAGACCCGACGGCCGCGGAGATACGCCCACTTAACCCCTGGGTGTTGTGCGCCGCTCACCCCGGCCCGGAGGCACCCACCCCTGGGAATCCTAGAGGCGCTTCCTGACGGGCCCAGGACGAATCCAACGAGACCACAGCCAGCTCTCTAGCCTTAAGGGCCGCGGAGTTAGGTGGGCTCGAACCCCGGGACGTTGCGCGCCGCCTAGCGGCCGCGCCGAGCGCCCCACCCCCGGCAAACCTAGACTCGCTTCTTCAGGGCCCCGAGACGCATCCAAAGACACCTGCCCCAGCGTTCTAGCCCCAAGGGCCGCGGAGATATGTCCGCAAAGTTCCAGGAGCTCACACACCTGTGCGTTGCGCGCCGCCTACTGGCCCCGACGAGCGGCCCATCCCCGAATGACGTAACGCCTCTCGTAGGGCTGCCCGAGACGTATCCAAGGAGCCTTCCCCCAGCTTTCTAGCCCAGACGGCTGCGGAGATATCCCGAAAAGAGCACCGAGAGCTTGTTAGCCGATAGGGGGCGCCCCGAGCGCCTCACCTCCGCGACACCTTGATGCCCTTCCCGAGGCTGCGGGGCCGAATCCAACGAGCCATCCCCCAGCTCTCTAGCACCAACGGCTGCGGAGATACGCCAGCTTAAACCTGGTGGCGAAAGAACAGGGAAATTTTTACTCACATCATTTTGACACAGGTACAGGCCATATCAGCCTGGAGGAATGGGATTCACCCCGACCCCAGGCACCTCAGGTCGGCCACACTAGTCCCCCCCACCCGCGGTCACATCCCTGGAGGTCAGGCTTTGGTACTTTCTAAATTTTCAGCACTTTTCTTATGTTTTGTGTGATTTTAAATGATATTCTCACGCCCATATCTCGGTCACCGTATATCCGATCTGCCCCAAATTTTGCACCTGACCTCGGGAGAAGGTCCCGGACCCGATGCCACCAGCCACAGTCCCGTACACCCGACGGCCGCGGAGATACGCCCACTTAACCCCTGGGTGTTGTGCGCCGCTCACCCCGGCCCGGAGGCACCCACCCCTGGGAATCCTAGAGGCGCTTCCTGACGGGCCCAGGACGAATCCAACGAGACCTCAGCCAGCTCTCTAGCCTTAAGGGCCGCGGAGTTAGGTGGGCTCGAACCCCGGGACGTTGCGCGCCGCCTAGCGGCCGCGCCGAGCGCCCCACCCCCGGCAAACCTAGACTCGCTTCTTCAGGGCCCCGAGACGCATCCAAAGACACCTGCCCCAGCGTTCTAGCCCCAAGGGCCGCGGAGATATGTCCGCAAAGTTCCAGGAGCTCACACACCTGTGCGTTGCGCGCCGCCTACTGGCCCCGACGAGCGGCCCATCCCCGAATGACGTAACGCCTCTCGTAGGGCTGCCCGAGACGTATCCAAGGAGCCTTCCCCCAGCTTTCTAGCCCAGACGGCTGCGGAGATATCCCGAAAAGAGCACCGAGAGCTTGTTAGCCGATAGGGGGCGCCCCGAGCGCCTCACCTCCGCGACACCTTGATGCGCTTCCCGAGGCTGCGGGGCCGAATCCAACGAGCCATCCCCCAGCTCTCTAGCACCAACGGCTGCGGAGATACGCCAGCTTAAACCTGGTGGCGAAAGAACAGGGAAATTTTTACTCACATCATTTTGACACAGGTACAGGCCATATCAGCCTGGAGGAATGGGATTCACCCCGACCCCAGGCACCTCAGGTCGGCCACACTAGTCCCCCCCACCCGCGGTCACATCCCTGGAGGTCAGGCTTTGGTACTTTCTAAATTTTCAGCACTTTTCTTATGTTTTGTGTGATTTTAAATGATATTCTCACGCCCATATCTCGGTCACCGTATATCCGATCTGCCCCAAATTTTGCACCTGACCTCGGGAGAAGGTCCCGGACCCGATGCCACCAGCCACAGTCCCGTAGACCCGACGGCCGCGGAGATACGCCCACTTAACCCCTGGGTGTTGTGCGCCGCTCACCCCGGCCCGGAGGCACCCACCCCTGGGAATCCTAGAGGCGCTTCCTGACGGGCCCAGGACGAATCCAACGAGACCTCAGCCAGCTCTCTAGCCTTAAGGGCCGCGGAGTTAGGTGGGCTCGAACCCCGGGACGTTGCGCGCCGCCTAGCGGCCGCGCCGAGCGCCCCACCCCCGGCAAACCTAGACTCGCTTCTTCAGGGCCCCGAGACGCATCCAAAGACACCTGCCCCAGCGTTCTAGCCCCAAGGGCCGCGGAGATATGTCCGCAAAGTTCCAGGAGCTCACACACCTGTGCGTTGCGCGCCGCCTACTGGCCCCGACGAGCGGCCCATCCCCGAATGACGTAACGCCTCTCGTAGGGCTGCCCGAGACGTATCCAAGGAGCCTTCCCCCAGCTTTCTAGCCCAGACGGCTGCGGAGATATCCCGAAAAGAGCACCGAGAGCTTGTTAGCCGATAGGGGGCGCCCCGAGCGCCTCACCTCCGCGACACCTTGATGCGCTTCCCGAGGCTGCGGGGCCGAATCCAACGAGCCATCCCCCAGCTCTCTAGCACCAACGGCTGCGGAGATACGCCAGCTTAAACCTGGTGGCGAAAGAACAGGGAAATTTTTACTCACATCATTTTGACACAGGTACAGGCCATATCAGCCTGGAGGAATGGGATTCACCCCGACCCCAGGCACCTCAGGTCGGCCACACTAGTCCCCCCCACCCGCGGTCACATCCCTGGAGGTCAGGCTTTGGTACTTTCTAAATTTTCAGCACTTTTCTTATGTTTTGTGTGATTTTAAATGATATTCTCACGCCCATATCTCGGTCACCGTATATCCGATCTGCCCCAAATTTTGCACCTGACCTCGGGAGAAGGTCCCGGACCCGATGCCACCAGCCACAGTCCCGTAGACCCGACGGCCGCGGAGATACGCCCACTTAACCCCTGGGTGTTGTGCGCCGCTCACCCCGGCCCGGAGGCACCCACCCCTGGGACTCCTAGAGGCGCTTCCTGACGGGCCCAGGACGAATCCAACGAGACCACAGCCAGCTCTCTAGCCTTAAGGGCCGCGGAGTTAGGTGGGCTCGAACCCCGGGACGTTGCGCGCCGCCTAGCGGCCGCGCCGAGCGCCCCACCCCCGGCAAACCTAGACTCGCTTCTTCAGGGCCCCGAGACGCATCCAAAGACACCTGCCCCAGCGTTCTAGCCCCAAGGGCCGCGGAGATATGTCCGCAAAGTTCCAGGAGCTCACACACCTGTGCGTTGCGCGCCGCCTACTGGCCCCGACGAGCGGCCCATCCCCGAATGACGTAACGCCTCTCGTAGGGCTGCCCGAGACGTATCCAAGGAGCCTTCCCCCAGCTTTCTAGCCCAGACGGCTGCGGAGATATCCCGAAAAGAGCACCGAGAGCTTGTTAGCCGATAGGGGGCGCCCCGAGCGCCTCACCTCCGCGACACCTTGATGCGCTTCCCGAGGCTGCGGGGCCGAATCCAACGAGCCATCCCCCAGCTCTCTAGCACCAACGGCTGCGGAGATACGCCAGCTTAAACCTGGTGGCGAAAGAACAGGGAAATTTTTACTCACATCATTTTGACACAGGTACAGGCCATATCAGCCTGGAGGAATGGGATTCACCCCGACCCCAGGCACCTCAGGTCGGCCACACTAGTCCCCCCCACCCGCGGTCACATCCCTGGAGGTCAGGCTTTGGTACTTTCTAAATTTTCAGCACTTTTCTTATGTTTTGTGTGATTTTAAATGATATTCTCACGCCCATATCTCGGTCACCGTATATCCGATCTGCCCCAAATTTTGCACCTGACCTCGGGAGAAGGTCCCGGACCCGATGCCACCAGCCACAGTCCCGTACACCCGACGGCCGCGGAGATACGCCCACTTAACCCCTGGGTGTTGTGCGCCGCTCACCCCGGCCCGGAGGCACCCACCCCTGGGAATCCTAGAGGCGCTTCCTGACGGGCCCAGGACGAATCCAACGAGACCACAGCCAGCTCTCTAGCCTTAAGGGCCGCGGAGTTAGGTGGGCTCGAACCCCGGGACGTTGCGCGCCGCCTAGCGGCCGCGCCGAGCGCCCCACCCCCGGCAAACCTAGACTCGCTTCTTCAGGGCCCCGAGACGCATCCAAAGACACCTGCCCCAGCGTTCTAGCCCCAAGGGCCGCGGAGATATGTCCGCAAAGTTCCAGGAGCTCACACACCTGTGCGTTGCGCGCCGCCTACTGGCCCCGACGAGCGGCCCATCCCCGAATGACGTAACGCCTCTCGTAGGGCTGCCCGAGACGTATCCAAGGAGCCTTCCCCCAGCTTTCTAGCCCAGACGGCTGCGGAGATATCCCGAAAAGAGCACCGAGAGCTTGTTAGCCGATAGGGGGCGCCCCGAGCGCCTCACCTCCGCGACACCTTGATGCGCTTCCCGAGGCTGCGGGGCCGAATCCAACGAGCCATCCCCCAGCTCTCTAGCACCAACGGCTGCGGAGATACGCCAGCTTAAACCTGGTGGCGAAAGAACAGGGAAATTTTTACTCACATCATTTTGACACAGGTACAGGCCATATCAGCCTGGAGGAATGGGATTCACCCCGACCCCAGGCACCTCAGGTCGGCCACACTAGTCCCCCCCACCCGCGGTCACATCCCTGGAGGTCAGGCTTTGGTACTTTCTAAATTTTCAGCACTTTTCTTATGTTTTGTGTGATTTTAAATGATATTCTCACGCCCATATCTCGGTCACCGTATATCCGATCTGCCCCAAATTTTGCACCTGACCTCGGGAGAAGGTCCCGGACCCGATGCCACCAGCCACAGTCCCGTACACCCGACGGCCGCGGAGATACGCCCACTTAACCCCTGGGTGTTGTGCGCCGCTCACCCCGGCCCGGAGGCACCCACCCCTGGGAATCCTAGAGGCGCTTCCTGACGGGCCCAGGACGAATCCAACGAGACCACAGCCAGCTCTCTAGCCTTAAGGGCCGCGGAGTTAGGTGGGCTCGAACCCCGGGACGTTGCGCGCCGCCTAGCGGCCGCGCCGAGCGCCCCACCCCCGGCAAACCTAGACTCGCTTCTTCAGGGCCCCGAGACGCATCCAAAGACACCTGCCCCAGCGTTCTAGCCCCAAGGGCCGCGGAGATATGTCCGCAAAGTTCCAGGAGCTCACACACCTGTGCGTTGCGCGCCGCCTACTGGCCCCGACGAGCGGCCCATCCCCGAATGACGTAACGCCTCTCGTAGGGCTGCCCGAGACGTATCCAAGGAGCCTTCCCCCAGCTTTCTAGCCCAGACGGCTGCGGAGATATCCCGAAAAGAGCACCGAGAGCTTGTTGGCCGATAGGGGGCGCCCCGAGCGCCTCACCTCCGCGACACCTTGATGCGCTTCCCGAGGCTGCGGGGCCGAATCCAACGAGCCATCCCCCAGCTCTCTAGCACCAACGGCTGCGGAGATACGCCAGCTTAAACCTGGTGGCGAAAGAACAGGGAAATTTTTACTCACATCATTTTGACACAGGTACAGGCCATATCAGCCTGGAGGAATGGGATTCACCCCGACCCCAGGCACCTCAGGTCGGCCACACTAGTCCCCCCCACCCGCGGTCACATCCCTGGAGGTCAGGCTTTGGTACTTTCTAAATTTTCAGCACTTTTCTTATGTTTTGTGTGATTTTAAATGATATTCTCACGCCCATATCTCGGTCACCGTATATCCGATCTGCCCCAAATTTTGCACCTGACCTCGGGAGAAGGTCCCGGACCCGATGCCACCAGCCACAGTCCCGTAGACCCGACGGCCGCGGAGATACGCCCACTTAACCCCTGGGTGTTGTGCGCCGCTCACCCCGGCCCGGAGGCACCCACCCCTGGGAATCCTAGAGGCGCTTCCTGACGGGCCCAGGACGAATCCAACGAGACCACAGCCAGCTCTCTAGCCTTAAGGGCCGCGGAGTTAGGTGGGCTCGAACCCCGGGACGTTGCGCGCCGCCTAGCGGCCGCGCCGAGCGCCCCACCCCCGGCAAACCTAGACTCGCTTCTTCAGGGCCCCGAGACGCATCCAAAGACACCTGCCCCAGCGTTCTAGCCCCAAGGGCCGCGGAGATATGTCCGCAAAGTTCCAGGAGCTCACACACCTGTGCGTTGCGCGCCGCCTACTGGCCCCGACGAGCGGCCCATCCCCGAATGACGTAACGCCTCTCGTAGGGCTGCCCGAGACGTATCCAAGGAGCCTTCCCCCAGCTTTCTAGCCCAGACGGCTGCGGAGATATCCCGAAAAGAGCACCGAGAGCTTGTTAGCCGATAGGGGGCGCCCCGAGCGCCTCGCCTCCGCGACACCTTGATGCGCTTCCCGAGGCTGCGGGGCCGAATCCAACGAGCCATCCCCCAGCTCTCTAGCACCAACGGCTGCGGAGATACGCCAGCTTAAACCTGGTGGCGAAAGAACAGGGAAATTTTTACTCACATCATTTTGACACAGGTACAGGCCATATCAGCCTGGAGGAATGGGATTCACCCCGACCCCAGGCACCTCAGGTCGGCCACACTAGTCCCCCCCACCCGCGGTCACATCCCTGGAGGTCAGGCTTTGGTACTTTCTAAATTTTCAGCACTTTTCTTATGTTTTGTGTGATTTTAAATGATATTCTCACGCCCATATCTCGGTCACCGTATATCCGATCTGCCCCAAATTTTGCACCTGACCTCGGGAGAAGGTCCCGGACCCGATGCCACCAGCCACAGTCCCGTACACCCGACGGCCGCGGAGATACGCCCACTTAACCCCTGGGTGTTGTGCGCCGCTCACCCCGGCCCGGAGGCACCCACCCCTGGGAATCCTAGAGGCGCTTCCTGACGGGCCCAGGACGAATCCAACGAGACCACAGCCAGCTCTCTAGCCTTAAGGGCCGCGGAGTTAGGTGGGCTCGAACCCCGGGACGTTGCGCGCCGCCTAGCGGCCGCGCCGAGCGCCCCACCCCCGGCAAACCTAGACTCGCTTCTTCAGGGCCCCGAGACGCATCCAAAGACACCTGCCCCAGCGTTCTAGCCCCAAGGGCCGCGGAGATATGTCCGCAAAGTTCCAGGAGCTCACACACCTGTGCGTTGCGCGCCGCCTACTGGCCCCGACGAGCGGCCCATCCCCGAATGACGTAACGTCTCTCGTAGGGCTGCCCGAGACGTATCCAAGGAGCCTTCCCCCAGCTTTCTAGCCCAGACGGCTGCGGAGATATCCCGAAAAGAGCACCGAGAGCTTGTTAGCCGATAGGGGGCGCCCCGAGCGCCTCACCTCCGCGACACCTTGATGCGCTTCCCGAGGCTGCGGGGCCGAATCCAACGAGCCATCCCCCAGCTCTCTAGCACCAACGGCTGCGGAGATACGCCAGCTTAAACCTGGTGGCGAAAGAACAGGGAAATTTTTACTCACATCATTTTGACACAGGTACAGGCCATATCAGCCTGGAGGAATGGGATTCACCCCGACCCCAGGCACCTCAGGTCGGCCACACTAGTCCCCCCCACCCGCGGTCACATCCCTGGAGGTCAGGCTTTGGTACTTTCTAAATTTTCAGCACTTTTCTTATGTTTTGTGTGATTTTAAATGATATTCTCACGCCCATATCTCGGTCACCGTATATCCGATCTGCCCCAAATTTTGCACCTGACCTCGGGAGAAGGTCCCGGACCCGATGCCACCAGCCACAGTCCCGTACACCCGACGGCCGCGGAGATACGCCCACTTAACCCCTGGGTGTTGTGCGCCGCTCACCCCGGCCCGGAGGCACCCACCCCTGGGAATCCTAGAGGCGCTTCCTGACGGGCCCAGGACGAATCCAACGAGACCACAGCCAGCTCTCTAGCCTTAAGGGCCGCGGAGTTAGGTGGGCTCGAACCCCGGGACGTTGCGCGCCGCCTAGCGGCCGCGCCGAGCGCCCCACCCCCGGCAAACCTAGACTCGCTTCTTCAGGGCCCCGAGACGCATCCAAAGACACCTGCCCCAGCGTTCTAGCCCCAAGGGCCGCGGAGATATGTCCGCAAAGTTCCAGGAGCTCACACACCTGTGCGTTGCGCGCCGCCTACTGGCCCCGACGAGCGGCCCATCCCCGAATGACGTAACGTCTCTCGTAGGGCTGCCCGAGACGTATCCAAGGAGCCTTCCCCCAGCTTTCTAGCCCAGACGGCTGCGGAGATATCCCGAAAAGAGCACCGAGAGCTTGTTAGCCGATAGGGGGCGCCCCGAGCGCCTCACCTCCGCGACACCTTGATGCGCTTCCCGAGGCTGCGGGGCCGAATCCAACGAGCCATCCCCCAGCTCTCTAGCACCAACGGCTGCGGAGATACGCCAGCTTAAACCTGGTGGCGAAAGAACAGGGAAATTTTTACTCACATCATTTTGACACAGGTACAGGCCATATCAGCCTGGAGGAATGGGATTCACCCCGACCCCAGGCACCTCAGGTCGGCCACACTAGTCCCCCCCACCCGCGGTCACATCCCCGGAGGTCAGGCTTTGGTACTTTCTAAATTTTCAGCACTTTTCTTATGTTTTGTGTGATTTTAAATGATATTCTCACGCCCATATCTCGGTCACCGTATATCCGATCTGCCCCAAATTTTGCACCTGACCTCGGGAGAAGGTCCCGGACCCGATGCCACCAGCCACAGTCCCGTAGACCCGACGGCCGCGGAGATACGCCCACTTAACCCCTGGGTGTTGTGCGCCGCTCACCCCGGCCCGGAGGCACCCACCCCTGGGAATCCTAGAGGCGCTTCCTGACGGGCCCAGGACGAATCCAACGAGACCACAGCCAGCTCTCTAGCCTTAAGGGCCGCGGAGTTAGGTGGGCTCGAACCCCGGGACGTTGCGCGCCGCCTAGCGGCCGCGCCGAGCGCCCCACCCCCGGCAAACCTAGACTCGCTTCTTCAGGGCCCCGAGACGCATCCAAAGACACCTGCCCCAGCGTTCTAGCCCCAAGGGCCGCGGAGATATGTCCGCAAAGTTCCAGGAGCTCACACACCTGTGCGTTGCGCGCCGCCTACTGGCCCCGACGAGCGGCCCATCCCCGAATGACGTAACGCCTCTCGTAGGGCTGCCCGAGACGTATCCAAGGAGCCTTCCCCCAGCTTTCTAGCCCAGACGGCTGCGGAGATATCCCGAAAAGAGCACCGAGAGCTTGTTAGCCGATAGGGGGCGCCCCGAGCGCCTCACCTCCGCGACACCTTGATGCGCTTCCCGAGGCTGCGGGGCCGAATCCAACGAGCCATCCCCCAGCTCTCTAGCACCAACGGCTGCGGAGATACGCCAGCTTAAACCTGGTGGCGAAAGAACAGGGAAATTTTTACTCACATCATTTTGACACAGGTACAGGCCATATCAGCCTGGAGGAATGGGATTCACCCCGACCCCAGGCACCTCAGGTCGGCCACACTAGTCCCCCCCACCCGCGGTCACATCCCCGGAGGTCAGGCTTTGGTACTTTCTAAATTTTCAGCACTTTTCTTATGTTTTGTGTGATTTTAAATGATATTCTCACGCCCATATCTCGGTCACCGTATATCCGATCTGCCCCAAATTTTGCACCTGACCTCGGGAGAAGGTCCCGGACCCGATGCCACCAGCCACAGTCCCGTACACCCGACGGCCGCGGAGATACGCCCACTTAACCCCTGGGTGTTGTGCGCCGCTCACCCCGGCCCGGAGGCACCCACCCCTGGGAATCCTAGAGGCGCTTCCTGACGGGCCCAGGACGAATCCAACGAGACCTCAGCCAGCTCTCTAGCCTTAAGGGCCGCGGAGTTAGGTGGGCTCGAACCCCGGGACGTTGCGCGCCGCCTAGCGGCCGCGCCGAGCGCCCCACCCCCGGCAAACCTAGACTCGCTTCTTCAGGGCCCCGAGACGCATCCAAAGACACCTGCCCCAGCGTTCTAGCCCCAAGGGCCGCGGAGATATGTCCGCAAAGTTCCAGGAGCTCACACACCTGTGCGTTGCGCGCCGCCTACTGGCCCCGACGAGCGGCCCATCCCCGAATGACGTAACGCCTCTCGTAGGGCTGCCCGAGACGTATCCAAGGAGCCTTCCCCCAGCTTTCTAGCCCAGACGGCTGCGGAGATATCCCGAAAAGAGCACCGAGAGCTTGTTAGCCGATAGGGGGCGCCCCGAGCGCCTCACCTCCGCGACACCTTGATGCGCTTCCCGAGGCTGCGGGGCCGAATCCAACGAGCCATCCCCCAGCTCTCTAGCACCAACGGCTGCGGAGATACGCCAGCTTAAACCTGGTGGCGAAAGAACAGGGAAATTTTTACTCACATCATTTTGACACAGGTACAGGCCATATCAGCCTGGAGGAATGGGATTCACCCCGACCCCAGGCACCTCAGGTCGGCCACACTAGTCCCCCCCACCCGCGGTCACATCCCTGGAGGTCAGGCTTTGGTACTTTCTAAATTTTCAGCACTTTTCTTATGTTTTGTGTGATTTTAAATGATATTCTCACGCCCATATCTCGGTCACCGTATATCCGATCTGCCCCAAATTTTGCACCTGACCTCGGGAGAAGGTCCCGGACCCGATGCCACCAGCCACAGTCCCGTAGACCCGACGGCCGCGGAGATACGCCCACTTAACCCCTGGGTGTTGTGCGCCGCTCACCCCGGCCCGGAGGCACCCACCCCTGGGAATCCTAGAGGCGCTTCCTGACGGGCCCAGGACGAATCCAACGAGACCACAGCCAGCTCTCTAGCCTTAAGGGCCGCGAAGTTAGGTGGGCTCGAACCCCGGGACGTTGCGCGCCGCCTAGCGGCCGCGCCGAGCGCCCCACCCCCGGCAAACCTAGACTCGCTTCTTCAGGGCCCCGAGACGCATCCAAAGACACCTGCCCCAGCGTTCTAGCCCCAAGGGCCGCGGAGATATGTCCGCAAAGTTCCAGGAGCTCACACACCTGTGCGTTGCGCGCCGCCTACTGGCCCCGACGAGCGGCCCATCCCCGAATGACGTAACGTCTCTCGTAGGGCTGCCCGAGACGTATCCAAGGAGCCTTCCCCCAGCTTTCTAGCCCAGACGGCTGCGGAGATATCCCGAAAAGAGCACCGAGAGCTTGTTAGCCGATAGGGGGCGCCCCGAGCGCCTCACCTCCGCGACACCTTGATGCGCTTCCCGAGGCTGCGGGGCCGAATCCAACGAGCCATCCCCCAGCTCTCTAGCACCAACGGCTGCGGAGATACGCCAGCTTAAACCTGGTGGCGAAAGAACAGGGAAATTTTTACTCACATCATTTTGACACAGGTACAGGCCATATCAGCCTGGAGGAATGGGATTCACCCCGACCCCAGGCACCTCAGGTCGGCCACACTAGTCCCCCCCACCCGCGGTCACATCCCTGGAGGTCAGGCTTTGGTACTTTCTAAATTTTCAGCACTTTTCTTATGTTTTGTGTGATTTTAAATGATATTCTCACGCCCATATCTCGGTCACCGTATATCCGATCTGCCCCAAATTTTGCACCTGACCTCGGGAGAAGGTCCCGGACCCGATGCCACCAGCCACAGTCCCGTACACCCGACGGCCGCGGAGATACGCCCACTTAACCCCTGGGTGTTGTGCGCCGCTCACCCCGGCCCGGAGGCACCCACCCCTGGGAATCCTAGAGGCGCTTCCTGACGGGCCCAGGACGAATCCAACGAGACCTCAGCCAGCTCTCTAGCCTTAAGGGCCGCGGAGTTAGGTGGGCTCGAACCCCGGGACGTTGCGCGCCGCCTAGCGGCCGCGCCGAGCGCCCCACCCCCGGCAAACCTAGACTCGCTTCTTCAGGGCCCCGAGACGCATCCAAAGACACCTGCCCCAGCGTTCTAGCCCCAAGGGCCGCGGAGATATGTCCGCAAAGTTCCAGGAGCTCACACACCTGTGCGTTGCGCGCCGCCTACTGGCCCCGACGAGCGGCCCATCCCCGAATGACGTAACGTCTCTCGTAGGGCTGCCCGAGACGTATCCAAGGAGCCTTCCCCCAGCTTTCTAGCCCAGACGGCTGCGGAGATATCCCGAAAAGAGCACCGAGAGCTTGTTAGCCGATAGGGGGCGCCCCGAGCGCCTCACCTCCGCGACACCTTGATGCGCTTCCCGAGGCTGCGGGGCCGAATCCAACGAGCCATCCCCCAGCTCTCTAGCACCAACGGCTGCGGAGATACGCCAGCTTAAACCTGGTGGCGAAAGAACAGGGAAATTTTTACTCACATCATTTTGACACAGGTACAGGCCATATCAGCCTGGAGGAATGGGATTCACCCCGACCCCAGGCACCTCAGGTCGGCCACACTAGTCCCCCCCACCCGCGGTCACATCCCCGGAGGTCAGGCTTTGGTACTATCTAAATTTTCAGCACTTTTCTTATGTTTTGTGTGATTTTAAATGATATTCTCACGCCCATATCTCGGTCACCGTATATCCGATCTGCCCCAAATTTTGCACCTGACCTCGGGAGAAGGTCCCGGACCCGATGCCACCAGCCACAGTCCCGTACACCCGACGGCCGCGGAGATACGCCCACTTAACCCCTGGGTGTTGTGCGCCGCTCACCCCGGCCCGGAGGCACCCACCCCTGGGAATCCTAGAGGCGCTTCCTGACGGGCCCAGGACGAATCCAACGAGACCACAGCCAGCTCTCTAGCCTTAAGGGCCGCGGAGTTAGGTGGGCTCGAACCCCGGGACGTTGCGCGCCGCCTAGCGGCCGCGCCGAGCGCCCCACCCCCGGCAAACCTAGACTCGCTTCTTCAGGGCCCCGAGACGCATCCAAAGACACCTGCCCCAGCGTTCTAGCCCCAAGGGCCGCGGAGATATGTCCGCAAAGTTCCAGGAGCTCACACACCTGTGCGTTGCGCGCCGCCTACTGGCCCCGACGAGCGGCCCATCCCCGAATGACGTAACGCCTCTCGTAGGGCTGCCCGAGACGTATCCAAGGAGCCTTCCCCCAGCTTTCTAGCCCAGACGGCTGCGGAGATATCCCGAAAAGAGCACCGAGAGCTTGTTAGCCGATAGGGGGCGCCCCGAGCGCCTCACCTCCGCGACACCTTGATGCGCTTCCCGAGGCTGCGGGGCCGAATCCAACGAGCCATCCCCCAGCTCTCTAGCACCAACGGCTGCGGAGATACGCCAGCTTAAACCTGGTGGCGAAAGAACAGGGAAATTTTTACTCACATCATTTTGACACAGGTACAGGCCATATCAGCCTGGAGGAATGGGATTCACCCCGACCCCAGGCACCTCAGGTCGGCCACACTAGTCCCCCCCACCCGCGGTCACATCCCTGGAGGTCAGGCTTTGGTACTTTCTAAATTTTCAGCACTTTTCTTATGTTTTGTGTGATTTTAAATGATATTCTCACGCCCATATCTCGGTCACCGTATATCCGATCTGCCCCAAATTTTGCACCTGACCTCGGGAGAAGGTCCCGGACCCGATGCCACCAGCCACAGTCCCGTACACCCGACGGCCGCGGAGATACGCCCACTTAACCCCTGGGTGTTGTGCGCCGCTCACCCCGGCCCGGAGGCACCCACCCCTGGGAATCCTAGAGGCGCTTCCTGACGGGCCCAGGACGAATCCAACGAGACCACAGCCAGCTCTCTAGCCTTAAGGGCCGCGAAGTTAGGTGGGCTCGAACCCCGGGACGTTGCGCGCCGCCTAGCGGCCGCGCCGAGCGCCCCACCCCCGGCAAACCTAGACTCGCTTCTTCAGGGCCCCGAGACGCATCCAAAGACACCTGCCCCAGCGTTCTAGCCCCAAGGGCCGCGGAGATATGTCCGCAAAGTTCCAGGAGCTCACACACCTGTGCGTTGCGCGCCGCCTACTGGCCCCGACGAGCGGCCCATCCCCGAATGACGTAACGTCTCTCGTAGGGCTGCCCGAGACGTATCCAAGGAGCCTTCCCCCAGCTTTCTAGCCCAGACGGCTGCGGAGATATCCCGAAAAGAGCACCGAGAGCTTGTTAGCCGATAGGGGGCGCCCCGAGCGCCTCACCTCCGCGACACCTTGATGCGCTTCCCGAGGCTGCGGGGCCGAATCCAACGAGCCATCCCCCAGCTCTCTAGCACCAACGGCTGCGGAGATACGCCAGCTTAAACCTGGTGGCGAAAGAACAGGGAAATTTTTACTCACATCATTTTGACACAGGTACAGGCCATATCAGCCTGGAGGAATGGGATTCACCCCGACCCCAGGCACCTCAGGTCGGCCACACTAGTCCCCCCCACCCGCGGTCACATCCCTGGAGGTCAGGCTTTGGTACTTTCTAAATTTTCAGCACTTTTCTTATGTTTTGTGTGATTTTAAATGATATTCTCACGCCCATATCTCGGTCACCGTATATCCGATCTGCCCCAAATTTTGCACCTGACCTCGGGAGAAGGTCCCGGACCCGATGCCACCAGCCACAGTCCCGTACACCCGACGGCCGCGGAGATACGCCCACTTAACCCCTGGGTGTTGTGCGCCGCTCACCCCGGCCCGGAGGCACCCACCCCTGGGAATCCTAGAGGCGCTTCCTGACGGGCCCAGGACGAATCCAACGAGACCTCAGCCAGCTCTCTAGCCTTAAGGGCCGCGGAGTTAGGTGGGCTCGAACCCCGGGACGTTGCGCGCCGCCTAGCGGCCGCGCCGAGCGCCCCACCCCCGGCAAACCTAGACTCGCTTCTTCAGGGCCCCGAGACGCATCCAAAGACACCTGCCCCAGCGTTCTAGCCCCAAGGGCCGCGGAGATATGTCCGCAAAGTTCCAGGAGCTCACACACCTGTGCGTTGCGCGCCGCCTACTGGCCCCGACGAGCGGCCCATCCCCGAATGACGTAACGTCTCTCGTAGGGCTGCCCGAGACGTATCCAAGGAGCCTTCCCCCAGCTTTCTAGCCCAGACGGCTGCGGAGATATCCCGAAAAGAGCACCGAGAGCTTGTTAGCCGATAGGGGGCGCCCCGAGCGCCTCACCTCCGCGACACCTTGATGCGCTTCCCGAGGCTGCGGGGCCGAATCCAACGAGCCATCCCCCAGCTCTCTAGCACCAACGGCTGCGGAGATACGCCAGCTTAAACCTGGTGGCGAAAGAACAGGGAAATTTTTACTCACATCATTTTGACACAGGTACAGGCCATATCAGCCTGGAGGAATGGGATTCACCCCGACCCCAGGCACCTCAGGTCGGCCACACTAGTCCCCCCCACCCGCGGTCACATCCCCGGAGGTCAGGCTTTGGTACTTTCTAAATTTTCAGCACTTTTCTTATGTTTTGTGTGATTTTAAATGATATTCTCACGCCCATATCTCGGTCACCGTATATCCGATCTGCCCCAAATTTTGCACCTGACCTCGGGAGAAGGTCCCGGACCCGATGCCACCAGCCACAGTCCCGTAGACCCGACGGCCGCGGAGATACGCCCACTTAACCCCTGGGTGTTGTGCGCCGCTCACCCCGGCCCGGAGGCACCCACCCCTGGGACTCCTAGAGGCGCTTCCTGACGGGCCCAGGACGAATCCAACGAGACCACAGCCAGCTCTCTAGCCTTAAGGGCCGCGGAGTTAGGTGGGCTCGAACCCCGGGACGTTGCGCGCCGCCTAGCGGCCGCGCCGAGCGCCCCACCCCCGGCAAACCTAGACTCGCTTCTTCAGGGCCCCGAGACGCATCCAAAGACACCTGCCCCAGCGTTCTAGCCCCAAGGGCCGCGGAGATATGTCCGCAAAGTTCCAGGAGCTCACACACCTGTGCGTTGCGCGCCGCCTACTGGCCCCGACGAGCGGCCCATCCCCGAATGACGTAACGCCTCTCGTAGGGCTGCCCGAGACGTATCCAAGGAGCCTTCCCCCAGCTTTCTAGCCCAGACGGCTGCGGAGATATCCCGAAAAGAGCACCGAGAGCTTGTTAGCCGATAGGGGGCGCCCCGAGCGCCTCACCTCCGCGACACCTTGATGCGCTTCCCGAGGCTGCGGGGCCGAATCCAACGAGCCATCCCCCAGCTCTCTAGCACCAACGGCTGCGGAGATACGCCAGCTTAAACCTGGTGGCGAAAGAACAGGGAAATTTTTACTCACATCATTTTGACACAGGTACAGGCCATATCAGCCTGGAGGAATGGGATTCACCCCGACCCCAGGCACCTCAGGTCGGCCACACTAGTCCCCCCCACCCGCGGTCACATCCCTGGAGGTCAGGCTTTGGTACTTTCTAAATTTTCAGCACTTTTCTTATGTTTTGTGTGATTTTAAATGATATTCTCACGCCCATATCTCGGTCACCGTATATCCGATCTGCCCCAAATTTTGCACCTGACCTCGGGAGAAGGTCCCGGACCCGATGCCACCAGCCACAGTCCCGTACACCCGACGGCCGCGGAGATACGCCCACTTAACCCCTGGGTGTTGTGCGCCGCTCACCCCGGCCCGGAGGCACCCACCCCTGGGAATCCTAGAGGCGCTTCCTGACGGGCCCAGGACGAATCCAACGAGACCACAGCCAGCTCTCTAGCCTTAAGGGCCGCGGAGTTAGGTGGGCTCGAACCCCGGGACGTTGCGCGCCGCCTAGCGGCCGCGCCGAGCGCCCCACCCCCGGCAAACCTAGACTCGCTTCTTCAGGGCCCCGAGACGCATCCAAAGACACCTGCCCCAGCGTTCTAGCCCCAAGGGCCGCGGAGATATGTCCGCAAAGTTCCAGGAGCTCACACACCTGTGCGTTGCGCGCCGCCTACTGGCCCCGACGAGCGGCCCATCCCCGAATGACGTAACGTCTCTCGTAGGGCTGCCCGAGACGTATCCAAGGAGCCTTCCCCCAGCTTTCTAGCCCAGACGGCTGCGGAGATATCCCGAAAAGAGCACCGAGAGCTTGTTAGCCGATAGGGGGCGCCCCGAGCGCCTCACCTCCGCGACACCTTGATGCGCTTCCCGAGGCTGCGGGGCCGAATCCAACGAGCCATCCCCCAGCTCTCTAGCACCAACGGCTGCGGAGATACGCCAGCTTAAACCTGGTGGCGAAAGAACAGGGAAATTTTTACTCACATCATTTTGACACAGGTACAGGCCATATCAGCCTGGAGGAATGGGATTCACCCCGACCCCAGGCACCTCAGGTCGGCCACACTAGTCCCCCCCACCCGCGGTCACATCCCCGGAGGTCAGGCTTTGGTACTTTCTAAATTTTCAGCACTTTTCTTATGTTTTGTGTGATTTTAAATGATATTCTCACGCCCATATCTCGGTCACCGTATATCCGATCTGCCCCAAATTTTGCACCTGACCTCGGGAGAAGGTCCCGGACCCGATGCCACCAGCCACAGTCCCGTACACCCGACGGCCGCGGAGATACGCCCACTTAACCCCTGGGTGTTGTGCGCCGCTCACCCCGGCCCGGAGGCACCCACCCCTGGGAATCCTAGAGGCGCTTCCTGACGGGCCCAGGACGAATCCAACGAGACCACAGCCAGCTCTCTAGCCTTAAGGGCCGCGGAGTTAGGTGGGCTCGAACCCCGGGACGTTGCGCGCCGCCTAGCGGCCGCGCCGAGCGCCCCACCCCCGGCAAACCTAGACTCGCTTCTTCAGGGCCCCGAGACGCATCCAAAGACACCTGCCCCAGCGTTCTAGCCCCAAGGGCCGCGGAGATATGTCCGCAAAGTTCCAGGAGCTCACACACCTGTGCGTTGCGCGCCGCCTACTGGCCCCGACGAGCGGCCCATCCCCGAATGACGTAACGCCTCTCGTAGGGCTGCCCGAGACGTATCCAAGGAGCCTTCCCCCAGCTTTCTAGCCCAGACGGCTGCGGAGATATCCCGAAAAGAGCACCGAGAGCTTGTTAGCCGATAGGGGGCGCCCCGAGCGCCTCACCTCCGCGACACCTTGATGCGCTTCCCGAGGCTGCGGGGCCGAATCCAACGAGCCATCCCCCAGCTCTCTAGCACCAACGGCTGCGGAGATACGCCAGCTTAAACCTGGTGGCGAAAGAACAGGGAAATTTTTACTCACATCATTTTGACACAGGTACAGGCCATATCAGCCTGGAGGAATGGGATTCACCCCGACCCCAGGCACCTCAGGTCGGCCACACTAGTCCCCCCCACCCGCGGTCACATCCCTGGAGGTCAGGCTTTGGTACTTTCTAAATTTTCAGCACTTTTCTTATGTTTTGTGTGATTTTAAATGATATTCTCACGCCCATATCTCGGTCACCGTATATCCGATCTGCCCCAAATTTTGCACCTGACCTCGGGAGAAGGTCCCGGACCCGATGCCACCAGCCACAGTCCCGTAGACCCGACGGCCGCGGAGATACGCCCACTTAACCCCTGGGTGTTGTGCGCCGCTCACCCCGGCCCGGAGGCACCCACCCCTGGGAATCCTAGAGGCGCTTCCTGACGGGCCCAGGACGAATCCAACGAGACCACAGCCAGCTCTCTAGCCTTAAGGGCCGCGGAGTTAGGTGGGCTCGAACCCCGGGACGTTGCGCGCCGCCTAGCGGCCGCGCCGAGCGCCCCACCCCCGGCAAACCTAGACTCGCTTCTTCAGGGCCCCGAGACGCATCCAAAGACACCTGCCCCAGCGTTCTAGCCCCAAGGGCCGCGGAGATATGTCCGCAAAGTTCCAGGAGCTCACACACCTGTGCGTTGCGCGCCGCCTACTGGCCCCGACGAGCGGCCCATCCCCGAATGACGTAACGCCTCTCGTAGGGCTGCCCGAGACGTATCCAAGGAGCCTTCCCCCAGCTTTCTAGCCCAGACGGCTGCGGAGATATCCCGAAAAGAGCACCGAGAGCTTGTTAGCCGATAGGGGGCGCCCCGAGCGCCTCACCTCCGCGACACCTTGATGCGCTTCCCGAGGCTGCGGGGCCGAATCCAACGAGCCATCCCCCAGCTCTCTAGCACCAACGGCTGCGGAGATACGCCAGCTTAAACCTGGTGGCGAAAGAACAGGGAAATTTTTACTCACATCATTTTGACACAGGTACAGGCCATATCAGCCTGGAGGAATGGGATTCACCCCGACCCCAGGCACCTCAGGTCGGCCACACTAGTCCCCCCCACCCGCGGTCACATCCCTGGAGGTCAGGCTTTGGTACTTTCTAAATTTTCAGCACTTTTCTTATGTTTTGTGTGATTTTAAATGATATTCTCACGCCCATATCTCGGTCACCGTATATCCGATCTGCCCCAAATTTTGCACCTGACCTCGGGAGAAGGTCCCGGACCCGATGCCACCAGCCACAGTCCCGTAGACCCGACGGCCGCGGAGATACGCCCACTTAACCCCTGGGTGTTGTGCGCCGCTCACCCCGGCCCGGAGGCACCCACCCCTGGGACTCCTAGAGGCGCTTCCTGACGGGCCCAGGACGAATCCAACGAGACCACAGCCAGCTCTCTAGCCTTAAGGGCCGCGGAGTTAGGTGGGCTCGAACCCCGGGACGTTGCGCGCCGCCTAGCGGCCGCGCCGAGCGCCCCACCCCCGGCAAACCTAGACTCGCTTCTTCAGGGCCCCGAGACGCATCCAAAGACACCTGCCCCAGCGTTCTAGCCCCAAGGGCCGCGGAGATATGTCCGCAAAGTTCCAGGAGCTCACACACCTGTGCGTTGCGCGCCGCCTACTGGCCCCGACGAGCGGCCCATCCCCGAATGACGTAACGCCTCTCGTAGGGCTGCCCGAGACGTATCCAAGGAGCCTTCCCCCAGCTTTCTAGCCCAGACGGCTGCGGAGATATCCCGAAAAGAGCACCGAGAGCTTGTTAGCCGATAGGGGGCGCCCCGAGCGCCTCACCTCCGCGACACCTTGATGCGCTTCCCGAGGCTGCGGGGCCGAATCCAACGAGCCATCCCCCAGCTCTCTAGCACCAACGGCTGCGGAGATACGCCAGCTTAAACCTGGTGGCGAAAGAACAGGGAAATTTTTACTCACATCATTTTGACACAGGTACAGGCCATATCAGCCTGGAGGAATGGGATTCACCCCGACCCCAGGCACCTCAGGTCGGCCACACTAGTCCCCCCCACCCGCGGTCACATCCCTGGAGGTCAGGCTTTGGTACTTTCTAAATTTTCAGCACTTTTCTTATGTTTTGTGTGATTTTAAATGATATTCTCACGCCCATATCTCGGTCACCGTATATCCGATCTGCCCCAAATTTTGCACCTGACCTCGGGAGAAGGTCCCGGACCCGATGCCACCAGCCACAGTCCCGTAGACCCGACGGCCGCGGAGATACGCCCACTTAACCCCTGGGTGTTGTGCGCCGCTCACCCCGGCCCGGAGGCACCCACCCCTGGGACTCCTAGAGGCGCTTCCTGACGGGCCCAGGACGAATCCAACGAGACCACAGCCAGCTCTCTAGCCTTAAGGGCCGCGGAGTTAGGTGGGCTCGAACCCCGGGACGTTGCGCGCCGCCTAGCGGCCGCGCCGAGCGCCCCACCCCCGGCAAACCTAGACTCGCTTCTTCAGGGCCCCGAGACGCATCCAAAGACACCTGCCCCAGCGTTCTAGCCCCAAGGGCCGCGGAGATATGTCCGCAAAGTTCCAGGAGCTCACACACCTGTGCGTTGCGCGCCGCCTACTGGCCCCGACGAGCGGCCCATCCCCGAATGACGTAACGCCTCTCGTAGGGCTGCCCGAGACGTATCCAAGGAGCCTTCCCCCAGCTTTCTAGCCCAGACGGCTGCGGAGATATCCCGAAAAGAGCACCGAGAGCTTGTTAGCCGATAGGGGGCGCCCCGAGCGCCTCACCTCCGCGACACCTTGATGCGCTTCCCGAGGCTGCGGGGCCGAATCCAACGAGCCATCCCCCAGCTCTCTAGCACCAACGGCTGCGGAGATACGCCAGCTTAAACCTGGTGGCGAAAGAACAGGGAAATTTTTACTCACATCATTTTGACACAGGTACAGGCCATATCAGCCTGGAGGAATGGGATTCACCCCGACCCCAGGCACCTCAGGTCGGCCACACTAGTCCCCCCCACCCGCGGTCACATCCCTGGAGGTCAGGCTTTGGTACTTTCTAAATTTTCAGCACTTTTCTTATGTTTTGTGTGATTTTAAATGATATTCTCACGCCCATATCTCGGTCACCGTATATCCGATCTGCCCCAAATTTTGCACCTGACCTCGGGAGAAGGTCCCGGACCCGATGCCACCAGCCACAGTCCCGTAGACCCGACGGCCGCGGAGATACGCCCACTTAACCCCTGGGTGTTGTGCGCCGCTCACCCCGGCCCGGAGGCACCCACCCCTGGGAATCCTAGAGGCGCTTCCTGACGGGCCCAGGACGAATCCAACGAGACCACAGCCAGCTCTCTAGCCTTAAGGGCCGCGGAGTTAGGTGGGCTCGAACCCCGGGACGTTGCGCGCCGCCTAGCGGCCGCGCCGAGCGCCCCACCCCCGGCAAACCTAGACTCGCTTCTTCAGGGCCCCGAGACGCATCCAAAGACACCTGCCCCAGCGTTCTAGCCCCAAGGGCCGCGGAGATATGTCCGCAAAGTTCCAGGAGCTCACACACCTGTGCGTTGCGCGCCGCCTACTGGCCCCGACGAGCGGCCCATCCCCGAATGACGTAACGCCTCTCGTAGGGCTGCCCGAGACGTATCCAAGGAGCCTTCCCCCAGCTTTCTAGCCCAGACGGCTGCGGAGATATCCCGAAAAGAGCACCGAGAGCTTGTTAGCCGATAGGGGGCGCCCCGAGCGCCTCACCTCCGCGACACCTTGATGCGCTTCCCGAGGCTGCGGGGCCGAATCCAACGAGCCATCCCCCAGCTCTCTAGCACCAACGGCTGCGGAGATACGCCAGCTTAAACCTGGTGGCGAAAGAACAGGGAAATTTTTACTCACATCATTTTGACACAGGTACAGGCCATATCAGCCTGGAGGAATGGGATTCACCCCGACCCCAGGCACCTCAGGTCGGCCACACTAGTCCCCCCCACCCGCGGTCACATCCCTGGAGGTCAGGCTTTGGTACTTTCTAAATTTTCAGCACTTTTCTTATGTTTTGTGTGATTTTAAATGATATTCTCACGCCCATATCTCGGTCACCGTATATCCGATCTGCCCCAAATTTTGCACCTGACCTCGGGAGAAGGTCCCGGACCCGATGCCACCAGCCACAGTCCCGTACACCCGACGGCCGCGGAGATACGCCCACTTAACCCCTGGGTGTTGTGCGCCGCTCACCCCGGCCCGGAGGCACCCACCCCTGGGAATCCTAGAGGCGCTTCCTGACGGGCCCAGGACGAATCCAACGAGACCTCAGCCAGCTCTCTAGCCTTAAGGGCCGCGGAGTTAGGTGGGCTCGAACCCCGGGACGTTGCGCGCCGCCTAGCGGCCGCGCCGAGCGCCCCACCCCCGGCAAACCTAGACTCGCTTCTTCAGGGCCCCGAGACGCATCCAAAGACACCTGCCCCAGCGTTCTAGCCCCAAGGGCCGCGGAGATATGTCCGCAAAGTTCCAGGAGCTCACACACCTGTGCGTTGCGCGCCGCCTACTGGCCCCGACGAGCGGCCCATCCCCGAATGACGTAACGCCTCTCGTAGGGCTGCCCGAGACGTATCCAAGGAGCCTTCCCCCAGCTTTCTAGCCCAGACGGCTGCGGAGATATCCCGAAAAGAGCACCGAGAGCTTGTTAGCCGATAGGGGGCGCCCCGAGCGCCTCGCCTCCGCGACACCTTGATGCGCTTCCCGAGGCTGCGGGGCCGAATCCAACGAGCCATCCCCCAGCTCTCTAGCACCAACGGCTGCGGAGATACGCCAGCTTAAACCTGGTGGCGAAAGAACAGGGAAATTTTTACTCACATCATTTTGACACAGGTACAGGCCATATCAGCCTGGAGGAATGGGATTCACCCCGACCCCAGGCACCTCAGGTCGGCCACACTAGTCCCCCCCACCCGCGGTCACATCCCTGGAGGTCAGGCTTTGGTACTTTCTAAATTTTCAGCACTTTTCTTATGTTTTGTGTGATTTTAAATGATATTCTCACGCCCATATCTCGGTCACCGTATATCCGATCTGCCCCAAATTTTGCACCTGACCTCGGGAGAAGGTCCCGGACCCGATGCCACCAGCCACAGTCCCGTAGACCCGACGGCCGCGGAGATACGCCCACTTAACCCCTGGGTGTTGTGCGCCGCTCACCCCGGCCCGGAGGCACCCACCCCTGGGAATCCTAGAGGCGCTTCCTGACGGGCCCAGGACGAATCCAACGAGACCACAGCCAGCTCTCTAGCCTTAAGGGCCGCGGAGTTAGGTGGGCTCGAACCCCGGGACGTTGCGCGCCGCCTAGCGGCCGCGCCGAGCGCCCCACCCCCGGCAAACCTAGACTCGCTTCTTCAGGGCCCCGAGACGCATCCAAAGACACCTGCCCCAGCGTTCTAGCCCCAAGGGCCGCGGAGATATGTCCGCAAAGTTCCAGGAGCTCACACACCTGTGCGTTGCGCGCCGCCTACTGGCCCCGACGAGCGGCCCATCCCCGAATGACGTAACGCCTCTCGTAGGGCTGCCCGAGACGTATCCAAGGAGCCTTCCCCCAGCTTTCTAGCCCAGACGGCTGCGGAGATATCCCGAAAAGAGCACCGAGAGCTTGTTAGCCGATAGGGGGCGCCCCGAGCGCCTCACCTCCGCGACACCTTGATGCGCTTCCCGAGGCTGCGGGGCCGAATCCAACGAGCCATCCCCCAGCTCTCTAGCACCAACGGCTGCGGAGATACGCCAGCTTAAACCTGGTGGCGAAAGAACAGGGAAATTTTTACTCACATCATTTTGACACAGGTACAGGCCATATCAGCCTGGAGGAATGGGATTCACCCCGACCCCAGGCACCTCAGGTCGGCCACACTAGTCCCCCCCACCCGCGGTCACATCCCTGGAGGTCAGGCTTTGGTACTTTCTAAATTTTCAGCACTTTTCTTATGTTTTGTGTGATTTTAAATGATATTCTCACGCCCATATCTCGGTCACCGTATATCCGATCTGCCCCAAATTTTGCACCTGACCTCGGGAGAAGGTCCCGGACCCGATGCCACCAGCCACAGTCCCGTAGACCCGACGGCCGCGGAGATACGCCCACTTAACCCCTGGGTGTTGTGCGCCGCTCACCCCGGCCCGGAGGCACCCACCCCTGGGACTCCTAGAGGCGCTTCCTGACGGGCCCAGGACGAATCCAACGAGACCACAGCCAGCTCTCTAGCCTTAAGGGCCGCGGAGTTAGGTGGGCTCGAACCCCGGGACGTTGCGCGCCGCCTAGCGGCCGCGCCGAGCGCCCCACCCCCGGCAAACCTAGACTCGCTTCTTCAGGGCCCCGAGACGCATCCAAAGACACCTGCCCCAGCGTTCTAGCCCCAAGGGCCGCGGAGATATGTCCGCAAAGTTCCAGGAGCTCACACACCTGTGCGTTGCGCGCCGCCTACTGGCCCCGACGAGCGGCCCATCCCCGAATGACGTAACGCCTCTCGTAGGGCTGCCCGAGACGTATCCAAGGAGCCTTCCCCCAGCTTTCTAGCCCAGACGGCTGCGGAGATATCCCGAAAAGAGCACCGAGAGCTTGTTAGCCGATAGGGGGCGCCCCGAGCGCCTCACCTCCGCGACACCTTGATGCGCTTCCCGAGGCTGCGGGGCCGAATCCAACGAGCCATCCCCCAGCTCTCTAGCACCAACGGCTGCGGAGATACGCCAGCTTAAACCTGGTGGCGAAAGAACAGGGAAATTTTTACTCACATCATTTTGACACAGGTACAGGCCATATCAGCCTGGAGGAATGGGATTCACCCCGACCCCAGGCACCTCAGGTCGGCCACACTAGTCCCCCCCACCCGCGGTCACATCCCTGGAGGTCAGGCTTTGGTACTTTCTAAATTTTCAGCACTTTTCTTATGTTTTGTGTGATTTTAAATGATATTCTCACGCCCATATCTCGGTCACCGTATATCCGATCTGCCCCAAATTTTGCACCTGACCTCGGGAGAAGGTCCCGGACCCGATGCCACCAGCCACAGTCCCGTAGACCCGACGGCCGCGGAGATACGCCCACTTAACCCCTGGGTGTTGTGCGCCGCTCACCCCGGCCCGGAGGCACCCACCCCTGGGACTCCTAGAGGCGCTTCCTGACGGGCCCAGGACGAATCCAACGAGACCACAGCCAGCTCTCTAGCCTTAAGGGCCGCGGAGTTAGGTGGGCTCGAACCCCGGGACGTTGCGCGCCGCCTAGCGGCCGCGCCGAGCGCCCCACCCCCGGCAAACCTAGACTCGCTTCTTCAGGGCCCCGAGACGCATCCAAAGACACCTGCCCCAGCGTTCTAGCCCCAAGGGCCGCGGAGATATGTCCGCAAAGTTCCAGGAGCTCACACACCTGTGCGTTGCGCGCCGCCTACTGGCCCCGACGAGCGGCCCATCCCCGAATGACGTAACGCCTCTCGTAGGGCTGCCCGAGACGTATCCAAGGAGCCTTCCCCCAGCTTTCTAGCCCAGACGGCTGCGGAGATATCCCGAAAAGAGCACCGAGAGCTTGTTAGCCGATAGGGGGCGCCCCGAGCGCCTCACCTCCGCGACACCTTGATGCGCTTCCCGAGGCTGCGGGGCCGAATCCAACGAGCCATCCCCCAGCTCTCTAGCACCAACGGCTGCGGAGATACGCCAGCTTAAACCTGGTGGCGAAAGAACAGGGAAATTTTTACTCACATCATTTTGACACAGGTACAGGCCATATCAGCCTGGAGGAATGGGATTCACCCCGACCCCAGGCACCTCAGGTCGGCCACACTAGTCCCCCCCACCCGCGGTCACATCCCTGGAGGTCAGGCTTTGGTACTTTCTAAATTTTCAGCACTTTTCTTATGTTTTGTGTGATTTTAAATGATATTCTCACGCCCATATCTCGGTCACCGTATATCCGATCTGCCCCAAATTTTGCACCTGACCTCGGGAGAAGGTCCCGGACCCGATGCCACCAGCCACAGTCCCGTACACCCGACGGCCGCGGAGATACGCCCACTTAACCCCTGGGTGTTGTGCGCCGCTCACCCCGGCCCGGAGGCACCCACCCCTGGGAATCCTAGAGGCGCTTCCTGACGGGCCCAGGACGAATCCAACGAGACCTCAGCCAGCTCTCTAGCCTTAAGGGCCGCGGAGTTAGGTGGGCTCGAACCCCGGGACGTTGCGCGCCGCCTAGCGGCCGCGCCGAGCGCCCCACCCCCGGCAAACCTAGACTCGCTTCTTCAGGGCCCCGAGACGCATCCAAAGACACCTGCCCCAGCGTTCTAGCCCCAAGGGCCGCGGAGATATGTCCGCAAAGTTCCAGGAGCTCACACACCTGTGCGTTGCGCGCCGCCTACTGGCCCCGACGAGCGGCCCATCCCCGAATGACGTAACGCCTCTCGTAGGGCTGCCCGAGACGTATCCAAGGAGCCTTCCCCCAGCTTTCTAGCCCAGACGGCTGCGGAGATATCCCGAAAAGAGCACCGAGAGCTTGTTAGCCGATAGGGGGCGCCCCGAGCGCCTCACCTCCGCGACACCTTGATGCGCTTCCCGAGGCTGCGGGGCCGAATCCAACGAGCCATCCCCCAGCTCTCTAGCACCAACGGCTGCGGAGATACGCCAGCTTAAACCTGGTGGCGAAAGAACAGGGAAATTTTTACTCACATCATTTTGACACAGGTACAGGCCATATCAGCCTGGAGGAATGGGATTCACCCCGACCCCAGGCACCTCAGGTCGGCCACACTAGTCCCCCCCACCCGCGGTCACATCCCTGGAGGTCAGGCTTTGGTACTTTCTAAATTTTCAGCACTTTTCTTATGTTTTGTGTGATTTTAAATGATATTCTCACGCCCATATCTCGGTCACCGTATATCCGATCTGCCCCAAATTTTGCACCTGACCTCGGGAGAAGGTCCCGGACCCGATGCCACCAGCCACAGTCCCGTACACCCGACGGCCGCGGAGATACGCCCACTTAACCCCTGGGTGTTGTGCGCCGCTCACCCCGGCCCGGAGGCACCCACCCCTGGGAATCCTAGAGGCGCTTCCTGACGGGCCCAGGACGAATCCAACGAGACCACAGCCAGCTCTCTAGCCTTAAGGGCCGCGGAGTTAGGTGGGCTCGAACCCCGGGACGTTGCGCGCCGCCTAGCGGCCGCGCCGAGCGCCCCACCCCCGGCAAACCTAGACTCGCTTCTTCAGGGCCCCGAGACGCATCCAAAGACACCTGCCCCAGCGTTCTAGCCCCAAGGGCCGCGGAGATATGTCCGCAAAGTTCCAGGAGCTCACACACCTGTGCGTTGCGCGCCGCCTACTGGCCCCGACGAGCGGCCCATCCCCGAATGACGTAACGCCTCTCGTAGGGCTGCCCGAGACGTATCCAAGGAGCCTTCCCCCAGCTTTCTAGCCCAGACGGCTGCGGAGATATCCCGAAAAGAGCACCGAGAGCTTGTTAGCCGATAGGGGGCGCCCCGAGCGCCTCGCCTCCGCGACACCTTGATGCGCTTCCCGAGGCTGCGGGGCCGAATCCAACGAGCCATCCCCCAGCTCTCTAGCACCAACGGCTGCGGAGATACGCCAGCTTAAACCTGGTGGCGAAAGAACAGGGAAATTTTTACTCACATCATTTTGACACAGGTACAGGCCATATCAGCCTGGAGGAATGGGATTCACCCCGACCCCAGGCACCTCAGGTCGGCCACACTAGTCCCCCCCACCCGCGGTCACATCCCTGGAGGTCAGGCTTTGGTACTTTCTAAATTTTCAGCACTTTTCTTATGTTTTGTGTGATTTTAAATGATATTCTCACGCCCATATCTCGGTCACCGTATATCCGATCTGCCCCAAATTTTGCACCTGACCTCGGGAGAAGGTCCCGGACCCGATGCCACCAGCCACAGTCCCGTAGACCCGACGGCCGCGGAGATACGCCCACTTAACCCCTGGGTGTTGTGCGCCGCTCACCCCGGCCCGGAGGCACCCACCCCTGGGAATCCTAGAGGCGCTTCCTGACGGGCCCAGGACGAATCCAACGAGACCACAGCCAGCTCTCTAGCCTTAAGGGCCGCGGAGTTAGGTGGGCTCGAACCCCGGGACGTTGCGCGCCGCCTAGCGGCCGCGCCGAGCGCCCCACCCCCGGCAAACCTAGACTCGCTTCTTCAGGGCCCCGAGACGCATCCAAAGACACCTGCCCCAGCGTTCTAGCCCCAAGGGCCGCGGAGATATGTCCGCAAAGTTCCAGGAGCTCACACACCTGTGCGTTGCGCGCCGCCTACTGGCCCCGACGAGCGGCCCATCCCCGAATGACGTAACGTCTCTCGTAGGGCTGCCCGAGACGTATCCAAGGAGCCTTCCCCCAGCTTTCTAGCCCAGACGGCTGCGGAGATATCCCGAAAAGAGCACCGAGAGCTTGTTAGCCGATAGGGGGCGCCCCGAGCGCCTCACCTCCGCGACACCTTGATGCGCTTCCCGAGGCTGCGGGGCCGAATCCAACGAGCCATCCCCCAGCTCTCTAGCACCAACGGCTGCGGAGATACGCCAGCTTAAACCTGGTGGCGAAAGAACAGGGAAATTTTTACTCACATCATTTTGACACAGGTACAGGCCATATCAGCCTGGAGGAATGGGATTCACCCCGACCCCAGGCACCTCAGGTCGGCCACACTAGTCCCCCCCACCCGCGGTCACATCCCTGGAGGTCAGGCTTTGGTACTTTCTAAATTTTCAGCACTTTTCTTATGTTTTGTGTGATTTTAAATGATATTCTCACGCCCATATCTCGGTCACCGTATATCCGATCTGCCCCAAATTTTGCACCTGCCCTCGGGAGAAGGTCCCGGACCCGATGCCACCAGCCACAGTCCCGTAGACCCGACGGCCGCGGAGATACGCCCACTTAACCCCTGGGTGTTGTGCGCCGCTCACCCCGGCCCGGAGGCACCCACCCCTGGGAATCCTAGAGGCGCTTCCTGACGGGCCCAGGACGAATCCAACGAGACCACAGCCAGCTCTCTAGCCTTAAGGGCCGCGGAGTTAGGTGGGCTCGAACCCCGGGACGTTGCGCGCCGCCTAGCGGCCGCGCCGAGCGCCCCACCCCCGGCAAACCTAGACTCGCTTCTTCAGGGCCCCGAGACGCATCCAAAGACACCTGCCCCAGCGTTCTAGCCCCAAGGGCCGCGGAGATATGTCCGCAAAGTTCCAGGAGCTCACACACCTGTGCGTTGCGCGCCGCCTACTGGCCCCGACGAGCGGCCCATCCCCGAATGACGTAACGCCTCTCGTAGGGCTGCCCGAGACGTATCCAAGGAGCCTTCCCCCAGCTTTCTAGCCCAGACGGCTGCGGAGATATCCCGAAAAGAGCACCGAGAGCTTGTTAGCCGATAGGGGGCGCCCCGAGCGCCTCACCTCCGCGACACCTTGATGCCCTTCCCGAGGCTGCGGGGCCGAATCCAACGAGCCATCCCCCAGCTCTCTAGCACCAACGGCTGCGGAGATACGCCAGCTTAAACCTGGTGGCGAAAGAACAGGGAAATTTTTACTCACATCATTTTGACACAGGTACAGGCCATATCAGCCTGGAGGAATGGGATTCACCCCGACCCCAGGCACCTCAGGTCGGCCACACTAGTCCCCCCCACCCGCGGTCACATCCCTGGAGGTCAGGCTTTGGTACTTTCTAAATTTTCAGCACTTTTCTTATGTTTTGTGTGATTTTAAATGATATTCTCACGCCCATATCTCGGTCACCGTATATCCGATCTGCCCCAAATTTTGCACCTGACCTCGGGAGAAGGTCCCGGACCCGATGCCACCAGCCACAGTCCCGTACACCCGACGGCCGCGGAGATACGCCCACTTAACCCCTGGGTGTTGTGCGCCGCTCACCCCGGCCCGGAGGCACCCACCCCTGGGAATCCTAGAGGCGCTTCCTGACGGGCCCAGGACGAATCCAACGAGACCACAGCCAGCTCTCTAGCCTTAAGGGCCGCGGAGTTAGGTGGGCTCGAACCCCGGGACGTTGCGCGCCGCCTAGCGGCCGCGCCGAGCGCCCCACCCCCGGCAAACCTAGACTCGCTTCTTCAGGGCCCCGAGACGCATCCAAAGACACCTGCCCCAGCGTTCTAGCCCCAAGGGCCGCGGAGATATGTCCGCAAAGTTCCAGGAGCTCACACACCTGTGCGTTGCGCGCCGCCTACTGGCCCCGACGAGCGGCCCATCCCCGAATGACGTAACGCCTCTCGTAGGGCTGCCCGAGACGTATCCAAGGAGCCTTCCCCCAGCTTTCTAGCCCAGACGGCTGCGGAGATATCCCGAAAAGAGCACCGAGAGCTTGTTAGCCGATAGGGGGCGCCCCGAGCGCCTCACCTCCGCGACACCTTGATGCGCTTCCCGAGGCTGCGGGGCCGAATCCAACGAGCCATCCCCCAGCTCTCTAGCACCAACGGCTGCGGAGATACGCCAGCTTAAACCTGGTGGCGAAAGAACAGGGAAATTTTTACTCACATCATTTTGACACAGGTACAGGCCATATCAGCCTGGAGGAATGGGATTCACCCCGACCCCAGGCACCTCAGGTCGGCCACACTAGTCCCCCCCACCCGCGGTCACATCCCTGGAGGTCAGGCTTTGGTACTTTCTAAATTTTCAGCACTTTTCTTATGTTTTGTGTGATTTTAAATGATATTCTCACGCCCATATCTCGGTCACCGTATATCCGATCTGCCCCAAATTTTGCACCTGACCTCGGGAGAAGGTCCCGGACCCGATGCCACCAGCCACAGTCCCGTACACCCGACGGCCGCGGAGATACGCCCACTTAACCCCTGGGTGTTGTGCGCCGCTCACCCCGGCCCGGAGGCACCCACCCCTGGGAATCCTAGAGGCGCTTCCTGACGGGCCCAGGACGAATCCAACGAGACCTCAGCCAGCTCTCTAGCCTTAAGGGCCGCGGAGTTAGGTGGGCTCGAACCCCGGGACGTTGCGCGCCGCCTAGCGGCCGCGCCGAGCGCCCCACCCCCGGCAAACCTAGACTCGCTTCTTCAGGGCCCCGAGACGCATCCAAAGACACCTGCCCCAGCGTTCTAGCCCCAAGGGCCGCGGAGATATGTCCGCAAAGTTCCAGGAGCTCACACACCTGTGCGTTGCGCGCCGCCTACTGGCCCCGACGAGCGGCCCATCCCCGAATGACGTAACGCCTCTCGTAGGGCTGCCCGAGACGTATCCAAGGAGCCTTCCCCCAGCTTTCTAGCCCAGACGGCTGCGGAGATATCCCGAAAAGAGCACCGAGAGCTTGTTAGCCGATAGGGGGCGCCCCGAGCGCCTCACCTCCGCGACACCTTGATGCGCTTCCCGAGGCTGCGGGGCCGAATCCAACGAGCCATCCCCCAGCTCTCTAGCACCAACGGCTGCGGAGATACGCCAGCTTAAACCTGGTGGCGAAAGAACAGGGAAATTTTTACTCACATCATTTTGACACAGGTACAGGCCATATCAGCCTGGAGGAATGGGATTCACCCCGACCCCAGGCACCTCAGGTCGGCCACACTAGTCCCCCCCACCCGCGGTCACATCCCTGGAGGTCAGGCTTTGGTACTTTCTAAATTTTCAGCACTTTTCTTATGTTTTGTGTGATTTTAAATGATATTCTCACGCCCATATCTCGGTCACCGTATATCCGATCTGCCCCAAATTTTGCACCTGACCTCGGGAGAAGGTCCCGGACCCGATGCCACCAGCCACAGTCCCGTACACCCGACGGCCGCGGAGATACGCCCACTTAACCCCTGGGTGTTGTGCGCCGCTCACCCCGGCCCGGAGGCACCCACCCCTGGGAATCCTAGAGGCGCTTCCTGACGGGCCCAGGACGAATCCAACGAGACCACAGCCAGCTCTCTAGCCTTAAGGGCCGCGGAGTTAGGTGGGCTCGAACCCCGGGACGTTGCGCGCCGCCTAGCGGCCGCGCCGAGCGCCCCACCCCCGGCAAACCTAGACTCGCTTCTTCAGGGCCCCGAGACGCATCCAAAGACACCTGCCCCAGCGTTCTAGCCCCAAGGGCCGCGGAGATATGTCCGCAAAGTTCCAGGAGCTCACACACCTGTGCGTTGCGCGCCGCCTACTGGCCCCGACGAGCGGCCCATCCCCGAATGACGTAACGCCTCTCGTAGGGCTGCCCGAGACGTATCCAAGGAGCCTTCCCCCAGCTTTCTAGCCCAGACGGCTGCGGAGATATCCCGAAAAGAGCACCGAGAGCTTGTTGGCCGATAGGGGGCGCCCCGAGCGCCTCACCTCCGCGACACCTTGATGCGCTTCCCGAGGCTGCGGGGCCGAATCCAACGAGCCATCCCCCAGCTCTCTAGCACCAACGGCTGCGGAGATACGCCAGCTTAAACCTGGTGGCGAAAGAACAGGGAAATTTTTACTCACATCATTTTGACACAGGTACAGGCCATATCAGCCTGGAGGAATGGGATTCACCCCGACCCCAGGCACCTCAGGTCGGCCACACTAGTCCCCCCCACCCGCGGTCACATCCCTGGAGGTCAGGCTTTGGTACTTTCTAAATTTTCAGCACTTTTCTTATGTTTTGTGTGATTTTAAATGATATTCTCACGCCCATATCTCGGTCACCGTATATCCGATCTGCCCCAAATTTTGCACCTGACCTCGGGAGAAGGTCCCGGACCCGATGCCACCAGCCACAGTCCCGTACACCCGACGGCCGCGGAGATACGCCCACTTAACCCCTGGGTGTTGTGCGCCGCTCACCCCGGCCCGGAGGCACCCACCCCTGGGAATCCTAGAGGCGCTTCCTGACGGGCCCAGGACGAATCCAACGAGACCACAGCCAGCTCTCTAGCCTTAAGGGCCGCGGAGTTAGGTGGGCTCGAACCCCGGGACGTTGCGCGCCGCCTAGCGGCCGCGCCGAGCGCCCCGCCCCCGGCAAACCTAGACTCGCTTCTTCAGGGCCCCGAGACGCATCCAAAGACACCTGCCCCAGCGTTCTAGCCCCAAGGGCCGCGGAGATATGTCCGCAAAGTTCCAGGAGCTCACACACCTGTGCGTTGCGCGCCGCCTACTGGCCCCGACGAGCGGCCCATCCCCGAATGACGTAACGCCTCTCGTAGGGCTGCCCGAGACGTATCCAAGGAGCCTTCCCCCAGCTTTCTAGCCCAGACGGCTGCGGAGATATCCCGAAAAGAGCACCGAGAGCTTGTTAGCCGATAGGGGGCGCCCCGAGCGCCTCGCCTCCGCGACACCTTGATGCGCTTCCCGAGGCTGCGGGGCCGAATCCAACGAGCCATCCCCCAGCTCTCTAGCACCAACGGCTGCGGAGATACGCCAGCTTAAACCTGGTGGCGAAAGAACAGGGAAATTTTTACTCACATCATTTTGACACAGGTACAGGCCATATCAGCCTGGAGGAATGGGATTCACCCCGACCCCAGGCACCTCAGGTCGGCCACACTAGTCCCCCCCACCCGCGGTCACATCCCTGGAGGTCAGGCTTTGGTACTTTCTAAATTTTCAGCACTTTTCTTATGTTTTGTGTGATTTTAAATGATATTCTCACGCCCATATCTCGGTCACCGTATATCCGATCTGCCCCAAATTTTGCACCTGACCTCGGGAGAAGGTCCCGGACCCGATGCCACCAGCCACAGTCCCGTACACCCGACGGCCGCGGAGATACGCCCACTTAACCCCTGGGTGTTGTGCGCCGCTCACCCCGGCCCGGAGGCACCCACCCCTGGGAATCCTAGAGGCGCTTCCTGACGGGCCCAGGACGAATCCAACGAGACCTCAGCCAGCTCTCTAGCCTTAAGGGCCGCGGAGTTAGGTGGGCTCGAACCCCGGGACGTTGCGCGCCGCCTAGCGGCCGCGCCGAGCGCCCCACCCCCGGCAAACCTAGACTCGCTTCTTCAGGGCCCCGAGACGCATCCAAAGACACCTGCCCCAGCGTTCTAGCCCCAAGGGCCGCGGAGATATGTCCGCAAAGTTCCAGGAGCTCACACACCTGTGCGTTGCGCGCCGCCTACTGGCCCCGACGAGCGGCCCATCCCCGAATGACGTAACGTCTCTCGTAGGGCTGCCCGAGACGTATCCAAGGAGCCTTCCCCCAGCTTTCTAGCCCAGACGGCTGCGGAGATATCCCGAAAAGAGCACCGAGAGCTTGTTAGCCGATAGGGGGCGCCCCGAGCGCCTCACCTCCGCGACACCTTGATGCGCTTCCCGAGGCTGCGGGGCCGAATCCAACGAGCCATCCCCCAGCTCTCTAGCACCAACGGCTGCGGAGATACGCCAGCTTAAACCTGGTGGCGAAAGAACAGGGAAATTTTTACTCACATCATTTTGACACAGGTACAGGCCATATCAGCCTGGAGGAATGGGATTCACCCCGACCCCAGGCACCTCAGGTCGGCCACACTAGTCCCCCCCACCCGCGGTCACATCCCTGGAGGTCAGGCTTTGGTACTTTCTAAATTTTCAGCACTTTTCTTATGTTTTGTGTGATTTTAAATGATATTCTCACGCCCATATCTCGGTCACCGTATATCCGATCTGCCCCAAATTTTGCACCTGCCCTCGGGAGAAGGTCCCGGACCCGATGCCACCAGCCACAGTCCCGTAGACCCGACGGCCGCGGAGATACGCCCACTTAACCCCTGGGTGTTGTGCGCCGCTCACCCCGGCCCGGAGGCACCCACCCCTGGGAATCCTAGAGGCGCTTCCTGACGGGCCCAGGACGAATCCAACGAGACCACAGCCAGCTCTCTAGCCTTAAGGGCCGCGGAGTTAGGTGGGCTCGAACCCCGGGACGTTGCGCGCCGCCTAGCGGCCGCGCCGAGCGCCCCACCCCCGGCAAACCTAGACTCGCTTCTTCAGGGCCCCGAGACGCATCCAAAGACACCTGCCCCAGCGTTCTAGCCCCAAGGGCCGCGGAGATATGTCCGCAAAGTTCCAGGAGCTCACACACCTGTGCGTTGCGCGCCGCCTACTGGCCCCGACGAGCGGCCCATCCCCGAATGACGTAACGCCTCTCGTAGGGCTGCCCGAGACGTATCCAAGGAGCCTTCCCCCAGCTTTCTAGCCCAGACGGCTGCGGAGATATCCCGAAAAGAGCACCGAGAGCTTGTTAGCCGATAGGGGGCGCCCCGAGCGCCTCACCTCCGCGACACCTTGATGCCCTTCCCGAGGCTGCGGGGCCGAATCCAACGAGCCATCCCCCAGCTCTCTAGCACCAACGGCTGCGGAGATACGCCAGCTTAAACCTGGTGGCGAAAGAACAGGGAAATTTTTACTCACATCATTTTGACACAGGTACAGGCCATATCAGCCTGGAGGAATGGGATTCACCCCGACCCCAGGCACCTCAGGTCGGCCACACTAGTCCCCCCCACCCGCGGTCACATCCCTGGAGGTCAGGCTTTGGTACTTTCTAAATTTTCAGCACTTTTCTTATGTTTTGTGTGATTTTAAATGATATTCTCACGCCCATATCTCGGTCACCGTATATCCGATCTGCCCCAAATTTTGCACCTGACCTCGGGAGAAGGTCCCGGACCCGATGCCACCAGCCACAGTCCCGTACACCCGACGGCCGCGGAGATACGCCCACTTAACCCCTGGGTGTTGTGCGCCGCTCACCCCGGCCCGGAGGCACCCACCCCTGGGAATCCTAGAGGCGCTTCCTGACGGGCCCAGGACGAATCCAACGAGACCACAGCCAGCTCTCTAGCCTTAAGGGCCGCGGAGTTAGGTGGGCTCGAACCCCGGGACGTTGCGCGCCGCCTAGCGGCCGCGCCGAGCGCCCCACCCCCGGCAAACCTAGACTCCCTTCTTCAGGGCCCCGAGACGCATCCAAAGACACCTGCCCCAGCGTTCTAGCCCCAAGGGCCGCGGAGATATGTCCGCAAAGTTCCAGGAGCTCACACACCTGTGCGTTGCGCGCCGCCTACTGGCCCCGACGAGCGGCCCATCCCCGAATGACGTAACGCCTCTCGTAGGGCTGCCCGAGACGTATCCAAGGAGCCTTCCCCCAGCTTTCTAGCCCAGACGGCTGCGGAGATATCCCGAAAAGAGCACCGAGAGCTTGTTAGCCGATAGGGGGCGCCCCGAGCGCCTCACCTCCGCGACACCTTGATGCGCTTCCCGAGGCTGCGGGGCCGAATCCAACGAGCCATCCCCCAGCTCTCTAGCACCAACGGCTGCGGAGATACGCCAGCTTAAACCTGGTGGCGAAAGAACAGGGAAATTTTTACTCACATCATTTTGACACAGGTACAGGCCATATCAGCCTGGAGGAATGGGATTCACCCCGACCCCAGGCACCTCAGGTCGGCCACACTAGTCCCCCCCACCCGCGGTCACATCCCTGGAGGTCAGGCTTTGGTACTTTCTAAATTTTCAGCACTTTTCTTATGTTTTGTGTGATTTTAAATGATATTCTCACGCCCATATCTCGGTCACCGTATATCCGATCTGCCCCAAATTTTGCACCTGACCTCGGGAGAAGGTCCCGGACCCGATGCCACCAGCCACAGTCCCGTAGACCCGACGGCCGCGGAGATACGCCCACTTAACCCCTGGGTGTTGTGCGCTGCTCACCCCGGCCCGGAGGCACCCACCCCTGGGAATCCTAGAGGCGCTTCCTGACGGGCCCAGGACGAATCCAACGAGACCACAGCCAGCTCTCTAGCCTTAAGGGCCGCGGAGTTAGGTGGGCTCGAACCCCGGGACGTTGCGCGCCGCCTAGCGGCCGCGCCGAGCGCCCCACCCCCGGCAAACCTAGACTCGCTTCTTCAGGGCCCCGAGACGCATCCAAAGACACCTGCCCCAGCGTTCTAGCCCCAAGGGCCGCGGAGATATGTCCGCAAAGTTCCAGGAGCTCACACACCTGTGCGTTGCGCGCCGCCTACTGGCCCCGACGAGCGGCCCATCCCCGAATGACGTAACGCCTCTCGTAGGGCTGCCCGAGACGTATCCAAGGAGCCTTCCCCCAGCTTTCTAGCCCAGACGGCTGCGGAGATATCCCGAAAAGAGCACCGAGAGCTTGTTAGCCGATAGGGGGCGCCCCGAGCGCCTCACCTCCGCGACACCTTGATGCGCTTCCCGAGGCTGCGGGGCCGAATCCAACGAGCCATCCCCCAGCTCTCTAGCACCAACGGCTGCGGAGATACGCCAGCTTAAACCTGGTGGCGAAAGAACAGGGAAATTTTTACTCACATCATTTTGACACAGGTACAGGCCATATCAGCCTGGAGGAATGGGATTCACCCCGACCCCAGGCACCTCAGGTCGGCCACACTAGTCCCCCCCACCCGCGGTCACATCCCTGGAGGTCAGGCTTTGGTACTTTCTAAATTTTCAGCACTTTTCTTATGTTTTGTGTGATTTTAAATGATATTCTCACGCCCATATCTCGGTCACCGTATATCCGATCTGCCCCAAATTTTGCACCTGACCTCGGGAGAAGGTCCCGGACCCGATGCCACCAGCCACAGTCCCGTAGACCCGACGGCCGCGGAGATACGCCCACTTAACCCCTGGGTGTTGTGCGCCGCTCACCCCGGCCCGGAGGCACCCACCCCTGGGACTCCTAGAGGCGCTTCCTGACGGGCCCAGGACGAATCCAACGAGACCACAGCCAGCTCTCTAGCCTTAAGGGCCGCGGAGTTAGGTGGGCTCGAACCCCGGGACGTTGCGCGCCGCCTAGCGGCCGCGCCGAGCGCCCCACCCCCGGCAAACCTAGACTCGCTTCTTCAGGGCCCCGAGACGCATCCAAAGACACCTGCCCCAGCGTTCTAGCCCCAAGGGCCGCGGAGATATGTCCGCAAAGTTCCAGGAGCTCACACACCTGTGCGTTGCGCGCCGCCTACTGGCCCCGACGAGCGGCCCATCCCCGAATGACGTAACGCCTCTCGTAGGGCTGCCCGAGACGTATCCAAGGAGCCTTCCCCCAGCTTTCTAGCCCAGACGGCTGCGGAGATATCCCGAAAAGAGCACCGAGAGCTTGTTGGCCGATAGGGGGCGCCCCGAGCGCCTCACCTCCGCGACACCTTGATGCGCTTCCCGAGGCTGCGGGGCCGAATCCAACGAGCCATCCCCCAGCTCTCTAGCACCAACGGCTGCGGAGATACGCCAGCTTAAACCTGGTGGCGAAAGAACAGGGAAATTTTTACTCACATCATTTTGACACAGGTACAGGCCATATCAGCGGATTCACCCGACCCCAGGCACCTCAGGTCGGCCACACTAGTCCCCCCCCACCCGCGGTCACATCCCTGGAGGTCAGGCTTTGTACTTTCTAAATTTTCAGCACTTTTTCTTATGTTTTGTGTGATTTTAAATGATATTCTCACGCCCATATCTCGGTCACCGTATATCCGATCTGCCCCAAATTTTGCACCTGACCTCGGGAGAAGGTCCCGGACCCGATGCCACCAGCCACAGTCCCGTAGACCCGACGGCCGCGGAGATACGCCACTTAACCCCCTGGGTGTTGTGCGCCGCTCACCCCCGGCCCGGAGGCACCCACCCCTGGGAATCCTAGAGGCGCTTCCTGACGGGCCCAGGACGAATCCAACGAGACCACAGCCAGCTCTCTAGCCTTAAGGGCCGCGGAGTTAGGTGGGCTCGAACCCGGGGCGGTTGCGCGCCGCCTAGCGGCCGCGCCGAGCGCCCCACCCCCGGCAAACCTAGACTCGCTTCTTCAGGGCCCCGAGACGCATCCAAAGACACCTGCCCCAGCGTTCTAGCCCCACGGCCGCGGAGATATGTCCGCAAAGTTCCAGGAGCTCACACACCTGTGCGTTGCGCGCCGCCTACTGGCCCCGACGAGCGGCCCATCCCCGAATGACGTAACGCCTCTCGTAGGGCTGCCCGAGACGTATCCAAGGAGCCTTCCCCCAGCTTTCTAGCCCAGACGGCTGCGGAGATATCCGAAAAGAGCACCGAGAGCTTGTTAGCCGATAGGGGGCGCCCCGAGCGCCTCACCCTCCGCGACACCTTGATGCGCTTCCCGAGCTGCGGGGCCGAATCCAACGAGCCATCCACCAGCTCTCTAGCACCAACGGCTGCGGAGATACGCCAGCTTAAACCTGGTGGCGAAAGAACAGGGAAATTTTTACTCACATCATTTTGACACAGGTACAGGCCTATCAGCCTGGAGGAATGGGATTCACCCCGACCCCAGGCACCTCAGGTCGGCCACACTAGTCCCCCCCCACCCGCGGTCACATCCCTGGAGGTCAGGCTTTGGTACTTTCTAAATTTTCAGCACTTTTCTTATGTTTTGTGTGATTTTTAAATGATATTCTCACGCCCATATCTCGGTCACCGTATATCCGATCTGCCCCAAATTTTGCACCTGACCTCGGGAGAAGGTCCCGGACCCGATGCCACCAGCCACAGTCCCGTAGAACCCGACGGCGCGGAGATACGCCCACTTAACCCCTGGGTGTTGTGCGCCGCTCACACCCGGCCCGGAGGCACCCACCCCTGGGAATCCAGAGAGGCGCTTCCTGACGGGCCCAGACTAATCCAACGAGACCACAGCCAGCTCTCTAGCCTTAAGGGCCGCGGAGTTAGGTGGGCTCGAACCCCGGGACGTTGCGCGCCGCCTAGCGGCCGCGCCGAGCGCCCCACCCCCGGCAAACCTAGACTCGCTTCTTCAGGGCCCCGAGACGCATCCAAAGACACCTGCCCCAGCGTTCTAGCCCCCAAGGGCCCGCGGAGATATGTCCGCAAAGTTCCAGGAGCTCACACACCTGTGCGTTGCGCGCCGCCTACTGGCCCCGACGAGCGGCCCATCCCCGAATGACGTAACGCCTCTCGTAGGGCTGCCCGAGACGTATCAAGGAGCCTTCCCCCAGCTTTCTAGCCCAGACGGCTGCGGAGATATCCCGAAAAGAGCACCGAGAGCTTGTTAGCCGATAGGGGGCGCCCCGAGCGCCTCGCCTCCGCGACACCTTGATGCGCTTCCCGAGGCTGCGGGGCCGAATCCAACGAGCCATCCCCCCAGCTCTCTAGCACCAACGGCTGCGGAGATACGCCAGCTTAAACCTGGTGGCGAAAGAACAGGGAAATTTTTACTCACATCATTTTGACACAGGTACAGGCCATATCAGCCTGGAGGAATGGGATTCACCCCGACCCCAGGCACCTCAGGTCGGCCACACTAGTCCCCACCCCACCCGCGGTCACATCCCTGGAGGTCAGGCTTTGGTACTTTCTAAATTTTCAGCACTTTTCTTATGTTTTGTGTGATTTTAAATGATATTCTCACGCCCATATCTCGGTCACCGTATATCCGATCTGCCCCCAAATTTTGCACCTGACCTCGGGAGAAGGTCCCGGACCCGATGCCACCAGCCACAGTCCCGTACCCCCGACGGCCGCGGAGATACGCCCACTTAACCCCTGGGTGTTGTGCGCCGCTCACACCCCGGCCCGGAGGCACCCACCCCTGGGAATCCTAGAGGCGCTTCCTGACGGGCCCAGGACGAATCCAACGAGACCACAGCCAGCTCTCTAGCCTTAAGGGCCGCGGAGTTAGGTGGGCTCGAACCCCGGGACGTTGCGCGCCGCCTAGCGGCCGCGCCGAGCGCCCCACCCCCGGCAAACCTAGACTCGCTTCTTCAGGGCCCCGAGACGCATCCAAAGACACCTGCCCCAGCGTTCTAGCCCCAAGGGCCGCGGAGATATGTCCGCAAAGTTCCAGGAGCTCACACACCTGTGCGTTGCGCGCCGCCTACTGGCCCCGACGAGCGGCCCATCCCCGAATGACGTAACGTCTCTCGTAGGGCTGCCCGAGACGTATCCAAGGAGCCTTCCCCCAGCTTTCTAGCCCAGACGGCTGCGGAGATATCCCGAAAAGAGCACCGAGAGCTTGTTAGCCGATAGGGGGCGCCCCGAGCGCCTCACCTCCGCGACACCTTGATGCGCTTCCCGAGGCTGCGGGGCCGAATCCAACGAGCCATCCCCCAGCTCTCTAGCACCAACGGCTGCGGAGATACGCCAGCTTAAACCTGGTGGCGAAAGAACAGGGAAATTTTTACTCACATCATTTTGACACAGGTACAGGCCATATCAGCCTGGAGGAATGGGATTCACCCCGACCCCAGGCACCTCAGGTCGGCCACACTAGTCCCCCCCACCCGCGGTCACATCCCTGGAGGTCAGGCTTTGGTACTTTCTAAATTTTCAGCACTTTTCTTATGTTTTGTGTGATTTTAAATGATATTCTCACGCCCATATCTCGGTCACCGTATATCCGATCTGCCCCAAATTTTGCACCTGACCTCGGGAGAAGGTCCCGGACCCGATGCCACCAGCCACAGTCCCGTAGACCCGACGGCCGCGGAGATACGCCCACTTAACCCCTGGGTGTTGTGCGCCGCTCACCCCGGCCCGGAGGCACCCACCCCTGGGAATCCTAGAGGCGCTTCCTGACGGGCCCAGGACGAATCCAACGAGACCTCAGCCAGCTCTCTAGCCTTAAGGGCCGCGGAGTTAGGTGGGCTCGAACCCCGGGACGTTGCGCGCCGCCTAGCGGCCGCGCCGAGCGCCCCACCCCCGGCAAACCTAGACTCGCTTCTTCAGGGCCCCGAGACGCATCCAAAGACACCTGCCCCAGCGTTCTAGCCCCAAGGGCCGCGGAGATATGTCCGCAAAGTTCCAGGAGCTCACACACCTGTGCGTTGCGCGCCGCCTACTGGCCCCGACGAGCGGCCCATCCCCGAATGACGTAACGTCTCTCGTAGGGCTGCCCGAGACGTATCCAAGGAGCCTTCCCCCAGCTTTCTAGCCCAGACGGCTGCGGAGATATCCCGAAAAGAGCACCGAGAGCTTGTTAGCCGATAGGGGGCGCCCCGAGCGCCTCACCTCCGCGACACCTTGATGCGCTTCCCGAGGCTGCGGGGCCGAATCCAACGAGCCATCCCCCAGCTCTCTAGCACCAACGGCTGCGGAGATACGCCAGCTTAAACCTGGTGGCGAAAGAACAGGGAAATTTTTACTCACATCATTTTGACACAGGTACAGGCCATATCAGCCTGGAGGAATGGGATTCACCCCGACCCCAGGCACCTCAGGTCGGCCACACTAGTCCCCCCCACCCGCGGTCACATCCCCGGAGGTCAGGCTTTGGTACTTTCTAAATTTTCAGCACTTTTCTTATGTTTTGTGTGATTTTAAATGATATTCTCACGCCCATATCTCGGTCACCGTATATCCGATCTGCCCCAAATTTTGCACCTGACCTCGGGAGAAGGTCCCGGACCCGATGCCACCAGCCACAGTCCCGTACACCCGACGGCCGCGGAGATACGCCCACTTAACCCCTGGGTGTTGTGCGCCGCTCACCCCGGCCCGGAGGCACCCACCCCTGGGAATCCTAGAGGCGCTTCCTGACGGGCCCAGGACGAATCCAACGAGACCACAGCCAGCTCTCTAGCCTTAAGGGCCGCGGAGTTAGGTGGGCTCGAACCCCGGGACGTTGCGCGCCGCCTAGCGGCCGCGCCGAGCGCCCCACCCCCGGCAAACCTAGACTCGCTTCTTCAGGGCCCCGAGACGCATCCAAAGACACCTGCCCCAGCGTTCTAGCCCCAAGGGCCGCGGAGATATGTCCGCAAAGTTCCAGGAGCTCACACACCTGTGCGTTGCGCGCCGCCTACTGGCCCCGACGAGCGGCCCATCCCCGAATGACGTAACGCCTCTCGTAGGGCTGCCCGAGACGTATCCAAGGAGCCTTCCCCCAGCTTTCTAGCCCAGACGGCTGCGGAGATATCCCGAAAAGAGCACCGAGAGCTTGTTAGCCGATAGGGGGCGCCCCGAGCGCCTCACCTCCGCGACACCTTGATGCGCTTCCCGAGGCTGCGGGGCCGAATCCAACGAGCCATCCCCCAGCTCTCTAGCACCAACGGCTGCGGAGATACGCCAGCTTAAACCTGGTGGCGAAAGAACAGGGAAATTTTTACTCACATCATTTTGACACAGGTACAGGCCATATCAGCCTGGAGGAATGGGATTCACCCCGACCCCAGGCACCTCAGGTCGGCCACACTAGTCCCCCCCACCCGCGGTCACATCCCCGGAGGTCAGGCTTTGGTACTTTCTAAATTTTCAGCACTTTTCTTATGTTTTGTGTGATTTTAAATGATATTCTCACGCCCATATCTCGGTCACCGTATATCCGATCTGCCCCAAATTTTGCACCTGACCTCGGGAGAAGGTCCCGGACCCGATGCCACCAGCCACAGTCCCGTACACCCGACGGCCGCGGAGATACGCCCACTTAACCCCTGGGTGTTGTGCGCCGCTCACCCCGGCCCGGAGGCACCCACCCCTGGGAATCCTAGAGGCGCTTCCTGACGGGCCCAGGACGAATCCAACGAGACCACAGCCAGCTCTCTAGCCTTAAGGGCCGCGGAGTTAGGTGGGCTCGAACCCCGGGACGTTGCGCGCCGCCTAGCGGCCGCGCCGAGCGCCCCACCCCCGGCAAACCTAGACTCGCTTCTTCAGGGCCCCGAGACGCATCCAAAGACACCTGCCCCAGCGTTCTAGCCCCAAGGGCCGCGGAGATATGTCCGCAAAGTTCCAGGAGCTCACACACCTGTGCGTTGCGCGCCGCCTACTGGCCCCGACGAGCGGCCCATCCCCGAATGACGTAACGCCTCTCGTAGGGCTGCCCGAGACGTATCCAAGGAGCCTTCCCCCAGCTTTCTAGCCCAGACGGCTGCGGAGATATCCCGAAAAGAGCACCGAGAGCTTGTTAGCCGATAGGGGGCGCCCCGAGCGCCTCACCTCCGCGACACCTTGATGCGCTTCCCGAGGCTGCGGGGCCGAATCCAACGAGCCATCCCCCAGCTCTCTAGCACCAACGGCTGCGGAGATACGCCAGCTTAAACCTGGTGGCGAAAGAACAGGGAAATTTTTACTCACATCATTTTGACACAGGTACAGGCCATATCAGCCTGGAGGAATGGGATTCACCCCGACCCCAGGCACCTCAGGTCGGCCACACTAGTCCCCCCCACCCGCGGTCACATCCCTGGAGGTCAGGCTTTGGTACTTTCTAAATTTTCAGCACTTTTCTTATGTTTTGTGTGATTTTAAATGATATTCTCACGCCCATATCTCGGTCACCGTATATCCGATCTGCCCCAAATTTTGCACCTGACCTCGGGAGAAGGTCCCGGACCCGATGCCACCAGCCACAGTCCCGTAGACCCGACGGCCGCGGAGATACGCCCACTTAACCCCTGGGTGTTGTGCGCCGCTCACCCCGGCCCGGAGGCACCCACCCCTGGGACTCCTAGAGGCGCTTCCTGACGGGCCCAGGACGAATCCAACGAGACCACAGCCAGCTCTCTAGCCTTAAGGGCCGCGGAGTTAGGTGGGCTCGAACCCCGGGACGTTGCGCGCCGCCTAGCGGCCGCGCCGAGCGCCCCACCCCCGGCAAACCTAGACTCGCTTCTTCAGGGCCCCGAGACGCATCCAAAGACACCTGCCCCAGCGTTCTAGCCCCAAGGGCCGCGGAGATATGTCCGCAAAGTTCCAGGAGCTCACACACCTGTGCGTTGCGCGCCGCCTACTGGCCCCGACGAGCGGCCCATCCCCGAATGACGTAACGCCTCTCGTAGGGCTGCCCGAGACGTATCCAAGGAGCCTTCCCCCAGCTTTCTAGCCCAGACGGCTGCGGAGATATCCCGAAAAGAGCACCGAGAGCTTGTTAGCCGATAGGGGGCGCCCCGAGCGCCTCACCTCCGCGACACCTTGATGCGCTTCCCGAGGCTGCGGGGCCGAATCCAACGAGCCATCCCCCAGCTCTCTAGCACCAACGGCTGCGGAGATACGCCAGCTTAAACCTGGTGGCGAAAGAACAGGGAAATTTTTACTCACATCATTTTGACACAGGTACAGGCCATATCAGCCTGGAGGAATGGGATTCACCCCGACCCCAGGCACCTCAGGTCGGCCACACTAGTCCCCCCCACCCGCGGTCACATCCCTGGAGGTCAGGCTTTGGTACTTTCTAAATTTTCAGCACTTTTCTTATGTTTTGTGTGATTTTAAATGATATTCTCACGCCCATATCTCGGTCACCGTATATCCGATCTGCCCCAAATTTTGCACCTGACCTCGGGAGAAGGTCCCGGACCCGATGCCACCAGCCACAGTCCCGTACACCCGACGGCCGCGGAGATACGCCCACTTAACCCCTGGGTGTTGTGCGCCGCTCACCCCGGCCCGGAGGCACCCACCCCTGGGAATCCTAGAGGCGCTTCCTGACGGGCCCAGGACGAATCCAACGAGACCTCAGCCAGCTCTCTAGCCTTAAGGGCCGCGGAGTTAGGTGGGCTCGAACCCCGGGACGTTGCGCGCCGCCTAGCGGCCGCGCCGAGCGCCCCACCCCCGGCAAACCTAGACTCGCTTCTTCAGGGCCCCGAGACGCATCCAAAGACACCTGCCCCAGCGTTCTAGCCCCAAGGGCCGCGGAGATATGTCCGCAAAGTTCCAGGAGCTCACACACCTGTGCGTTGCGCGCCGCCTACTGGCCCCGACGAGCGGCCCATCCCCGAATGACGTAACGCCTCTCGTAGGGCTGCCCGAGACGTATCCAAGGAGCCTTCCCCCAGCTTTCTAGCCCAGACGGCTGCGGAGATATCCCGAAAAGAGCACCGAGAGCTTGTTAGCCGATAGGGGGCGCCCCGAGCGCCTCACCTCCGCGACACCTTGATGCGCTTCCCGAGGCTGCGGGGCCGAATCCAACGAGCCATCCCCCAGCTCTCTAGCACCAACGGCTGCGGAGATACGCCAGCTTAAACCTGGTGGCGAAAGAACAGGGAAATTTTTACTCACATCATTTTGACACAGGTACAGGCCATATCAGCCTGGAGGAATGGGATTCACCCCGACCCCAGGCACCTCAGGTCGGCCACACTAGTCCCCCCCACCCGCGGTCACATCCCTGGAGGTCAGGCTTTGGTACTTTCTAAATTTTCAGCACTTTTCTTATGTTTTGTGTGATTTTAAATGATATTCTCACGCCCATATCTCGGTCACCGTATATCCGATCTGCCCCAAATTTTGCACCTGACCTCGGGAGAAGGTCCCGGACCCGATGCCACCAGCCACAGTCCCGTAGACCCGACGGCCGCGGAGATACGCCCACTTAACCCCTGGGTGTTGTGCGCCGCTCACCCCGGCCCGGAGGCACCCACCCCTGGGAATCCTAGAGGCGCTTCCTGACGGGCCCAGGACGAATCCAACGAGACCACAGCCAGCTCTCTAGCCTTAAGGGCCGCGGAGTTAGGTGGGCTCGAACCCCGGGACGTTGCGCGCCGCCTAGCGGCCGCGCCGAGCGCCCCACCCCCGGCAAACCTAGACTCGCTTCTTCAGGGCCCCGAGACGCATCCAAAGACACCTGCCCCAGCGTTCTAGCCCCAAGGGCCGCGGAGATATGTCCGCAAAGTTCCAGGAGCTCACACACCTGTGCGTTGCGCGCCGCCTACTGGCCCCGACGAGCGGCCCATCCCCGAATGACGTAACGCCTCTCGTAGGGCTGCCCGAGACGTATCCAAGGAGCCTTCCCCCAGCTTTCTAGCCCAGACGGCTGCGGAGATATCCCGAAAAGAGCACCGAGAGCTTGTTAGCCGATAGGGGGCGCCCCGAGCGCCTCGCCTCCGCGACACCTTGATGCGCTTCCCGAGGCTGCGGGGCCGAATCCAACGAGCCATCCCCCAGCTCTCTAGCACCAACGGCTGCGGAGATACGCCAGCTTAAACCTGGTGGCGAAAGAACAGGGAAATTTTTACTCACATCATTTTGACACAGGTACAGGCCATATCAGCCTGGAGGAATGGGATTCACCCCGACCCCAGGCACCTCAGGTCGGCCACACTAGTCCCCCCCACCCGCGGTCACATCCCTGGAGGTCAGGCTTTGGTACTTTCTAAATTTTCAGCACTTTTCTTATGTTTTGTGTGATTTTAAATGATATTCTCACGCCCATATCTCGGTCACCGTATATCCGATCTGCCCCAAATTTTGCACCTGACCTCGGGAGAAGGTCCCGGACCCGATGCCACCAGCCACAGTCCCGTACACCCGACGGCCGCGGAGATACGCCCACTTAACCCCTGGGTGTTGTGCGCCGCTCACCCCGGCCCGGAGGCACCCACCCCTGGGAATCCTAGAGGCGCTTCCTGACGGGCCCAGGACGAATCCAACGAGACCTCAGCCAGCTCTCTAGCCTTAAGGGCCGCGGAGTTAGGTGGGCTCGAACCCCGGGACGTTGCGCGCCGCCTAGCGGCCGCGCCGAGCGCCCCACCCCCGGCAAACCTAGACTCGCTTCTTCAGGGCCCCGAGACGCATCCAAAGACACCTGCCCCAGCGTTCTAGCCCCAAGGGCCGCGGAGATATGTCCGCAAAGTTCCAGGAGCTCACACACCTGTGCGTTGCGCGCCGCCTACTGGCCCCGACGAGCGGCCCATCCCCGAATGACGTAACGTCTCTCGTAGGGCTGCCCGAGACGTATCCAAGGAGCCTTCCCCCAGCTTTCTAGCCCAGACGGCTGCGGAGATATCCCGAAAAGAGCACCGAGAGCTTGTTAGCCGATAGGGGGCGCCCCGAGCGCCTCACCTCCGCGACACCTTGATGCGCTTCCCGAGGCTGCGGGGCCGAATCCAACGAGCCATCCCCCAGCTCTCTAGCACCAACGGCTGCGGAGATACGCCAGCTTAAACCTGGTGGCGAAAGAACAGGGAAATTTTTACTCACATCATTTTGACACAGGTACAGGCCATATCAGCCTGGAGGAATGGGATTCACCCCGACCCCAGGCACCTCAGGTCGGCCACACTAGTCCCCCCCACCCGCGGTCACATCCCTGGAGGTCAGGCTTTGGTACTTTCTAAATTTTCAGCACTTTTCTTATGTTTTGTGTGATTTTAAATGATATTCTCACGCCCATATCTCGGTCACCGTATATCCGATCTGCCCCAAATTTTGCACCTGACCTCGGGAGAAGGTCCCGGACCCGATGCCACCAGCCACAGTCCCGTACACCCGACGGCCGCGGAGATACGCCCACTTAACCCCTGGGTGTTGTGCGCCGCTCACCCCGGCCCGGAGGCACCCACCCCTGGGAATCCTAGAGGCGCTTCCTGACGGGCCCAGGACGAATCCAACGAGACCTCAGCCAGCTCTCTAGCCTTAAGGGCCGCGGAGTTAGGTGGGCTCGAACCCCGGGACGTTGCGCGCCGCCTAGCGGCCGCGCCGAGCGCCCCACCCCCGGCAAACCTAGACTCGCTTCTTCAGGGCCCCGAGACGCATCCAAAGACACCTGCCCCAGCGTTCTAGCCCCAAGGGCCGCGGAGATATGTCCGCAAAGTTCCAGGAGCTCACACACCTGTGCGTTGCGCGCCGCCTACTGGCCCCGACGAGCGGCCCATCCCCGAATGACGTAACGTCTCTCGTAGGGCTGCCCGAGACGTATCCAAGGAGCCTTCCCCCAGCTTTCTAGCCCAGACGGCTGCGGAGATATCCCGAAAAGAGCACCGAGAGCTTGTTAGCCGATAGGGGGCGCCCCGAGCGCCTCACCTCCGCGACACCTTGATGCGCTTCCCGAGGCTGCGGGGCCGAATCCAACGAGCCATCCCCCAGCTCTCTAGCACCAACGGCTGCGGAGATACGCCAGCTTAAACCTGGTGGCGAAAGAACAGGGAAATTTTTACTCACATCATTTTGACACAGGTACAGGCCATATCAGCCTGGAGGAATGGGATTCACCCCGACCCCAGGCACCTCAGGTCGGCCACACTAGTCCCCCCCACCCGCGGTCACATCCCCGGAGGTCAGGCTTTGGTACTTTCTAAATTTTCAGCACTTTTCTTATGTTTTGTGTGATTTTAAATGATATTCTCACGCCCATATCTCGGTCACCGTATATCCGATCTGCCCCAAATTTTGCACCTGACCTCGGGAGAAGGTCCCGGACCCGATGCCACCAGCCACAGTCCCGTACACCCGACGGCCGCGGAGATACGCCCACTTAACCCCTGGGTGTTGTGCGCCGCTCACCCCGGCCCGGAGGCACCCACCCCTGGGAATCCTAGAGGCGCTTCCTGACGGGCCCAGGACGAATCCAACGAGACCACAGCCAGCTCTCTAGCCTTAAGGGCCGCGGAGTTAGGTGGGCTCGAACCCCGGGACGTTGCGCGCCGCCTAGCGGCCGCGCCGAGCGCCCCACCCCCGGCAAACCTAGACTCGCTTCTTCAGGGCCCCGAGACGCATCCAAAGACACCTGCCCCAGCGTTCTAGCCCCAAGGGCCGCGGAGATATGTCCGCAAAGTTCCAGGAGCTCACACACCTGTGCGTTGCGCGCCGCCTACTGGCCCCGACGAGCGGCCCATCCCCGAATGACGTAACGCCTCTCGTAGGGCTGCCCGAGACGTATCCAAGGAGCCTTCCCCCAGCTTTCTAGCCCAGACGGCTGCGGAGATATCCCGAAAAGAGCACCGAGAGCTTGTTAGCCGATAGGGGGCGCCCCGAGCGCCTCACCTCCGCGACACCTTGATGCGCTTCCCGAGGCTGCGGGGCCGAATCCAACGAGCCATCCCCCAGCTCTCTAGCACCAACGGCTGCGGAGATACGCCAGCTTAAACCTGGTGGCGAAAGAACAGGGAAATTTTTACTCACATCATTTTGACACAGGTACAGGCCATATCAGCCTGGAGGAATGGGATTCACCCCGACCCCAGGCACCTCAGGTCGGCCACACTAGTCCCCCCCACCCGCGGTCACATCCCCGGAGGTCAGGCTTTGGTACTATCTAAATTTTCAGCACTTTTCTTATGTTTTGTGTGATTTTAAATGATATTCTCACGCCCATATCTCGGTCACCGTATATCCGATCTGCCCCAAATTTTGCACCTGACCTCGGGAGAAGGTCCCGGACCCGATGCCACCAGCCACAGTCCCGTACACCCGACGGCCGCGGAGATACGCCCACTTAACCCCTGGGTGTTGTGCGCCGCTCACCCCGGCCCGGAGGCACCCACCCCTGGGAATCCTAGAGGCGCTTCCTGACGGGCCCAGGACGAATCCAACGAGACCTCAGCCAGCTCTCTAGCCTTAAGGGCCGCGGAGTTAGGTGGGCTCGAACCCCGGGACGTTGCGCGCCGCCTAGCGGCCGCGCCGAGCGCCCCACCCCCGGCAAACCTAGACTCGCTTCTTCAGGGCCCCGAGACGCATCCAAAGACACCTGCCCCAGCGTTCTAGCCCCAAGGGCCGCGGAGATATGTCCGCAAAGTTCCAGGAGCTCACACACCTGTGCGTTGCGCGCCGCCTACTGGCCCCGACGAGCAGCCCATCCCCGAATGACGTAACGCCTCTCGTAGGGCTGCCCGAGACGTATCCAAGGAGCCTTCCCCCAGCTTTCTAGCCCAGACGGCTGCGGAGATATCCCGAAAAGAGCACCGAGAGCTTGTTAGCCGATAGGGGGCGCCCCGAGCGCCTCACCTCCGCGACACCTTGATGCGCTTCCCGAGGCTGCGGGGCCGAATCCAACGAGCCATCCCCCAGCTCTCTAGCACCAACGGCTGCGGAGATACGCCAGCTTAAACCTGGTGGCGAAAGAACAGGGAAATTTTTACTCACATCATTTTGACACAGGTACAGGCCATATCAGCCTGGAGGAATGGGATTCACCCCGACCCCAGGCACCTCAGGTCGGCCACACTAGTCCCCCCCACCCGCGGTCACATCCCTGGAGGTCAGGCTTTGGTACTTTCTAAATTTTCAGCACTTTTCTTATGTTTTGTGTGATTTTAAATGATATTCTCACGCCCATATCTCGGTCACCGTATATCCGATCTGCCCCAAATTTTGCACCTGACCTCGGGAGAAGGTCCCGGACCCGATGCCACCAGCCACAGTCCCGTACACCCGACGGCCGCGGAGATACGCCCACTTAACCCCTGGGTGTTGTGCGCCGCTCACCCCGGCCCGGAGGCACCCACCCCTGGGAATCCTAGAGGCGCTTCCTGACGGGCCCAGGACGAATCCAACGAGACCACAGCCAGCTCTCTAGCCTTAAGGGCCGCGAAGTTAGGTGGGCTCGAACCCCGGGACGTTGCGCGCCGCCTAGCGGCCGCGCCGAGCGCCCCACCCCCGGCAAACCTAGACTCGCTTCTTCAGGGCCCCGAGACGCATCCAAAGACACCTGCCCCAGCGTTCTAGCCCCAAGGGCCGCGGAGATATGTCCGCAAAGTTCCAGGAGCTCACACACCTGTGCGTTGCGCGCCGCCTACTGGCCCCGACGAGCGGCCCATCCCCGAATGACGTAACGTCTCTCGTAGGGCTGCCCGAGACGTATCCAAGGAGCCTTCCCCCAGCTTTCTAGCCCAGACGGCTGCGGAGATATCCCGAAAAGAGCACCGAGAGCTTGTTAGCCGATAGGGGGCGCCCCGAGCGCCTCACCTCCGCGACACCTTGATGCGCTTCCCGAGGCTGCGGGGCCGAATCCAACGAGCCATCCCCCAGCTCTCTAGCACCAACGGCTGCGGAGATACGCCAGCTTAAACCTGGTGGCGAAAGAACAGGGAAATTTTTACTCACATCATTTTGACACAGGTACAGGCCATATCAGCCTGGAGGAATGGGATTCACCCCGACCCCAGGCACCTCAGGTCGGCCACACTAGTCCCCCCCACCCGCGGTCACATCCCTGGAGGTCAGGCTTTGGTACTTTCTAAATTTTCAGCACTTTTCTTATGTTTTGTGTGATTTTAAATGATATTCTCACGCCCATATCTCGGTCACCGTATATCCGATCTGCCCCAAATTTTGCACCTGACCTCGGGAGAAGGTCCCGGACCCGATGCCACCAGCCACAGTCCCGTAGACCCGACGGCCGCGGAGATACGCCCACTTAACCCCTGGGTGTTGTGCGCCGCTCACCCCGGCCCGGAGGCACCCACCCCTGGGAATCCTAGAGGCGCTTCCTGACGGGCCCAGGACGAATCCAACGAGACCTCAGCCAGCTCTCTAGCCTTAAGGGCCGCGGAGTTAGGTGGGCTCGAACCCCGGGACGTTGCGCGCCGCCTAGCGGCCGCGCCGAGCGCCCCACCCCCGGCAAACCTAGACTCGCTTCTTCAGGGCCCCGAGACGCATCCAAAGACACCTGCCCCAGCGTTCTAGCCCCAAGGGCCGCGGAGATATGTCCGCAAAGTTCCAGGAGCTCACACACCTGTGCGTTGCGCGCCGCCTACTGGCCCCGACGAGCGGCCCATCCCCGAATGACGTAACGTCTCTCGTAGGGCTGCCCGAGACGTATCCAAGGAGCCTTCCCCCAGCTTTCTAGCCCAGACGGCTGCGGAGATATCCCGAAAAGAGCACCGAGAGCTTGTTAGCCGATAGGGGGCGCCCCGAGCGCCTCACCTCCGCGACACCTTGATGCGCTTCCCGAGGCTGCGGGGCCGAATCCAACGAGCCATCCCCCAGCTCTCTAGCACCAACGGCTGCGGAGATACGCCAGCTTAAACCTGGTGGCGAAAGAACAGGGAAATTTTTACTCACATCATTTTGACACAGGTACAGGCCATATCAGCCTGGAGGAATGGGATTCACCCCGACCCCAGGCACCTCAGGTCGGCCACACTAGTCCCCCCCACCCGCGGTCACATCCCCGGAGGTCAGGCTTTGGTACTATCTAAATTTTCAGCACTTTTCTTATGTTTTGTGTGATTTTAAATGATATTCTCACGCCCATATCTCGGTCACCGTATATCCGATCTGCCCCAAATTTTGCACCTGACCTCGGGAGAAGGTCCCGGACCCGATGCCACCAGCCACAGTCCCGTACACCCGACGGCCGCGGAGATACGCCCACTTAACCCCTGGGTGTTGTGCGCCGCTCACCCCGGCCCGGAGGCACCCACCCCTGGGAATCCTAGAGGCGCTTCCTGACGGGCCCAGGACGAATCCAACGAGACCTCAGCCAGCTCTCTAGCCTTAAGGGCCGCGGAGTTAGGTGGGCTCGAACCCCGGGACGTTGCGCGCCGCCTAGCGGCCGCGCCGAGCGCCCCACCCCCGGCAAACCTAGACTCGCTTCTTCAGGGCCCCGAGACGCATCCAAAGACACCTGCCCCAGCGTTCTAGCCCCAAGGGCCGCGGAGATATGTCCGCAAAGTTCCAGGAGCTCACACACCTGTGCGTTGCGCGCCGCCTACTGGCCCCGACGAGCGGCCCATCCCCGAATGACGTAACGCCTCTCGTAGGGCTGCCCGAGACGTATCCAAGGAGCCTTCCCCCAGCTTTCTAGCCCAGACGGCTGCGGAGATATCCCGAAAAGAGCACCGAGAGCTTGTTAGCCGATAGGGGGCGCCCCGAGCGCCTCACCTCCGCGACACCTTGATGCGCTTCCCGAGGCTGCGGGGCCGAATCCAACGAGCCATCCCCCAGCTCTCTAGCACCAACGGCTGCGGAGATACGCCAGCTTAAACCTGGTGGCGAAAGAACAGGGAAATTTTTACTCACATCATTTTGACACAGGTACAGGCCATATCAGCCTGGAGGAATGGGATTCACCCCGACCCCAGGCACCTCAGGTCGGCCACACTAGTCCCCCCCACCCGCGGTCACATCCCTGGAGGTCAGGCTTTGGTACTTTCTAAATTTTCAGCACTTTTCTTATGTTTTGTGTGATTTTAAATGATATTCTCACGCCCATATCTCGGTCACCGTATATCCGATCTGCCCCAAATTTTGCACCTGACCTCGGGAGAAGGTCCCGGACCCGATGCCACCAGCCACAGTCCCGTACACCCGACGGCCGCGGAGATACGCCCACTTAACCCCTGGGTGTTGTGCGCCGCTCACCCCGGCCCGGAGGCACCCACCCCTGGGAATCCTAGAGGCGCTTCCTGACGGGCCCAGGACGAATCCAACGAGACCACAGCCAGCTCTCTAGCCTTAAGGGCCGCGGAGTTAGGTGGGCTCGAACCCCGGGACGTTGCGCGCCGCCTAGCGGCCGCGCCGAGCGCCCCACCCCCGGCAAACCTAGACTCGCTTCTTCAGGGCCCCGAGACGCATCCAAAGACACCTGCCCCAGCGTTCTAGCCCCAAGGGCCGCGGAGATATGTCCGCAAAGTTCCAGGAGCTCACACACCTGTGCGTTGCGCGCCGCCTACTGGCCCCGACGAGCGGCCCATCCCCGAATGACGTAACGTCTCTCGTAGGGCTGCCCGAGACGTATCCAAGGAGCCTTCCCCCAGCTTTCTAGCCCAGACGGCTGCGGAGATATCCCGAAAAGAGCACCGAGAGCTTGTTAGCCGATAGGGGGCGCCCCGAGCGCCTCACCTCCGCGACACCTTGATGCGCTTCCCGAGGCTGCGGGGCCGAATCCAACGAGCCATCCCCCAGCTCTCTAGCACCAACGGCTGCGGAGATACGCCAGCTTAAACCTGGTGGCGAAAGAACAGGGAAATTTTTACTCACATCATTTTGACACAGGTACAGGCCATATCAGCCTGGAGGAATGGGATTCACCCCGACCCCAGGCACCTCAGGTCGGCCACACTAGTCCCCCCCACCCGCGGTCACATCCCCGGAGGTCAGGCTTTGGTACTATCTAAATTTTCAGCACTTTTCTTATGTTTTGTGTGATTTTAAATGATATTCTCACGCCCATATCTCGGTCACCGTATATCCGATCTGCCCCAAATTTTGCACCTGACCTCGGGAGAAGGTCCCGGACCCGATGCCACCAGCCACAGTCCCGTACACCCGACGGCCGCGGAGATACGCCCACTTAACCCCTGGGTGTTGTGCGCCGCTCACCCCGGCCCGGAGGCACCCACCCCTGGGAATCCTAGAGGCGCTTCCTGACGGGCCCAGGTCGAATCCAACGAGACCACAGCCAGCTCTCTAGCCTTAAGGGCCGCGGAGTTAGGTGGGCTCGAACCCCGGGACGTTGCGCGCCGCCTAGCGGCCGCGCCGAGCGCCCCACCCCCGGCAAACCTAGACTCGCTTCTTCAGGGCCCCGAGACGCATCCAAAGACACCTGCCCCAGCGTTCTAGCCCCAAGGGCCGCGGAGATATGTCCGCAAAGTTCCAGGAGCTCACACACCTGTGCGTTGCGCGCCGCCTACTGGCCCCGACGAGCGGCCCATCCCCGAATGACGTAACGCCTCTCGTAGGGCTGCCCGAGACGTATCCAAGGAGCCTTCCCCCAGCTTTCTAGCCCAGACGGCTGCGGAGATATCCCGAAAAGAGCACCGAGAGCTTGTTAGCCGATAGGGGGCGCCCCGAGCGCCTCACCTCCGCGACACCTTGATGCGCTTCCCGAGGCTGCGGGGCCGAATCCAACGAGCCATCCCCCAGCTCTCTAGCACCAACGGCTGCGGAGATACGCCAGCTTAAACCTGGTGGCGAAAGAACAGGGAAATTTTTACTCACATCATTTTGACACAGGTACAGGCCATATCAGCCTGGAGGAATGGGATTCACCCCGACCCCAGGCACCTCAGGTCGGCCACACTAGTCCCCCCCACCCGCGGTCACATCCCTGGAGGTCAGGCTTTGGTACTTTCTAAATTTTCAGCACTTTTCTTATGTTTTGTGTGATTTTAAATGATATTCTCACGCCCATATCTCGGTCACCGTATATCCGATCTGCCCCAAATTTTGCACCTGACCTCGGGAGAAGGTCCCGGACCCGATGCCACCAGCCACAGTCCCGTACACCCGACGGCCGCGGAGATACGCCCACTTAACCCCTGGGTGTTGTGCGCCGCTCACCCCGGCCCGGAGGCACCCACCCCTGGGAATCCTAGAGGCGCTTCCTGACGGGCCCAGGACGAATCCAACGAGACCTCAGCCAGCTCTCTAGCCTTAAGGGCCGCGGAGTTAGGTGGGCTCGAACCCCGGGACGTTGCGCGCCGCCTAGCGGCCGCGCCGAGCGCCCCACCCCCGGCAAACCTAGACTCGCTTCTTCAGGGCCCCGAGACGCATCCAAAGACACCTGCCCCAGCGTTCTAGCCCCAAGGGCCGCGGAGATATGTCCGCAAAGTTCCAGGAGCTCACACACCTGTGCGTTGCGCGCCGCCTACTGGCCCCGACGAGCGGCCCATCCCCGAATGACGTAACGTCTCTCGTAGGGCTGCCCGAGACGTATCCAAGGAGCCTTCCCCCAGCTTTCTAGCCCAGACGGCTGCGGAGATATCCCGAAAAGAGCACCGAGAGCTTGTTAGCCGATAGGGGGCGCCCCGAGCGCCTCACCTCCGCGACACCTTGATGCGCTTCCCGAGGCTGCGGGGCCGAATCCAACGAGCCATCCCCCAGCTCTCTAGCACCAACGGCTGCGGAGATACGCCAGCTTAAACCTGGTGGCGAAAAAACAGGGAAATTTTTACTCACATCATTTTGACACAGGTACAGGCCATATCAGCCTGGAGGAATGGGATTCACCCCGACCCCAGGCACCTCAGGTCGGCCACACTAGTCCCCCCCACCCGCGGTCACATCCCCGGAGGTCAGGCTTTGGTACTTTCTAAATTTTCAGCACTTTTCTTATGTTTTGTGTGATTTTAAATGATATTCTCACGCCCATATCTCGGTCACCGTATATCCGATCTGCCCCAAATTTTGCACCTGACCTCGGGAGAAGGTCCCGGACCCGATGCCACCAGCCACAGTCCCGTAGACCCGACGGCCGCGGAGATACGCCCACTTAACCCCTGGGTGTTGTGCGCCGCTCACCCCGGCCCGGAGGCACCCACCCCTGGGAATCCTAGAGGCGCTTCCTGACGGGCCCAGGACGAATCCAACGAGACCTCAGCCAGCTCTCTAGCCTTAAGGGCCGCGGAGTTAGGTGGGCTCGAACCCCGGGACGTTGCGCGCCGCCTAGCGGCCGCGCCGAGCGCCCCACCCCCGGCAAACCTAGACTCGCTTCTTCAGGGCCCCGAGACGCATCCAAAGACACCTGCCCCAGCGTTCTAGCCCCAAGGGCCGCGGAGATATGTCCGCAAAGTTCCAGGAGCTCACACACCTGTGCGTTGCGCGCCGCCTACTGGCCCCGACGAGCGGCCCATCCCCGAATGACGTAACGCCTCTCGTAGGGCTGCCTGAGACGTATCCAAGGAGCCTTCCCCCAGCTTTCTAGCCCAGACGGCTGCGGAGATATCCCGAAAAGAGCACCGAGAGCTTGTTAGCCGATAGGGGGCGCCCCGAGCGCCTCGCCTCCGCGACACCTTGATGCGCTTCCCGAGGCTGCGGGGCCGAATCCAACGAGCCATCCCCCAGCTCTCTAGCACCAACGGCTGCGGAGATACGCCAGCTTAAACCTGGTGGCGAAAGAACAGGGAAATTTTTACTCACATCATTTTGACACAGGTACAGGCCATATCAGCCTGGAGGAATGGGATTCACCCCGACCCCAGGCACCTCAGGTCGGCCACACTAGTCCCCCCCACCCGCGGTCACATCCCTGGAGGTCAGGCTTTGGTACTTTCTAAATTTTCAGCACTTTTCTTATGTTTTGTGTGATTTTAAATGATATTCTCACGCCCATATCTCGGTCACCGTATATCCGATCTGCCCCAAATTTTGCACCTGACCTCGGGAGAAGGTCCCGGACCCGATGCCACCAGCCACAGTCCCGTACACCCGACGGCCGCGGAGATACGCCCACTTAACCCCTGGGTGTTGTGCGCCGCTCACCCCGGCCCGGAGGCACCCACCCCTGGGAATCCTAGAGGCGCTTCCTGACGGGCCCAGGACGAATCCAACGAGACCTCAGCCAGCTCTCTAGCCTTAAGGGCCGCGGAGTTAGGTGGGCTCGAACCCCGGGACGTTGCGCGCCGCCTAGCGGCCGCGCCGAGCGCCCCACCCCCGGCAAACCTAGACTCGCTTCTTCAGGGCCCCGAGACGCATCCAAAGACACCTGCCCCAGCGTTCTAGCCCCAAGGGCCGCGGAGATATGTCCGCAAAGTTCCAGGAGCTCACACACCTGTGCGTTGCGCGCCGCCTACTGGCCCCGACGAGCGGCCCATCCCCGAATGACGTAACGTCTCTCGTAGGGCTGCCCGAGACGTATCCAAGGAGCCTTCCCCCAGCTTTCTAGCCCAGACGGCTGCGGAGATATCCCGAAAAGAGCACCGAGAGCTTGTTAGCCGATAGGGGGCGCCCCGAGCGCCTCACCTCCGCGACACCTTGATGCGCTTCCCGAGGCTGCGGGGCCGAATCCAACGAGCCATCCCCCAGCTCTCTAGCACCAACGGCTGCGGAGATACGCCAGCTTAAACCTGGTGGCGAAAGAACAGGGAAATTTTTACTCACATCATTTTGACACAGGTACAGGCCATATCAGCCTGGAGGAATGGGATTCACCCCGACCCCAGGCACCTCAGGTCGGCCACACTAGTCCCCCCCACCCGCGGTCACATCCCCGGAGGTCAGGCTTTGGTACTATCTAAATTTTCAGCACTTTTCTTATGTTTTGTGTGATTTTAAATGATATTCTCACGCCCATATCTCGGTCACCGTATATCCGATCTGCCCCAAATTTTGCACCTGACCTCGGGAGAAGGTCCCGGACCCGATGCCACCAGCCACAGTCCCGTACACCCGACGGCCGCGGAGATACGCCCACTTAACCCCTGGGTGTTGTGCGCCGCTCACCCCGGCCCGGAGGCACCCACCCCTGGGAATCCTAGAGGCGCTTCCTGACGGGCCCAGGACGAATCCAACGAGACCACAGCCAGCTCTCTAGCCTTAAGGGCCGCGGAGTTAGGTGGGCTCGAACCCCGGGACGTTGCGCGCCGCCTAGCGGCCGCGCCGAGCGCCCCACCCCCGGCAAACCTAGACTCGCTTCTTCAGGGCCCCGAGACGCATCCAAAGACACCTGCCCCAGCGTTCTAGCCCCAAGGGCCGCGGAGATATGTCCGCAAAGTTCCAGGAGCTCACACACCTGTGCGTTGCGCGCCGCCTACTGGCCCCGACGAGCGGCCCATCCCCGAATGACGTAACGTCTCTCGTAGGGCTGCCCGAGACGTATCCAAGGAGCCTTCCCCCAGCTTTCTAGCCCAGACGGCTGCGGAGATATCCCGAAAAGAGCACCGAGAGCTTGTTAGCCGATAGGGGGCGCCCCGAGCGCCTCACCTCCGCGACACCTTGATGCGCTTCCCGAGGCTGCGGGGCCGAATCCAACGAGCCATCCCCCAGCTCTCTAGCACCAACGGCTGCGGAGATACGCCAGCTTAAACCTGGTGGCAAAAGAACAGGGAAATTTTTACTCACATCATTTTGACACAGGTACAGGCCATATCAGCCTGGAGGAATGGGATTCACCCCGACCCCAGGCACCTCAGGTCGGCCACACTAGTCCCCCCCACCCGCGGTCACATCCCTGGAGGTCAGGCTTTGGTACTTTCTAAATTTTCAGCACTTTTCTTATGTTTTGTGTGATTTTAAATGATATTCTCACGCCCATATCTCGGTCACCGTATATCCGATCTGCCCCAAATTTTGCACCTGACCTCGGGAGAAGGTCCCGGACCCGATGCCACCAGCCACAGTCCCGTACACCCGACGGCCGCGGAGATACGCCCACTTAACCCCTGGGTGTTGTGCGCCGCTCACCCCGGCCCGGAGGCACCCACCCCTGGGAATCCTAGAGGCGCTTCCTGACGGGCCCAGGACGAATCCAACGAGACCACAGCCAGCTCTCTAGCCTTAAGGGCCGCGGAGTTAGGTGGGCTCGAACCCCGGGACGTTGCGCGCCGCCTAGCGGCCGCGCCGAGCGCCCCACCCCCGGCAAACCTAGACTCGCTTCTTCAGGGCCCCGAGACGCATCCAAAGACACCTGCCCCAGCGTTCTAGCCCCAAGGGCCGCGGAGATATGTCCGCAAAGTTCCAGGAGCTCACACACCTGTGCGTTGCGCGCCGCCTACTGGCCCCGACGAGCGGCCCATCCCCGAATGACGTAACGCCTCTCGTAGGGCTGCCCGAGACGTATCCAAGGAGCCTTCCCCCAGCTTTCTAGCCCAGACGGCTGCGGAGATATCCCGAAAAGAGCACCGAGAGCTTGTTAGCCGATAGGGGGCGCCCCGAGCGCCTCACCTCCGCGACACCTTGATGCGCTTCCCGAGGCTGCGGGGCCGAATCCAACGAGCCATCCCCCAGCTCTCTAGCACCAACGGCTGCGGAGATACGCCAGCTTAAACCTGGTGGCGAAAGAACAGGGAAATTTTTACTCACATCATTTTGACACAGGTACAGGCCATATCAGCCTGGAGGAATGGGATTCACCCCGACCCCAGGCACCTCAGGTCGGCCACACTAGTCCCCCCCACCCGCGGTCACATCCCTGGAGGTCAGGCTTTGGTACTTTCTAAATTTTCAGCACTTTTCTTATGTTTTGTGTGATTTTAAATGATATTCTCACGCCCATATCTCGGTCACCGTATATCCGATCTGCCCCAAATTTTGCACCTGACCTCGGGAGAAGGTCCCGGACCCGATGCCACCAGCCACAGTCCCGTACACCCGACGGCCGCGGAGATACGCCCACTTAACCCCTGGGTGTTGTGCGCCGCTCACCCCGGCCCGGAGGCACCCACCCCTGGGAATCCTAGAGGCGCTTCCTGACGGGCCCAGGACGAATCCAACGAGACCTCAGCCAGCTCTCTAGCCTTAAGGGCCGCGGAGTTAGGTGGGCTCGAACCCCGGGACGTTGCGCGCCGCCTAGCGGCCGCGCCGAGCGCCCCACCCCCGGCAAACCTAGACTCGCTTCTTCAGGGCCCCGAGACGCATCCAAAGACACCTGCCCCAGCGTTCTAGCCCCAAGGGCCGCGGAGATATGTCCGCAAAGTTCCAGGAGCTCACACACCTGTGCGTTGCGCGCCGCCTACTGGACCCGACGAGCGGCCCATCCCCGAATGACATAACGCCTCTCGTAGGGCTGCCCGAGACGTATCCAAGGAGCCTTCCCCCAGCTTTCTAGCCCAGACGGCTGCGGAGATATCCCGAAAAGAGCACCGAGAGCTTGTTAGCCGATAGGGGGCGCCCCGAGCGCCTCACCTCCGCGACACCTTGATGCGCTTCCCGAGGCTGCGGGGCCGAATCCAACGAGCCATCCCCCAGCTCTCTAGCACCAACGGCTGCGGAGATACGCCAGCTTAAACCTGGTGGCGAAAGAACAGGGAAATTTTTACTCACATCATTTTGACACAGGTATAGGCCATATCAGCCTGGAGGAATGGGATTCACCCCGACCCCAGGCACCTCAGGTCGGCCACACTAGTCCCCCCCACCCGCGGTCACATCCCCGGAGGTCAGGCTTTGGTACTTTCTAAATTTTCAGCACTTTTCTTATGTTTTGTGTGATTTTAAATGATATTCTCACGCCCATATCTCGGTCACCGTATATCCGATCTGCCCCAAATTTTGCACCTGACCTCGGGAGAAGGTCCCGGACCCGATGCCACCAGCCACAGTCCCGTACACCCGACGGCCGCGGAGATACGCCCACTTAACCCCTGGGTGTTGTGCGCCGCTCACCCCGGCCCGGAGGCACCCACCCCTGGGAATCCTAGAGGCGCTTCCTGACGGGCCCAGGACGAATCCAACGAGACCACAGCCAGCTCTCTAGCCTTAAGGGCCGCGGAGTTAGGTGGGCTCGAACCCCGGGACGTTGCGCGCCGCCTAGCGGCCGCGCCGAGCGCCCCACCCCCGGCAAACCTAGACTCGCTTCTTCAGGGCCCCGAGACGCATCCAAAGACACCTGCCCCAGCGTTCTAGCCCCAAGGGCCGCGGAGATATGTCCGCAAAGTTCCAGGAGCTCACACACCTGTGCGTTGCGCGCCGCCTACTGGCCCCGACGAGCGGCCCATCCCCGAATGACATAACGCCTCTCGTAGGGCTGCCCGAGACGTATCCAAGGAGCCTTCCCCCAGCTTTCTAGCCCAGACGGCTGCGGAGATATCCCGAAAAGAGCACCGAGAGCTTGTTAGCCGATAGGGGGCGCCCCGAGCGCCTCACCTCCGCGACACCTTGATGCCCTTCCCGAGGCTGCGGGGCCGAATCCAACGAGCCATCCCCCAGCTCTCTAGCACCAACGGCTGCGGAGATACGCCAGCTTAAACCTGGTGGCGAAAAAACAGGGAAATTTTTACTCACATCATTTTGACACAGGTACAGGCCATATCAGCCTGGAGGAATGGGATTCACCCCGACCCCAGGCACCTCAGGTCGGCCACACTAGTCCCCCCCACCCGCGGTCACATCCCCGGAGGTCAGGCTTTGGTACTTTCTAAATTTTCAGCACTTTTCTTATGTTTTGTGTGATTTTAAATGATATTCTCACGCCCATATCTCGGTCACCGTATATCCGATCTGCCCCAAATTTTGCACCTGACCTCGGGAGAAGGTCCCGGACCCGATGCCACCAGCCACAGTCCCGTACACCCGACGGCCGCGGAGATACGCCCACTTAACCCCTGGGTGTTGTGCGCCGCTCACCCCGGCCCGGAGGCACCCACCCCTGGGAATCCTAGAGGCGCTTCCTGACGGGCCCAGGACGAATCCAACGAGACCACAGCCAGCTCTCTAGCCTTAAGGGCCGCGGAGTTAGGTGGGCTCGAACCCCGGGACGTTGCGCGCCGCCTAGCGGCCGCGCCGAGCGCCCCACCCCCGGCAAACCTAGACTCGCTTCTTCAGGGCCCCGAGACGCATCCAAAGACACCTGCCCCAGCGTTCTAGCCCCAAGGGCCGCGGAGATATGTCCGCAAAGTTCCAGGAGCTCACACACCTGTGCGTTGCGCGCCGCCTACTGGCCCCGACGAGCGGCCCATCCCCGAATGACGTAACGCCTCTCGTAGGGCTGCCTGAGACGTATCCAAGGAGCCTTCCCCCAGCTTTCTAGCCCAGACGGCTGCGGAGATATCCCGAAAAGAGCACCGAGAGCTTGTTAGCCGATAGGGGGCGCCCCGAGCGCCTCACCTCCGCGACACCTTGATGCGCTTCCCGAGGCTGCGGGGCCGAATCCAACGAGCCATCCCCCAGCTCTCTAGCACCAACGGCTGCGGAGATACGCCAGCTTAAACCTGGTGGCAAAAGAACAGGGAAATTTTTACTCACATCATTTTGACACAGGTACAGGCCATATCAGCCTGGAGGAATGGGATTCACCCCGACCCCAGGCACCTCAGGTCGGCCACACTAGTCCCCCCCACCCGCGGTCACATCCCTGGAGGTCAGGCTTTGGTACTTTCTAAATTTTCAGCACTTTTCTTATGTTTTGTGTGATTTTAAATGATATTCTCACGCCCATATCTCGGTCACCGTATATCCGATCTGCCCCAAATTTTGCACCTGACCTCGGGAGAAGGTCCCGGACCCGATGCCACCAGCCACAGTCCCGTACACCCGACGGCCGCGGAGATACGCCCACTTAACCCCTGGGTGTTGTGCGCCGCTCACCCCGGCCCGGAGGCACCCACCCCTGGGAATCCTAGAGGCGCTTCCTGACGGGCCCAGGACGAATCCAACGAGACCACAGCCAGCTCTCTAGCCTTAAGGGCCGCGGAGTTAGGTGGGCTCGAACCCCGGGACGTTGCGCGCCGCCTAGCGGCCGCGCCGAGCGCCCCACCCCCGGCAAACCTAGACTCGCTTCTTCAGGGCCCCGAGACGCATCCAAAGACACCTGCCCCAGCGTTCTAGCCCCAAGGGCCGCGGAGATATGTCCGCAAAGTTCCAGGAGCTCACACACCTGTGCGTTGCGCGCCGCCTACTGGCCCCGACGAGCGGCCCATCCCCGAATGACGTAACGCCTCTCGTAGGGCTGCCCGAGACGTATCCAAGGAGCCTTCCCCCAGCTTTCTAGCCCAGACGGCTGCGGAGATATCCCGAAAAGAGCACCGAGAGCTTGTTAGCCGATAGGGGGCGCCCCGAGCGCCTCACCTCCGCGACACCTTGATGCGCTTCCCGAGGCTGCGGGGCCGAATCCAACGAGCCATCCCCCAGCTCTCTAGCACCAACGGCTGCGGAGATACGCCAGCTTAAACCTGGTGGCGAAAGAACAGGGAAATTTTTACTCACATCATTTTGACACAGGTACAGGCCATATCAGCCTGGAGGAATGGGATTCACCCCGACCCCAGGCACCTCAGGTCGGCCACACTAGTCCCCCCCACCCGCGGTCACATCCCCGGAGGTCAGGCTTTGGTACTATCTAAATTTTCAGCACTTTTCTTATGTTTTGTGTGATTTTAAATGATATTCTCACGCCCATATCTCGGTCACCGTATATCCGATCTGCCCCAAATTTTGCACCTGACCTCGGGAGAAGGTCCCGGACCCGATGCCACCAGCCACAGTCCCGTACACCCGACGGCCGCGGAGATACGCCCACTTAACCCCTGGGTGTTGTGCGCCGCTCACCCCGGCCCGGAGGCACCCACCCCTGGGAATCCTAGAGGCGCTTCCTGACGGGCCCAGGACGAATCCAACGAGACCTCAGCCAGCTCTCTAGCCTTAAGGGCCGCGGAGTTAGGTGGGCTCGAACCCCGGGACGTTGCGCGCCGCCTAGCGGCCGCGCCGAGCGCCCCACCCCCGGCAAACCTAGACTCGCTTCTTCAGGGCCCCGAGACGCATCCAAAGACACCTGCCCCAGCGTTCTAGCCCCAAGGGCCGCGGAGATATGTCCGCAAAGTTCCAGGAGCTCACACACCTGTGCGTTGCGCGCCGCCTACTGGCCCCGACGAGCGGCCCATCCCCGAATGACGTAACGCCTCTCGTAGGGCTGCCTGAGACGTATCCAAGGAGCCTTCCCCCAGCTTTCTAGCCCAGACGGCTGCGGAGATATCCCGAAAAGAGCACCGAGAGCTTGTTAGCCGATAGGGGGCGCCCCGAGCGCCTCACCTCCGCGACACCTTGATGCGCTTCCCGAGGCTGCGGGGCCGAATCCAACGAGCCATCCCCCAGCTCTCTAGCACCAACGGCTGCGGAGATACGCCAGCTTAAACCTGGTGGCAAAAGAACAGGGAAATTTTTACTCACATCATTTTGACACAGGTACAGGCCATATCAGCCTGGAGGAATGGGATTCACCCCGACCCCAGGCACCTCAGGTCGGCCACACTAGTCCCCCCCACCCGCGGTCACATCCCTGGAGGTCAGGCTTTGGTACTTTCTAAATTTTCAGCACTTTTCTTATGTTTTGTGTGATTTTAAATGATATTCTCACGCCCATATCTCGGTCACCGTATATCCGATCTGCCCCAAATTTTGCACCTGACCTCGGGAGAAGGTCCCGGACCCGATGCCACCAGCCACAGTCCCGTACACCCGACGGCCGCGGAGATACGCCCACTTAACCCCTGGGTGTTGTGCGCCGCTCACCCCGGCCCGGAGGCACCCACCCCTGGGAATCCTAGAGGCGCTTCCTGACGGGCCCAGGACGAATCCAACGAGACCTCAGCCAGCTCTCTAGCCTTAAGGGCCGCGGAGTTAGGTGGGCTCGAACCCCGGGACGTTGCGCGCCGCCTAGCGGCCGCGCCGAGCGCCCCACCCCCGGCAAACCTAGACTCGCTTCTTCAGGGCCCCGAGACGCATCCAAAGACACCTGCCCCAGCGTTCTAGCCCCAAGGGCCGCGGAGATATGTCCGCAAAGTTCCAGGAGCTCACACACCTGTGCGTTGCGCGCCGCCTACTGGCCCCGACGAGCGGCCCATCCCCGAATGACGTAACGCCTCTCGTAGGGCTGCCCGAGACGTATCCAAGGAGCCTTCCCCCAGCTTTCTAGCCCAGACGGCTGCGGAGATATCCCGAAAAGAGCACCGAGAGCTTGTTAGCCGATAGGGGGCGCCCCGAGCGCCTCACCTCCGCGACACCTTGATGCGCTTCCCGAGGCTGCGGGGCCGAATCCAACGAGCCATCCCCCAGCTCTCTAGCACCAACGGCTGCGGAGATACGCCAGCTTAAACCTGGTGGCGAAAGAACAGGGAAATTTTTACTCACATCATTTTGACACAGGTACAGGCCATATCAGCCTGGAGGAATGGGATTCACCCCGACCCCAGGCACCTCAGGTCGGCCACACTAGTCCCCCCCACCCGCGGTCACATCCCTGGAGGTCAGGCTTTGGTACTTTCTAAATTTTCAGCACTTTTCTTATGTTTTGTGTGATTTTAAATGATATTCTCACGCCCATATCTCGGTCACCGTATATCCGATCTGCCCCAAATTTTGCACCTGACCTCGGGAGAAGGTCCCGGACCCGATGCCACCAGCCACAGTCCCGTACACCCGACGGCCGCGGAGATACGCCCACTTAACCCCTGGGTGTTGTGCGCCGCTCACCCCGGCCCGGAGGCACCCACCCCTGGGAATCCTAGAGGCGCTTCCTGACGGGCCCAGGACGAATCCAACGAGACCTCAGCCAGCTCTCTAGCCTTAAGGGCCGCGGAGTTAGGTGGGCTCGAACCCCGGGACGTTGCGCGCCGCCTAGCGGCCGCGCCGAGCGCCCCACCCCCGGCAAACCTAGACTCGCTTCTTCAGGGCCCCGAGACGCATCCAAAGACACCTGCCCCAGCGTTCTAGCCCCAAGGGCCGCGGAGATATGTCCGCAAAGTTCCAGGAGCTCACACACCTGTGCGTTGCGCGCCGCCTACTGGACCCGACGAGCGGCCCATCCCCGAATGACATAACGCCTCTCGTAGGGCTGCCCGAGACGTATCCAAGGAGCCTTCCCCCAGCTTTCTAGCCCAGACGGCTGCGGAGATATCCCGAAAAGAGCACCGAGAGCTTGTTAGCCGATAGGGGGCGCCCCGAGCGCCTCACCTCCGCGACACCTTGATGCGCTTCCCGAGGCTGCGGGGCCGAATCCAACGAGCCATCCCCCAGCTCTCTAGCACCAACGGCTGCGGAGATACGCCAGCTTAAACCTGGTGGCGAAAGAACAGGGAAATTTTTACTCACATCATTTTGACACAGGTATAGGCCATATCAGCCTGGAGGAATGGGATTCACCCCGACCCCAGGCACCTCAGGTCGGCCACACTAGTCCCCCCCACCCGCGGTCACATCCCCGGAGGTCAGGCTTTGGTACTTTCTAAATTTTCAGCACTTTTCTTATGTTTTGTGTGATTTTAAATGATATTCTCACGCCCATATCTCGGTCACCGTATATCCGATCTGCCCCAAATTTTGCACCTGACCTCGGGAGAAGGTCCCGGACCCGATGCCACCAGCCACAGTCCCGTACACCCGACGGCCGCGGAGATACGCCCACTTAACCCCTGGGTGTTGTGCGCCGCTCACCCCGGCCCGGAGGCACCCACCCCTGGGAATCCTAGAGGCGCTTCCTGACGGGCCCAGGACGAATCCAACGAGACCTCAGCCAGCTCTCTAGCCTTAAGGGCCGCGGAGTTAGGTGGGCTCGAACCCCGGGACGTTGCGCGCCGCCTAGCGGCCGCGCCGAGCGCCCCACCCCCGGCAAACCTAGACTCGCTTCTTCAGGGCCCCGAGACGCATCCAAAGACACCTGCCCCAGCGTTCTAGCCCCAAGGGCCGCGGAGATATGTCCGCAAAGTTCCAGGAGCTCACACACCTGTGCGTTGCGCGCCGCCTACTGGCCCCGACGAGCGGCCCATCCCCGAATGACATAACGCCTCTCGTAGGGCTGCCCGAGACGTATCCAAGGAGCCTTCCCCCAGCTTTCTAGCCCAGACGGCTGCGGAGATATCCCGAAAAGAGCACCGAGAGCTTGTTAGCCGATAGGGGGCGCCCCGAGCGCCTCACCTCCGCGACACCTTGATGCCCTTCCCGAGGCTGCGGGGCCGAATCCAACGAGCCATCCCCCAGCTCTCTAGCACCAACGGCTGCGGAGATACGCCAGCTTAAACCTGGTGGCGAAAAAACAGGGAAATTTTTACTCACATCATTTTGACACAGGTACAGGCCATATCAGCCTGGAGGAATGGGATTCACCCCGACCCCAGGCACCTCAGGTCGGCCACACTAGTCCCCCCCACCCGCGGTCACATCCCCGGAGGTCAGGCTTTGGTACTTTCTAAATTTTCAGCACTTTTCTTATGTTTTGTGTGATTTTAAATGATATTCTCACGCCCATATCTCGGTCACCGTATATCCGATCTGCCCCAAATTTTGCACCTGACCTCGGGAGAAGGTCCCGGACCCGATGCCACCAGCCACAGTCCCGTACACCCGACGGCCGCGGAGATACGCCCACTTAACCCCTGGGTGTTGTGCGCCGCTCACCCCGGCCCGGAGGCACCCACCCCTGGGAATCCTAGAGGCGCTTCCTGACGGGCCCAGGACGAATCCAACGAGACCACAGCCAGCTCTCTAGCCTTAAGGGCCGCGGAGTTAGGTGGGCTCGAACCCCGGGACGTTGCGCGCCGCCTAGCGGCCGCGCCGAGCGCCCCACCCCCGGCAAACCTAGACTCGCTTCTTCAGGGCCCCGAGACGCATCCAAAGACACCTGCCCCAGCGTTCTAGCCCCAAGGGCCGCGGAGATATGTCCGCAAAGTTCCAGGAGCTCACACACCTGTGCGTTGCGCGCCGCCTACTGGCCCCGACGAGCGGCCCATCCCCGAATGACATAACGCCTCTCGTAGGGCTGCCCGAGACGTATCCAAGGAGCCTTCCCCCAGCTTTCTAGCCCAGACGGCTGCGGAGATATCCCGAAAAGAGCACCGAGAGCTTGTTAGCCGATAGGGGGCGCCCCGAGCGCCTCACCTCCGCGACACCTTGATGCCCTTCCCGAGGCTGCGGGGCCGAATCCAACGAGCCATCCCCCAGCTCTCTAGCACCAACGGCTGCGGAGATACGCCAGCTTAAACCTGGTGGCGAAAAAACAGGGAAATTTTTACTCACATCATTTTGACACAGGTACAGGCCATATCAGCCTGGAGGAATGGGATTCACCCCGACCCCAGGCACCTCAGGTCGGCCACACTAGTCCCCCCCACCCGCGGTCACATCCCCGGAGGTCAGGCTTTGGTACTTTCTAAATTTTCAGCACTTTTCTTATGTTTTGTGTGATTTTAAATGATATTCTCACGCCCATATCTCGGTCACCGTATATCCGATCTGCCCCAAATTTTGCACCTGACCTCGGGAGAAGGTCCCGGACCCGATGCCACCAGCCACAGTCCCGTACACCCGACGGCCGCGGAGATACGCCCACTTAACCCCTGGGTGTTGTGCGCCGCTCACCCCGGCCCGGAGGCACCCACCCCTGGGAATCCTAGAGGCGCTTCCTGACGGGCCCAGGACGAATCCAACGAGACCACAGCCAGCTCTCTAGCCTTAAGGGCCGCGGAGTTAGGTGGGCTCGAACCCCGGGACGTTGCGCGCCGCCTAGCGGCCGCGCCGAGCGCCCCACCCCCGGCAAACCTAGACTCGCTTCTTCAGGGCCCCGAGACGCATCCAAAGACACCTGCCCCAGCGTTCTAGCCCCAAGGGCCGCGGAGATATGTCCGCAAAGTTCCAGGAGCTCACACACCTGTGCGTTGCGCGCCGCCTACTGGCCCCGACGAGCGGCCCATCCCCGAATGACGTAACGCCTCTCGTAGGGCTGCCTGAGACGTATCCAAGGAGCCTTCCCCCAGCTTTCTAGCCCAGACGGCTGCGGAGATATCCCGAAAAGAGCACCGAGAGCTTGTTAGCCGATAGGGGGCGCCCCGAGCGCCTCACCTCCGCGACACCTTGATGCGCTTCCCGAGGCTGCGGGGCCGAATCCAACGAGCCATCCCCCAGCTCTCTAGCACCAACGGCTGCGGAGATACGCCAGCTTAAACCTGGTGGCAAAAGAACAGGGAAATTTTTACTCACATCATTTTGACACAGGTACAGGCCATATCAGCCTGGAGGAATGGGATTCACCCCGACCCCAGGCACCTCAGGTCGGCCACACTAGTCCCCCCCACCCGCGGTCACATCCCTGGAGGTCAGGCTTTGGTACTTTCTAAATTTTCAGCACTTTTCTTATGTTTTGTGTGATTTTAAATGATATTCTCACGCCCATATCTCGGTCACCGTATATCCGATCTGCCCCAAATTTTGCACCTGACCTCGGGAGAAGGTCCCGGACCCGATGCCACCAGCCACAGTCCCGTACACCCGACGGCCGCGGAGATACGCCCACTTAACCCCTGGGTGTTGTGCGCCGCTCACCCCGGCCCGGAGGCACCCACCCCTGGGAATCCTAGAGGCGCTTCCTGACGGGCCCAGGACGAATCCAACGAGACCACAGCCAGCTCTCTAGCCTTAAGGGCCGCGGAGTTAGGTGGGCTCGAACCCCGGGACGTTGCGCGCCGCCTAGCGGCCGCGCCGAGCGCCCCACCCCCGGCAAACCTAGACTCGCTTCTTCAGGGCCCCGAGACGCATCCAAAGACACCTGCCCCAGCGTTCTAGCCCCAAGGGCCGCGGAGATATGTCCGCAAAGTTCCAGGAGCTCACACACCTGTGCGTTGCGCGCCGCCTACTGGCCCCGACGAGCGGCCCATCCCCGAATGACGTAACGCCTCTCGTAGGGCTGCCCGAGACGTATCCAAGGAGCCTTCCCCCAGCTTTCTAGCCCAGACGGCTGCGGAGATATCCCGAAAAGAGCACCGAGAGCTTGTTAGCCGATAGGGGGCGCCCCGAGCGCCTCACCTCCGCGACACCTTGATGCGCTTCCCGAGGCTGCGGGGCCGAATCCAACGAGCCATCCCCCAGCTCTCTAGCACCAACGGCTGCGGAGATACGCCAGCTTAAACCTGGTGGCGAAAGAACAGGGAAATTTTTACTCACATCATTTTGACACAGGTACAGGCCATATCAGCCTGGAGGAATGGGATTCACCCCGACCCCAGGCACCTCAGGTCGGCCACACTAGTCCCCCCCACCCGCGGTCACATCCCCGGAGGTCAGGCTTTGGTACTATCTAAATTTTCAGCACTTTTCTTATGTTTTGTGTGATTTTAAATGATATTCTCACGCCCATATCTCGGTCACCGTATATCCGATCTGCCCCAAATTTTGCACCTGACCTCGGGAGAAGGTCCCGGACCCGATGCCACCAGCCACAGTCCCGTACACCCGACGGCCGCGGAGATACGCCCACTTAACCCCTGGGTGTTGTGCGCCGCTCACCCCGGCCCGGAGGCACCCACCCCTGGGAATCCTAGAGGCGCTTCCTGACGGGCCCAGGACGAATCCAACGAGACCTCAGCCAGCTCTCTAGCCTTAAGGGCCGCGGAGTTAGGTGGGCTCGAACCCCGGGACGTTGCGCGCCGCCTAGCGGCCGCGCCGAGCGCCCCACCCCCGGCAAACCTAGACTCGCTTCTTCAGGGCCCCGAGACGCATCCAAAGACACCTGCCCCAGCGTTCTAGCCCCAAGGGCCGCGGAGATATGTCCGCAAAGTTCCAGGAGCTCACACACCTGTGCGTTGCGCGCCGCCTACTGGCCCCGACGAGCGGCCCATCCCCGAATGACGTAACGCCTCTCGTAGGGCTGCCTGAGACGTATCCAAGGAGCCTTCCCCCAGCTTTCTAGCCCAGACGGCTGCGGAGATATCCCGAAAAGAGCACCGAGAGCTTGTTAGCCGATAGGGGGCGCCCCGAGCGCCTCACCTCCGCGACACCTTGATGCGCTTCCCGAGGCTGCGGGGCCGAATCCAACGAGCCATCCCCCAGCTCTCTAGCACCAACGGCTGCGGAGATACGCCAGCTTAAACCTGGTGGCAAAAGAACAGGGAAATTTTTACTCACATCATTTTGACACAGGTACAGGCCATATCAGCCTGGAGGAATGGGATTCACCCCGACCCCAGGCACCTCAGGTCGGCCACACTAGTCCCCCCCACCCGCGGTCACATCCCTGGAGGTCAGGCTTTGGTACTTTCTAAATTTTCAGCACTTTTCTTATGTTTTGTGTGATTTTAAATGATATTCTCACGCCCATATCTCGGTCACCGTATATCCGATCTGCCCCAAATTTTGCACCTGACCTCGGGAGAAGGTCCCGGACCCGATGCCACCAGCCACAGTCCCGTACACCCGACGGCCGCGGAGATACGCCCACTTAACCCCTGGGTGTTGTGCGCCGCTCACCCCGGCCCGGAGGCACCCACCCCTGGGAATCCTAGAGGCGCTTCCTGACGGGCCCAGGACGAATCCAACGAGACCACAGCCAGCTCTCTAGCCTTAAGGGCCGCGGAGTTAGGTGGGCTCGAACCCCGGGACGTTGCGCGCCGCCTAGCGGCCGCGCCGAGCGCCCCACCCCCGGCAAACCTAGACTCGCTTCTTCAGGGCCCCGAGACGCATCCAAAGACACCTGCCCCAGCGTTCTAGCCCCAAGGGCCGCGGAGATATGTCCGCAAAGTTCCAGGAGCTCACACACCTGTGCGTTGCGCGCCGCCTACTGGCCCCGACGAGCGGCCCATCCCCGAATGACGTAACGCCTCTCGTAGGGCTGCCCGAGACGTATCCAAGGAGCCTTCCCCCAGCTTTCTAGCCCAGACGGCTGCGGAGATATCCCGAAAAGAGCACCGAGAGCTTGTTAGCCGATAGGGGGCGCCCCGAGCGCCTCACCTCCGCGACACCTTGATGCGCTTCCCGAGGCTGCGGGGCCGAATCCAACGAGCCATCCCCCAGCTCTCTAGCACCAACGGCTGCGGAGATACGCCAGCTTAAACCTGGTGGCGAAAGAACAGGGAAATTTTTACTCACATCATTTTGACACAGGTACAGGCCATATCAGCCTGGAGGAATGGGATTCACCCCGACCCCAGGCACCTCAGGTCGGCCACACTAGTCCCCCCCACCCGCGGTCACATCCCTGGAGGTCAGGCTTTGGTACTTTCTAAATTTTCAGCACTTTTCTTATGTTTTGTGTGATTTTAAATGATATTCTCACGCCCATATCTCGGTCACCGTATATCCGATCTGCCCCAAATTTTGCACCTGACCTCGGGAGAAGGTCCCGGACCCGATGCCACCAGCCACAGTCCCGTACACCCGACGGCCGCGGAGATACGCCCACTTAACCCCTGGGTGTTGTGCGCCGCTCACCCCGGCCCGGAGGCACCCACCCCTGGGAATCCTAGAGGCGCTTCCTGACGGGCCCAGGACGAATCCAACGAGACCACAGCCAGCTCTCTAGCCTTAAGGGCCGCGGAGTTAGGTGGGCTCGAACCCCGGGACGTTGCGCGCCGCCTAGCGGCCGCGCCGAGCGCCCCACCCCCGGCAAACCTAGACTCGCTTCTTCAGGGCCCCGAGACGCATCCAAAGACACCTGCCCCAGCGTTCTAGCCCCAAGGGCCGCGGAGATATGTCCGCAAAGTTCCAGGAGCTCACACACCTGTGCGTTGCGCGCCGCCTACTGGCCCCGACGAGCGGCCCATCCCCGAATGACGTAACGCCTCTCGTAGGGCTGCCCGAGACGTATCCAAGGAGCCTTCCCCCAGCTTTCTAGCCCAGACGGCTGCGGAGATATCCCGAAAAGAGCACCGAGAGCTTGTTAGCCGATAGGGGGCGCCCCGAGCGCCTCACCTCCGCGACACCTTGATGCGCTTCCCGAGGCTGCGGGGCCGAATCCAACGAGCCATCCCCCAGCTCTCTAGCACCAACGGCTGCGGAGATACGCCAGCTTAAACCTGGTGGCGAAAGAACAGGGAAATTTTTACTCACATCATTTTGACACAGGTACAGGCCATATCAGCCTGGAGGAATGGGATTCACCCCGACCCCAGGCACCTCAGGTCGGCCACACTAGTCCCCCCCACCCGCGGTCACATCCCTGGAGGTCAGGCTTTGGTACTTTCTAAATTTTCAGCACTTTTCTTATGTTTTGTGTGATTTTAAATGATATTCTCACGCCCATATCTCGGTCACCGTATATCCGATCTGCCCCAAATTTTGCACCTGACCTCGGGAGAAGGTCCCGGACCCGATGCCACCAGCCACAGTCCCGTAGACCCGACGGCCGCGGAGATACGCCCACTTAACCCCTGGGTGTTGTGCGCCGCTCACCCCGGCCCGGAGGCACCCACCCCTGGGAATCCTAGAGGCGCTTCCTGACGGGCCCAGGACGAATCCAACGAGACCTCAGCCAGCTCTCTAGCCTTAAGGGCCGCGGAGTTAGGTGGGCTCGAACCCCGGGACGTTGCGCGCCGCCTAGCGGCCGCGCCGAGCGCCCCACCCCCGGCAAACCTAGACTCGCTTCTTCAGGGCCCCGAGACGCATCCAAAGACACCTGCCCCAGCGTTCTAGCCCCAAGGGCCGCGGAGATATGTCCGCAAAGTTCCAGGAGCTCACACACCTGTGCGTTGCGCGCCGCCTACTGGCCCCGACGAGCGGCCCATCCCCGAATGACGTAACGCCTCTCGTAGGGCTGCCCGAGACGTATCCAAGGAGCCTTCCCCCAGCTTTCTAGCCCAGACGGCTGCGGAGATATCCCGAAAAGAGCACCGAGAGCTTGTTAGCCGATAGGGGGCGCCCCGAGCGCCTCGCCTCCGCGACACCTTGATGCGCTTCCCGAGGCTGCGGGGCCGAATCCAACGAGCCATCCCCCAGCTCTCTAGCACCAACGGCTGCGGAGATACGCCAGCTTAAACCTGGTGGCGAAAGAACAGGGAAATTTTTACTCACATCATTTTGACACAGGTACAGGCCATATCAGCCTGGAGGAATGGGATTCACCCCGACCCCAGGCACCTCAGGTCGGCCACACTAGTCCCCCCCACCCGCGGTCACATCCCTGGAGGTCAGGCTTTGGTACTTTCTAAATTTTCAGCACTTTTCTTATGTTTTGTGTGATTTTAAATGATATTCTCACGCCCATATCTCGGTCACCGTATATCCGATCTGCCCCAAATTTTGCACCTGACCTCGGGAGAAGGTCCCGGACCCGATGCCACCAGCCACAGTCCCGTACACCCGACGGCCGCGGAGATACGCCCACTTAACCCCTGGGTGTTGTGCGCCGCTCACCCCGGCCCGGAGGCACCCACCCCTGGGAATCCTAGAGGCGCTTCCTGACGGGCCCAGGACGAATCCAACGAGACCTCAGCCAGCTCTCTAGCCTTAAGGGCCGCGGAGTTAGGTGGGCTCGAACCCCGGGACGTTGCGCGCCGCCTAGCGGCCGCGCCGAGCGCCCCACCCCCGGCAAACCTAGACTCGCTTCTTCAGGGCCCCGAGACGCATCCAAAGACACCTGCCCCAGCGTTCTAGCCCCAAGGGCCGCGGAGATATGTCCGCAAAGTTCCAGGAGCTCACACACCTGTGCGTTGCGCGCCGCCTACTGGCCCCGACGAGCGGCCCATCCCCGAATGACGTAACGTCTCTCGTAGGGCTGCCCGAGACGTATCCAAGGAGCCTTCCCCCAGCTTTCTAGCCCAGACGGCTGCGGAGATATCCCGAAAAGAGCACCGAGAGCTTGTTAGCCGATAGGGGGCGCCCCGAGCGCCTCACCTCCGCGACACCTTGATGCGCTTCCCGAGGCTGCGGGGCCGAATCCAACGAGCCATCCCCCAGCTCTCTAGCACCAACGGCTGCGGAGATACGCCAGCTTAAACCTGGTGGCGAAAGAACAGGGAAATTTTTACTCACATCATTTTGACACAGGTACAGGCCATATCAGCCTGGAGGAATGGGATTCACCCCGACCCCAGGCACCTCAGGTCGGCCACACTAGTCCCCCCCACCCGCGGTCACATCCCTGGAGGTCAGGCTTTGGTACTTTCTAAATTTTCAGCACTTTTCTTATGTTTTGTGTGATTTTAAATGATATTCTCACGCCCATATCTCGGTCACCGTATATCCGATCTGCCCCAAATTTTGCACCTGACCTCGGGAGAAGGTCCCGGACCCGATGCCACCAGCCACAGTCCCGTACACCCGACGGCCGCGGAGATACGCCCACTTAACCCCTGGGTGTTGTGCGCCGCTCACCCCGGCCCGGAGGCACCCACCCCTGGGAATCCTAGAGGCGCTTCCTGACGGGCCCAGGACGAATCCAACGAGACCTCAGCCAGCTCTCTAGCCTTAAGGGCCGCGGAGTTAGGTGGGCTCGAACCCCGGGACGTTGCGCGCCGCCTAGCGGCCGCGCCGAGCGCCCCACCCCCGGCAAACCTAGACTCGCTTCTTCAGGGCCCCGAGACGCATCCAAAGACACCTGCCCCAGCGTTCTAGCCCCAAGGGCCGCGGAGATATGTCCGCAAAGTTCCAGGAGCTCACACACCTGTGCGTTGCGCGCCGCCTACTGGCCCCGACGAGCGGCCCATCCCCGAATGACGTAACGTCTCTCGTAGGGCTGCCCGAGACGTATCCAAGGAGCCTTCCCCCAGCTTTCTAGCCCAGACGGCTGCGGAGATATCCCGAAAAGAGCACCGAGAGCTTGTTAGCCGATAGGGGGCGCCCCGAGCGCCTCACCTCCGCGACACCTTGATGCGCTTCCCGAGGCTGCGGGGCCGAATCCAACGAGCCATCCCCCAGCTCTCTAGCACCAACGGCTGCGGAGATACGCCAGCTTAAACCTGGTGGCGAAAGAACAGGGAAATTTTTACTCACATCATTTTGACACAGGTACAGGCCATATCAGCCTGGAGGAATGGGATTCACCCCGACCCCAGGCACCTCAGGTCGGCCACACTAGTCCCCCCCACCCGCGGTCACATCCCCGGAGGTCAGGCTTTGGTACTATCTAAATTTTCAGCACTTTTCTTATGTTTTGTGTGATTTTAAATGATATTCTCACGCCCATATCTCGGTCACCGTATATCCGATCTGCCCCAAATTTTGCACCTGACCTCGGGAGAAGGTCCCGGACCCGATGCCACCAGCCACAGTCCCGTACACCCGACGGCCGCGGAGATACGCCCACTTAACCCCTGGGTGTTGTGCGCCGCTCACCCCGGCCCGGAGGCACCCACCCCTGGGAATCCTAGAGGCGCTTCCTGACGGGCCCAGGACGAATCCAACGAGACCTCAGCCAGCTCTCTAGCCTTAAGGGCCGCGGAGTTAGGTGGGCTCGAACCCCGGGACGTTGCGCGCCGCCTAGCGGCCGCGCCGAGCGCCCCACCCCCGGCAAACCTAGACTCGCTTCTTCAGGGCCCCGAGACGCATCCAAAGACACCTGCCCCAGCGTTCTAGCCCCAAGGGCCGCGGAGATATGTCCGCAAAGTTCCAGGAGCTCACACACCTGTGCGTTGCGCGCCGCCTACTGGCCCCGACGAGCGGCCCATCCCCGAATGACGTAACGCCTCTCGTAGGGCTGCCCGAGACGTATCCAAGGAGCCTTCCCCCAGCTTTCTAGCCCAGACGGCTGCGGAGATATCCCGAAAAGAGCACCGAGAGCTTGTTAGCCGATAGGGGGCGCCCCGAGCGCCTCACCTCCGCGACACCTTGATGCGCTTCCCGAGGCTGCGGGGCCGAATCCAACGAGCCATCCCCCAGCTCTCTAGCACCAACGGCTGCGGAGATACGCCAGCTTAAACCTGGTGGCGAAAGAACAGGGAAATTTTTACTCACATCATTTTGACACAGGTACAGGCCATATCAGCCTGGAGGAATGGGATTCACCCCGACCCCAGGCACCTCAGGTCGGCCACACTAGTCCCCCCCACCCGCGGTCACATCCCCGGAGGTCAGGCTTTGGTACTATCTAAATTTTCAGCACTTTTCTTATGTTTTGTGTGATTTTAAATGATATTCTCACGCCCATATCTCGGTCACCGTATATCCGATCTGCCCCAAATTTTGCACCTGACCTCGGGAGAAGGTCCCGGACCCGATGCCACCAGCCACAGTCCCGTACACCCGACGGCCGCGGAGATACGCCCACTTAACCCCTGGGTGTTGTGCGCCGCTCACCCCGGCCCGGAGGCACCCACCCCTGGGAATCCTAGAGGCGCTTCCTGACGGGCCCAGGACGAATCCAACGAGACCTCAGCCAGCTCTCTAGCCTTAAGGGCCGCGGAGTTAGGTGGGCTCGAACCCCGGGACGTTGCGCGCCGCCTAGCGGCCGCGCCGAGCGCCCCACCCCCGGCAAACCTAGACTCGCTTCTTCAGGGCCCCGAGACGCATCCAAAGACACCTGCCCCAGCGTTCTAGCCCCAAGGGCCGCGGAGATATGTCCGCAAAGTTCCAGGAGCTCACACACCTGTGCGTTGCGCGCCGCCTACTGGCCCCGACGAGCGGCCCATCCCCGAATGACGTAACGCCTCTCGTAGGGCTGCCCGAGACGTATCCAAGGAGCCTTCCCCCAGCTTTCTAGCCCAGACGGCTGCGGAGATATCCCGAAAAGAGCACCGAGAGCTTGTTAGCCGATAGGGGGCGCCCCGAGCGCCTCACCTCCGCGACACCTTGATGCGCTTCCCGAGGCTGCGGGGCCGAATCCAACGAGCCATCCCCCAGCTCTCTAGCACCAACGGCTGCGGAGATACGCCAGCTTAAACCTGGTGGCGAAAGAACAGGGAAATTTTTACTCACATCATTTTGACACAGGTACAGGCCATATCAGCCTGGAGGAATGGGATTCACCCCGACCCCAGGCACCTCAGGTCGGCCACACTAGTCCCCCCCACCCGCGGTCACATCCCTGGAGGTCAGGCTTTGGTACTTTCTAAATTTTCAGCACTTTTCTTATGTTTTGTGTGATTTTAAATGATATTCTCACGCCCATATCTCGGTCACCGTATATCCGATCTGCCCCAAATTTTGCACCTGACCTCGGGAGAAGGTCCCGGACCCGATGCCACCAGCCACAGTCCCGTAGACCCGACGGCCGCGGAGATACGCCCACTTAACCCCTGGGTGTTGTGCGCCGCTCACCCCGGCCCGGAGGCACCCACCCCTGGGACTCCTAGAGGCGCTTCCTGACGGGCCCAGGACGAATCCAACGAGACCACAGCCAGCTCTCTAGCCTTAAGGGCCGCGGAGTTAGGTGGGCTCGAACCCCGGGACGTTGCGCGCCGCCTAGCGGCCGCGCCGAGCGCCCCACCCCCGGCAAACCTAGACTCGCTTCTTCAGGGCCCCGAGACGCATCCAAAGACACCTGCCCCAGCGTTCTAGCCCCAAGGGCCGCGGAGATATGTCCGCAAAGTTCCAGGAGCTCACACACCTGTGCGTTGCGCGCCGCCTACTGGCCCCGACGAGCGGCCCATCCCCGAATGACGTAACGCCTCTCGTAGGGCTGCCCGAGACGTATCCAAGGAGCCTTCCCCCAGCTTTCTAGCCCAGACGGCTGCGGAGATATCCCGAAAAGAGCACCGAGAGCTTGTTAGCCGATAGGGGGCGCCCCGAGCGCCTCACCTCCGCGACACCTTGATGCGCTTCCCGAGGCTGCGGGGCCGAATCCAACGAGCCATCCCCCAGCTCTCTAGCACCAACGGCTGCGGAGATACGCCAGCTTAAACCTGGTGGCGAAAGAACAGGGAAATTTTTACTCACATCATTTTGACACAGGTACAGGCCATATCAGCCTGGAGGAATGGGATTCACCCCGACCCCAGGCACCTCAGGTCGGCCACACTAGTCCCCCCCACCCGCGGTCACATCCCTGGAGGTCAGGCTTTGGTACTTTCTAAATTTTCAGCACTTTTCTTATGTTTTGTGTGATTTTAAATGATATTCTCACGCCCATATCTCGGTCACCGTATATCCGATCTGCCCCAAATTTTGCACCTGACCTCGGGAGAAGGTCCCGGACCCGATGCCACCAGCCACAGTCCCGTAGACCCGACGGCCGCGGAGATACGCCCACTTAACCCCTGGGTGTTGTGCGCCGCTCACCCCGGCCCGGAGGCACCCACCCCTGGGAATCCTAGAGGCGCTTCCTGACGGGCCCAGGACGAATCCAACGAGACCACAGCCAGCTCTCTAGCCTTAAGGGCCGCGGAGTTAGGTGGGCTCGAACCCCGGGACGTTGCGCGCCGCCTAGCGGCCGCGCCGAGCGCCCCACCCCCGGCAAACCTAGACTCGCTTCTTCAGGGCCCCGAGACGCATCCAAAGACACCTGCCCCAGCGTTCTAGCCCCAAGGGCCGCGGAGATATGTCCGCAAAGTTCCAGGAGCTCACACACCTGTGCGTTGCGCGCCGCCTACTGGCCCCGACGAGCGGCCCATCCCCGAATGACGTAACGTCTCTCGTAGGGCTGCCCGAGACGTATCCAAGGAGCCTTCCCCCAGCTTTCTAGCCCAGACGGCTGCGGAGATATCCCGAAAAGAGCACCGAGAGCTTGTTAGCCGATAGGGGGCGCCCCGAGCGCCTCACCTCCGCGACACCTTGATGCGCTTCCCGAGGCTGCGGGGCCGAATCCAACGAGCCATCCCCCAGCTCTCTAGCACCAACGGCTGCGGAGATACGCCAGCTTAAACCTGGTGGCGAAAGAACAGGGAAATTTTTACTCACATCATTTTGACACAGGTACAGGCCATATCAGCCTGGAGGAATGGGATTCACCCCGACCCCAGGCACCTCAGGTCGGCCACACTAGTCCCCCCCACCCGCGGTCACATCCCTGGAGGTCAGGCTTTGGTACTTTCTAAATTTTCAGCACTTTTCTTATGTTTTGTGTGATTTTAAATGATATTCTCACGCCCATATCTCGGTCACCGTATATCCGATCTGCCCCAAATTTTGCACCTGACCTCGGGAGAAGGTCCCGGACCCGATGCCACCAGCCACAGTCCCGTACACCCGACGGCCGCGGAGATACGCCCACTTAACCCCTGGGTGTTGTGCGCCGCTCACCCCGGCCCGGAGGCACCCACCCCTGGGAATCCTAGAGGCGCTTCCTGACGGGCCCAGGACGAATCCAACGAGACCACAGCCAGCTCTCTAGCCTTAAGGGCCGCGGAGTTAGGTGGGCTCGAACCCCGGGACGTTGCGCGCCGCCTAGCGGCCGCGCCGAGCGCCCCACCCCCGGCAAACCTAGACTCGCTTCTTCAGGGCCCCGAGACGCATCCAAAGACACCTGCCCCAGCGTTCTAGCCCCAAGGGCCGCGGAGATATGTCCGCAAAGTTCCAGGAGCTCACACACCTGTGCGTTGCGCGCCGCCTACTGGCCCCGACGAGCGGCCCATCCCCGAATGACGTAACGCCTCTCGTAGGGCTGCCCGAGACGTATCCAAGGAGCCTTCCCCCAGCTTTCTAGCCCAGACGGCTGCGGAGATATCCCGAAAAGAGCACCGAGAGCTTGTTAGCCGATAGGGGGCGCCCCGAGCGCCTCGCCTCCGCGACACCTTGATGCGCTTCCCGAGGCTGCGGGGCCGAATCCAACGAGCCATCCCCCAGCTCTCTAGCACCAACGGCTGCGGAGATACGCCAGCTTAAACCTGGTGGCGAAAGAACAGGGAAATTTTTACTCACATCATTTTGACACAGGTACAGGCCATATCAGCCTGGAGGAATGGGATTCACCCCGACCCCAGGCACCTCAGGTCGGCCACACTAGTCCCCCCCACCCGCGGTCACATCCCTGGAGGTCAGGCTTTGGTACTTTCTAAATTTTCAGCACTTTTCTTATGTTTTGTGTGATTTTAAATGATATTCTCACGCCCATATCTCGGTCACCGTATATCCGATCTGCCCCAAATTTTGCACCTGACCTCGGGAGAAGGTCCCGGACCCGATGCCACCAGCCACAGTCCCGTACACCCGACGGCCGCGGAGATACGCCCACTTAACCCCTGGGTGTTGTGCGCCGCTCACCCCGGCCCGGAGGCACCCACCCCTGGGAATCCTAGAGGCGCTTCCTGACGGGCCCAGGACGAATCCAACGAGACCACAGCCAGCTCTCTAGCCTTAAGGGCCGCGGAGTTAGGTGGGCTCGAACCCCGGGACGTTGCGCGCCGCCTAGCGGCCGCGCCGAGCGCCCCACCCCCGGCAAACCTAGACTCGCTTCTTCAGGGCCCCGAGACGCATCCAAAGACACCTGCCCCAGCGTTCTAGCCCCAAGGGCCGCGGAGATATGTCCGCAAAGTTCCAGGAGCTCACACACCTGTGCGTTGCGCGCCGCCTACTGGCCCCGACGAGCGGCCCATCCCCGAATGACGTAACGTCTCTCGTAGGGCTGCCCGAGACGTATCCAAGGAGCCTTCCCCCAGCTTTCTAGCCCAGACGGCTGCGGAGATATCCCGAAAAGAGCACCGAGAGCTTGTTAGCCGATAGGGGGCGCCCCGAGCGCCTCACCTCCGCGACACCTTGATGCGCTTCCCGAGGCTGCGGGGCCGAATCCAACGAGCCATCCCCCAGCTCTCTAGCACCAACGGCTGCGGAGATACGCCAGCTTAAACCTGGTGGCGAAAGAACAGGGAAATTTTTACTCACATCATTTTGACACAGGTACAGGCCATATCAGCCTGGAGGAATGGGATTCACCCCGACCCCAGGCACCTCAGGTCGGCCACACTAGTCCCCCCCACCCGCGGTCACATCCCCGGAGGTCAGGCTTTGGTACTTTCTAAATTTTCAGCACTTTTCTTATGTTTTGTGTGATTTTAAATGATATTCTCACGCCCATATCTCGGTCACCGTATATCCGATCTGCCCCAAATTTTGCACCTGACCTCGGGAGAAGGTCCCGGACCCGATGCCACCAGCCACAGTCCCGTAGACCCGACGGCCGCGGAGATACGCCCACTTAACCCCTGGGTGTTGTGCGCCGCTCACCCCGGCCCGGAGGCACCCACCCCTGGGAATCCTAGAGGCGCTTCCTGACGGGCCCAGGTCGAATCCAACGAGACCACAGCCAGCTCTCTAGCCTTAAGGGCCGCGGAGTTAGGTGGGCTCGAACCCCGGGACGTTGCGCGCCGCCTAGCGGCCGCGCCGAGCGCCCCACCCCCGGCAAACCTAGACTCGCTTCTTCAGGGCCCCGAGACGCATCCAAAGACACCTGCCCCAGCGTTCTAGCCCCAAGGGCCGCGGAGATATGTCCGCAAAGTTCCAGGAGCTCACACACCTGTGCGTTGCGCGCCGCCTACTGGCCCCGACGAGCGGCCCATCCCCGAATGACGTAACGCCTCTCGTAGGGCTGCCCGAGACGTATCCAAGGAGCCTTCCCCCAGCTTTCTAGCCCAGACGGCTGCGGAGATATCCCGAAAAGAGCACCGAGAGCTTGTTAGCCGATAGGGGGCGCCCCGAGCGCCTCACCTCCGCGACACCTTGATGCGCTTCCCGAGGCTGCGGGGCCGAATCCAACGAGCCATCCCCCAGCTCTCTAGCACCAACGGCTGCGGAGATACGCCAGCTTAAACCTGGTGGCGAAAGAACAGGGAAATTTTTACTCACATCATTTTGACACAGGTACAGGCCATATCAGCCTGGAGGAATGGGATTCACCCCGACCCCAGGCACCTCAGGTCGGCCACACTAGTCCCCCCCACCCGCGGTCACATCCCTGGAGGTCAGGCTTTGGTACTTTCTAAATTTTCAGCACTTTTCTTATGTTTTGTGTGATTTTAAATGATATTCTCACGCCCATATCTCGGTCACCGTATATCCGATCTGCCCCAAATTTTGCACCTGACCTCGGGAGAAGGTCCCGGACCCGATGCCACCAGCCACAGTCCCGTACACCCGACGGCCGCGGAGATACGCCCACTTAACCCCTGGGTGTTGTGCGCCGCTCACCCCGGCCCGGAGGCACCCACCCCTGGGAATCCTAGAGGCGCTTCCTGACGGGCCCAGGACGAATCCAACGAGACCTCAGCCAGCTCTCTAGCCTTAAGGGCCGCGGAGTTAGGTGGGCTCGAACCCCGGGACGTTGCGCGCCGCCTAGCGGCCGCGCCGAGCGCCCCACCCCCGGCAAACCTAGACTCGCTTCTTCAGGGCCCCGAGACGCATCCAAAGACACCTGCCCCAGCGTTCTAGCCCCAAGGGCCGCGGAGATATGTCCGCAAAGTTCCAGGAGCTCACACACCTGTGCGTTGCGCGCCGCCTACTGGCCCCGACGAGCGGCCCATCCCCGAATGACGTAACGTCTCTCGTAGGGCTGCCCGAGACGTATCCAAGGAGCCTTCCCCCAGCTTTCTAGCCCAGACGGCTGCGGAGATATCCCGAAAAGAGCACCGAGAGCTTGTTAGCCGATAGGGGGCGCCCCGAGCGCCTCACCTCCGCGACACCTTGATGCGCTTCCCGAGGCTGCGGGGCCGAATCCAACGAGCCATCCCCCAGCTCTCTAGCACCAACGGCTGCGGAGATACGCCAGCTTAAACCTGGTGGCGAAAAAACAGGGAAATTTTTACTCACATCATTTTGACACAGGTACAGGCCATATCAGCCTGGAGGAATGGGATTCACCCCGACCCCAGGCACCTCAGGTCGGCCACACTAGTCCCCCCCACCCGCGGTCACATCCCCGGAGGTCAGGCTTTGGTACTTTCTAAATTTTCAGCACTTTTCTTATGTTTTGTGTGATTTTAAATGATATTCTCACGCCCATATCTCGGTCACCGTATATCCGATCTGCCCCAAATTTTGCACCTGACCTCGGGAGAAGGTCCCGGACCCGATGCCACCAGCCACAGTCCCGTACACCCGACGGCCGCGGAGATACGCCCACTTAACCCCTGGGTGTTGTGCGCCGCTCACCCCGGCCCGGAGGCACCCACCCCTGGGAATCCTAGAGGCGCTTCCTGACGGGCCCAGGACGAATCCAACGAGACCTCAGCCAGCTCTCTAGCCTTAAGGGCCGCGGAGTTAGGTGGGCTCGAACCCCGGGACGTTGCGCGCCGCCTAGCGGCCGCGCCGAGCGCCCCACCCCCGGCAAACCTAGACTCGCTTCTTCAGGGCCCCGAGACGCATCCAAAGACACCTGCCCCAGCGTTCTAGCCCCAAGGGCCGCGGAGATATGTCCGCAAAGTTCCAGGAGCTCACACACCTGTGCGTTGCGCGCCGCCTACTGGCCCCGACGAGCGGCCCATCCCCGAATGACGTAACGCCTCTCGTAGGGCTGCCTGAGACGTATCCAAGGAGCCTTCCCCCAGCTTTCTAGCCCAGACGGCTGCGGAGATATCCCGAAAAGAGCACCGAGAGCTTGTTAGCCGATAGGGGGCGCCCCGAGCGCCTCACCTCCGCGACACCTTGATGCGCTTCCCGAGGCTGCGGGGCCGAATCCAACGAGCCATCCCCCAGCTCTCTAGCACCAACGGCTGCGGAGATACGCCAGCTTAAACCTGGTGGCAAAAGAGCAGGGAAATTTTTACTCACATCATTTTGACACAGGTACAGGCCATATCAGCCTGGAGGAATGGGATTCACCCCGACCCCAGGCACCTCAGGTCGGCCACACTAGTCCCCCCCACCCGCGGTCACATCCCTGGAGGTCAGGCTTTGGTACTTTCTAAATTTTCAGCACTTTTCTTATGTTTTGTGTGATTTTAAATGATATTCTCACGCCCATATCTCGGTCACCGTATATCCGATCTGCCCCAAATTTTGCACCTGACCTCGGGAGAAGGTCCCGGACCCGATGCCACCAGCCACAGTCCCGTACACCCGACGGCCGCGGAGATACGCCCACTTAACCCCTGGGTGTTGTGCGCCGCTCACCCCGGCCCGGAGGCACCCACCCCTGGGAATCCTAGAGGCGCTTCCTGACGGGCCCAGGACGAATCCAACGAGACCACAGCCAGCTCTCTAGCCTTAAGGGCCGCGGAGTTAGGTGGGCTCGAACCCCGGGACGTTGCGCGCCGCCTAGCGGCCGCGCCGAGCGCCCCACCCCCGGCAAACCTAGACTCGCTTCTTCAGGGCCCCGAGACGCATCCAAAGACACCTGCCCCAGCGTTCTAGCCCCAAGGGCCGCGGAGATATGTCCGCAAAGTTCCAGGAGCTCACACACCTGTGCGTTGCGCGCCGCCTACTGGCCCCGACGAGCGGCCCATCCCCGAATGACGTAACGCCTCTCGTAGGGCTGCCCGAGACGTATCCAAGGAGCCTTCCCCCAGCTTTCTAGCCCAGACGGCTGCGGAGATATCCCGAAAAGAGCACCGAGAGCTTGTTAGCCGATAGGGGGCGCCCCGAGCGCCTCACCTCCGCGACACCTTGATGCGCTTCCCGAGGCTGCGGGGCCGAATCCAACGAGCCATCCCCCAGCTCTCTAGCACCAACGGCTGCGGAGATACGCCAGCTTAAACCTGGTGGCGAAAGAACAGGGAAATTTTTACTCACATCATTTTGACACAGGTACAGGCCATATCAGCCTGGAGGAATGGGATTCACCCCGACCCCAGGCACCTCAGGTCGGCCACACTAGTCCCCCCCACCCGCGGTCACATCCCCGGAGGTCAGGCTTTGGTACTTTCTAAATTTTCAGCACTTTTCTTATGTTTTGTGTGATTTTAAATGATATTCTCACGCCCATATCTCGGTCACCGTATATCCGATCTGCCCCAAATTTTGCACCTGACCTCGGGAGAAGGTCCCGGACCCGATGCCACCAGCCACAGTCCCGTACACCCGACGGCCGCGGAGATACGCCCACTTAACCCCTGGGTGTTGTGCGCCGCTCACCCCGGCCCGGAGGCACCCACCCCTGGGAATCCTAGAGGCGCTTCCTGACGGGCCCAGGACGAATCCAACGAGACCTCAGCCAGCTCTCTAGCCTTAAGGGCCGCGGAGTTAGGTGGGCTCGAACCCCGGGACGTTGCGCGCCGCCTAGCGGCCGCGCCGAGCGCCCCACCCCCGGCAAACCTAGACTCGCTTCTTCAGGGCCCCGAGACGCATCCAAAGACACCTGCCCCAGCGTTCTAGCCCCAAGGGCCGCGGAGATATGTCCGCAAAGTTCCAGGAGCTCACACACCTGTGCGTTGCGCGCCGCCTACTGGCCCCGACGAGCGGCCCATCCCCGAATGACGTAACGCCTCTCGTAGGGCTGCCTGAGACGTATCCAAGGAGCCTTCCCCCAGCTTTCTAGCCCAGACGGCTGCGGAGATATCCCGAAAAGAGCACCGAGAGCTTGTTAGCCGATAGGGGGCGCCCCGAGCGCCTCACCTCCGCGACACCTTGATGCGCTTCCCGAGGCTGCGGGGCCGAATCCAACGAGCCATCCCCCAGCTCTCTAGCACCAACGGCTGCGGAGATACGCCAGCTTAAACCTGGTGGCAAAAGAACAGGGAAATTTTTACTCACATCATTTTGACACAGGTACAGGCCATATCAGCCTGGAGGAATGGGATTCACCCCGACCCCAGGCACCTCAGGTCGGCCACACTAGTCCCCCCCACCCGCGGTCACATCCCTGGAGGTCAGGCTTTGGTACTTTCTAAATTTTCAGCACTTTTCTTATGTTTTGTGTGATTTTAAATGATATTCTCACGCCCATATCTCGGTCACCGTATATCCGATCTGCCCCAAATTTTGCACCTGACCTCGGGAGAAGGTCCCGGACCCGATGCCACCAGCCACAGTCCCGTACACCCGACGGCCGCGGAGATACGCCCACTTAACCCCTGGGTGTTGTGCGCCGCTCACCCCGGCCCGGAGGCACCCACCCCTGGGAATCCTAGAGGCGCTTCCTGACGGGCCCAGGACGAATCCAACGAGACCACAGCCAGCTCTCTAGCCTTAAGGGCCGCGGAGTTAGGTGGGCTCGAACCCCGGGACGTTGCGCGCCGCCTAGCGGCCGCGCCGAGCGCCCCACCCCCGGCAAACCTAGACTCGCTTCTTCAGGGCCCCGAGACGCATCCAAAGACACCTGCCCCAGCGTTCTAGCCCCAAGGGCCGCGGAGATATGTCCGCAAAGTTCCAGGAGCTCACACACCTGTGCGTTGCGCGCCGCCTACTGGCCCCGACGAGCGGCCCATCCCCGAATGACGTAACGCCTCTCGTAGGGCTGCCCGAGACGTATCCAAGGAGCCTTCCCCCAGCTTTCTAGCCCAGACGGCTGCGGAGATATCCCGAAAAGAGCACCGAGAGCTTGTTAGCCGATAGGGGGCGCCCCGAGCGCCTCACCTCCGCGACACCTTGATGCGCTTCCCGAGGCTGCGGGGCCGAATCCAACGAGCCATCCCCCAGCTCTCTAGCACCAACGGCTGCGGAGATACGCCAGCTTAAACCTGGTGGCGAAAGAACAGGGAAATTTTTACTCACATCATTTTGACACAGGTACAGGCCATATCAGCCTGGAGGAATGGGATTCACCCCGACCCCAGGCACCTCAGGTCGGCCACACTAGTCCCCCCCACCCGCGGTCACATCCCTGGAGGTCAGGCTTTGGTACTTTCTAAATTTTCAGCACTTTTCTTATGTTTTGTGTGATTTTAAATGATATTCTCACGCCCATATCTCGGTCACCGTATATCCGATCTGCCCCAAATTTTGCACCTGACCTCGGGAGAAGGTCCCGGACCCGATGCCACCAGCCACAGTCCCGTACACCCGACGGCCGCGGAGATACGCCCACTTAACCCCTGGGTGTTGTGCGCCGCTCACCCCGGCCCGGAGGCACCCACCCCTGGGAATCCTAGAGGCGCTTCCTGACGGGCCCAGGACGAATCCAACGAGACCTCAGCCAGCTCTCTAGCCTTAAGGGCCGCGGAGTTAGGTGGGCTCGAACCCCGGGACGTTGCGCGCCGCCTAGCGGCCGCGCCGAGCGCCCCACCCCCGGCAAACCTAGACTCGCTTCTTCAGGGCCCCGAGACGCATCCAAAGACACCTGCCCCAGCGTTCTAGCCCCAAGGGCCGCGGAGATATGTCCGCAAAGTTCCAGGAGCTCACACACCTGTGCGTTGCGCGCCGCCTACTGGACCCGACGAGCGGCCCATCCCCGAATGACATAACGCCTCTCGTAGGGCTGCCCGAGACGTATCCAAGGAGCCTTCCCCCAGCTTTCTAGCCCAGACGGCTGCGGAGATATCCCGAAAAGAGCACCGAGAGCTTGTTAGCCGATAGGGGGCGCCCCGAGCGCCTCACCTCCGCGACACCTTGATGCGCTTCCCGAGGCTGCGGGGCCGAATCCAACGAGCCATCCCCCAGCTCTCTAGCACCAACGGCTGCGGAGATACGCCAGCTTAAACCTGGTGGCGAAAGAACAGGGAAATTTTTACTCACATCATTTTGACACAGGTATAGGCCATATCAGCCTGGAGGAATGGGATTCACCCCGACCCCAGGCACCTCAGGTCGGCCACACTAGTCCCCCCCACCCGCGGTCACATCCCCGGAGGTCAGGCTTTGGTACTTTCTAAATTTTCAGCACTTTTCTTATGTTTTGTGTGATTTTAAATGATATTCTCACGCCCATATCTCGGTCACCGTATATCCGATCTGCCCCAAATTTTGCACCTGACCTCGGGAGAAGGTCCCGGACCCGATGCCACCAGCCACAGTCCCGTACACCCGACGGCCGCGGAGATACGCCCACTTAACCCCTGGGTGTTGTGCGCCGCTCACCCCGGCCCGGAGGCACCCACCCCTGGGAATCCTAGAGGCGCTTCCTGACGGGCCCAGGACGAATCCAACGAGACCACAGCCAGCTCTCTAGCCTTAAGGGCCGCGGAGTTAGGTGGGCTCGAACCCCGGGACGTTGCGCGCCGCCTAGCGGCCGCGCCGAGCGCCCCACCCCCGGCAAACCTAGACTCGCTTCTTCAGGGCCCCGAGACGCATCCAAAGACACCTGCCCCAGCGTTCTAGCCCCAAGGGCCGCGGAGATATGTCCGCAAAGTTCCAGGAGCTCACACACCTGTGCGTTGCGCGCCGCCTACTGGCCCCGACGAGCGGCCCATCCCCGAATGACATAACGCCTCTCGTAGGGCTGCCCGAGACGTATCCAAGGAGCCTTCCCCCAGCTTTCTAGCCCAGACGGCTGCGGAGATATCCCGAAAAGAGCACCGAGAGCTTGTTAGCCGATAGGGGGCGCCCCGAGCGCCTCACCTCCGCGACACCTTGATGCCCTTCCCGAGGCTGCGGGGCCGAATCCAACGAGCCATCCCCCAGCTCTCTAGCACCAACGGCTGCGGAGATACGCCAGCTTAAACCTGGTGGCGAAAAAACAGGGAAATTTTTACTCACATCATTTTGACACAGGTACAGGCCATATCAGCCTGGAGGAATGGGATTCACCCCGACCCCAGGCACCTCAGGTCGGCCACACTAGTCCCCCCCACCCGCGGTCACATCCCCGGAGGTCAGGCTTTGGTACTTTCTAAATTTTCAGCACTTTTCTTATGTTTTGTGTGATTTTAAATGATATTCTCACGCCCATATCTCGGTCACCGTATATCCGATCTGCCCCAAATTTTGCACCTGACCTCGGGAGAAGGTCCCGGACCCGATGCCACCAGCCACAGTCCCGTAGACCCGACGGCCGCGGAGATACGCCCACTTAACCCCTGGGTGTTGTGCGCCGCTCACCCCGGCCCGGAGGCACCCACCCCTGGGAATCCTAGAGGCGCTTCCTGACGGGCCCAGGACGAATCCAACGAGACCACAGCCAGCTCTCTAGCCTTAAGGGCCGCGGAGTTAGGTGGGCTCGAACCCCGGGACGTTGCGCGCCGCCTAGCGGCCGCGCCGAGCGCCCCACCCCCGGCAAACCTAGACTCGCTTCTTCAGGGCCCCGAGACGCATCCAAAGACACCTGCCCCAGCGTTCTAGCCCCAAGGGCCGCGGAGATATGTCCGCAAAGTTCCAGGAGCTCACACACCTGTGCGTTGCGCGCCGCCTACTGGCCCCGACGAGCGGCCCATCCCCGAATGACGTAACGCCTCTCGTAGGGCTGCCTGAGACGTATCCAAGGAGCCTTCCCCCAGCTTTCTAGCCCAGACGGCTGCGGAGATATCCCGAAAAGAGCACCGAGAGCTTGTTAGCCGATAGGGGGCGCCCCGAGCGCCTCACCTCCGCGACACCTTGATGCGCTTCCCGAGGCTGCGGGGCCGAATCCAACGAGCCATCCCCCAGCTCTCTAGCACCAACGGCTGCGGAGATACGCCAGCTTAAACCTGGTGGCAAAAGAACAGGGAAATTTTTACTCACATCATTTTGACACAGGTACAGGCCATATCAGCCTGGAGGAATGGGATTCACCCCGACCCCAGGCACCTCAGGTCGGCCACACTAGTCCCCCCCACCCGCGGTCACATCCCTGGAGGTCAGGCTTTGGTACTTTCTAAATTTTCAGCACTTTTCTTATGTTTTGTGTGATTTTAAATGATATTCTCACGCCCATATCTCGGTCACCGTATATCCGATCTGCCCCAAATTTTGCACCTGACCTCGGGAGAAGGTCCCGGACCCGATGCCACCAGCCACAGTCCCGTACACCCGACGGCCGCGGAGATACGCCCACTTAACCCCTGGGTGTTGTGCGCCGCTCACCCCGGCCCGGAGGCACCCACCCCTGGGAATCCTAGAGGCGCTTCCTGACGGGCCCAGGACGAATCCAACGAGACCTCAGCCAGCTCTCTAGCCTTAAGGGCCGCGGAGTTAGGTGGGCTCGAACCCCGGGACGTTGCGCGCCGCCTAGCGGCCGCGCCGAGCGCCCCACCCCCGGCAAACCTAGACTCGCTTCTTCAGGGCCCCGAGACGCATCCAAAGACACCTGCCCCAGCGTTCTAGCCCCAAGGGCCGCGGAGATATGTCCGCAAAGTTCCAGGAGCTCACACACCTGTGCGTTGCGCGCCGCCTACTGGCCCCGACGAGCGGCCCATCCCCGAATGACGTAACGCCTCTCGTAGGGCTGCCCGAGACGTATCCAAGGAGCCTTCCCCCAGCTTTCTAGCCCAGACGGCTGCGGAGATATCCCGAAAAGAGCACCGAGAGCTTGTTAGCCGATAGGGGGCGCCCCGAGCGCCTCACCTCCGCGACACCTTGATGCGCTTCCCGAGGCTGCGGGGCCGAATCCAACGAGCCATCCCCCAGCTCTCTAGCACCAACGGCTGCGGAGATACGCCAGCTTAAACCTGGTGGCGAAAGAACAGGGAAATTTTTACTCACATCATTTTGACACAGGTACAGGCCATATCAGCCTGGAGGAATGGGATTCACCCCGACCCCAGGCACCTCAGGTCGGCCACACTAGTCCCCCCCACCCGCGGTCACATCCCCGGAGGTCAGGCTTTGGTACTATCTAAATTTTCAGCACTTTTCTTATGTTTTGTGTGATTTTAAATGATATTCTCACGCCCATATCTCGGTCACCGTATATCCGATCTGCCCCAAATTTTGCACCTGACCTCGGGAGAAGGTCCCGGACCCGATGCCACCAGCCACAGTCCCGTACACCCGACGGCCGCGGAGATACGCCCACTTAACCCCTGGGTGTTGTGCGCCGCTCACCCCGGCCCGGAGGCACCCACCCCTGGGAATCCTAGAGGCGCTTCCTGACGGGCCCAGGACGAATCCAACGAGACCTCAGCCAGCTCTCTAGCCTTAAGGGCCGCGGAGTTAGGTGGGCTCGAACCCCGGGACGTTGCGCGCCGCCTAGCGGCCGCGCCGAGCGCCCCACCCCCGGCAAACCTAGACTCGCTTCTTCAGGGCCCCGAGACGCATCCAAAGACACCTGCCCCAGCGTTCTAGCCCCAAGGGCCGCGGAGATATGTCCGCAAAGTTCCAGGAGCTCACACACCTGTGCGTTGCGCGCCGCCTACTGGCCCCGACGAGCGGCCCATCCCCGAATGACGTAACGCCTCTCGTAGGGCTGCCTGAGACGTATCCAAGGAGCCTTCCCCCAGCTTTCTAGCCCAGACGGCTGCGGAGATATCCCGAAAAGAGCACCGAGAGCTTGTTAGCCGATAGGGGGCGCCCCGAGCGCCTCACCTCCGCGACACCTTGATGCGCTTCCCGAGGCTGCGGGGCCGAATCCAACGAGCCATCCCCCAGCTCTCTAGCACCAACGGCTGCGGAGATACGCCAGCTTAAACCTGGTGGCAAAAGAACAGGGAAATTTTTACTCACATCATTTTGACACAGGTACAGGCCATATCAGCCTGGAGGAATGGGATTCACCCCGACCCCAGGCACCTCAGGTCGGCCACACTAGTCCCCCCCACCCGCGGTCACATCCCTGGAGGTCAGGCTTTGGTACTTTCTAAATTTTCAGCACTTTTCTTATGTTTTGTGTGATTTTAAATGATATTCTCACGCCCATATCTCGGTCACCGTATATCCGATCTGCCCCAAATTTTGCACCTGACCTCGGGAGAAGGTCCCGGACCCGATGCCACCAGCCACAGTCCCGTACACCCGACGGCCGCGGAGATACGCCCACTTAACCCCTGGGTGTTGTGCGCCGCTCACCCCGGCCCGGAGGCACCCACCCCTGGGAATCCTAGAGGCGCTTCCTGACGGGCCCAGGACGAATCCAACGAGACCACAGCCAGCTCTCTAGCCTTAAGGGCCGCGGAGTTAGGTGGGCTCGAACCCCGGGACGTTGCGCGCCGCCTAGCGGCCGCGCCGAGCGCCCCACCCCCGGCAAACCTAGACTCGCTTCTTCAGGGCCCCGAGACGCATCCAAAGACACCTGCCCCAGCGTTCTAGCCCCAAGGGCCGCGGAGATATGTCCGCAAAGTTCCAGGAGCTCACACACCTGTGCGTTGCGCGCCGCCTACTGGCCCCGACGAGCGGCCCATCCCCGAATGACGTAACGCCTCTCGTAGGGCTGCCCGAGACGTATCCAAGGAGCCTTCCCCCAGCTTTCTAGCCCAGACGGCTGCGGAGATATCCCGAAAAGAGCACCGAGAGCTTGTTAGCCGATAGGGGGCGCCCCGAGCGCCTCACCTCCGCGACACCTTGATGCGCTTCCCGAGGCTGCGGGGCCGAATCCAACGAGCCATCCCCCAGCTCTCTAGCACCAACGGCTGCGGAGATACGCCAGCTTAAACCTGGTGGCGAAAGAACAGGGAAATTTTTACTCACATCATTTTGACACAGGTACAGGCCATATCAGCCTGGAGGAATGGGATTCACCCCGACCCCAGGCACCTCAGGTCGGCCACACTAGTCCCCCCCACCCGCGGTCACATCCCTGGAGGTCAGGCTTTGGTACTTTCTAAATTTTCAGCACTTTTCTTATGTTTTGTGTGATTTTAAATGATATTCTCACGCCCATATCTCGGTCACCGTATATCCGATCTGCCCCAAATTTTGCACCTGACCTCGGGAGAAGGTCCCGGACCCGATGCCACCAGCCACAGTCCCGTACACCCGACGGCCGCGGAGATACGCCCACTTAACCCCTGGGTGTTGTGCGCCGCTCACCCCGGCCCGGAGGCACCCACCCCTGGGAATCCTAGAGGCGCTTCCTGACGGGCCCAGGACGAATCCAACGAGACCACAGCCAGCTCTCTAGCCTTAAGGGCCGCGGAGTTAGGTGGGCTCGAACCCCGGGACGTTGCGCGCCGCCTAGCGGCCGCGCCGAGCGCCCCACCCCCGGCAAACCTAGACTCGCTTCTTCAGGGCCCCGAGACGCATCCAAAGACACCTGCCCCAGCGTTCTAGCCCCAAGGGCCGCGGAGATATGTCCGCAAAGTTCCAGGAGCTCACACACCTGTGCGTTGCGCGCCGCCTACTGGACCCGACGAGCGGCCCATCCCCGAATGACATAACGCCTCTCGTAGGGCTGCCCGAGACGTATCCAAGGAGCCTTCCCCCAGCTTTCTAGCCCAGACGGCTGCGGAGATATCCCGAAAAGAGCACCGAGAGCTTGTTAGCCGATAGGGGGCGCCCCGAGCGCCTCACCTCCGCGACACCTTGATGCGCTTCCCGAGGCTGCGGGGCCGAATCCAACGAGCCATCCCCCAGCTCTCTAGCACCAACGGCTGCGGAGATACGCCAGCTTAAACCTGGTGGCGAAAGAACAGGGAAATTTTTACTCACATCATTTTGACACAGGTATAGGCCATATCAGCCTGGAGGAATGGGATTCACCCCGACCCCAGGCACCTCAGGTCGGCCACACTAGTCCCCCCCACCCGCGGTCACATCCCCGGAGGTCAGGCTTTGGTACTTTCTAAATTTTCAGCACTTTTCTTATGTTTTGTGTGATTTTAAATGATATTCTCACGCCCATATCTCGGTCACCGTATATCCGATCTGCCCCAAATTTTGCACCTGACCTCGGGAGAAGGTCCCGGACCCGATGCCACCAGCCACAGTCCCGTACACCCGACGGCCGCGGAGATACGCCCACTTAACCCCTGGGTGTTGTGCGCCGCTCACCCCGGCCCGGAGGCACCCACCCCTGGGAATCCTAGAGGCGCTTCCTGACGGGCCCAGGACGAATCCAACGAGACCACAGCCAGCTCTCTAGCCTTAAGGGCCGCGGAGTTAGGTGGGCTCGAACCCCGGGACGTTGCGCGCCGCCTAGCGGCCGCGCCGAGCGCCCCACCCCCGGCAAACCTAGACTCGCTTCTTCAGGGCCCCGAGACGCATCCAAAGACACCTGCCCCAGCGTTCTAGCCCCAAGGGCCGCGGAGATATGTCCGCAAAGTTCCAGGAGCTCACACACCTGTGCGTTGCGCGCCGCCTACTGGCCCCGACGAGCGGCCCATCCCCGAATGACATAACGCCTCTCGTAGGGCTGCCCGAGACGTATCCAAGGAGCCTTCCCCCAGCTTTCTAGCCCAGACGGCTGCGGAGATATCCCGAAAAGAGCACCGAGAGCTTGTTAGCCGATAGGGGGCGCCCCGAGCGCCTCACCTCCGCGACACCTTGATGCCCTTCCCGAGGCTGCGGGGCCGAATCCAACGAGCCATCCCCCAGCTCTCTAGCACCAACGGCTGCGGAGATACGCCAGCTTAAACCTGGTGGCGAAAAAACAGGGAAATTTTTACTCACATCATTTTGACACAGGTACAGGCCATATCAGCCTGGAGGAATGGGATTCACCCCGACCCCAGGCACCTCAGGTCGGCCACACTAGTCCCCCCCACCCGCGGTCACATCCCCGGAGGTCAGGCTTTGGTACTTTCTAAATTTTCAGCACTTTTCTTATGTTTTGTGTGATTTTAAATGATATTCTCACGCCCATATCTCGGTCACCGTATATCCGATCTGCCCCAAATTTTGCACCTGACCTCGGGAGAAGGTCCCGGACCCGATGCCACCAGCCACAGTCCCGTACACCCGACGGCCGCGGAGATACGCCCACTTAACCCCTGGGTGTTGTGCGCCGCTCACCCCGGCCCGGAGGCACCCACCCCTGGGAATCCTAGAGGCGCTTCCTGACGGGCCCAGGACGAATCCAACGAGACCACAGCCAGCTCTCTAGCCTTAAGGGCCGCGGAGTTAGGTGGGCTCGAACCCCGGGACGTTGCGCGCCGCCTAGCGGCCGCGCCGAGCGCCCCACCCCCGGCAAACCTAGACTCGCTTCTTCAGGGCCCCGAGACGCATCCAAAGACACCTGCCCCAGCGTTCTAGCCCCAAGGGCCGCGGAGATATGTCCGCAAAGTTCCAGGAGCTCACACACCTGTGCGTTGCGCGCCGCCTACTGGCCCCGACGAGCGGCCCATCCCCGAATGACATAACGCCTCTCGTAGGGCTGCCCGAGACGTATCCAAGGAGCCTTCCCCCAGCTTTCTAGCCCAGACGGCTGCGGAGATATCCCGAAAAGAGCACCGAGAGCTTGTTAGCCGATAGGGGGCGCCCCGAGCGCCTCACCTCCGCGACACCTTGATGCCCTTCCCGAGGCTGCGGGGCCGAATCCAACGAGCCATCCCCCAGCTCTCTAGCACCAACGGCTGCGGAGATACGCCAGCTTAAACCTGGTGGCGAAAAAACAGGGAAATTTTTACTCACATCATTTTGACACAGGTACAGGCCATATCAGCCTGGAGGAATGGGATTCACCCCGACCCCAGGCACCTCAGGTCGGCCACACTAGTCCCCCCCACCCGCGGTCACATCCCCGGAGGTCAGGCTTTGGTACTTTCTAAATTTTCAGCACTTTTCTTATGTTTTGTGTGATTTTAAATGATATTCTCACGCCCATATCTCGGTCACCGTATATCCGATCTGCCCCAAATTTTGCACCTGACCTCGGGAGAAGGTCCCGGACCCGATGCCACCAGCCACAGTCCCGTACACCCGACGGCCGCGGAGATACGCCCACTTAACCCCTGGGTGTTGTGCGCCGCTCACCCCGGCCCGGAGGCACCCACCCCTGGGAATCCTAGAGGCGCTTCCTGACGGGCCCAGGACGAATCCAACGAGACCTCAGCCAGCTCTCTAGCCTTAAGGGCCGCGGAGTTAGGTGGGCTCGAACCCCGGGACGTTGCGCGCCGCCTAGCGGCCGCGCCGAGCGCCCCACCCCCGGCAAACCTAGACTCGCTTCTTCAGGGCCCCGAGACGCATCCAAAGACACCTGCCCCAGCGTTCTAGCCCCAAGGGCCGCGGAGATATGTCCGCAAAGTTCCAGGAGCTCACACACCTGTGCGTTGCGCGCCGCCTACTGGCCCCGACGAGCGGCCCATCCCCGAATGACGTAACGCCTCTCGTAGGGCTGCCTGAGACGTATCCAAGGAGCCTTCCCCCAGCTTTCTAGCCCAGACGGCTGCGGAGATATCCCGAAAAGAGCACCGAGAGCTTGTTAGCCGATAGGGGGCGCCCCGAGCGCCTCACCTCCGCGACACCTTGATGCGCTTCCCGAGGCTGCGGGGCCGAATCCAACGAGCCATCCCCCAGCTCTCTAGCACCAACGGCTGCGGAGATACGCCAGCTTAAACCTGGTGGCAAAAGAACAGGGAAATTTTTACTCACATCATTTTGACACAGGTACAGGCCATATCAGCCTGGAGGAATGGGATTCACCCCGACCCCAGGCACCTCAGGTCGGCCACACTAGTCCCCCCCACCCGCGGTCACATCCCTGGAGGTCAGGCTTTGGTACTTTCTAAATTTTCAGCACTTTTCTTATGTTTTGTGTGATTTTAAATGATATTCTCACGCCCATATCTCGGTCACCGTATATCCGATCTGCCCCAAATTTTGCACCTGACCTCGGGAGAAGGTCCCGGACCCGATGCCACCAGCCACAGTCCCGTACACCCGACGGCCGCGGAGATACGCCCACTTAACCCCTGGGTGTTGTGCGCCGCTCACCCCGGCCCGGAGGCACCCACCCCTGGGAATCCTAGAGGCGCTTCCTGACGGGCCCAGGACGAATCCAACGAGACCACAGCCAGCTCTCTAGCCTTAAGGGCCGCGGAGTTAGGTGGGCTCGAACCCCGGGACGTTGCGCGCCGCCTAGCGGCCGCGCCGAGCGCCCCACCCCCGGCAAACCTAGACTCGCTTCTTCAGGGCCCCGAGACGCATCCAAAGACACCTGCCCCAGCGTTCTAGCCCCAAGGGCCGCGGAGATATGTCCGCAAAGTTCCAGGAGCTCACACACCTGTGCGTTGCGCGCCGCCTACTGGCCCCGACGAGCGGCCCATCCCCGAATGACGTAACGCCTCTCGTAGGGCTGCCCGAGACGTATCCAAGGAGCCTTCCCCCAGCTTTCTAGCCCAGACGGCTGCGGAGATATCCCGAAAAGAGCACCGAGAGCTTGTTAGCCGATAGGGGGCGCCCCGAGCGCCTCACCTCCGCGACACCTTGATGCGCTTCCCGAGGCTGCGGGGCCGAATCCAACGAGCCATCCCCCAGCTCTCTAGCACCAACGGCTGCGGAGATACGCCAGCTTAAACCTGGTGGCGAAAGAACAGGGAAATTTTTACTCACATCATTTTGACACAGGTACAGGCCATATCAGCCTGGAGGAATGGGATTCACCCCGACCCCAGGCACCTCAGGTCGGCCACACTAGTCCCCCCCACCCGCGGTCACATCCCCGGAGGTCAGGCTTTGGTACTATCTAAATTTTCAGCACTTTTCTTATGTTTTGTGTGATTTTAAATGATATTCTCACGCCCATATCTCGGTCACCGTATATCCGATCTGCCCCAAATTTTGCACCTGACCTCGGGAGAAGGTCCCGGACCCGATGCCACCAGCCACAGTCCCGTACACCCGACGGCCGCGGAGATACGCCCACTTAACCCCTGGGTGTTGTGCGCCGCTCACCCCGGCCCGGAGGCACCCACCCCTGGGAATCCTAGAGGCGCTTCCTGACGGGCCCAGGACGAATCCAACGAGACCACAGCCAGCTCTCTAGCCTTAAGGGCCGCGGAGTTAGGTGGGCTCGAACCCCGGGACGTTGCGCGCCGCCTAGCGGCCGCGCCGAGCGCCCCACCCCCGGCAAACCTAGACTCGCTTCTTCAGGGCCCCGAGACGCATCCAAAGACACCTGCCCCAGCGTTCTAGCCCCAAGGGCCGCGGAGATATGTCCGCAAAGTTCCAGGAGCTCACACACCTGTGCGTTGCGCGCCGCCTACTGGCCCCGACGAGCGGCCCATCCCCGAATGACGTAACGCCTCTCGTAGGGCTGCCTGAGACGTATCCAAGGAGCCTTCCCCCAGCTTTCTAGCCCAGACGGCTGCGGAGATATCCCGAAAAGAGCACCGAGAGCTTGTTAGCCGATAGGGGGCGCCCCGAGCGCCTCACCTCCGCGACACCTTGATGCGCTTCCCGAGGCTGCGGGGCCGAATCCAACGAGCCATCCCCCAGCTCTCTAGCACCAACGGCTGCGGAGATACGCCAGCTTAAACCTGGTGGCAAAAGAACAGGGAAATTTTTACTCACATCATTTTGACACAGGTACAGGCCATATCAGCCTGGAGGAATGGGATTCACCCCGACCCCAGGCACCTCAGGTCGGCCACACTAGTCCCCCCCACCCGCGGTCACATCCCTGGAGGTCAGGCTTTGGTACTTTCTAAATTTTCAGCACTTTTCTTATGTTTTGTGTGATTTTAAATGATATTCTCACGCCCATATCTCGGTCACCGTATATCCGATCTGCCCCAAATTTTGCACCTGACCTCGGGAGAAGGTCCCGGACCCGATGCCACCAGCCACAGTCCCGTAGACCCGACGGCCGCGGAGATACGCCCACTTAACCCCTGGGTGTTGTGCGCCGCTCACCCCGGCCCGGAGGCACCCACCCCTGGGAATCCTAGAGGCGCTTCCTGACGGGCCCAGGACGAATCCAACGAGACCACAGCCAGCTCTCTAGCCTTAAGGGCCGCGGAGTTAGGTGGGCTCGAACCCCGGGACGTTGCGCGCCGCCTAGCGGCCGCGCCGAGCGCCCCACCCCCGGCAAACCTAGACTCGCTTCTTCAGGGCCCCGAGACGCATCCAAAGACACCTGCCCCAGCGTTCTAGCCCCAAGGGCCGCGGAGATATGTCCGCAAAGTTCCAGGAGCTCACACACCTGTGCGTTGCGCGCCGCCTACTGGCCCCGACGAGCGGCCCATCCCCGAATGACGTAACGCCTCTCGTAGGGCTGCCCGAGACGTATCCAAGGAGCCTTCCCCCAGCTTTCTAGCCCAGACGGCTGCGGAGATATCCCGAAAAGAGCACCGAGAGCTTGTTAGCCGATAGGGGGCGCCCCGAGCGCCTCACCTCCGCGACACCTTGATGCGCTTCCCGAGGCTGCGGGGCCGAATCCAACGAGCCATCCCCCAGCTCTCTAGCACCAACGGCTGCGGAGATACGCCAGCTTAAACCTGGTGGCGAAAGAACAGGGAAATTTTTACTCACATCATTTTGACACAGGTACAGGCCATATCAGCCTGGAGGAATGGGATTCACCCCGACCCCAGGCACCTCAGGTCGGCCACACTAGTCCCCCCCACCCGCGGTCACATCCCTGGAGGTCAGGCTTTGGTACTTTCTAAATTTTCAGCACTTTTCTTATGTTTTGTGTGATTTTAAATGATATTCTCACGCCCATATCTCGGTCACCGTATATCCGATCTGCCCCAAATTTTGCACCTGACCTCGGGAGAAGGTCCCGGACCCGATGCCACCAGCCACAGTCCCGTACACCCGACGGCCGCGGAGATACGCCCACTTAACCCCTGGGTGTTGTGCGCCGCTCACCCCGGCCCGGAGGCACCCACCCCTGGGAATCCTAGAGGCGCTTCCTGACGGGCCCAGGACGAATCCAACGAGACCTCAGCCAGCTCTCTAGCCTTAAGGGCCGCGGAGTTAGGTGGGCTCGAACCCCGGGACGTTGCGCGCCGCCTAGCGGCCGCGCCGAGCGCCCCACCCCCGGCAAACCTAGACTCGCTTCTTCAGGGCCCCGAGACGCATCCAAAGACACCTGCCCCAGCGTTCTAGCCCCAAGGGCCGCGGAGATATGTCCGCAAAGTTCCAGGAGCTCACACACCTGTGCGTTGCGCGCCGCCTACTGGACCCGACGAGCGGCCCATCCCCGAATGACATAACGCCTCTCGTAGGGCTGCCCGAGACGTATCCAAGGAGCCTTCCCCCAGCTTTCTAGCCCAGACGGCTGCGGAGATATCCCGAAAAGAGCACCGAGAGCTTGTTAGCCGATAGGGGGCGCCCCGAGCGCCTCACCTCCGCGACACCTTGATGCGCTTCCCGAGGCTGCGGGGCCGAATCCAACGAGCCATCCCCCAGCTCTCTAGCACCAACGGCTGCGGAGATACGCCAGCTTAAACCTGGTGGCGAAAGAACAGGGAAATTTTTACTCACATCATTTTGACACAGGTATAGGCCATATCAGCCTGGAGGAATGGGATTCACCCCGACCCCAGGCACCTCAGGTCGGCCACACTAGTCCCCCCCACCCGCGGTCACATCCCCGGAGGTCAGGCTTTGGTACTTTCTAAATTTTCAGCACTTTTCTTATGTTTTGTGTGATTTTAAATGATATTCTCACGCCCATATCTCGGTCACCGTATATCCGATCTGCCCCAAATTTTGCACCTGACCTCGGGAGAAGGTCCCGGACCCGATGCCACCAGCCACAGTCCCGTACACCCGACGGCCGCGGAGATACGCCCACTTAACCCCTGGGTGTTGTGCGCCGCTCACCCCGGCCCGGAGGCACCCACCCCTGGGAATCCTAGAGGCGCTTCCTGACGGGCCCAGGACGAATCCAACGAGACCTCAGCCAGCTCTCTAGCCTTAAGGGCCGCGGAGTTAGGTGGGCTCGAACCCCGGGACGTTGCGCGCCGCCTAGCGGCCGCGCCGAGCGCCCCACCCCCGGCAAACCTAGACTCGCTTCTTCAGGGCCCCGAGACGCATCCAAAGACACCTGCCCCAGCGTTCTAGCCCCAAGGGCCGCGGAGATATGTCCGCAAAGTTCCAGGAGCTCACACACCTGTGCGTTGCGCGCCGCCTACTGGCCCCGACGAGCGGCCCATCCCCGAATGACATAACGCCTCTCGTAGGGCTGCCCGAGACGTATCCAAGGAGCCTTCCCCCAGCTTTCTAGCCCAGACGGCTGCGGAGATATCCCGAAAAGAGCACCGAGAGCTTGTTAGCCGATAGGGGGCGCCCCGAGCGCCTCACCTCCGCGACACCTTGATGCCCTTCCCGAGGCTGCGGGGCCGAATCCAACGAGCCATCCCCCAGCTCTCTAGCACCAACGGCTGCGGAGATACGCCAGCTTAAACCTGGTGGCGAAAAAACAGGGAAATTTTTACTCACATCATTTTGACACAGGTACAGGCCATATCAGCCTGGAGGAATGGGATTCACCCCGACCCCAGGCACCTCAGGTCGGCCACACTAGTCCCCCCCACCCGCGGTCACATCCCCGGAGGTCAGGCTTTGGTACTTTCTAAATTTTCAGCACTTTTCTTATGTTTTGTGTGATTTTAAATGATATTCTCACGCCCATATCTCGGTCACCGTATATCCGATCTGCCCCAAATTTTGCACCTGACCTCGGGAGAAGGTCCCGGACCCGATGCCACCAGCCACAGTCCCGTACACCCGACGGCCGCGGAGATACGCCCACTTAACCCCTGGGTGTTGTGCGCCGCTCACCCCGGCCCGGAGGCACCCACCCCTGGGAATCCTAGAGGCGCTTCCTGACGGGCCCAGGACGAATCCAACGAGACCACAGCCAGCTCTCTAGCCTTAAGGGCCGCGGAGTTAGGTGGGCTCGAACCCCGGGACGTTGCGCGCCGCCTAGCGGCCGCGCCGAGCGCCCCACCCCCGGCAAACCTAGACTCGCTTCTTCAGGGCCCCGAGACGCATCCAAAGACACCTGCCCCAGCGTTCTAGCCCCAAGGGCCGCGGAGATATGTCCGCAAAGTTCCAGGAGCTCACACACCTGTGCGTTGCGCGCCGCCTACTGGCCCCGACGAGCGGCCCATCCCCGAATGACGTAACGTCTCTCGTAGGGCTGCCCGAGACGTATCCAAGGAGCCTTCCCCCAGCTTTCTAGCCCAGACGGCTGCGGAGATATCCCGAAAAGAGCACCGAGAGCTTGTTAGCCGATAGGGGGCGCCCCGAGCGCCTCACCTCCGCGACACCTTGATGCGCTTCCCGAGGCTGCGGGGCCGAATCCAACGAGCCATCCCCCAGCTCTCTAGCACCAACGGCTGCGGAGATACGCCAGCTTAAACCTGGTGGCGAAAGAACAGGGAAATTTTTACTCACATCATTTTGACACAGGTACAGGCCATATCAGCCTGGAGGAATGGGATTCACCCCGACCCCAGGCACCTCAGGTCGGCCACACTAGTCCCCCCCACCCGCGGTCACATCCCTGGAGGTCAGGCTTTGGTACTTTCTAAATTTTCAGCACTTTTCTTATGTTTTGTGTGATTTTAAATGATATTCTCACGCCCATATCTCGGTCACCGTATATCCGATCTGCCCCAAATTTTGCACCTGACCTCGGGAGAAGGTCCCGGACCCGATGCCACCAGCCACAGTCCCGTACACCCGACGGCCGCGGAGATACGCCCACTTAACCCCTGGGTGTTGTGCGCCGCTCACCCCGGCCCGGAGGCACCCACCCCTGGGAATCCTAGAGGCGCTTCCTGACGGGCCCAGGACGAATCCAACGAGACCTCAGCCAGCTCTCTAGCCTTAAGGGCCGCGGAGTTAGGTGGGCTCGAACCCCGGGACGTTGCGCGCCGCCTAGCGGCCGCGCCGAGCGCCCCACCCCCGGCAAACCTAGACTCGCTTCTTCAGGGCCCCGAGACGCATCCAAAGACACCTGCCCCAGCGTTCTAGCCCCAAGGGCCGCGGAGATATGTCCGCAAAGTTCCAGGAGCTCACACACCTGTGCGTTGCGCGCCGCCTACTGGCCCCGACGAGCGGCCCATCCCCGAATGACGTAACGTCTCTCGTAGGGCTGCCCGAGACGTATCCAAGGAGCCTTCCCCCAGCTTTCTAGCCCAGACGGCTGCGGAGATATCCCGAAAAGAGCACCGAGAGCTTGTTAGCCGATAGGGGGCGCCCCGAGCGCCTCACCTCCGCGACACCTTGATGCGCTTCCCGAGGCTGCGGGGCCGAATCCAACGAGCCATCCCCCAGCTCTCTAGCACCAACGGCTGCGGAGATACGCCAGCTTAAACCTGGTGGCGAAAGAACAGGGAAATTTTTACTCACATCATTTTGACACAGGTACAGGCCATATCAGCCTGGAGGAATGGGATTCACCCCGACCCCAGGCACCTCAGGTCGGCCACACTAGTCCCCCCCACCCGCGGTCACATCCCCGGAGGTCAGGCTTTGGTACTATCTAAATTTTCAGCACTTTTCTTATGTTTTGTGTGATTTTAAATGATATTCTCACGCCCATATCTCGGTCACCGTATATCCGATCTGCCCCAAATTTTGCACCTGACCTCGGGAGAAGGTCCCGGACCCGATGCCACCAGCCACAGTCCCGTACACCCGACGGCCGCGGAGATACGCCCACTTAACCCCTGGGTGTTGTGCGCCGCTCACCCCGGCCCGGAGGCACCCACCCCTGGGAATCCTAGAGGCGCTTCCTGACGGGCCCAGGACGAATCCAACGAGACCTCAGCCAGCTCTCTAGCCTTAAGGGCCGCGGAGTTAGGTGGGCTCGAACCCCGGGACGTTGCGCGCCGCCTAGCGGCCGCGCCGAGCGCCCCACCCCCGGCAAACCTAGACTCGCTTCTTCAGGGCCCCGAGACGCATCCAAAGACACCTGCCCCAGCGTTCTAGCCCCAAGGGCCGCGGAGATATGTCCGCAAAGTTCCAGGAGCTCACACACCTGTGCGTTGCGCGCCGCCTACTGGCCCCGACGAGCGGCCCATCCCCGAATGACGTAACGCCTCTCGTAGGGCTGCCCGAGACGTATCCAAGGAGCCTTCCCCCAGCTTTCTAGCCCAGACGGCTGCGGAGATATCCCGAAAAGAGCACCGAGAGCTTGTTAGCCGATAGGGGGCGCCCCGAGCGCCTCACCTCCGCGACACCTTGATGCGCTTCCCGAGGCTGCGGGGCCGAATCCAACGAGCCATCCCCCAGCTCTCTAGCACCAACGGCTGCGGAGATACGCCAGCTTAAACCTGGTGGCGAAAGAACAGGGAAATTTTTACTCACATCATTTTGACACAGGTACAGGCCATATCAGCCTGGAGGAATGGGATTCACCCCGACCCCAGGCACCTCAGGTCGGCCACACTAGTCCCCCCCACCCGCGGTCACATCCCCGGAGGTCAGGCTTTGGTACTATCTAAATTTTCAGCACTTTTCTTATGTTTTGTGTGATTTTAAATGATATTCTCACGCCCATATCTCGGTCACCGTATATCCGATCTGCCCCAAATTTTGCACCTGACCTCGGGAGAAGGTCCCGGACCCGATGCCACCAGCCACAGTCCCGTACACCCGACGGCCGCGGAGATACGCCCACTTAACCCCTGGGTGTTGTGCGCCGCTCACCCCGGCCCGGAGGCACCCACCCCTGGGAATCCTAGAGGCGCTTCCTGACGGGCCCAGGACGAATCCAACGAGACCTCAGCCAGCTCTCTAGCCTTAAGGGCCGCGGAGTTAGGTGGGCTCGAACCCCGGGACGTTGCGCGCCGCCTAGCGGCCGCGCCGAGCGCCCCACCCCCGGCAAACCTAGACTCGCTTCTTCAGGGCCCCGAGACGCATCCAAAGACACCTGCCCCAGCGTTCTAGCCCCAAGGGCCGCGGAGATATGTCCGCAAAGTTCCAGGAGCTCACACACCTGTGCGTTGCGCGCCGCCTACTGGCCCCGACGAGCGGCCCATCCCCGAATGACGTAACGCCTCTCGTAGGGCTGCCCGAGACGTATCCAAGGAGCCTTCCCCCAGCTTTCTAGCCCAGACGGCTGCGGAGATATCCCGAAAAGAGCACCGAGAGCTTGTTGGCCGATAGGGGGCGCCCCGAGCGCCTCACCTCCGCGACACCTTGATGCGCTTCCCGAGGCTGCGGGGCCGAATCCAACGAGCCATCCCCCAGCTCTCTAGCACCAACGGCTGCGGAGATACGCCAGCTTAAACCTGGTGGCGAAAGAACAGGGAAATTTTTACTCACATCATTTTGACACAGGTACAGGCCATATCAGCCTGGAGGAATGGGATTCACCCCGACCCCAGGCACCTCAGGTCGGCCACACTAGTCCCCCCCACCCGCGGTCACATCCCTGGAGGTCAGGCTTTGGTACTTTCTAAATTTTCAGCACTTTTCTTATGTTTTGTGTGATTTTAAATGATATTCTCACGCCCATATCTCGGTCACCGTATATCCGATCTGCCCCAAATTTTGCACCTGACCTCGGGAGAAGGTCCCGGACCCGATGCCACCAGCCACAGTCCCGTAGACCCGACGGCCGCGGAGATACGCCCACTTAACCCCTGGGTGTTGTGCGCCGCTCACCCCGGCCCGGAGGCACCCACCCCTGGGACTCCTAGAGGCGCTTCCTGACGGGCCCAGGACGAATCCAACGAGACCACAGCCAGCTCTCTAGCCTTAAGGGCCGCGGAGTTAGGTGGGCTCGAACCCCGGGACGTTGCGCGCCGCCTAGCGGCCGCGCCGAGCGCCCCACCCCCGGCAAACCTAGACTCGCTTCTTCAGGGCCCCGAGACGCATCCAAAGACACCTGCCCCAGCGTTCTAGCCCCAAGGGCCGCGGAGATATGTCCGCAAAGTTCCAGGAGCTCACACACCTGTGCGTTGCGCGCCGCCTACTGGCCCCGACGAGCGGCCCATCCCCGAATGACGTAACGCCTCTCGTAGGGCTGCCCGAGACGTATCCAAGGAGCCTTCCCCCAGCTTTCTAGCCCAGACGGCTGCGGAGATATCCCGAAAAGAGCACCGAGAGCTTGTTAGCCGATAGGGGGCGCCCCGAGCGCCTCACCTCCGCGACACCTTGATGCGCTTCCCGAGGCTGCGGGGCCGAATCCAACGAGCCATCCCCCAGCTCTCTAGCACCAACGGCTGCGGAGATACGCCAGCTTAAACCTGGTGGCGAAAGAACAGGGAAATTTTTACTCACATCATTTTGACACAGGTACAGGCCATATCAGCCTGGAGGAATGGGATTCACCCCGACCCCAGGCACCTCAGGTCGGCCACACTAGTCCCCCCCACCCGCGGTCACATCCCTGGAGGTCAGGCTTTGGTACTTTCTAAATTTTCAGCACTTTTCTTATGTTTTGTGTGATTTTAAATGATATTCTCACGCCCATATCTCGGTCACCGTATATCCGATCTGCCCCAAATTTTGCACCTGACCTCGGGAGAAGGTCCCGGACCCGATGCCACCAGCCACAGTCCCGTACACCCGACGGCCGCGGAGATACGCCCACTTAACCCCTGGGTGTTGTGCGCCGCTCACCCCGGCCCGGAGGCACCCACCCCTGGGAATCCTAGAGGCGCTTCCTGACGGGCCCAGGACGAATCCAACGAGACCACAGCCAGCTCTCTAGCCTTAAGGGCCGCGGAGTTAGGTGGGCTCGAACCCCGGGACGTTGCGCGCCGCCTAGCGGCCGCGCCGAGCGCCCCACCCCCGGCAAACCTAGACTCGCTTCTTCAGGGCCCCGAGACGCATCCAAAGACACCTGCCCCAGCGTTCTAGCCCCAAGGGCCGCGGAGATATGTCCGCAAAGTTCCAGGAGCTCACACACCTGTGCGTTGCGCGCCGCCTACTGGCCCCGACGAGCGGCCCATCCCCGAATGACGTAACGTCTCTCGTAGGGCTGCCCGAGACGTATCCAAGGAGCCTTCCCCCAGCTTTCTAGCCCAGACGGCTGCGGAGATATCCCGAAAAGAGCACCGAGAGCTTGTTAGCCGATAGGGGGCGCCCCGAGCGCCTCACCTCCGCGACACCTTGATGCGCTTCCCGAGGCTGCGGGGCCGAATCCAACGAGCCATCCCCCAGCTCTCTAGCACCAACGGCTGCGGAGATACGCCAGCTTAAACCTGGTGGCGAAAGAACAGGGAAATTTTTACTCACATCATTTTGACACAGGTACAGGCCATATCAGCCTGGAGGAATGGGATTCACCCCGACCCCAGGCACCTCAGGTCGGCCACACTAGTCCCCCCCACCCGCGGTCACATCCCTGGAGGTCAGGCTTTGGTACTTTCTAAATTTTCAGCACTTTTCTTATGTTTTGTGTGATTTTAAATGATATTCTCACGCCCATATCTCGGTCACCGTATATCCGATCTGCCCCAAATTTTGCACCTGACCTCGGGAGAAGGTCCCGGACCCGATGCCACCAGCCACAGTCCCGTACACCCGACGGCCGCGGAGATACGCCCACTTAACCCCTGGGTGTTGTGCGCCGCTCACCCCGGCCCGGAGGCACCCACCCCTGGGAATCCTAGAGGCGCTTCCTGACGGGCCCAGGACGAATCCAACGAGACCACAGCCAGCTCTCTAGCCTTAAGGGCCGCGGAGTTAGGTGGGCTCGAACCCCGGGACGTTGCGCGCCGCCTAGCGGCCGCGCCGAGCGCCCCACCCCCGGCAAACCTAGACTCGCTTCTTCAGGGCCCCGAGACGCATCCAAAGACACCTGCCCCAGCGTTCTAGCCCCAAGGGCCGCGGAGATATGTCCGCAAAGTTCCAGGAGCTCACACACCTGTGCGTTGCGCGCCGCCTACTGGCCCCGACGAGCGGCCCATCCCCGAATGACGTAACGCCTCTCGTAGGGCTGCCCGAGACGTATCCAAGGAGCCTTCCCCCAGCTTTCTAGCCCAGACGGCTGCGGAGATATCCCGAAAAGAGCACCGAGAGCTTGTTAGCCGATAGGGGGCGCCCCGAGCGCCTCGCCTCCGCGACACCTTGATGCGCTTCCCGAGGCTGCGGGGCCGAATCCAACGAGCCATCCCCCAGCTCTCTAGCACCAACGGCTGCGGAGATACGCCAGCTTAAACCTGGTGGCGAAAGAACAGGGAAATTTTTACTCACATCATTTTGACACAGGTACAGGCCATATCAGCCTGGAGGAATGGGATTCACCCCGACCCCAGGCACCTCAGGTCGGCCACACTAGTCCCCCCCACCCGCGGTCACATCCCTGGAGGTCAGGCTTTGGTACTTTCTAAATTTTCAGCACTTTTCTTATGTTTTGTGTGATTTTAAATGATATTCTCACGCCCATATCTCGGTCACCGTATATCCGATCTGCCCCAAATTTTGCACCTGACCTCGGGAGAAGGTCCCGGACCCGATGCCACCAGCCACAGTCCCGTAGACCCGACGGCCGCGGAGATACGCCCACTTAACCCCTGGGTGTTGTGCGCCGCTCACCCCGGCCCGGAGGCACCCACCCCTGGGAATCCTAGAGGCGCTTCCTGACGGGCCCAGGACGAATCCAACGAGACCTCAGCCAGCTCTCTAGCCTTAAGGGCCGCGGAGTTAGGTGGGCTCGAACCCCGGGACGTTGCGCGCCGCCTAGCGGCCGCGCCGAGCGCCCCACCCCCGGCAAACCTAGACTCGCTTCTTCAGGGCCCCGAGACGCATCCAAAGACACCTGCCCCAGCGTTCTAGCCCCAAGGGCCGCGGAGATATGTCCGCAAAGTTCCAGGAGCTCACACACCTGTGCGTTGCGCGCCGCCTACTGGCCCCGACGAGCGGCCCATCCCCGAATGACGTAACGTCTCTCGTAGGGCTGCCCGAGACGTATCCAAGGAGCCTTCCCCCAGCTTTCTAGCCCAGACGGCTGCGGAGATATCCCGAAAAGAGCACCGAGAGCTTGTTAGCCGATAGGGGGCGCCCCGAGCGCCTCACCTCCGCGACACCTTGATGCGCTTCCCGAGGCTGCGGGGCCGAATCCAACGAGCCATCCCCCAGCTCTCTAGCACCAACGGCTGCGGAGATACGCCAGCTTAAACCTGGTGGCGAAAGAACAGGGAAATTTTTACTCACATCATTTTGACACAGGTACAGGCCATATCAGCCTGGAGGAATGGGATTCACCCCGACCCCAGGCACCTCAGGTCGGCCACACTAGTCCCCCCCACCCGCGGTCACATCCCTGGAGGTCAGGCTTTGGTACTTTCTAAATTTTCAGCACTTTTCTTATGTTTTGTGTGATTTTAAATGATATTCTCACGCCCATATCTCGGTCACCGTATATCCGATCTGCCCCAAATTTTGCACCTGACCTCGGGAGAAGGTCCCGGACCCGATGCCACCAGCCACAGTCCCGTACACCCGACGGCCGCGGAGATACGCCCACTTAACCCCTGGGTGTTGTGCGCCGCTCACCCCGGCCCGGAGGCACCCACCCCTGGGAATCCTAGAGGCGCTTCCTGACGGGCCCAGGACGAATCCAACGAGACCTCAGCCAGCTCTCTAGCCTTAAGGGCCGCGGAGTTAGGTGGGCTCGAACCCCGGGACGTTGCGCGCCGCCTAGCGGCCGCGCCGAGCGCCCCACCCCCGGCAAACCTAGACTCGCTTCTTCAGGGCCCCGAGACGCATCCAAAGACACCTGCCCCAGCGTTCTAGCCCCAAGGGCCGCGGAGATATGTCCGCAAAGTTCCAGGAGCTCACACACCTGTGCGTTGCGCGCCGCCTACTGGCCCCGACGAGCGGCCCATCCCCGAATGACGTAACGTCTCTCGTAGGGCTGCCCGAGACGTATCCAAGGAGCCTTCCCCCAGCTTTCTAGCCCAGACGGCTGCGGAGATATCCCGAAAAGAGCACCGAGAGCTTGTTAGCCGATAGGGGGCGCCCCGAGCGCCTCACCTCCGCGACACCTTGATGCGCTTCCCGAGGCTGCGGGGCCGAATCCAACGAGCCATCCCCCAGCTCTCTAGCACCAACGGCTGCGGAGATACGCCAGCTTAAACCTGGTGGCGAAAGAACAGGGAAATTTTTACTCACATCATTTTGACACAGGTACAGGCCATATCAGCCTGGAGGAATGGGATTCACCCCGACCCCAGGCACCTCAGGTCGGCCACACTAGTCCCCCCCACCCGCGGTCACATCCCCGGAGGTCAGGCTTTGGTACTATCTAAATTTTCAGCACTTTTCTTATGTTTTGTGTGATTTTAAATGATATTCTCACGCCCATATCTCGGTCACCGTATATCCGATCTGCCCCAAATTTTGCACCTGACCTCGGGAGAAGGTCCCGGACCCGATGCCACCAGCCACAGTCCCGTACACCCGACGGCCGCGGAGATACGCCCACTTAACCCCTGGGTGTTGTGCGCCGCTCACCCCGGCCCGGAGGCACCCACCCCTGGGAATCCTAGAGGCGCTTCCTGACGGGCCCAGGACGAATCCAACGAGACCACAGCCAGCTCTCTAGCCTTAAGGGCCGCGGAGTTAGGTGGGCTCGAACCCCGGGACGTTGCGCGCCGCCTAGCGGCCGCGCCGAGCGCCCCACCCCCGGCAAACCTAGACTCGCTTCTTCAGGGCCCCGAGACGCATCCAAAGACACCTGCCCCAGCGTTCTAGCCCCAAGGGCCGCGGAGATATGTCCGCAAAGTTCCAGGAGCTCACACACCTGTGCGTTGCGCGCCGCCTACTGGCCCCGACGAGCGGCCCATCCCCGAATGACGTAACGCCTCTCGTAGGGCTGCCCGAGACGTATCCAAGGAGCCTTCCCCCAGCTTTCTAGCCCAGACGGCTGCGGAGATATCCCGAAAAGAGCACCGAGAGCTTGTTAGCCGATAGGGGGCGCCCCGAGCGCCTCACCTCCGCGACACCTTGATGCGCTTCCCGAGGCTGCGGGGCCGAATCCAACGAGCCATCCCCCAGCTCTCTAGCACCAACGGCTGCGGAGATACGCCAGCTTAAACCTGGTGGCGAAAGAACAGGGAAATTTTTACTCACATCATTTTGACACAGGTACAGGCCATATCAGCCTGGAGGAATGGGATTCACCCCGACCCCAGGCACCTCAGGTCGGCCACACTAGTCCCCCCCACCCGCGGTCACATCCCCGGAGGTCAGGCTTTGGTACTATCTAAATTTTCAGCACTTTTCTTATGTTTTGTGTGATTTTAAATGATATTCTCACGCCCATATCTCGGTCACCGTATATCCGATCTGCCCCAAATTTTGCACCTGACCTCGGGAGAAGGTCCCGGACCCGATGCCACCAGCCACAGTCCCGTACACCCGACGGCCGCGGAGATACGCCCACTTAACCCCTGGGTGTTGTGCGCCGCTCACCCCGGCCCGGAGGCACCCACCCCTGGGAATCCTAGAGGCGCTTCCTGACGGGCCCAGGACGAATCCAACGAGACCACAGCCAGCTCTCTAGCCTTAAGGGCCGCGGAGTTAGGTGGGTTCGAACCCCGGGACGTTGCGCGCCGCCTAGCGGCCGCGCCGAGCGCCCCACCCCCGGCAAACCTAGACTCGCTTCTTCAGGGCCCCGAGACGCATCCAAAGACACCTGCCCCAGCGTTCTAGCCCCAAGGGCCGCGGAGATATGTCCGCAAAGTTCCAGGAGCTCACACACCTGTGCGTTGCGCGCCGCCTACTGGCCCCGACGAGCAGCCCATCCCCGAATGACGTAACGCCTCTCGTAGGGCTGCCCGAGACGTATCCAAGGAGCCTTCCCCCAGCTTTCTAGCCCAGACGGCTGCGGAGATATCCCGAAAAGAGCACCGAGAGCTTGTTAGCCGATAGGGGGCGCCCCGAGCGCCTCACCTCCGCGACACCTTGATGCGCTTCCCGAGGCTGCGGGGCCGAATCCAACGAGCCATCCCCCAGCTCTCTAGCACCAACGGCTGCGGAGATACGCCAGCTTAAACCTGGTGGCGAAAGAACAGGGAAATTTTTACTCACATCATTTTGACACAGGTACAGGCCATATCAGCCTGGAGGAATGGGATTCACCCCGACCCCAGGCACCTCAGGTCGGCCACACTAGTCCCCCCCACCCGCGGTCACATCCCTGGAGGTCAGGCTTTGGTACTTTCTAAATTTTCAGCACTTTTCTTATGTTTTGTGTGATTTTAAATGATATTCTCACGCCCATATCTCGGTCACCGTATATCCGATCTGCCCCAAATTTTGCACCTGACCTCGGGAGAAGGTCCCGGACCCGATGCCACCAGCCACAGTCCCGTACACCCGACGGCCGCGGAGATACGCCCACTTAACCCCTGGGTGTTGTGCGCCGCTCACCCCGGCCCGGAGGCACCCACCCCTGGGAATCCTAGAGGCGCTTCCTGACGGGCCCAGGACGAATCCAACGAGACCACAGCCAGCTCTCTAGCCTTAAGGGCCGCGAAGTTAGGTGGGCTCGAACCCCGGGACGTTGCGCGCCGCCTAGCGGCCGCGCCGAGCGCCCCACCCCCGGCAAACCTAGACTCGCTTCTTCAGGGCCCCGAGACGCATCCAAAGACACCTGCCCCAGCGTTCTAGCCCCAAGGGCCGCGGAGATATGTCCGCAAAGTTCCAGGAGCTCACACACCTGTGCGTTGCGCGCCGCCTACTGGCCCCGACGAGCGGCCCATCCCCGAATGACGTAACGTCTCTCGTAGGGCTGCCCGAGACGTATCCAAGGAGCCTTCCCCCAGCTTTCTAGCCCAGACGGCTGCGGAGATATCCCGAAAAGAGCACCGAGAGCTTGTTAGCCGATAGGGGGCGCCCCGAGCGCCTCACCTCCGCGACACCTTGATGCGCTTCCCGAGGCTGCGGGGCCGAATCCAACGAGCCATCCCCCAGCTCTCTAGCACCAACGGCTGCGGAGATACGCCAGCTTAAACCTGGTGGCGAAAGAACAGGGAAATTTTTACTCACATCATTTTGACACAGGTACAGGCCATATCAGCCTGGAGGAATGGGATTCACCCCGACCCCAGGCACCTCAGGTCGGCCACACTAGTCCCCCCCACCCGCGGTCACATCCCTGGAGGTCAGGCTTTGGTACTTTCTAAATTTTCAGCACTTTTCTTATGTTTTGTGTGATTTTAAATGATATTCTCACGCCCATATCTCGGTCACCGTATATCCGATCTGCCCCAAATTTTGCACCTGACCTCGGGAGAAGGTCCCGGACCCGATGCCACCAGCCACAGTCCCGTACACCCGACGGCCGCGGAGATACGCCCACTTAACCCCTGGGTGTTGTGCGCCGCTCACCCCGGCCCGGAGGCACCCACCCCTGGGAATCCTAGAGGCGCTTCCTGACGGGCCCAGGACGAATCCAACGAGACCTCAGCCAGCTCTCTAGCCTTAAGGGCCGCGGAGTTAGGTGGGCTCGAACCCCGGGACGTTGCGCGCCGCCTAGCGGCCGCGCCGAGCGCCCCACCCCCGGCAAACCTAGACTCGCTTCTTCAGGGCCCCGAGACGCATCCAAAGACACCTGCCCCAGCGTTCTAGCCCCAAGGGCCGCGGAGATATGTCCGCAAAGTTCCAGGAGCTCACACACCTGTGCGTTGCGCGCCGCCTACTGGCCCCGACGAGCGGCCCATCCCCGAATGACGTAACGTCTCTCGTAGGGCTGCCCGAGACGTATCCAAGGAGCCTTCCCCCAGCTTTCTAGCCCAGACGGCTGCGGAGATATCCCGAAAAGAGCACCGAGAGCTTGTTAGCCGATAGGGGGCGCCCCGAGCGCCTCACCTCCGCGACACCTTGATGCGCTTCCCGAGGCTGCGGGGCCGAATCCAACGAGCCATCCCCCAGCTCTCTAGCACCAACGGCTGCGGAGATACGCCAGCTTAAACCTGGTGGCGAAAGAACAGGGAAATTTTTACTCACATCATTTTGACACAGGTACAGGCCATATCAGCCTGGAGGAATGGGATTCACCCCGACCCCAGGCACCTCAGGTCGGCCACACTAGTCCCCCCCACCCGCGGTCACATCCCCGGAGGTCAGGCTTTGGTACTATCTAAATTTTCAGCACTTTTCTTATGTTTTGTGTGATTTTAAATGATATTCTCACGCCCATATCTCGGTCACCGTATATCCGATCTGCCCCAAATTTTGCACCTGACCTCGGGAGAAGGTCCCGGACCCGATGCCACCAGCCACAGTCCCGTACACCCGACGGCCGCGGAGATACGCCCACTTAACCCCTGGGTGTTGTGCGCCGCTCACCCCGGCCCGGAGGCACCCACCCCTGGGAATCCTAGAGGCGCTTCCTGACGGGCCCAGGACGAATCCAACGAGACCTCAGCCAGCTCTCTAGCCTTAAGGGCCGCGGAGTTAGGTGGGCTCGAACCCCGGGACGTTGCGCGCCGCCTAGCGGCCGCGCCGAGCGCCCCACCCCCGGCAAACCTAGACTCGCTTCTTCAGGGCCCCGAGACGCATCCAAAGACACCTGCCCCAGCGTTCTAGCCCCAAGGGCCGCGGAGATATGTCCGCAAAGTTCCAGGAGCTCACACACCTGTGCGTTGCGCGCCGCCTACTGGCCCCGACGAGCGGCCCATCCCCGAATGACGTAACGCCTCTCGTAGGGCTGCCCGAGACGTATCCAAGGAGCCTTCCCCCAGCTTTCTAGCCCAGACGGCTGCGGAGATATCCCGAAAAGAGCACCGAGAGCTTGTTAGCCGATAGGGGGCGCCCCGAGCGCCTCACCTCCGCGACACCTTGATGCGCTTCCCGAGGCTGCGGGGCCGAATCCAACGAGCCATCCCCCAGCTCTCTAGCACCAACGGCTGCGGAGATACGCCAGCTTAAACCTGGTGGCGAAAGAACAGGGAAATTTTTACTCACATCATTTTGACACAGGTACAGGCCATATCAGCCTGGAGGAATGGGATTCACCCCGACCCCAGGCACCTCAGGTCGGCCACACTAGTCCCCCCCACCCGCGGTCACATCCCTGGAGGTCAGGCTTTGGTACTTTCTAAATTTTCAGCACTTTTCTTATGTTTTGTGTGATTTTAAATGATATTCTCACGCCCATATCTCGGTCACCGTATATCCGATCTGCCCCAAATTTTGCACCTGACCTCGGGAGAAGGTCCCGGACCCGATGCCACCAGCCACAGTCCCGTACACCCGACGGCCGCGGAGATACGCCCACTTAACCCCTGGGTGTTGTGCGCCGCTCACCCCGGCCCGGAGGCACCCACCCCTGGGAATCCTAGAGGCGCTTCCTGACGGGCCCAGGACGAATCCAACGAGACCACAGCCAGCTCTCTAGCCTTAAGGGCCGCGGAGTTAGGTGGGCTCGAACCCCGGGACGTTGCGCGCCGCCTAGCGGCCGCGCCGAGCGCCCCACCCCCGGCAAACCTAGACTCGCTTCTTCAGGGCCCCGAGACGCATCCAAAGACACCTGCCCCAGCGTTCTAGCCCCAAGGGCCGCGGAGATATGTCCGCAAAGTTCCAGGAGCTCACACACCTGTGCGTTGCGCGCCGCCTACTGGCCCCGACGAGCGGCCCATCCCCGAATGACGTAACGTCTCTCGTAGGGCTGCCCGAGACGTATCCAAGGAGCCTTCCCCCAGCTTTCTAGCCCAGACGGCTGCGGAGATATCCCGAAAAGAGCACCGAGAGCTTGTTAGCCGATAGGGGGCGCCCCGAGCGCCTCACCTCCGCGACACCTTGATGCGCTTCCCGAGGCTGCGGGGCCGAATCCAACGAGCCATCCCCCAGCTCTCTAGCACCAACGGCTGCGGAGATACGCCAGCTTAAACCTGGTGGCGAAAGAACAGGGAAATTTTTACTCACATCATTTTGACACAGGTACAGGCCATATCAGCCTGGAGGAATGGGATTCACCCCGACCCCAGGCACCTCAGGTCGGCCACACTAGTCCCCCCCACCCGCGGTCACATCCCCGGAGGTCAGGCTTTGGTACTTTCTAAATTTTCAGCACTTTTCTTATGTTTTGTGTGATTTTAAATGATATTCTCACGCCCATATCTCGGTCACCGTATATCCGATCTGCCCCAAATTTTGCACCTGACCTCGGGAGAAGGTCCCGGACCCGATGCCACCAGCCACAGTCCCGTAGACCCGACGGCCGCGGAGATACGCCCACTTAACCCCTGGGTGTTGTGCGCCGCTCACCCCGGCCCGGAGGCACCCACCCCTGGGAATCCTAGAGGCGCTTCCTGACGGGCCCAGGTCGAATCCAACGAGACCACAGCCAGCTCTCTAGCCTTAAGGGCCGCGGAGTTAGGTGGGCTCGAACCCCGGGACGTTGCGCGCCGCCTAGCGGCCGCGCCGAGCGCCCCACCCCCGGCAAACCTAGACTCGCTTCTTCAGGGCCCCGAGACGCATCCAAAGACACCTGCCCCAGCGTTCTAGCCCCAAGGGCCGCGGAGATATGTCCGCAAAGTTCCAGGAGCTCACACACCTGTGCGTTGCGCGCCGCCTACTGGCCCCGACGAGCGGCCCATCCCCGAATGACGTAACGCCTCTCGTAGGGCTGCCCGAGACGTATCCAAGGAGCCTTCCCCCAGCTTTCTAGCCCAGACGGCTGCGGAGATATCCCGAAAAGAGCACCGAGAGCTTGTTAGCCGATAGGGGGCGCCCCGAGCGCCTCACCTCCGCGACACCTTGATGCGCTTCCCGAGGCTGCGGGGCCGAATCCAACGAGCCATCCCCCAGCTCTCTAGCACCAACGGCTGCGGAGATACGCCAGCTTAAACCTGGTGGCGAAAGAACAGGGAAATTTTTACTCACATCATTTTGACACAGGTACAGGCCATATCAGCCTGGAGGAATGGGATTCACCCCGACCCCAGGCACCTCAGGTCGGCCACACTAGTCCCCCCCACCCGCGGTCACATCCCTGGAGGTCAGGCTTTGGTACTTTCTAAATTTTCAGCACTTTTCTTATGTTTTGTGTGATTTTAAATGATATTCTCACGCCCATATCTCGGTCACCGTATATCCGATCTGCCCCAAATTTTGCACCTGACCTCGGGAGAAGGTCCCGGACCCGATGCCACCAGCCACAGTCCCGTACACCCGACGGCCGCGGAGATACGCCCACTTAACCCCTGGGTGTTGTGCGCCGCTCACCCCGGCCCGGAGGCACCCACCCCTGGGAATCCTAGAGGCGCTTCCTGACGGGCCCAGGACGAATCCAACGAGACCTCAGCCAGCTCTCTAGCCTTAAGGGCCGCGGAGTTAGGTGGGCTCGAACCCCGGGACGTTGCGCGCCGCCTAGCGGCCGCGCCGAGCGCCCCACCCCCGGCAAACCTAGACTCGCTTCTTCAGGGCCCCGAGACGCATCCAAAGACACCTGCCCCAGCGTTCTAGCCCCAAGGGCCGCGGAGATATGTCCGCAAAGTTCCAGGAGCTCACACACCTGTGCGTTGCGCGCCGCCTACTGGCCCCGACGAGCGGCCCATCCCCGAATGACGTAACGTCTCTCGTAGGGCTGCCCGAGACGTATCCAAGGAGCCTTCCCCCAGCTTTCTAGCCCAGACGGCTGCGGAGATATCCCGAAAAGAGCACCGAGAGCTTGTTAGCCGATAGGGGGCGCCCCGAGCGCCTCACCTCCGCGACACCTTGATGCGCTTCCCGAGGCTGCGGGGCCGAATCCAACGAGCCATCCCCCAGCTCTCTAGCACCAACGGCTGCGGAGATACGCCAGCTTAAACCTGGTGGCGAAAAAACAGGGAAATTTTTACTCACATCATTTTGACACAGGTACAGGCCATATCAGCCTGGAGGAATGGGATTCACCCCGACCCCAGGCACCTCAGGTCGGCCACACTAGTCCCCCCCACCCGCGGTCACATCCCCGGAGGTCAGGCTTTGGTACTTTCTAAATTTTCAGCACTTTTCTTATGTTTTGTGTGATTTTAAATGATATTCTCACGCCCATATCTCGGTCACCGTATATCCGATCTGCCCCAAATTTTGCACCTGACCTCGGGAGAAGGTCCCGGACCCGATGCCACCAGCCACAGTCCCGTACACCCGACGGCCGCGGAGATACGCCCACTTAACCCCTGGGTGTTGTGCGCCGCTCACCCCGGCCCGGAGGCACCCACCCCTGGGAATCCTAGAGGCGCTTCCTGACGGGCCCAGGACGAATCCAACGAGACCTCAGCCAGCTCTCTAGCCTTAAGGGCCGCGGAGTTAGGTGGGCTCGAACCCCGGGACGTTGCGCGCCGCCTAGCGGCCGCGCCGAGCGCCCCACCCCCGGCAAACCTAGACTCGCTTCTTCAGGGCCCCGAGACGCATCCAAAGACACCTGCCCCAGCGTTCTAGCCCCAAGGGCCGCGGAGATATGTCCGCAAAGTTCCAGGAGCTCACACACCTGTGCGTTGCGCGCCGCCTACTGGCCCCGACGAGCGGCCCATCCCCGAATGACGTAACGCCTCTCGTAGGGCTGCCTGAGACGTATCCAAGGAGCCTTCCCCCAGCTTTCTAGCCCAGACGGCTGCGGAGATATCCCGAAAAGAGCACCGAGAGCTTGTTAGCCGATAGGGGGCGCCCCGAGCGCCTCACCTCCGCGACACCTTGATGCGCTTCCCGAGGCTGCGGGGCCGAATCCAACGAGCCATCCCCCAGCTCTCTAGCACCAACGGCTGCGGAGATACGCCAGCTTAAACCTGGTGGCAAAAGAGCAGGGAAATTTTTACTCACATCATTTTGACACAGGTACAGGCCATATCAGCCTGGAGGAATGGGATTCACCCCGACCCCAGGCACCTCAGGTCGGCCACACTAGTCCCCCCCACCCGCGGTCACATCCCTGGAGGTCAGGCTTTGGTACTTTCTAAATTTTCAGCACTTTTCTTATGTTTTGTGTGATTTTAAATGATATTCTCACGCCCATATCTCGGTCACCGTATATCCGATCTGCCCCAAATTTTGCACCTGACCTCGGGAGAAGGTCCCGGACCCGATGCCACCAGCCACAGTCCCGTACACCCGACGGCCGCGGAGATACGCCCACTTAACCCCTGGGTGTTGTGCGCCGCTCACCCCGGCCCGGAGGCACCCACCCCTGGGAATCCTAGAGGCGCTTCCTGACGGGCCCAGGACGAATCCAACGAGACCTCAGCCAGCTCTCTAGCCTTAAGGGCCGCGGAGTTAGGTGGGCTCGAACCCCGGGACGTTGCGCGCCGCCTAGCGGCCGCGCCGAGCGCCCCACCCCCGGCAAACCTAGACTCGCTTCTTCAGGGCCCCGAGACGCATCCAAAGACACCTGCCCCAGCGTTCTAGCCCCAAGGGCCGCGGAGATATGTCCGCAAAGTTCCAGGAGCTCACACACCTGTGCGTTGCGCGCCGCCTACTGGCCCCGACGAGCGGCCCATCCCCGAATGACGTAACGCCTCTCGTAGGGCTGCCCGAGACGTATCCAAGGAGCCTTCCCCCAGCTTTCTAGCCCAGACGGCTGCGGAGATATCCCGAAAAGAGCACCGAGAGCTTGTTAGCCGATAGGGGGCGCCCCGAGCGCCTCACCTCCGCGACACCTTGATGCGCTTCCCGAGGCTGCGGGGCCGAATCCAACGAGCCATCCCCCAGCTCTCTAGCACCAACGGCTGCGGAGATACGCCAGCTTAAACCTGGTGGCGAAAGAACAGGGAAATTTTTACTCACATCATTTTGACACAGGTACAGGCCATATCAGCCTGGAGGAATGGGATTCACCCCGACCCCAGGCACCTCAGGTCGGCCACACTAGTCCCCCCCACCCGCGGTCACATCCCCGGAGGTCAGGCTTTGGTACTTTCTAAATTTTCAGCACTTTTCTTATGTTTTGTGTGATTTTAAATGATATTCTCACGCCCATATCTCGGTCACCGTATATCCGATCTGCCCCAAATTTTGCACCTGACCTCGGGAGAAGGTCCCGGACCCGATGCCACCAGCCACAGTCCCGTACACCCGACGGCCGCGGAGATACGCCCACTTAACCCCTGGGTGTTGTGCGCCGCTCACCCCGGCCCGGAGGCACCCACCCCTGGGAATCCTAGAGGCGCTTCCTGACGGGCCCAGGACGAATCCAACGAGACCTCAGCCAGCTCTCTAGCCTTAAGGGCCGCGGAGTTAGGTGGGCTCGAACCCCGGGACGTTGCGCGCCGCCTAGCGGCCGCGCCGAGCGCCCCACCCCCGGCAAACCTAGACTCGCTTCTTCAGGGCCCCGAGACGCATCCAAAGACACCTGCCCCAGCGTTCTAGCCCCAAGGGCCGCGGAGATATGTCCGCAAAGTTCCAGGAGCTCACACACCTGTGCGTTGCGCGCCGCCTACTGGCCCCGACGAGCGGCCCATCCCCGAATGACGTAACGCCTCTCGTAGGGCTGCCTGAGACGTATCCAAGGAGCCTTCCCCCAGCTTTCTAGCCCAGACGGCTGCGGAGATATCCCGAAAAGAGCACCGAGAGCTTGTTAGCCGATAGGGGGCGCCCCGAGCGCCTCACCTCCGCGACACCTTGATGCGCTTCCCGAGGCTGCGGGGCCGAATCCAACGAGCCATCCCCCAGCTCTCTAGCACCAACGGCTGCGGAGATACGCCAGCTTAAACCTGGTGGCAAAAGAACAGGGAAATTTTTACTCACATCATTTTGACACAGGTACAGGCCATATCAGCCTGGAGGAATGGGATTCACCCCGACCCCAGGCACCTCAGGTCGGCCACACTAGTCCCCCCCACCCGCGGTCACATCCCTGGAGGTCAGGCTTTGGTACTTTCTAAATTTTCAGCACTTTTCTTATGTTTTGTGTGATTTTAAATGATATTCTCACGCCCATATCTCGGTCACCGTATATCCGATCTGCCCCAAATTTTGCACCTGACCTCGGGAGAAGGTCCCGGACCCGATGCCACCAGCCACAGTCCCGTACACCCGACGGCCGCGGAGATACGCCCACTTAACCCCTGGGTGTTGTGCGCCGCTCACCCCGGCCCGGAGGCACCCACCCCTGGGAATCCTAGAGGCGCTTCCTGACGGGCCCAGGACGAATCCAACGAGACCTCAGCCAGCTCTCTAGCCTTAAGGGCCGCGGAGTTAGGTGGGCTCGAACCCCGGGACGTTGCGCGCCGCCTAGCGGCCGCGCCGAGCGCCCCACCCCCGGCAAACCTAGACTCGCTTCTTCAGGGCCCCGAGACGCATCCAAAGACACCTGCCCCAGCGTTCTAGCCCCAAGGGCCGCGGAGATATGTCCGCAAAGTTCCAGGAGCTCACACACCTGTGCGTTGCGCGCCGCCTACTGGCCCCGACGAGCGGCCCATCCCCGAATGACGTAACGCCTCTCGTAGGGCTGCCCGAGACGTATCCAAGGAGCCTTCCCCCAGCTTTCTAGCCCAGACGGCTGCGGAGATATCCCGAAAAGAGCACCGAGAGCTTGTTGGCCGATAGGGGGCGCCCCGAGCGCCTCACCTCCGCGACACCTTGATGCGCTTCCCGAGGCTGCGGGGCCGAATCCAACGAGCCATCCCCCAGCTCTCTAGCACCAACGGCTGCGGAGATACGCCAGCTTAAACCTGGTGGCGAAAGAACAGGGAAATTTTTACTCACATCATTTTGACACAGGTACAGGCCATATCAGCCTGGAGGAATGGGATTCACCCCGACCCCAGGCACCTCAGGTCGGCCACACTAGTCCCCCCCACCCGCGGTCACATCCCTGGAGGTCAGGCTTTGGTACTTTCTAAATTTTCAGCACTTTTCTTATGTTTTGTGTGATTTTAAATGATATTCTCACGCCCATATCTCGGTCACCGTATATCCGATCTGCCCCAAATTTTGCACCTGACCTCGGGAGAAGGTCCCGGACCCGATGCCACCAGCCACAGTCCCGTACACCCGACGGCCGCGGAGATACGCCCACTTAACCCCTGGGTGTTGTGCGCCGCTCACCCCGGCCCGGAGGCACCCACCCCTGGGAATCCTAGAGGCGCTTCCTGACGGGCCCAGGACGAATCCAACGAGACCACAGCCAGCTCTCTAGCCTTAAGGGCCGCGGAGTTAGGTGGGCTCGAACCCCGGGACGTTGCGCGCCGCCTAGCGGCCGCGCCGAGCGCCCCACCCCCGGCAAACCTAGACTCGCTTCTTCAGGGCCCCGAGACGCATCCAAAGACACCTGCCCCAGCGTTCTAGCCCCAAGGGCCGCGGAGATATGTCCGCAAAGTTCCAGGAGCTCACACACCTGTGCGTTGCGCGCCGCCTACTGGACCCGACGAGCGGCCCATCCCCGAATGACATAACGCCTCTCGTAGGGCTGCCCGAGACGTATCCAAGGAGCCTTCCCCCAGCTTTCTAGCCCAGACGGCTGCGGAGATATCCCGAAAAGAGCACCGAGAGCTTGTTAGCCGATAGGGGGCGCCCCGAGCGCCTCACCTCCGCGACACCTTGATGCGCTTCCCGAGGCTGCGGGGCCGAATCCAACGAGCCATCCCCCAGCTCTCTAGCACCAACGGCTGCGGAGATACGCCAGCTTAAACCTGGTGGCGAAAGAACAGGGAAATTTTTACTCACATCATTTTGACACAGGTATAGGCCATATCAGCCTGGAGGAATGGGATTCACCCCGACCCCAGGCACCTCAGGTCGGCCACACTAGTCCCCCCCACCCGCGGTCACATCCCCGGAGGTCAGGCTTTGGTACTTTCTAAATTTTCAGCACTTTTCTTATGTTTTGTGTGATTTTAAATGATATTCTCACGCCCATATCTCGGTCACCGTATATCCGATCTGCCCCAAATTTTGCACCTGACCTCGGGAGAAGGTCCCGGACCCGATGCCACCAGCCACAGTCCCGTAGACCCGACGGCCGCGGAGATACGCCCACTTAACCCCTGGGTGTTGTGCGCCGCTCACCCCGGCCCGGAGGCACCCACCCCTGGGAATCCTAGAGGCGCTTCCTGACGGGCCCAGGACGAATCCAACGAGACCACAGCCAGCTCTCTAGCCTTAAGGGCCGCGGAGTTAGGTGGGCTCGAACCCCGGGACGTTGCGCGCCGCCTAGCGGCCGCGCCGAGCGCCCCACCCCCGGCAAACCTAGACTCGCTTCTTCAGGGCCCCGAGACGCATCCAAAGACACCTGCCCCAGCGTTCTAGCCCCAAGGGCCGCGGAGATATGTCCGCAAAGTTCCAGGAGCTCACACACCTGTGCGTTGCGCGCCGCCTACTGGCCCCGACGAGCGGCCCATCCCCGAATGACATAACGCCTCTCGTAGGGCTGCCCGAGACGTATCCAAGGAGCCTTCCCCCAGCTTTCTAGCCCAGACGGCTGCGGAGATATCCCGAAAAGAGCACCGAGAGCTTGTTAGCCGATAGGGGGCGCCCCGAGCGCCTCACCTCCGCGACACCTTGATGCCCTTCCCGAGGCTGCGGGGCCGAATCCAACGAGCCATCCCCCAGCTCTCTAGCACCAACGGCTGCGGAGATACGCCAGCTTAAACCTGGTGGCGAAAAAACAGGGAAATTTTTACTCACATCATTTTGACACAGGTACAGGCCATATCAGCCTGGAGGAATGGGATTCACCCCGACCCCAGGCACCTCAGGTCGGCCACACTAGTCCCCCCCACCCGCGGTCACATCCCCGGAGGTCAGGCTTTGGTACTTTCTAAATTTTCAGCACTTTTCTTATGTTTTGTGTGATTTTAAATGATATTCTCACGCCCATATCTCGGTCACCGTATATCCGATCTGCCCCAAATTTTGCACCTGACCTCGGGAGAAGGTCCCGGACCCGATGCCACCAGCCACAGTCCCGTACACCCGACGGCCGCGGAGATACGCCCACTTAACCCCTGGGTGTTGTGCGCCGCTCACCCCGGCCCGGAGGCACCCACCCCTGGGAATCCTAGAGGCGCTTCCTGACGGGCCCAGGACGAATCCAACGAGACCTCAGCCAGCTCTCTAGCCTTAAGGGCCGCGGAGTTAGGTGGGCTCGAACCCCGGGACGTTGCGCGCCGCCTAGCGGCCGCGCCGAGCGCCCCACCCCCGGCAAACCTAGACTCGCTTCTTCAGGGCCCCGAGACGCATCCAAAGACACCTGCCCCAGCGTTCTAGCCCCAAGGGCCGCGGAGATATGTCCGCAAAGTTCCAGGAGCTCACACACCTGTGCGTTGCGCGCCGCCTACTGGCCCCGACGAGCGGCCCATCCCCGAATGACGTAACGCCTCTCGTAGGGCTGCCTGAGACGTATCCAAGGAGCCTTCCCCCAGCTTTCTAGCCCAGACGGCTGCGGAGATATCCCGAAAAGAGCACCGAGAGCTTGTTAGCCGATAGGGGGCGCCCCGAGCGCCTCACCTCCGCGACACCTTGATGCGCTTCCCGAGGCTGCGGGGCCGAATCCAACGAGCCATCCCCCAGCTCTCTAGCACCAACGGCTGCGGAGATACGCCAGCTTAAACCTGGTGGCAAAAGAACAGGGAAATTTTTACTCACATCATTTTGACACAGGTACAGGCCATATCAGCCTGGAGGAATGGGATTCACCCCGACCCCAGGCACCTCAGGTCGGCCACACTAGTCCCCCCCACCCGCGGTCACATCCCTGGAGGTCAGGCTTTGGTACTTTCTAAATTTTCAGCACTTTTCTTATGTTTTGTGTGATTTTAAATGATATTCTCACGCCCATATCTCGGTCACCGTATATCCGATCTGCCCCAAATTTTGCACCTGACCTCGGGAGAAGGTCCCGGACCCGATGCCACCAGCCACAGTCCCGTACACCCGACGGCCGCGGAGATACGCCCACTTAACCCCTGGGTGTTGTGCGCCGCTCACCCCGGCCCGGAGGCACCCACCCCTGGGAATCCTAGAGGCGCTTCCTGACGGGCCCAGGACGAATCCAACGAGACCTCAGCCAGCTCTCTAGCCTTAAGGGCCGCGGAGTTAGGTGGGCTCGAACCCCGGGACGTTGCGCGCCGCCTAGCGGCCGCGCCGAGCGCCCCACCCCCGGCAAACCTAGACTCGCTTCTTCAGGGCCCCGAGACGCATCCAAAGACACCTGCCCCAGCGTTCTAGCCCCAAGGGCCGCGGAGATATGTCCGCAAAGTTCCAGGAGCTCACACACCTGTGCGTTGCGCGCCGCCTACTGGCCCCGACGAGCGGCCCATCCCCGAATGACGTAACGCCTCTCGTAGGGCTGCCCGAGACGTATCCAAGGAGCCTTCCCCCAGCTTTCTAGCCCAGACGGCTGCGGAGATATCCCGAAAAGAGCACCGAGAGCTTGTTAGCCGATAGGGGGCGCCCCGAGCGCCTCACCTCCGCGACACCTTGATGCGCTTCCCGAGGCTGCGGGGCCGAATCCAACGAGCCATCCCCCAGCTCTCTAGCACCAACGGCTGCGGAGATACGCCAGCTTAAACCTGGTGGCGAAAGAACAGGGAAATTTTTACTCACATCATTTTGACACAGGTACAGGCCATATCAGCCTGGAGGAATGGGATTCACCCCGACCCCAGGCACCTCAGGTCGGCCACACTAGTCCCCCCCACCCGCGGTCACATCCCCGGAGGTCAGGCTTTGGTACTTTCTAAATTTTCAGCACTTTTCTTATGTTTTGTGTGATTTTAAATGATATTCTCACGCCCATATCTCGGTCACCGTATATCCGATCTGCCCCAAATTTTGCACCTGACCTCGGGAGAAGGTCCCGGACCCGATGCCACCAGCCACAGTCCCGTACACCCGACGGCCGCGGAGATACGCCCACTTAACCCCTGGGTGTTGTGCGCCGCTCACCCCGGCCCGGAGGCACCCACCCCTGGGAATCCTAGAGGCGCTTCCTGACGGGCCCAGGACGAATCCAACGAGACCTCAGCCAGCTCTCTAGCCTTAAGGGCCGCGGAGTTAGGTGGGCTCGAACCCCGGGACGTTGCGCGCCGCCTAGCGGCCGCGCCGAGCGCCCCACCCCCGGCAAACCTAGACTCGCTTCTTCAGGGCCCCGAGACGCATCCAAAGACACCTGCCCCAGCGTTCTAGCCCCAAGGGCCGCGGAGATATGTCCGCAAAGTTCCAGGAGCTCACACACCTGTGCGTTGCGCGCCGCCTACTGGCCCCGACGAGCGGCCCATCCCCGAATGACGTAACGCCTCTCGTAGGGCTGCCTGAGACGTATCCAAGGAGCCTTCCCCCAGCTTTCTAGCCCAGACGGCTGCGGAGATATCCCGAAAAGAGCACCGAGAGCTTGTTAGCCGATAGGGGGCGCCCCGAGCGCCTCACCTCCGCGACACCTTGATGCGCTTCCCGAGGCTGCGGGGCCGAATCCAACGAGCCATCCCCCAGCTCTCTAGCACCAACGGCTGCGGAGATACGCCAGCTTAAACCTGGTGGCAAAAGAACAGGGAAATTTTTACTCACATCATTTTGACACAGGTACAGGCCATATCAGCCTGGAGGAATGGGATTCACCCCGACCCCAGGCACCTCAGGTCGGCCACACTAGTCCCCCCCACCCGCGGTCACATCCCTGGAGGTCAGGCTTTGGTACTTTCTAAATTTTCAGCACTTTTCTTATGTTTTGTGTGATTTTAAATGATATTCTCACGCCCATATCTCGGTCACCGTATATCCGATCTGCCCCAAATTTTGCACCTGACCTCGGGAGAAGGTCCCGGACCCGATGCCACCAGCCACAGTCCCGTACACCCGACGGCCGCGGAGATACGCCCACTTAACCCCTGGGTGTTGTGCGCCGCTCACCCCGGCCCGGAGGCACCCACCCCTGGGAATCCTAGAGGCGCTTCCTGACGGGCCCAGGACGAATCCAACGAGACCACAGCCAGCTCTCTAGCCTTAAGGGCCGCGGAGTTAGGTGGGCTCGAACCCCGGGACGTTGCGCGCCGCCTAGCGGCCGCGCCGAGCGCCCCACCCCCGGCAAACCTAGACTCGCTTCTTCAGGGCCCCGAGACGCATCCAAAGACACCTGCCCCAGCGTTCTAGCCCCAAGGGCCGCGGAGATATGTCCGCAAAGTTCCAGGAGCTCACACACCTGTGCGTTGCGCGCCGCCTACTGGCCCCGACGAGCGGCCCATCCCCGAATGACGTAACGCCTCTCGTAGGGCTGCCCGAGACGTATCCAAGGAGCCTTCCCCCAGCTTTCTAGCCCAGACGGCTGCGGAGATATCCCGAAAAGAGCACCGAGAGCTTGTTAGCCGATAGGGGGCGCCCCGAGCGCCTCACCTCCGCGACACCTTGATGCGCTTCCCGAGGCTGCGGGGCCGAATCCAACGAGCCATCCCCCAGCTCTCTAGCACCAACGGCTGCGGAGATACGCCAGCTTAAACCTGGTGGCGAAAGAACAGGGAAATTTTTACTCACATCATTTTGACACAGGTACAGGCCATATCAGCCTGGAGGAATGGGATTCACCCCGACCCCAGGCACCTCAGGTCGGCCACACTAGTCCCCCCCACCCGCGGTCACATCCCTGGAGGTCAGGCTTTGGTACTTTCTAAATTTTCAGCACTTTTCTTATGTTTTGTGTGATTTTAAATGATATTCTCACGCCCATATCTCGGTCACCGTATATCCGATCTGCCCCAAATTTTGCACCTGACCTCGGGAGAAGGTCCCGGACCCGATGCCACCAGCCACAGTCCCGTACACCCGACGGCCGCGGAGATACGCCCACTTAACCCCTGGGTGTTGTGCGCCGCTCACCCCGGCCCGGAGGCACCCACCCCTGGGAATCCTAGAGGCGCTTCCTGACGGGCCCAGGACGAATCCAACGAGACCTCAGCCAGCTCTCTAGCCTTAAGGGCCGCGGAGTTAGGTGGGCTCGAACCCCGGGACGTTGCGCGCCGCCTAGCGGCCGCGCCGAGCGCCCCACCCCCGGCAAACCTAGACTCGCTTCTTCAGGGCCCCGAGACGCATCCAAAGACACCTGCCCCAGCGTTCTAGCCCCAAGGGCCGCGGAGATATGTCCGCAAAGTTCCAGGAGCTCACACACCTGTGCGTTGCGCGCCGCCTACTGGACCCGACGAGCGGCCCATCCCCGAATGACATAACGCCTCTCGTAGGGCTGCCCGAGACGTATCCAAGGAGCCTTCCCCCAGCTTTCTAGCCCAGACGGCTGCGGAGATATCCCGAAAAGAGCACCGAGAGCTTGTTAGCCGATAGGGGGCGCCCCGAGCGCCTCACCTCCGCGACACCTTGATGCGCTTCCCGAGGCTGCGGGGCCGAATCCAACGAGCCATCCCCCAGCTCTCTAGCACCAACGGCTGCGGAGATACGCCAGCTTAAACCTGGTGGCGAAAGAACAGGGAAATTTTTACTCACATCATTTTGACACAGGTATAGGCCATATCAGCCTGGAGGAATGGGATTCACCCCGACCCCAGGCACCTCAGGTCGGCCACACTAGTCCCCCCCACCCGCGGTCACATCCCCGGAGGTCAGGCTTTGGTACTTTCTAAATTTTCAGCACTTTTCTTATGTTTTGTGTGATTTTAAATGATATTCTCACGCCCATATCTCGGTCACCGTATATCCGATCTGCCCCAAATTTTGCACCTGACCTCGGGAGAAGGTCCCGGACCCGATGCCACCAGCCACAGTCCCGTACACCCGACGGCCGCGGAGATACGCCCACTTAACCCCTGGGTGTTGTGCGCCGCTCACCCCGGCCCGGAGGCACCCACCCCTGGGAATCCTAGAGGCGCTTCCTGACGGGCCCAGGACGAATCCAACGAGACCACAGCCAGCTCTCTAGCCTTAAGGGCCGCGGAGTTAGGTGGGCTCGAACCCCGGGACGTTGCGCGCCGCCTAGCGGCCGCGCCGAGCGCCCCACCCCCGGCAAACCTAGACTCGCTTCTTCAGGGCCCCGAGACGCATCCAAAGACACCTGCCCCAGCGTTCTAGCCCCAAGGGCCGCGGAGATATGTCCGCAAAGTTCCAGGAGCTCACACACCTGTGCGTTGCGCGCCGCCTACTGGCCCCGACGAGCGGCCCATCCCCGAATGACATAACGCCTCTCGTAGGGCTGCCCGAGACGTATCCAAGGAGCCTTCCCCCAGCTTTCTAGCCCAGACGGCTGCGGAGATATCCCGAAAAGAGCACCGAGAGCTTGTTAGCCGATAGGGGGCGCCCCGAGCGCCTCACCTCCGCGACACCTTGATGCCCTTCCCGAGGCTGCGGGGCCGAATCCAACGAGCCATCCCCCAGCTCTCTAGCACCAACGGCTGCGGAGATACGCCAGCTTAAACCTGGTGGCGAAAAAACAGGGAAATTTTTACTCACATCATTTTGACACAGGTACAGGCCATATCAGCCTGGAGGAATGGGATTCACCCCGACCCCAGGCACCTCAGGTCGGCCACACTAGTCCCCCCCACCCGCGGTCACATCCCCGGAGGTCAGGCTTTGGTACTATCTAAATTTTCAGCACTTTTCTTATGTTTTGTGTGATTTTAAATGATATTCTCACGCCCATATCTCGGTCACCGTATATCCGATCTGCCCCAAATTTTGCACCTGACCTCGGGAGAAGGTCCCGGACCCGATGCCACCAGCCACAGTCCCGTAGACCCGACGGCCGCGGAGATACGCCCACTTAACCCCTGGGTGTTGTGCGCCGCTCACCCCGGCCCGGAGGCACCCACCCCTGGGAATCCTAGAGGCGCTTCCTGACGGGCCCAGGACGAATCCAACGAGACCTCAGCCAGCTCTCTAGCCTTAAGGGCCGCGGAGTTAGGTGGGCTCGAACCCCGGGACGTTGCGCGCCGCCTAGCGGCCGCGCCGAGCGCCCCACCCCCGGCAAACCTAGACTCGCTTCTTCAGGGCCCCGAGACGCATCCAAAGACACCTGCCCCAGCGTTCTAGCCCCAAGGGCCGCGGAGATATGTCCGCAAAGTTCCAGGAGCTCACACACCTGTGCGTTGCGCGCCGCCTACTGGCCCCGACGAGCGGCCCATCCCCGAATGACATAACGCCTCTCGTAGGGCTGCCCGAGACGTATCCAAGGAGCCTTCCCCCAGCTTTCTAGCCCAGACGGCTGCGGAGATATCCCGAAAAGAGCACCGAGAGCTTGTTAGCCGATAGGGGGCGCCCCGAGCGCCTCACCTCCGCGACACCTTGATGCCCTTCCCGAGGCTGCGGGGCCGAATCCAACGAGCCATCCCCCAGCTCTCTAGCACCAACGGCTGCGGAGATACGCCAGCTTAAACCTGGTGGCGAAAAAACAGGGAAATTTTTACTCACATCATTTTGACACAGGTACAGGCCATATCAGCCTGGAGGAATGGGATTCACCCCGACCCCAGGCACCTCAGGTCGGCCACACTAGTCCCCCCCACCCGCGGTCACATCCCCGGAGGTCAGGCTTTGGTACTTTCTAAATTTTCAGCACTTTTCTTATGTTTTGTGTGATTTTAAATGATATTCTCACGCCCATATCTCGGTCACCGTATATCCGATCTGCCCCAAATTTTGCACCTGACCTCGGGAGAAGGTCCCGGACCCGATGCCACCAGCCACAGTCCCGTAGACCCGACGGCCGCGGAGATACGCCCACTTAACCCCTGGGTGTTGTGCGCCGCTCACCCCGGCCCGGAGGCACCCACCCCTGGGAATCCTAGAGGCGCTTCCTGACGGGCCCAGGACGAATCCAACGAGACCACAGCCAGCTCTCTAGCCTTAAGGGCCGCGGAGTTAGGTGGGCTCGAACCCCGGGACGTTGCGCGCCGCCTAGCGGCCGCGCCGAGCGCCCCACCCCCGGCAAACCTAGACTCGCTTCTTCAGGGCCCCGAGACGCATCCAAAGACACCTGCCCCAGCGTTCTAGCCCCAAGGGCCGCGGAGATATGTCCGCAAAGTTCCAGGAGCTCACACACCTGTGCGTTGCGCGCCGCCTACTGGCCCCGACGAGCGGCCCATCCCCGAATGACGTAACGCCTCTCGTAGGGCTGCCTGAGACGTATCCAAGGAGCCTTCCCCCAGCTTTCTAGCCCAGACGGCTGCGGAGATATCCCGAAAAGAGCACCGAGAGCTTGTTAGCCGATAGGGGGCGCCCCGAGCGCCTCACCTCCGCGACACCTTGATGCGCTTCCCGAGGCTGCGGGGCCGAATCCAACGAGCCATCCCCCAGCTCTCTAGCACCAACGGCTGCGGAGATACGCCAGCTTAAACCTGGTGGCAAAAGAACAGGGAAATTTTTACTCACATCATTTTGACACAGGTACAGGCCATATCAGCCTGGAGGAATGGGATTCACCCCGACCCCAGGCACCTCAGGTCGGCCACACTAGTCCCCCCCACCCGCGGTCACATCCCTGGAGGTCAGGCTTTGGTACTTTCTAAATTTTCAGCACTTTTCTTATGTTTTGTGTGATTTTAAATGATATTCTCACGCCCATATCTCGGTCACCGTATATCCGATCTGCCCCAAATTTTGCACCTGACCTCGGGAGAAGGTCCCGGACCCGATGCCACCAGCCACAGTCCCGTAGACCCGACGGCCGCGGAGATACGCCCACTTAACCCCTGGGTGTTGTGCGCCGCTCACCCCGGCCCGGAGGCACCCACCCCTGGGAATCCTAGAGGCGCTTCCTGACGGGCCCAGGACGAATCCAACGAGACCTCAGCCAGCTCTCTAGCCTTAAGGGCCGCGGAGTTAGGTGGGCTCGAACCCCGGGACGTTGCGCGCCGCCTAGCGGCCGCGCCGAGCGCCCCACCCCCGGCAAACCTAGACTCGCTTCTTCAGGGCCCCGAGACGCATCCAAAGACACCTGCCCCAGCGTTCTAGCCCCAAGGGCCGCGGAGATATGTCCGCAAAGTTCCAGGAGCTCACACACCTGTGCGTTGCGCGCCGCCTACTGGCCCCGACGAGCGGCCCATCCCCGAATGACGTAACGCCTCTCGTAGGGCTGCCCGAGACGTATCCAAGGAGCCTTCCCCCAGCTTTCTAGCCCAGACGGCTGCGGAGATATCCCGAAAAGAGCACCGAGAGCTTGTTAGCCGATAGGGGGCGCCCCGAGCGCCTCACCTCCGCGACACCTTGATGCGCTTCCCGAGGCTGCGGGGCCGAATCCAACGAGCCATCCCCCAGCTCTCTAGCACCAACGGCTGCGGAGATACGCCAGCTTAAACCTGGTGGCGAAAGAACAGGGAAATTTTTACTCACATCATTTTGACACAGGTACAGGCCATATCAGCCTGGAGGAATGGGATTCACCCCGACCCCAGGCACCTCAGGTCGGCCACACTAGTCCCCCCCACCCGCGGTCACATCCCCGGAGGTCAGGCTTTGGTACTTTCTAAATTTTCAGCACTTTTCTTATGTTTTGTGTGATTTTAAATGATATTCTCACGCCCATATCTCGGTCACCGTATATCCGATCTGCCCCAAATTTTGCACCTGACCTCGGGAGAAGGTCCCGGACCCGATGCCACCAGCCACAGTCCCGTAGACCCGACGGCCGCGGAGATACGCCCACTTAACCCCTGGGTGTTGTGCGCCGCTCACCCCGGCCCGGAGGCACCCACCCCTGGGAATCCTAGAGGCGCTTCCTGACGGGCCCAGGACGAATCCAACGAGACCACAGCCAGCTCTCTAGCCTTAAGGGCCGCGGAGTTAGGTGGGCTCGAACCCCGGGACGTTGCGCGCCGCCTAGCGGCCGCGCCGAGCGCCCCACCCCCGGCAAACCTAGACTCGCTTCTTCAGGGCCCCGAGACGCATCCAAAGACACCTGCCCCAGCGTTCTAGCCCCAAGGGCCGCGGAGATATGTCCGCAAAGTTCCAGGAGCTCACACACCTGTGCGTTGCGCGCCGCCTACTGGCCCCGACGAGCGGCCCATCCCCGAATGACGTAACGCCTCTCGTAGGGCTGCCTGAGACGTATCCAAGGAGCCTTCCCCCAGCTTTCTAGCCCAGACGGCTGCGGAGATATCCCGAAAAGAGCACCGAGAGCTTGTTAGCCGATAGGGGGCGCCCCGAGCGCCTCACCTCCGCGACACCTTGATGCGCTTCCCGAGGCTGCGGGGCCGAATCCAACGAGCCATCCCCCAGCTCTCTAGCACCAACGGCTGCGGAGATACGCCAGCTTAAACCTGGTGGCAAAAGAACAGGGAAATTTTTACTCACATCATTTTGACACAGGTACAGGCCATATCAGCCTGGAGGAATGGGATTCACCCCGACCCCAGGCACCTCAGGTCGGCCACACTAGTCCCCCCCACCCGCGGTCACATCCCTGGAGGTCAGGCTTTGGTACTTTCTAAATTTTCAGCACTTTTCTTATGTTTTGTGTGATTTTAAATGATATTCTCACGCCCATATCTCGGTCACCGTATATCCGATCTGCCCCAAATTTTGCACCTGACCTCGGGAGAAGGTCCCGGACCCGATGCCACCAGCCACAGTCCCGTAGACCCGACGGCCGCGGAGATACGCCCACTTAACCCCTGGGTGTTGTGCGCCGCTCACCCCGGCCCGGAGGCACCCACCCCTGGGAATCCTAGAGGCGCTTCCTGACGGGCCCAGGACGAATCCAACGAGACCACAGCCAGCTCTCTAGCCTTAAGGGCCGCGGAGTTAGGTGGGCTCGAACCCCGGGACGTTGCGCGCCGCCTAGCGGCCGCGCCGAGCGCCCCACCCCCGGCAAACCTAGACTCGCTTCTTCAGGGCCCCGAGACGCATCCAAAGACACCTGCCCCAGCGTTCTAGCCCCAAGGGCCGCGGAGATATGTCCGCAAAGTTCCAGGAGCTCACACACCTGTGCGTTGCGCGCCGCCTACTGGCCCCGACGAGCGGCCCATCCCCGAATGACGTAACGCCTCTCGTAGGGCTGCCCGAGACGTATCCAAGGAGCCTTCCCCCAGCTTTCTAGCCCAGACGGCTGCGGAGATATCCCGAAAAGAGCACCGAGAGCTTGTTAGCCGATAGGGGGCGCCCCGAGCGCCTCACCTCCGCGACACCTTGATGCGCTTCCCGAGGCTGCGGGGCCGAATCCAACGAGCCATCCCCCAGCTCTCTAGCACCAACGGCTGCGGAGATACGCCAGCTTAAACCTGGTGGCGAAAGAACAGGGAAATTTTTACTCACATCATTTTGACACAGGTACAGGCCATATCAGCCTGGAGGAATGGGATTCACCCCGACCCCAGGCACCTCAGGTCGGCCACACTAGTCCCCCCCACCCGCGGTCACATCCCTGGAGGTCAGGCTTTGGTACTTTCTAAATTTTCAGCACTTTTCTTATGTTTTGTGTGATTTTAAATGATATTCTCACGCCCATATCTCGGTCACCGTATATCCGATCTGCCCCAAATTTTGCACCTGACCTCGGGAGAAGGTCCCGGACCCGATGCCACCAGCCACAGTCCCGTACACCCGACGGCCGCGGAGATACGCCCACTTAACCCCTGGGTGTTGTGCGCCGCTCACCCCGGCCCGGAGGCACCCACCCCTGGGAATCCTAGAGGCGCTTCCTGACGGGCCCAGGACGAATCCAACGAGACCACAGCCAGCTCTCTAGCCTTAAGGGCCGCGGAGTTAGGTGGGCTCGAACCCCGGGACGTTGCGCGCCGCCTAGCGGCCGCGCCGAGCGCCCCACCCCCGGCAAACCTAGACTCGCTTCTTCAGGGCCCCGAGACGCATCCAAAGACACCTGCCCCAGCGTTCTAGCCCCAAGGGCCGCGGAGATATGTCCGCAAAGTTCCAGGAGCTCACACACCTGTGCGTTGCGCGCCGCCTACTGGACCCGACGAGCGGCCCATCCCCGAATGACATAACGCCTCTCGTAGGGCTGCCCGAGACGTATCCAAGGAGCCTTCCCCCAGCTTTCTAGCCCAGACGGCTGCGGAGATATCCCGAAAAGAGCACCGAGAGCTTGTTAGCCGATAGGGGGCGCCCCGAGCGCCTCACCTCCGCGACACCTTGATGCGCTTCCCGAGGCTGCGGGGCCGAATCCAACGAGCCATCCCCCAGCTCTCTAGCACCAACGGCTGCGGAGATACGCCAGCTTAAACCTGGTGGCGAAAGAACAGGGAAATTTTTACTCACATCATTTTGACACAGGTATAGGCCATATCAGCCTGGAGGAATGGGATTCACCCCGACCCCAGGCACCTCAGGTCGGCCACACTAGTCCCCCCCACCCGCGGTCACATCCCCGGAGGTCAGGCTTTGGTACTTTCTAAATTTTCAGCACTTTTCTTATGTTTTGTGTGATTTTAAATGATATTCTCACGCCCATATCTCGGTCACCGTATATCCGATCTGCCCCAAATTTTGCACCTGACCTCGGGAGAAGGTCCCGGACCCGATGCCACCAGCCACAGTCCCGTACACCCGACGGCCGCGGAGATACGCCCACTTAACCCCTGGGTGTTGTGCGCCGCTCACCCCGGCCCGGAGGCACCCACCCCTGGGAATCCTAGAGGCGCTTCCTGACGGGCCCAGGACGAATCCAACGAGACCACAGCCAGCTCTCTAGCCTTAAGGGCCGCGGAGTTAGGTGGGCTCGAACCCCGGGACGTTGCGCGCCGCCTAGCGGCCGCGCCGAGCGCCCCACCCCCGGCAAACCTAGACTCGCTTCTTCAGGGCCCCGAGACGCATCCAAAGACACCTGCCCCAGCGTTCTAGCCCCAAGGGCCGCGGAGATATGTCCGCAAAGTTCCAGGAGCTCACACACCTGTGCGTTGCGCGCCGCCTACTGGCCCCGACGAGCGGCCCATCCCCGAATGACATAACGCCTCTCGTAGGGCTGCCCGAGACGTATCCAAGGAGCCTTCCCCCAGCTTTCTAGCCCAGACGGCTGCGGAGATATCCCGAAAAGAGCACCGAGAGCTTGTTAGCCGATAGGGGGCGCCCCGAGCGCCTCACCTCCGCGACACCTTGATGCCCTTCCCGAGGCTGCGGGGCCGAATCCAACGAGCCATCCCCCAGCTCTCTAGCACCAACGGCTGCGGAGATACGCCAGCTTAAACCTGGTGGCGAAAAAACAGGGAAATTTTTACTCACATCATTTTGACACAGGTACAGGCCATATCAGCCTGGAGGAATGGGATTCACCCCGACCCCAGGCACCTCAGGTCGGCCACACTAGTCCCCCCCACCCGCGGTCACATCCCCGGAGGTCAGGCTTTGGTACTTTCTAAATTTTCAGCACTTTTCTTATGTTTTGTGTGATTTTAAATGATATTCTCACGCCCATATCTCGGTCACCGTATATCCGATCTGCCCCAAATTTTGCACCTGACCTCGGGAGAAGGTCCCGGACCCGATGCCACCAGCCACAGTCCCGTAGACCCGACGGCCGCGGAGATACGCCCACTTAACCCCTGGGTGTTGTGCGCCGCTCACCCCGGCCCGGAGGCACCCACCCCTGGGAATCCTAGAGGCGCTTCCTGACGGGCCCAGGACGAATCCAACGAGACCTCAGCCAGCTCTCTAGCCTTAAGGGCCGCGGAGTTAGGTGGGCTCGAACCCCGGGACGTTGCGCGCCGCCTAGCGGCCGCGCCGAGCGCCCCACCCCCGGCAAACCTAGACTCGCTTCTTCAGGGCCCCGAGACGCATCCAAAGACACCTGCCCCAGCGTTCTAGCCCCAAGGGCCGCGGAGATATGTCCGCAAAGTTCCAGGAGCTCACACACCTGTGCGTTGCGCGCCGCCTACTGGCCCCGACGAGCGGCCCATCCCCGAATGACGTAACGCCTCTCGTAGGGCTGCCCGAGACGTATCCAAGGAGCCTTCCCCCAGCTTTCTAGCCCAGACGGCTGCGGAGATATCCCGAAAAGAGCACCGAGAGCTTGTTAGCCGATAGGGGGCGCCCCGAGCGCCTCACCTCCGCGACACCTTGATGCGCTTCCCGAGGCTGCGGGGCCGAATCCAACGAGCCATCCCCCAGCTCTCTAGCACCAACGGCTGCGGAGATACGCCAGCTTAAACCTGGTGGCGAAAGAACAGGGAAATTTTTACTCACATCATTTTGACACAGGTACAGGCCATATCAGCCTGGAGGAATGGGATTCACCCCGACCCCAGGCACCTCAGGTCGGCCACACTAGTCCCCCCCACCCGCGGTCACATCCCTGGAGGTCAGGCTTTGGTACTTTCTAAATTTTCAGCACTTTTCTTATGTTTTGTGTGATTTTAAATGATATTCTCACGCCCATATCTCGGTCACCGTATATCCGATCTGCCCCAAATTTTGCACCTGACCTCGGGAGAAGGTCCCGGACCCGATGCCACCAGCCACAGTCCCGTACACCCGACGGCCGCGGAGATACGCCCACTTAACCCCTGGGTGTTGTGCGCCGCTCACCCCGGCCCGGAGGCACCCACCCCTGGGAATCCTAGAGGCGCTTCCTGACGGGCCCAGGACGAATCCAACGAGACCTCAGCCAGCTCTCTAGCCTTAAGGGCCGCGGAGTTAGGTGGGCTCGAACCCCGGGACGTTGCGCGCCGCCTAGCGGCCGCGCCGAGCGCCCCACCCCCGGCAAACCTAGACTCGCTTCTTCAGGGCCCCGAGACGCATCCAAAGACACCTGCCCCAGCGTTCTAGCCCCAAGGGCCGCGGAGATATGTCCGCAAAGTTCCAGGAGCTCACACACCTGTGCGTTGCGCGCCGCCTACTGGCCCCGACGAGCGGCCCATCCCCGAATGACGTAACGCCTCTCGTAGGGCTGCCCGAGACGTATCCAAGGAGCCTTCCCCCAGCTTTCTAGCCCAGACGGCTGCGGAGATATCCTGAAAAGAGCACCGAGAGCTTGTTAGCCGATAGGGGGCGCCCCGAGCGCCTCACCTCCGCGACACCTTGATGCCCTTCCCGAGGCTGCGGGGCCGAATCCAACGAGCCATCCCCCAGCTCTCTAGCACCAACGGCTGCGGAGATACGCCAGCTTAAACCTGGTGGCGAAAAAACAGGGAAATTTTTACTCACATCATTTTGACACAGGTACAGGCCATATCAGCCTGGAGGAATGGGATTCACCCCGACCCCAGGCACCTCAGGTCGGCCACACTAGTCCCCCCCACCCGCGGTCACATCCCCGGAGGTCAGGCTTTGGTACTATCTAAATTTTCAGCACTTTTCTTATGTTTTGTGTGATTTTAAATGATATTCTCACGCCCATATCTCGGTCACCGTATATCCGATCTGCCCCAAATTTTGCACCTGACCTCGGGAGAAGGTCCCGGACCCGATGCCACCAGCCACAGTCCCGTAGACCCGACGGCCGCGGAGATACGCCCACTTAACCCCTGGGTGTTGTGCGCCGCTCACCCCGGCCCGGAGGCACCCACCCCTGGGAATCCTAGAGGGGCTTCCTGACGGGCCCAGGCCGAATCCAACGAGACCACAGCCAGCTCTCTAGCCTTAAGGGCCGCGGAGTTAGGTGGGCTCGAACCCCGGGACGTTGCGCGCCGCCTAGCGGCCGCGCCGAGCGCCCCACCCCCGGCAAACCTAGACTCGCTTCTTCAGGGCCCCGAGACGCATCCAAAGACACCTGCCCCAGCGTTCTAGCCCCAAGGGCCGCGGAGATATGTCCGCAAAGTTCCAGGAGCTCACACACCTGTGCGTTGCGCGCCGCCTACTGGCCCCGACGAGCGGCCCATCCCCGAATGACGTAACGCCTCTCGTAGGGCTGCCCGAGACGTATCCAAGGAGCCTTCCCCCAGCTTTCTAGCCCAGACGGCTGCGGAGATATCCCGAAAAGAGCACCGAGAGCTTGTTAGCCGATAGGGGGCGCCCCGAGCGCCTCACCTCCGCGACACCTTGATGCGCTTCCCGAGGCTGCGGGGCCGAATCCAACGAGCCATCCCCCAGCTCTCTAGCACCAACGGCTGCGGAGATACGCCAGCTTAAACCTGGTGGCGAAAGAACAGGGAAATTTTTACTCACATCATTTTGACACAGGTACAGGCCATATCAGCCTGGAGGAATGGGATTCACCCCGACCCCAGGCACCTCAGGTCGGCCACACTAGTCCCCCCCACCCGCGGTCACATCCCTGGAGGTCAGGCTTTGGTACTTTCTAAATTTTCAGCACTTTTCTTATGTTTTGTGTGATTTTAAATGATATTCTCACGCCCATATCTCGGTCACCGTATATCCGATCTGCCCCAAATTTTGCACCTGACCTCGGGAGAAGGTCCCGGACCCGATGCCACCAGCCACAGTCCCGTAGACCCGACGGCCGCGGAGATACGCCCACTTAACCCCTGGGTGTTGTGCGCCGCTCACCCCGGCCCGGAGGCACCCACCCCTGGGAATCCTAGAGGCGCGTCCTGACGGGCCCAGGACGAATCCAACGAGACCACAGCCAGCTCTCTAGCCTTAAGGGCCGCGGAGTTAGGTGGGCTCGAACCCCGGGACGTTGCGCGCCGCCTAGCGGCCGCGCCGAGCGCCCCACCCCCGGCAAACCTAGACTCCCTTCTTCAGGGCCCCGAGACGCATCCAAAGACACCTGCCCCAGCGTTCTAGCCCCAAGGGCCGCGGAGATATGTCCGCAAAGTTCCAGGAGCTCACACACCTGTGCGTTGCGCGCCGCCTACTGGCCCCGACGAGCGGCCCATCCCCGAATGACGTAACGCCTCTCGTAGGGCTGCCCGAGACGTATCCAAGGAGCCTTCCCCCAGCTTTCTAGCCCAGACGGCTGCGGAGATATCCCGAAAAGAGCACCGAGAGCTTGTTAGCCGATAGGGGGCGCCCCGAGCGCCTCACCTCCGCGTCACCTTGATGCGCTTCCCGAGGCTGCGGGGCCGAATCCAACGAGCCATCCCCCAGCTCTCTAGCACCAACGGCTGCGGAGATACGCCAGCTTAAACCTGGTGGCGAAAGAACAGGGAAATTTTTACTCACATCATTTTGACACAGGTACAGGCCATATCAGCCTGGAGGAATGGGATTCACCCCGACCCCAGGCACCTCAGGTCGGCCACACTAGTCCCCCCCACCCGCGGTCACATCCCCGGAGGTCAGGCTTTGGTACTATCTAAATTTTCAGCACTTTTCTTATGTTTTGTGTGATTTTAAATGATATTCTCACGCCCATATCTCGGTCACCGTATATCCGATCTGCCCCAAATTTTGCACCTGACCTCGGGAGAAGGTCCCGGACCCGATGCCACCAGCCACAGTCCCGTACACCCGACGGCCGCGGAGATACGCCCACTTAACCCCTGGGTGTTGTGCGCCGCTCACCCCGGCCCGGAGGCACCCACCCCTGGGAATCCTAGAGGCGCTTCCTGACGGGCCCAGGACGAATCCAACGAGACCACAGCCAGCTCTCTAGCCTTAAGGGCCGCGGAGTTAGGTGGGCTCGAACCCCGGGACGTTGCGCGCCGCCTAGCGGCCGCGCCGAGCGCCCCACCCCCGGCAAACCTAGACTCGCTTCTTCAGGGCCCCGAGACGCATCCAAAGACACCTGCCCCAGCGTTCTAGCCCCAAGGGCCGCGGAGATATGTCCGCAAAGTTCCAGGAGCTCACACACCTGTGCGTTGCGCGCCGCCTACTGGCCCCGACGAGCGGCCCATCCCCGAATGACGTAACGTCTCTCGTAGGGCTGCCCGAGACGTATCCAAGGAGCCTTCCCCCAGCTTTCTAGCCCAGACGGCTGCGGAGATATCCCGAAAAGAGCACCGAGAGCTTGTTAGCCGATAGGGGGCGCCCCGAGCGCCTCACCTCCGCGACACCTTGATGCGCTTCCCGAGGCTGCGGGGCCGAATCCAACGAGCCATCCCCCAGCTCTCTAGCACCAACGGCTGCGGAGATACGCCAGCTTAAACCTGGTGGCGAAAAAACAGGGAAATTTTTACTCACATCATTTTGACACAGGTACAGGCCATATCAGCCTGGAGGAATGGGATTCACCCCGACCCCAGGCACCTCAGGTCGGCCACACTAGTCCCCCCCACCCGCGGTCACATCCCCGGAGGTCAGGCTTTGGTACTTTCTAAATTTTCAGCACTTTTCTTATGTTTTGTGTGATTTTAAATGATATTCTCACGCCCATATCTCGGTCACCGTATATCCGATCTGCCCCAAATTTTGCACCTGACCTCGGGAGAAGGTCCCGGACCCGATGCCACCAGCCACAGTCCCGTAGACCCGACGGCCGCGGAGATACGCCCACTTAACCCCTGGGTGTTGTGCGCCGCTCACCCCGGCCCGGAGGCACCCACCCCTGGGAATCCTAGAGGCGCTTCCTGACGGGCCCAGGACGAATCCAACGAGACCTCAGCCAGCTCTCTAGCCTTAAGGGCCGCGGAGTTAGGTGGGCTCGAACCCCGGGACGTTGCGCGCCGCCTAGCGGCCGCGCCGAGCGCCCCACCCCCGGCAAACCTAGACTCGCTTCTTCAGGGCCCCGAGACGCATCCAAAGACACCTGCCCCAGCGTTCTAGCCCCAAGGGCCGCGGAGATATGTCCGCAAAGTTCCAGGAGCTCACACACCTGTGCGTTGCGCGCCGCCTACTGGCCCCGACGAGCGGCCCATCCCCGAATGACGTAACGCCTCTCGTAGGGCTGCCCGAGACGTATCCAAGGAGCCTTCCCCCAGCTTTCTAGCCCAGACGGCTGCGGAGATATCCCGAAAAGAGCACCGAGAGCTTGTTAGCCGATAGGGGGCGCCCCGAGCGCCTCACCTCCGCGACACCTTGATGCGCTTCCCGAGGCTGCGGGGCCGAATCCAACGAGCCATCCCCCAGCTCTCTAGCACCAACGGCTGCGGAGATACGCCAGCTTAAACCTGGTGGCGAAAGAACAGGGAAATTTTTACTCACATCATTTTGACACAGGTACAGGCCATATCAGCCTGGAGGAATGGGATTCACCCCGACCCCAGGCACCTCAGGTCGGCCACACTAGTCCCCCCCACCCGCGGTCACATCCCTGGAGGTCAGGCTTTGGTACTTTCTAAATTTTCAGCACTTTTCTTATGTTTTGTGTGATTTTAAATGATATTCTCACGCCCATATCTCGGTCACCGTATATCCGATCTGCCCCAAATTTTGCACCTGACCTCGGGAGAAGGTCCCGGACCCGATGCCACCAGCCACAGTCCCGTACACCCGACGGCCGCGGAGATACGCCCACTTAACCCCTGGGTGTTGTGCGCCGCTCACCCCGGCCCGGAGGCACCCACCCCTGGGAATCCTAGAGGCGCTTCCTGACGGGCCCAGGACGAATCCAACGAGACCTCAGCCAGCTCTCTAGCCTTAAGGGCCGCGGAGTTAGGTGGGCTCGAACCCCGGGACGTTGCGCGCCGCCTAGCGGCCGCGCCGAGCGCCCCACCCCCGGCAAACCTAGACTCGCTTCTTCAGGGCCCCGAGACGCATCCAAAGACACCTGCCCCAGCGTTCTAGCCCCAAGGGCCGCGGAGATATGTCCGCAAAGTTCCAGGAGCTCACACACCTGTGCGTTGCGCGCCGCCTACTGGCCCCGACGAGCGGCCCATCCCCGAATGACGTAACGTCTCTCGTAGGGCTGCCCGAGACGTATCCAAGGAGCCTTCCCCCAGCTTTCTAGCCCAGACGGCTGCGGAGATATCCCGAAAAGAGCACCGAGAGCTTGTTAGCCGATAGGGGGCGCCCCGAGCGCCTCACCTCCGCGACACCTTGATGCGCTTCCCGAGGCTGCGGGGCCGAATCCAACGAGCCATCCCCCAGCTCTCTAGCACCAACGGCTGCGGAGATACGCCAGCTTAAACCTGGTGGCGAAAAAACAGGGAAATTTTTACTCACATCATTTTGACACAGGTACAGGCCATATCAGCCTGGAGGAATGGGATTCACCCCGACCCCAGGCACCTCAGGTCGGCCACACTAGTCCCCCCCACCCGCGGTCACATCCCCGGAGGTCAGGCTTTGGTACTTTCTAAATTTTCAGCACTTTTCTTATGTTTTGTGTGATTTTAAATGATATTCTCACGCCCATATCTCGGTCACCGTATATCCGATCTGCCCCAAATTTTGCACCTGACCTCGGGAGAAGGTCCCGGACCCGATGCCACCAGCCACAGTCCCGTACACCCGACGGCCGCGGAGATACGCCCACTTAACCCCTGGGTGTTGTGCGCCGCTCACCCCGGCCCGGAGGCACCCACCCCTGGGAATCCTAGAGGCGCTTCCTGACGGGCCCAGGACGAATCCAACGAGACCACAGCCAGCTCTCTAGCCTTAAGGGCCGCGGAGTTAGGTGGGCTCGAACCCCGGGACGTTGCGCGCCGCCTAGCGGCCGCGCCGAGCGCCCCACCCCCGGCAAACCTAGACTCGCTTCTTCAGGGCCCCGAGACGCATCCAAAGACACCTGCCCCAGCGTTCTAGCCCCAAGGGCCGCGGAGATATGTCCGCAAAGTTCCAGGAGCTCACACACCTGTGCGTTGCGCGCCGCCTACTGGCCCCGACGAGCGGCCCATCCCCGAATGACGTAACGCCTCTCGTAGGGCTGCCCGAGACGTATCCAAGGAGCCTTCCCCCAGCTTTCTAGCCCAGACGGCTGCGGAGATATCCCGAAAAGAGCACCGAGAGCTTGTTAGCCGATAGGGGGCGCCCCGAGCGCCTCACCTCCGCGACACCTTGATGCGCTTCCCGAGGCTGCGGGGCCGAATCCAACGAGCCATCCCCCAGCTCTCTAGCACCAACGGCTGCGGAGATACGCCAGCTTAAACCTGGTGGCGAAAGAACAGGGAAATTTTTACTCACATCATTTTGACACAGGTACAGGCCATATCAGCCTGGAGGAATGGGATTCACCCCGACCCCAGGCACCTCAGGTCGGCCACACTAGTCCCCCCCACCCGCGGTCACATCCCTGGAGGTCAGGCTTTGGTACTTTCTAAATTTTCAGCACTTTTCTTATGTTTTGTGTGATTTTAAATGATATTCTCACGCCCATATCTCGGTCACCGTATATCCGATCTGCCCCAAATTTTGCACCTGACCTCGGGAGAAGGTCCCGGACCCGATGCCACCAGCCACAGTCCCGTACACCCGACGGCCGCGGAGATACGCCCACTTAACCCCTGGGTGTTGTGCGCCGCTCACCCCGGCCCGGAGGCACCCACCCCTGGGAATCCTAGAGGCGCTTCCTGACGGGCCCAGGACGAATCCAACGAGACCTCAGCCAGCTCTCTAGCCTTAAGGGCCGCGGAGTTAGGTGGGCTCGAACCCCGGGACGTTGCGCGCCGCCTAGCGGCCGCGCCGAGCGCCCCACCCCCGGCAAACCTAGACTCGCTTCTTCAGGGCCCCGAGACGCATCCAAAGACACCTGCCCCAGCGTTCTAGCCCCAAGGGCCGAGGAGATAAGTCCGCAAAGTTCCAGGAGCTCACACACCTGTGCGTTGCGCGCCGCCTACTGGCCCCGACGAGCGGCCCATCCCCGAATGACGTAACGCCTCTCGTAGGGCTGCCCGAGACGTATCCAAGGAGCCTTCCCCCAGCTTTCTAGCCCAGACGGCTGCGGAGATATCCCGAAAAGAGCACCGAGAGCTTGTTAGCCGATAGGGGGCGCCCCGAGCGCCTCACCTCCGCGACACCTTGATGCGCTTCCCGAGGCTGCGGGGCCGAATCCAACGAGCCATCCCCCAGCTCTCTAGCACCAACGGCTGCGGAGATACGCCAGCTTAAACCTGGTGGCGAAAGAACAGGGAAATTTTTACTCACATCATTTTGACACAGGTACAGGCCATATCAGCCTGGAGGAATGGGATTCACCCCGACCCCAGGCACCTCAGGTCGGCCACACTAGTCCCCCCCACCCGCGGTCACATCCCTGGAGGTCAGGCTTTGGTACTTTCTAAATTTTCAGCACTTTTCTTATGTTTTGTGTGATTTTAAATGATATTCTCACGCCCATATCTCGGTCACCGTATATCCGATCTGCCCCAAATTTTGCACCTGACCTCGGGAGAAGGTCCCGGACCCGATGCCACCAGCCACAGTCCCGTACACCCGACGGCCGCGGAGATACGCCCACTTAACCCCTGGGTGTTGTGCGCCGCTCACCCCGGCCCGGAGGCACCCACCCCTGGGAATCCTAGAGGCGCTTCCTGACGGGCCCAGGACGAATCCAACGAGACCTCAGCCAGCTCTCTAGCCTTAAGGGCCGCGGAGTTAGGTGGGCTCGAACCCCGGGACGTTGCGCGCCGCCTAGCGGCCGCGCCGAGCGCCCCACCCCCGGCAAACCTAGACTCGCTTCTTCAGGGCCCCGAGACGCATCCAAAGACACCTGCCCCAGCGTTCTAGCCCCAAGGGCCGCGGAGATATGTCCGCAAAGTTCCAGGAGCTCACACACCTGTGCGTTGCGCGCCGCCTACTGGACCCGACGAGCGGCCCATCCCCGAATGACATAACGCCTCTCGTAGGGCTGCCCGAGACGTATCCAAGGAGCCTTCCCCCAGCTTTCTAGCCCAGACGGCTGCGGAGATATCCCGAAAAGAGCACCGAGAGCTTGTTAGCCGATAGGGGGCGCCCCGAGCGCCTCACCTCCGCGACACCTTGATGCGCTTCCCGAGGCTGCGGGGCCGAATCCAACGAGCCATCCCCCAGCTCTCTAGCACCAACGGCTGCGGAGATACGCCAGCTTAAACCTGGTGGCGAAAGAACAGGGAAATTTTTACTCACATCATTTTGACACAGGTATAGGCCATATCAGCCTGGAGGAATGGGATTCACCCCGACCCCAGGCACCTCAGGTCGGCCACACTAGTCCCCCCCACCCGCGGTCACATCCCCGGAGGTCAGGCTTTGGTACTTTCTAAATTTTCAGCACTTTTCTTATGTTTTGTGTGATTTTAAATGATATTCTCACGCCCATATCTCGGTCACCGTATATCCGATCTGCCCCAAATTTTGCACCTGACCTCGGGAGAAGGTCCCGGACCCGATGCCACCAGCCACAGTCCCGTACACCCGACGGCCGCGGAGATACGCCCACTTAACCCCTGGGTGTTGTGCGCCGCTCACCCCGGCCCGGAGGCACCCACCCCTGGGAATCCTAGAGGCGCTTCCTGACGGGCCCAGGACGAATCCAACGAGACCTCAGCCAGCTCTCTAGCCTTAAGGGCCGCGGAGTTAGGTGGGCTCGAACCCCGGGACGTTGCGCGCCGCCTAGCGGCCGCGCCGAGCGCCCCACCCCCGGCAAACCTAGACTCGCTTCTTCAGGGCCCCGAGACGCATCCAAAGACACCTGCCCCAGCGTTCTAGCCCCAAGGGCCGCGGAGATATGTCCGCAAAGTTCCAGGAGCTCACACACCTGTGCGTTGCGCGCCGCCTACTGGCCCCGACGAGCGGCCCATCCCCGAATGACGTAACGTCTCTCGTAGGGCTGCCCGAGACGTATCCAACGAGCCTTCCCCCAGCTTTCTAGCCCAGACGGCTGCGGAGATATCCCGAAAAGAGCACCGAGAGCTTGTTAGCCGATAGGGGGCGCCCCGAGCGCCTCACCTCCGCGACACCTTGATGCGCTTCCCGAGGCTGCGGGGCCGAATCCAACGAGCCATCCCCCAGCTCTCTAGCACCAACGGCTGCGGAGATACGCCAGCTTAAACCTGGTGGCGAAAGAACAGGGAAATTTTTACTCACATCATTTTGACACAGGTACAGGCCATATCAGCCTGGAGGAATGGGATTCACCCCGACCCCAGGCACCTCAGGTCGGCCACACTAGTCCCCCCCACCCGCGGTCACATCCCCGGAGGTCAGGCTTTGGTACTTTCTAAATTTTCAGCACTTTTCTTATGTTTTGTGTGATTTTAAATGATATTCTCACGCCCATATCTCGGTCACCGTATATCCGATCTGCCCCAAATTTTGCACCTGACCTCGGGAGAAGGTCCCGGACCCGATGCCACCAGCCACAGTCCCGTACACCCGACGGCCGCGGAGATACGCCCACTTAACCCCTGGGTGTTGTGCGCCGCTCACCCCGGCCCGGAGGCACCCACCCCTGGGAATCCTAGAGGCGCTTCCTGACGGGCCCAGGACGAATCCAACGAGACCTCAGCCAGCTCTCTAGCCTTAAGGGCCGCGGAGTTAGGTGGGCTCGAACCCCGGGACGTTGCGCGCCGCCTAGCGGCCGCGCCGAGCGCCCCACCCCCGGCAAACCTAGACTCGCTTCTTCAGGGCCCCGAGACGCATCCAAAGACACCTGCCCCAGCGTTCTAGCCCCAAGGGCCGCGGAGATATGTCCGCAAAGTTCCAGGAGCTCACACACCTGTGCGTTGCGCGCCGCCTACTGGCCCCGACGAGCGGCCCATCCCCGAATGACGTAACGCCTCTCGTAGGGCTGCCCGAGACGTATCCAAGGAGCCTTCCCCCAGCTTTCTAGCCCAGACGGCTGCGGAGATATCCCGAAAAGAGCACCGAGAGCTTGTTAGCCGATAGGGGGCGCCCCGAGCGCCTCACCTCCGCGACACCTTGATGCGCTTCCCGAGGCTGCGGGGCCGAATCCAACGAGCCATCCCCCAGCTCTCTAGCACCAACGGCTGCGGAGATACGCCAGCTTAAACCTGGTGGCGAAAGAACAGGGAAATTTTTACTCACATCATTTTGACACAGGTACAGGCCATATCAGCCTGGAGGAATGGGATTCACCCCGACCCCAGGCACCTCAGGTCGGCCACACTAGTCCCCCCCACCCGCGGTCACATCCCTGGAGGTCAGGCTTTGGTACTTTCTAAATTTTCAGCACTTTTCTTATGTTTTGTGTGATTTTAAATGATATTCTCACGCCCATATCTCGGTCACCGTATATCCGATCTGCCCCAAATTTTGCACCTGACCTCGGGAGAAGGTCCCGGACCCGATGCCACCAGCCACAGTCCCGTAGACCCGACGGCCGCGGAGATACGCCCACTTAACCCCTGGGTGTTGTGCGCCGCTCACCCCGGCCCGGAGGCACCCACCCCTGGGAATCCTAGAGGCGCTTCCTGACGGGCCCAGGACGAATCCAACGAGACCACAGCCAGCTCTCTAGCCTTAAGGGCCGCGGAGTTAGGTGGGCTCGAACCCCGGGACGTTGCGCGCCGCCTAGCGGCCGCGCCGAGCGCCCCACCCCCGGCAAACCTAGACTCGCTTCTTCAGGGCCCCGAGACGCATCCAAAGACACCTGCCCCAGCGTTCTAGCCCCAAGGGCCGCGGAGATATGTCCGCAAAGTTCCAGGAGCTCACACACCTGTGCGTTGCGCGCCGCCTACTGGCCCCGACGAGCGGCCCATCCCCGAATGACATAACGCCTCTCGTAGGGCTGCCCGAGACGTATCCAAGGAGCCTTCCCCCAGCTTTCTAGCCCAGACGGCTGCGGAGATATCCCGAAAAGAGCACCGAGAGCTTGTTAGCCGATAGGGGGCGCCCCGAGCGCCTCACCTCCGCGACACCTTGATGCCCTTCCCGAGGCTGCGGGGCCGAATCCAACGAGCCATCCCCCAGCTCTCTAGCACCAACGGCTGCGGAGATACGCCAGCTTAAACCTGGTGGCGAAAAAACAGGGAAATTTTTACTCACATCATTTTGACACAGGTACAGGCCATATCAGCCTGGAGGAATGGGATTCACCCCGACCCCAGGCACCTCAGGTCGGCCACACTAGTCCCCCCCACCCGCGGTCACATCCCCGGAGGTCAGGCTTTGGTACTTTCTAAATTTTCAGCACTTTTCTTATGTTTTGTGTGATTTTAAATGATATTCTCACGCCCATATCTCGGTCACCGTATATCCGATCTGCCCCAAATTTTGCACCTGACCTCGGGAGAAGGTCCCGGACCCGATGCCACCAGCCACAGTCCCGTACACCCGACGGCCGCGGAGATACGCCCACTTAACCCCTGGGTGTTGTGCGCCGCTCACCCCGGCCCGGAGGCACCCACCCCTGGGAATCCTAGAGGCGCTTCCTGACGGGCCCAGGACGAATCCAACGAGACCTCAGCCAGCTCTCTAGCCTTAAGGGCCGCGGAGTTAGGTGGGCTCGAACCCCGGGACGTTGCGCGCCGCCTAGCGGCCGCGCCGAGCGCCCCACCCCCGGCAAACCTAGACTCGCTTCTTCAGGGCCCCGAGACGCATCCAAAGACACCTGCCCCAGCGTTCTAGCCCCAAGGGCCGCGGAGATATGTCCGCAAAGTTCCAGGAGCTCACACACCTGTGCGTTGCGCGCCGCCTACTGGCCCCGACGAGCGGCCCATCCCCGAATGACGTAACGCCTCTCGTAGGGCTGCCCGAGACGTATCCAAGGAGCCTTCCCCCAGCTTTCTAGCCCAGACGGCTGCGGAGATATCCCGAAAAGAGCACCGAGAGCTTGTTAGCCGATAGGGGGCGCCCCGAGCGCCTCACCTCCGCGACACCTTGATGCGCTTCCCGAGGCTGCGGGGCCGAATCCAACGAGCCATCCCCCAGCTCTCTAGCACCAACGGCTGCGGAGATACGCCAGCTTAAACCTGGTGGCGAAAGAACAGGGAAATTTTTACTCACATCATTTTGACACAGGTACAGGCCATATCAGCCTGGAGGAATGGGATTCACCCCGACCCCAGGCACCTCAGGTCGGCCACACTAGTCCCCCCCACCCGCGGTCACATCCCTGGAGGTCAGGCTTTGGTACTTTCTAAATTTTCAGCACTTTTCTTATGTTTTGTGTGATTTTAAATGATATTCTCACGCCCATATCTCGGTCACCGTATATCCGATCTGCCCCAAATTTTGCACCTGACCTCGGGAGAAGGTCCCGGACCCGATGCCACCAGCCACAGTCCCGTACACCCGACGGCCGCGGAGATACGCCCACTTAACCCCTGGGTGTTGTGCGCCGCTCACCCCGGCCCGGAGGCACCCACCCCTGGGAATCCTAGAGGCGCTTCCTGACGGGCCCAGGACGAATCCAACGAGACCACAGCCAGCTCTCTAGCCTTAAGGGCCGCGGAGTTAGGTGGGCTCGAACCCCGGGACGTTGCGCGCCGCCTAGCGGCCGCGCCGAGCGCCCCACCCCCGGCAAACCTAGACTCGCTTCTTCAGGGCCCCGAGACGCATCCAAAGACACCTGCCCCAGCGTTCTAGCCCCAAGGGCCGCGGAGATATGTCCGCAAAGTTCCAGGAGCTCACACACCTGTGCGTTGCGCGCCGCCTACTGGCCCCGACGAGCGGCCCATCCCCGAATGACGTAACGCCTCTCGTAGGGCTGCCCGAGACGTATCCAAGGAGCCTTCCCCCAGCTTTCTAGCCCAGACGGCTGCGGAGATATCCTGAAAAGAGCACCGAGAGCTTGTTAGCCGATAGGGGGCGCCCCGAGCGCCTCACCTCCGCGCCACCTTGATGCCCTTCCCGAGGCTGCGGGGCCGAATCCAACGAGCCATCCCCCAGCTCTCTAGCACCAACGGCTGCGGAGATACGCCAGCTTAAACCTGGTGGCGAAAAAACAGGGAAATTTTTACTCACATCATTTTGACACAGGTACAGGCCATATCAGCCTGGAGGAATGGGATTCACCCCGACCCCAGGCACCTCAGGTCGGCCACACTAGTCCCCCCCACCCGCGGTCACATCCCCGGAGGTCAGGCTTTGGTACTTTCTAAATTTTCAGCACTTTTCTTATGTTTTGTGTGATTTTAAATGATATTCTCACGCCCATATCTCGGTCACCGTATATCCGATCTGCCCCAAATTTTGCACCTGACCTCGGGAGAAGGTCCCGGACCCGATGCCACCAGCCACAGTCCCGTAGACCCGACGGCCGCGGAGATACGCCCACTTAACCCCTGGGTGTTGTGCGCCGCTCACCCCGGCCCGGAGGCACCCACCCCTGGGAATCCTAGAGGGGCTTCCTGACGGGCCCAGGCCGAATCCAACGAGACCACAGCCAGCTCTCTAGCCTTAAGGGCCGCGGAGTTAGGTGGGCTCGAACCCCGGGACGTTGCGCGCCGCCTAGCGGCCGCGCCGAGCGCCCCACCCCCGGCAAACCTAGACTCGCTTCTTCAGGGCCCCGAGACGCATCCAAAGACACCTGCCCCAGCGTTCTAGCCCCAAGGGCCGCGGAGATATGTCCGCAAAGTTCCAGGAGCTCACACACCTGTGCGTTGCGCGCCGCCTACTGGCCCCGACGAGCGGCCCATCCCCGAATGACGTAACGCCTCTCGTAGGGCTGCCCGAGACGTATCCAAGGAGCCTTCCCCCAGCTTTCTAGCCCAGACGGCTGCGGAGATATCCCGAAAAGAGCACCGAGAGCTTGTTAGCCGATAGGGGGCGCCCCGAGCGCCTCACCTCCGCGACACCTTGATGCGCTTCCCGAGGCTGCGGGGCCGAATCCAACGAGCCATCCCCCAGCTCTCTAGCACCAACGGCTGCGGAGATACGCCAGCTTAAACCTGGTGGCGAAAGAACAGGGAAATTTTTACTCACATCATTTTGACACAGGTACAGGCCATATCAGCCTGGAGGAATGGGATTCACCCCGACCCCAGGCACCTCAGGTCGGCCACACTAGTCCCCCCCACCCGCGGTCACATCCCTGGAGGTCAGGCTTTGGTACTTTCTAAATTTTCAGCACTTTTCTTATGTTTTGTGTGATTTTAAATGATATTCTCACGCCCATATCTCGGTCACCGTATATCCGATCTGCCCCAAATTTTGCACGTGACCTCGGGAGAAGGTCCCGGACCCGATGCCACCAGCCACAGTCCCGTAGACCCGACGGCCGCGGAGATACGCCCACTTAACCCCTGGGTGTTGTGCGCCGCTCACCCCGGCCCGGAGGCACCCACCCCTGGGAATCCTAGAGGCGCGTCCTGACGGGCCCAGGACGAATCCAACGAGACCACAGCCAGCTCTCTAGCCTTAAGGGCCGCGGAGTTAGGTGGGCTCGAACCCCGGGACGTTGCGCGCCGCCTAGCGGCCGCGCCGAGCGCCCCACCCCCGGCAAACCTAGACTCCCTTCTTCAGGGCCCCGAGACGCATCCAAAGACACCTGCCCCAGCGTTCTAGCCCCAAGGGCCGCGGAGATATGTCCGCAAAGTTCCAGGAGCTCACACACCTGTGCGTTGCGCGCCGCCTACTGGCCCCGACGAGCGGCCCATCCCCGAATGACGTAACGCCTCTCGTAGGGCTGCCCGAGACGTATCCAAGGAGCCTTCCCCCAGCTTTCTAGCCCAGACGGCTGCGGAGATATCCCGAAAAGAGCACCGAGAGCTTGTTAGCCGATAGGGGGCGCCCCGAGCGCCTCACCTCCGCGTCACCTTGATGCGCTTCCCGAGGCTGCGGGGCCGAATCCAACGAGCCATCCCCCAGCTCTCTAGCACCAACGGCTGCGGAGATACGCCAGCTTAAACCTGGTGGCGAAAGAACAGGGAAATTTTTACTCACATCATTTTGACACAGGTACAGGCCATATCAGCCTGGAGGAATGGGATTCACCCCGACCCCAGGCACCTCAGGTCGGCCACACTAGTCCCCCCCACCCGCGGTCACATCCCCGGAGGTCAGGCTTTGGTACTTTCTAAATTTTCAGCACTTTTCTTATGTTTTGTGTGATTTTAAATGATATTCTCACGCCCATATCTCGGTCACCGTATATCCGATCTGCCCCAAATTTTGCACCTGACCTCGGGAGAAGGTCCCGGACCCGATGCCACCAGCCACAGTCCCGTAGACCCGACGGCCGCGGAGATACGCCCACTTAACCCCTGGGTGTTGTGCGCCGCTCACCCCGGCCCGGAGGCACCCACCCCTGGGAATCCTAGAGGCGCTTCCTGACGGGCCCAGGACGAATCCAACGAGACCTCAGCCAGCTCTCTAGCCTTAAGGGCCGCGGAGTTAGGTGGGCTCGAACCCCGGGACGTTGCGCGCCGCCTAGCGGCCGCGCCGAGCGCCCCACCCCCGGCAAACCTAGACTCGCTTCTTCAGGGCCCCGAGACGCATCCAAAGACACCTGCCCCAGCGTTCTAGCCCCAAGGGCCGCGGAGATATGTCCGCAAAGTTCCAGGAGCTCACACACCTGTGCGTTGCGCGCCGCCTACTGGCCCCGACGAGCGGCCCATCCCCGAATGACGTAACGTCTCTCGTAGGGCTGCCCGAGACGTATCCAAGGAGCCTTCCCCCAGCTTTCTAGCCCAGACGGCTGCGGAGATATCCCGAAAAGAGCACCGAGAGCTTGTTAGCCGATAGGGGGCGCCCCGAGCGCCTCACCTCCGCGACACCTTGATGCGCTTCCCGAGGCTGCGGGGCCGAATCCAACGAGCCATCCCCCAGCTCTCTAGCACCAACGGCTGCGGAGATACGCCAGCTTAAACCTGGTGGCGAAAAAACAGGGAAATTTTTACTCACATCATTTTGACACAGGTACAGGCCATATCAGCCTGGAGGAATGGGATTCACCCCGACCCCAGGCACCTCAGGTCGGCCACACTAGTCCCCCCCACCCGCGGTCACATCCCCGGAGGTCAGGCTTTGGTACTTTCTAAATTTTCAGCACTTTTCTTATGTTTTGTGTGATTTTAAATGATATTCTCACGCCCATATCTCGGTCACCGTATATCCGATCTGCCCCAAATTTTGCACCTGACCTCGGGAGAAGGTCCCGGACCCGATGCCACCAGCCACAGTCCCGTAGACCCGACGGCCGCGGAGATACGCCCACTTAACCCCTGGGTGTTGTGCGCCGCTCACCCCGGCCCGGAGGCACCCACCCCTGGGAATCCTAGAGGCGCTTCCTGACGGGCCCAGGACGAATCCAACGAGACCTCAGCCAGCTCTCTAGCCTTAAGGGCCGCGGAGTTAGGTGGGCTCGAACCCCGGGACGTTGCGCGCCGCCTAGCGGCCGCGCCGAGCGCCCCACCCCCGGCAAACCTAGACTCGCTTCTTCAGGGCCCCGAGACGCATCCAAAGACACCTGCCCCAGCGTTCTAGCCCCAAGGGCCGCGGAGATATGTCCGCAAAGTTCCAGGAGCTCACACACCTGTGCGTTGCGCGCCGCCTACTGGCCCCGACGAGCGGCCCATCCCCGAATGACGTAACGCCTCTCGTAGGGCTGCCCGAGACGTATCCAAGGAGCCTTCCCCCAGCTTTCTAGCCCAGACGGCTGCGGAGATATCCCGAAAAGAGCACCGAGAGCTTGTTAGCCGATAGGGGGCGCCCCGAGCGCCTCACCTCCGCGACACCTTGATGCGCTTCCCGAGGCTGCGGGGCCGAATCCAACGAGCCATCCCCCAGCTCTCTAGCACCAACGGCTGCGGAGATACGCCAGCTTAAACCTGGTGGCGAAAGAACAGGGAAATTTTTACTCACATCATTTTGACACAGGTACAGGCCATATCAGCCTGGAGGAATGGGATTCACCCCGACCCCAGGCACCTCAGGTCGGCCACACTAGTCCCCCCCACCCGCGGTCACATCCCTGGAGGTCAGGCTTTGGTACTTTCTAAATTTTCAGCACTTTTCTTATGTTTTGTGTGATTTTAAATGATATTCTCACGCCCATATCTCGGTCACCGTATATCCGATCTGCCCCAAATTTTGCACCTGACCTCGGGAGAAGGTCCCGGACCCGATGCCACCAGCCACAGTCCCGTACACCCGACGGCCGCGGAGATACGCCCACTTAACCCCTGGGTGTTGTGCGCCGCTCACCCCGGCCCGGAGGCACCCACCCCTGGGAATCCTAGAGGCGCTTCCTGACGGGCCCAGGACGAATCCAACGAGACCACAGCCAGCTCTCTAGCCTTAAGGGCCGCGGAGTTAGGTGGGCTCGAACCCCGGGACGTTGCGCGCCGCCTAGCGGCCGCGCCGAGCGCCCCACCCCCGGCAAACCTAGACTCGCTTCTTCAGGGCCCCGAGACGCATCCAAAGACACCTGCCCCAGCGTTCTAGCCCCAAGGGCCGCGGAGATATGTCCGCAAAGTTCCAGGAGCTCACACACCTGTGCGTTGCGCGCCGCCTACTGGCCCCGACGAGCGGCCCATCCCCGAATGACGTAACGCCTCTCGTAGGGCTGCCCGAGACGTATCCAAGGAGCCTTCCCCCAGCTTTCTAGCCCAGACGGCTGCGGAGATATCCCGAAAAGAGCACCGAGAGCTTGTTAGCCGATAGGGGGCGCCCCGAGCGCCTCACCTCCGCGACACCTTGATGCGCTTCCCGAGGCTGCGGGGCCGAATCCAACGAGCCATCCCCCAGCTCTCTAGCACCAACGGCTGCGGAGATACGCCAGCTTAAACCTGGTGGCGAAAGAACAGGGAAATTTTTACTCACATCATTTTGACACAGGTACAGGCCATATCAGCCTGGAGGAATGGGATTCACCCCGACCCCAGGCACCTCAGGTCGGCCACACTAGTCCCCCCCACCCGCGGTCACATCCCTGGAGGTCAGGCTTTGGTACTTTCTAAATTTTCAGCACTTTTCTTATGTTTTGTGTGATTTTAAATGATATTCTCACGCCCATATCTCGGTCACCGTATATCCGATCTGCCCCAAATTTTGCACCTGACCTCGGGAGAAGGTCCCGGACCCGATGCCACCAGCCACAGTCCCGTAGACCCGACGGCCGCGGAGATACGCCCACTTAACCCCTGGGTGTTGTGCGCCGCTCACCCCGGCCCGGAGGCACCCACCCCTGGGAATCCTAGAGGCGCTTCCTGACGGGCCCAGGACGAATCCAACGAGACCACAGCCAGCTCTCTAGCCTTAAGGGCCGCGGAGTTAGGTGGGCTCGAACCCCGGGACGTTGCGCGCCGCCTAGCGGCCGCGCCGAGCGCCCCACCCCCGGCAAACCTAGACTCGCTTCTTCAGGGCCCCGAGACGCATCCAAAGACACCTGCCCCAGCGTTCTAGCCCCAAGGGCCGCGGAGATATGTCCGCAAAGTTCCAGGAGCTCACACACCTGTGCGTTGCGCGCCGCCTACTGGACCCGACGAGCGGCCCATCCCCGAATGACATAACGCCTCTCGTAGGGCTGCCCGAGCCGTATCCAAGGAGCCTTCCCCCAGCTTTCTAGCCCAGACGGCTGCGGAGATATCCCGAAAAGAGCACCGAGAGCTTGTTAGCCGATAGGGGGCGCCCCGAGCGCCTCACCTCCGCGACACCTTGATGCGCTTCCCGAGGCTGCGGGGCCGAATCCAACGAGCCATCCCCCAGCTCTCTAGCACCAACGGCTGCGGAGATACGCCAGCTTAAACCTGGTGGCGAAAGAACAGGGAAATTTTTACTCACATCATTTTGACACAGGTATAGGCCATATCAGCCTGGAGGAATGGGATTCACCCCGACCCCAGGCACCTCAGGTCGGCCACACTAGTCCCCCCCACCCGCGGTCACATCCCCGGAGGTCAGGCTTTGGTACTTTCTAAATTTTCAGCACTTTTCTTATGTTTTGTGTGATTTTAAATGATATTCTCACGCCCATATCTCGGTCACCGTATATCCGATCTGCCCCAAATTTTGCACCTGACCTCGGGAGAAGGTCCCGGACCCGATGCCACCAGCCACAGTCCCGTAGACCCGACGGCCGCGGAGATACGCCCACTTAACCCCTGGGTGTTGTGCGCCGCTCACCCCGGCCCGGAGGCACCCACCCCTGGGAATCCTAGAGGCGCTTCCTGACGGGCCCAGGACGAATCCAACGAGACCTCAGCCAGCTCTCTAGCCTTAAGGGCCGCGGAGTTAGGTGGGCTCGAACCCCGGGACGTTGCGCGCCGCCTAGCGGCCGCGCCGAGCGCCCCACCCCCGGCAAACCTAGACTCGCTTCTTCAGGGCCCCGAGACGCATCCAAAGACACCTGCCCCAGCGTTCTAGCCCCAAGGGCCGCGGAGATATGTCCGCAAAGTTCCAGGAGCTCACACACCTGTGCGTTGCGCGCCGCCTACTGGCCCCGACGAGCGGCCCATCCCCGAATGACGTAACGTCTCTCGTAGGGCTGCCCGAGACGTATCCAACGAGCCTTCCCCCAGCTTTCTAGCCCAGACGGCTGCGGAGATATCCCGAAAAGAGCACCGAGAGCTTGTTAGCCGATAGGGGGCGCCCCGAGCGCCTCACCTCCGCGACACCTTGATGCGCTTCCCGAGGCTGCGGGGCCGAATCCAACGAGCCATCCCCCAGCTCTCTAGCACCAACGGCTGCGGAGATACGCCAGCTTAAACCTGGTGGCGAAAGAACAGGGAAATTTTTACTCACATCATTTTGACACAGGTACAGGCCATATCAGCCTGGAGGAATGGGATTCACCCCGACCCCAGGCACCTCAGGTCGGCCACACTAGTCCCCCCCACCCGCGGTCACATCCCCGGAGGTCAGGCTTTGGTACTTTCTAAATTTTCAGCACTTTTCTTATGTTTTGTGTGATTTTAAATGATATTCTCACGCCCATATCTCGGTCACCGTATATCCGATCTGCCCCAAATTTTGCACCTGACCTCGGGAGAAGGTCCCGGACCCGATGCCACCAGCCACAGTCCCGTAGACCCGACGGCCGCGGAGATACGCCCACTTAACCCCTGGGTGTTGTGCGCCGCTCACCCCGGCCCGGAGGCACCCACCCCTGGGAATCCTAGAGGCGCTTCCTGACGGGCCCAGGACGAATCCAACGAGACCTCAGCCAGCTCTCTAGCCTTAAGGGCCGCGGAGTTAGGTGGGCTCGAACCCCGGGACGTTGCGCGCCGCCTAGCGGCCGCGCCGAGCGCCCCACCCCCGGCAAACCTAGACTCGCTTCTTCAGGGCCCCGAGACGCATCCAAAGACACCTGCCCCAGCGTTCTAGCCCCAAGGGCCGCGGAGATATGTCCGCAAAGTTCCAGGAGCTCACACACCTGTGCGTTGCGCGCCGCCTACTGGCCCCGACGAGCGGCCCATCCCCGAATGACGTAACGCCTCTCGTAGGGCTGCCCGAGACGTATCCAAGGAGCCTTCCCCCAGCTTTCTAGCCCAGACGGCTGCGGAGATATCCCGAAAAGAGCACCGAGAGCTTGTTAGCCGATAGGGGGCGCCCCGAGCGCCTCACCTCCGCGACACCTTGATGCGCTTCCCGAGGCTGCGGGGCCGAATCCAACGAGCCATCCCCCAGCTCTCTAGCACCAACGGCTGCGGAGATACGCCAGCTTAAACCTGGTGGCGAAAGAACAGGGAAATTTTTACTCACATCATTTTGACACAGGTACAGGCCATATCAGCCTGGAGGAATGGGATTCACCCCGACCCCAGGCACCTCAGGTCGGCCACACTAGTCCCCCCCACCCGCGGTCACATCCCTGGAGGTCAGGCTTTGGTACTTTCTAAATTTTCAGCACTTTTCTTATGTTTTGTGTGATTTTAAATGATATTCTCACGCCCATATCTCGGTCACCGTATATCCGATCTGCCCCAAATTTTGCACCTGACCTCGGGAGAAGGTCCCGGACCCGATGCCACCAGCCACAGTCCCGTACACCCGACGGCCGCGGAGATACGCCCACTTAACCCCTGGGTGTTGTGCGCCGCTCACCCCGGCCCGGAGGCACCCACCCCTGGGAATCCTAGAGGCGCTTCCTGACGGGCCCAGGACGAATCCAACGAGACCACAGCCAGCTCTCTAGCCTTAAGGGCCGCGGAGTTAGGTGGGCTCGAACCCCGGGACGTTGCGCGCCGCCTAGCGGCCGCGCCGAGCGCCCCACCCCCGGCAAACCTAGACTCGCTTCTTCAGGGCCCCGAGACGCATCCAAAGACACCTGCCCCAGCGTTCTAGCCCCAAGGGCCGCGGAGATATGTCCGCAAAGTTCCAGGAGCTCACACACCTGTGCGTTGCGCGCCGCCTACTGGCCCCGACGAGCGGCCCATCCCCGAATGACGTAACGCCTCTCGTAGGGCTGCCCGAGACGTATCCAAGGAGCCTTCCCCCAGCTTTCTAGCCCAGACGGCTGCGGAGATATCCCGAAAAGAGCACCGAGAGCTTGTTAGCCGATAGGGGGCGCCCCGAGCGCCTCACCTCCGCGACACCTTGATGCGCTTCCCGAGGCTGCGGGGCCGAATCCAACGAGCCATCCCCCAGCTCTCTAGCACCAACGGCTGCGGAGATACGCCAGCTTAAACCTGGTGGCGAAAGAACAGGGAAATTTTTACTCACATCATTTTGACACAGGTACAGGCCATATCAGCCTGGAGGAATGGGATTCACCCCGACCCCAGGCACCTCAGGTCGGCCACACTAGTCCCCCCCACCCGCGGTCACATCCCTGGAGGTCAGGCTTTGGTACTTTCTAAATTTTCAGCACTTTTCTTATGTTTTGTGTGATTTTAAATGATATTCTCACGCCCATATCTCGGTCACCGTATATCCGATCTGCCCCAAATTTTGCACCTGACCTCGGGAGAAGGTCCCGGACCCGATGCCACCAGCCACAGTCCCGTACACCCGACGGCCGCGGAGATACGCCCACTTAACCCCTGGGTGTTGTGCGCCGCTCACCCCGGCCCGGAGGCACCCACCCCTGGGAATCCTAGAGGCGCTTCCTGACGGGCCCAGGACGAATCCAACGAGACCACAGCCAGCTCTCTAGCCTTAAGGGCCGCGGAGTTAGGTGGGCTCGAACCCCGGGACGTTGCGCGCCGCCTAGCGGCCGCGCCGAGCGCCCCACCCCCGGCAAACCTAGACTCGCTTCTTCAGGGCCCCGAGACGCATCCAAAGACACCTGCCCCAGCGTTCTAGCCCCAAGGGCCGCGGAGATATGTCCGCAAAGTTCCAGGAGCTCACACACCTGTGCGTTGCGCGCCGCCTACTGGCCCCGACGAGCGGCCCATCCCCGAATGACGTAACGCCTCTCGTAGGGCTGCCCGAGACGTATCCAAGGAGCCTTCCCCCAGCTTTCTAGCCCAGACGGCTGCGGAGATATCCTGAAAAGAGCACCGAGAGCTTGTTAGCCGATAGGGGGCGCCCCGAGCGCCTCACCTCCGCGACACCTTGATGCCCTTCCCGAGGCTGCGGGGCCGAATCCAACGAGCCATCCCCCAGCTCTCTAGCACCAACGGCTGCGGAGATACGCCAGCTTAAACCTGGTGGCGAAAAAACAGGGAAATTTTTACTCACATCATTTTGACACAGGTACAGGCCATATCAGCCTGGAGGAATGGGATTCACCCCGACCCCAGGCACCTCAGGTCGGCCACACTAGTCCCCCCCACCCGCGGTCACATCCCCGGAGGTCAGGCTTTGGTACTTTCTAAATTTTCAGCACTTTTCTTATGTTTTGTGTGATTTTAAATGATATTCTCACGCCCATATCTCGGTCACCGTATATCCGATCTGCCCCAAATTTTGCACCTGACCTCGGGAGAAGGTCCCGGACCCGATGCCACCAGCCACAGTCCCGTAGACCCGACGGCCGCGGAGATACGCCCACTTAACCCCTGGGTGTTGTGCGCCGCTCACCCCGGCCCGGAGGCACCCACCCCTGGGAATCCTAGAGGGGCTTCCTGACGGGCCCAGGCCGAATCCAACGAGACCACAGCCAGCTCTCTAGCCTTAAGGGCCGCGGAGTTAGGTGGGCTCGAACCCCGGGACGTTGCGCGCCGCCTAGCGGCCGCGCCGAGCGCCCCACCCCCGGCAAACCTAGACTCGCTTCTTCAGGGCCCCGAGACGCATCCAAAGACACCTGCCCCAGCGTTCTAGCCCCAAGGGCCGCGGAGATATGTCCGCAAAGTTCCAGGAGCTCACACACCTGTGCGTTGCGCGCCGCCTACTGGCCCCGACGAGCGGCCCATCCCCGAATGACGTAACGCCTCTCGTAGGGCTGCCCGAGACGTATCCAAGGAGCCTTCCCCCAGCTTTCTAGCCCAGACGGCTGCGGAGATATCCCGAAAAGAGCACCGAGAGCTTGTTAGCCGATAGGGGGCGCCCCGAGCGCCTCACCTCCGCGTCACCTTGATGCGCTTCCCGAGGCTGCGGGGCCGAATCCAACGAGCCATCCCCCAGCTCTCTAGCACCAACGGCTGCGGAGATACGCCAGCTTAAACCTGGTGGCGAAAGAACAGGGAAATTTTTACTCACATCATTTTGACACAGGTACAGGCCATATCAGCCTGGAGGAATGGGATTCACCCCGACCCCAGGCACCTCAGGTCGGCCACACTAGTCCCCCCCACCCGCGGTCACATCCCCGGAGGTCAGGCTTTGGTACTTTCTAAATTTTCAGCACTTTTCTTATGTTTTGTGTGATTTTAAATGATATTCTCACGCCCATATCTCGGTCACCGTATATCCGATCTGCCCCAAATTTTGCACCTGACCTCGGGAGAAGGTCCCGGACCCGATGCCACCAGCCACAGTCCCGTACACCCGACGGCCGCGGAGATACGCCCACTTAACCCCTGGGTGTTGTGCGCCGCTCACCCCGGCCCGGAGGCACCCACCCCTGGGAATCCTAGAGGCGCTTCCTGACGGGCCCAGGACGAATCCAACGAGACCACAGCCAGCTCTCTAGCCTTAAGGGCCGCGGAGTTAGGTGGGCTCGAACCCCGGGACGTTGCGCGCCGCCTAGCGGCCGCGCCGAGCGCCCCACCCCCGGCAAACCTAGACTCGCTTCTTCAGGGCCCCGAGACGCATCCAAAGACACCTGCCCCAGCGTTCTAGCCCCAAGGGCCGCGGAGATATGTCCGCAAAGTTCCAGGAGCTCACACACCTGTGCGTTGCGCGCCGCCTACTGGCCCCGACGAGCGGCCCATCCCCGAATGACGTAACGCCTCTCGTAGGGCTGCCCGAGACGTATCCAAGGAGCCTTCCCCCAGCTTTCTAGCCCAGACGGCTGCGGAGATATCCCGAAAAGAGCACCGAGAGCTTGTTAGCCGATAGGGGGCGCCCCGAGCGCCTCACCTCCGCGACACCTTGATGCGCTTCCCGAGGCTGCGGGGCCGAATCCAACGAGCCATCCCCCAGCTCTCTAGCACCAACGGCTGCGGAGATACGCCAGCTTAAACCTGGTGGCGAAAGAACAGGGAAATTTTTACTCACATCATTTTGACACAGGTACAGGCCATATCAGCCTGGAGGAATGGGATTCACCCCGACCCCAGGCACCTCAGGTCGGCCACACTAGTCCCCCCCACCCGCGGTCACATCCCTGGAGGTCAGGCTTTGGTACTTTCTAAATTTTCAGCACTTTTCTTATGTTTTGTGTGATTTTAAATGATATTCTCACGCCCATATCTCGGTCACCGTATATCCGATCTGCCCCAAATTTTGCACCTGACCTCGGGAGAAGGTCCCGGACCCGATGCCACCAGCCACAGTCCCGTAGACCCGACGGCCGCGGAGATACGCCCACTTAACCCCTGGGTGTTGTGCGCCGCTCACCCCGGCCCGGAGGCACCCACCCCTGGGAATCCTAGAGGCGCTTCCTGACGGGCCCAGGACGAATCCAACGAGACCACAGCCAGCTCTCTAGCCTTAAGGGCCGCGGAGTTAGGTGGGCTCGAACCCCGGGACGTTGCGCGCCGCCTAGCGGCCGCGCCGAGCGCCCCACCCCCGGCAAACCTAGACTCGCTTCTTCAGGGCCCCGAGACGCATCCAAAGACACCTGCCCCAGCGTTCTAGCCCCAAGGGCCGCGGAGATATGTCCGCAAAGTTCCAGGAGCTCACACACCTGTGCGTTGCGCGCCGCCTACTGGCCCCGACGAGCGGCCCATCCCCGAATGACGTAACGCCTCTCGTAGGGCTGCCCGAGACGTATCCAAGGAGCCTTCCCCCAGCTTTCTAGCCCAGACGGCTGCGGAGATATCCTGAAAAGAGCACCGAGAGCTTGTTAGCCGATAGGGGGCGCCCCGAGCGCCTCACCTCCGCGACACCTTGATGCCCTTCCCGAGGCTGCGGGGCCGAATCCAACGAGCCATCCCCCAGCTCTCTAGCACCAACGGCTGCGGAGATACGCCAGCTTAAACCTGGTGGCGAAAAAACAGGGAAATTTTTACTCACATCATTTTGACACAGGTACAGGCCATATCAGCCTGGAGGAATGGGATTCACCCCGACCCCAGGCACCTCAGGTCGGCCACACTAGTCCCCCCCACCCGCGGTCACATCCCCGGAGGTCAGGCTTTGGTACTATCTAAATTTTCAGCACTTTTCTTATGTTTTGTGTGATTTTAAATGATATTCTCACGCCCATATCTCGGTCACCGTATATCCGATCTGCCCCAAATTTTGCACCTGACCTCGGGAGAAGGTCCCGGACCCGATGCCACCAGCCACAGTCCCGTAGACCCGACGGCCGCGGAGATACGCCCACTTAACCCCTGGGTGTTGTGCGCCGCTCACCCCGGCCCGGAGGCACCCACCCCTGGGAATCCTAGAGGGGCTTCCTGACGGGCCCAGGCCGAATCCAACGAGACCACAGCCAGCTCTCTAGCCTTAAGGGCCGCGGAGTTAGGTGGGCTCGAACCCCGGGACGTTGCGCGCCGCCTAGCGGCCGCGCCGAGCGCCCCACCCCCGGCAAACCTAGACTCGCTTCTTCAGGGCCCCGAGACGCATCCAAAGACACCTGCCCCAGCGTTCTAGCCCCAAGGGCCGCGGAGATATGTCCGCAAAGTTCCAGGAGCTCACACACCTGTGCGTTGCGCGCCGCCTACTGGCCCCGACGAGCGGCCCATCCCCGAATGACGTAACGCCTCTCGTAGGGCTGCCCGAGACGTATCCAAGGAGCCTTCCCCCAGCTTTCTAGCCCAGACGGCTGCGGAGATATCCCGAAAAGAGCACCGAGAGCTTGTTAGCCGATAGGGGGCGCCCCGAGCGCCTCACCTCCGCGTCACCTTGATGCGCTTCCCGAGGCTGCGGGGCCGAATCCAACGAGCCATCCCCCAGCTCTCTAGCACCAACGGCTGCGGAGATACGCCAGCTTAAACCTGGTGGCGAAAGAACAGGGAAATTTTTACTCACATCATTTTGACACAGGTACAGGCCATATCAGCCTGGAGGAATGGGATTCACCCCGACCCCAGGCACCTCAGGTCGGCCACACTAGTCCCCCCCACCCGCGGTCACATCCCCGGAGGTCAGGCTTTGGTACTATCTAAATTTTCAGCACTTTTCTTATGTTTTGTGTGATTTTAAATGATATTCTCACGCCCATATCTCGGTCACCGTATATCCGATCTGCCCCAAATTTTGCACCTGACCTCGGGAGAAGGTCCCGGACCCGATGCCACCAGCCACAGTCCCGTACACCCGACGGCCGCGGAGATACGCCCACTTAACCCCTGGGTGTTGTGCGCCGCTCACCCCGGCCCGGAGGCACCCACCCCTGGGAATCCTAGAGGCGCTTCCTGACGGGCCCAGGACGAATCCAACGAGACCACAGCCAGCTCTCTAGCCTTAAGGGCCGCGGAGTTAGGTGGGCTCGAACCCCGGGACGTTGCGCGCCGCCTAGCGGCCGCGCCGAGCGCCCCACCCCCGGCAAACCTAGACTCGCTTCTTCAGGGCCCCGAGACGCATCCAAAGACACCTGCCCCAGCGTTCTAGCCCCAAGGGCCGCGGAGATATGTCCGCAAAGTTCCAGGAGCTCACACACCTGTGCGTTGCGCGCCGCCTACTGGCCCCGACGAGCGGCCCATCCCCGAATGACGTAACGTCTCTCGTAGGGCTGCCCGAGACGTATCCAAGGAGCCTTCCCCCAGCTTTCTAGCCCAGACGGCTGCGGAGATATCCCGAAAAGAGCACCGAGAGCTTGTTAGCCGATAGGGGGCGCCCCGAGCGCCTCACCTCCGCGACACCTTGATGCGCTTCCCGAGGCTGCGGGGCCGAATCCAACGAGCCATCCCCCAGCTCTCTAGCACCAACGGCTGCGGAGATACGCCAGCTTAAACCTGGTGGCGAAAAAACAGGGAAATTTTTACTCACATCATTTTGACACAGGTACAGGCCATATCAGCCTGGAGGAATGGGATTCACCCCGACCCCAGGCACCTCAGGTCGGCCACACTAGTCCCCCCCACCCGCGGTCACATCCCCGGAGGTCAGGCTTTGGTACTTTCTAAATTTTCAGCACTTTTCTTATGTTTTGTGTGATTTTAAATGATATTCTCACGCCCATATCTCGGTCACCGTATATCCGATCTGCCCCAAATTTTGCACCTGACCTCGGGAGAAGGTCCCGGACCCGATGCCACCAGCCACAGTCCCGTACACCCGACGGCCGCGGAGATACGCCCACTTAACCCCTGGGTGTTGTGCGCCGCTCACCCCGGCCCGGAGGCACCCACCCCTGGGAATCCTAGAGGCGCTTCCTGACGGGCCCAGGACGAATCCAACGAGACCTCAGCCAGCTCTCTAGCCTTAAGGGCCGCGGAGTTAGGTGGGCTCGAACCCCGGGACGTTGCGCGCCGCCTAGCGGCCGCGCCGAGCGCCCCACCCCCGGCAAACCTAGACTCGCTTCTTCAGGGCCCCGAGACGCATCCAAAGACACCTGCCCCAGCGTTCTAGCCCCAAGGGCCGCGGAGATATGTCCGCAAAGTTCCAGGAGCTCACACACCTGTGCGTTGCGCGCCGCCTACTGGCCCCGACGAGCGGCCCATCCCCGAATGACGTAACGCCTCTCGTAGGGCTGCCCGAGACGTATCCAAGGAGCCTTCCCCCAGCTTTCTAGCCCAGACGGCTGCGGAGATATCCCGAAAAGAGCACCGAGAGCTTGTTAGCCGATAGGGGGCGCCCCGAGCGCCTCACCTCCGCGACACCTTGATGCGCTTCCCGAGGCTGCGGGGCCGAATCCAACGAGCCATCCCCCAGCTCTCTAGCACCAACGGCTGCGGAGATACGCCAGCTTAAACCTGGTGGCGAAAGAACAGGGAAATTTTTACTCACATCATTTTGACACAGGTACAGGCCATATCAGCCTGGAGGAATGGGATTCACCCCGACCCCAGGCACCTCAGGTCGGCCACACTAGTCCCCCCCACCCGCGGTCACATCCCTGGAGGTCAGGCTTTGGTACTTTCTAAATTTTCAGCACTTTTCTTATGTTTTGTGTGATTTTAAATGATATTCTCACGCCCATATCTCGGTCACCGTATATCCGATCTGCCCCAAATTTTGCACCTGACCTCGGGAGAAGGTCCCGGACCCGATGCCACCAGCCACAGTCCCGTAGACCCGACGGCCGCGGAGATACGCCCACTTAACCCCTGGGTGTTGTGCGCCGCTCACCCCGGCCCGGAGGCACCCACCCCTGGGAATCCTAGAGGCGCTTCCTGACGGGCCCAGGACGAATCCAACGAGACCACAGCCAGCTCTCTAGCCTTAAGGGCCGCGGAGTTAGGTGGGCTCGAACCCCGGGACGTTGCGCGCCGCCTAGCGGCCGCGCCGAGCGCCCCACCCCCGGCAAACCTAGACTCGCTTCTTCAGGGCCCCGAGACGCATCCAAAGACACCTGCCCCAGCGTTCTAGCCCCAAGGGCCGCGGAGATATGTCCGCAAAGTTCCAGGAGCTCACACACCTGTGCGTTGCGCGCCGCCTACTGGCCCCGACGAGCGGCCCATCCCCGAATGACGTAACGTCTCTCGTAGGGCTGCCCGAGACGTATCCAAGGAGCCTTCCCCCAGCTTTCTAGCCCAGACGGCTGCGGAGATATCCCGAAAAGAGCACCGAGAGCTTGTTAGCCGATAGGGGGCGCCCCGAGCGCCTCACCTCCGCGACACCTTGATGCGCTTCCCGAGGCTGCGGGGCCGAATCCAACGAGCCATCCCCCAGCTCTCTAGCACCAACGGCTGCGGAGATACGCCAGCTTAAACCTGGTGGCGAAAGAACAGGGAAATTTTTACTCACATCATTTTGACACAGGTACAGGCCATATCAGCCTGGAGGAATGGGATTCACCCCGACCCCAGGCACCTCAGGTCGGCCACACTAGTCCCCCCCACCCGCGGTCACATCCCCGGAGGTCAGGCTTTGGTACTTTCTAAATTTTCAGCACTTTTCTTATGTTTTGTGTGATTTTAAATGATATTCTCACGCCCATATCTCGGTCACCGTATATCCGATCTGCCCCAAATTTTGCACCTGACCTCGGGAGAAGGTCCCGGACCCGATGCCACCAGCCACAGTCCCGTACACCCGACGGCCGCGGAGATACGCCCACTTAACCCCTGGGTGTTGTGCGCCGCTCACCCCGGCCCGGAGGCACCCACCCCTGGGAATCCTAGAGGCGCTTCCTGACGGGCCCAGGACGAATCCAACGAGACCACAGCCAGCTCTCTAGCCTTAAGGGCCGCGGAGTTAGGTGGGCTCGAACCCCGGGACGTTGCGCGCCGCCTAGCGGCCGCGCCGAGCGCCCCACCCCCGGCAAACCTAGACTCGCTTCTTCAGGGCCCCGAGACGCATCCAAAGACACCTGCCCCAGCGTTCTAGCCCCAAGGGCCGCGGAGATATGTCCGCAAAGTTCCAGGAGCTCACACACCTGTGCGTTGCGCGCCGCCTACTGGCCCCGACGAGCGGCCCATCCCCGAATGACGTAACGCCTCTCGTAGGGCTGCCCGAGACGTATCCAAGGAGCCTTCCCCCAGCTTTCTAGCCCAGACGGCTGCGGAGATATCCCGAAAAGAGCACCGAGAGCTTGTTAGCCGATAGGGGGCGCCCCGAGCGCCTCACCTCCGCGACACCTTGATGCGCTTCCCGAGGCTGCGGGGCCGAATCCAACGAGCCATCCCCCAGCTCTCTAGCACCAACGGCTGCGGAGATACGCCAGCTTAAACCTGGTGGCGAAAGAACAGGGAAATTTTTACTCACATCATTTTGACACAGGTACAGGCCATATCAGCCTGGAGGAATGGGATTCACCCCGACCCCAGGCACCTCAGGTCGGCCACACTAGTCCCCCCCACCCGCGGTCACATCCCTGGAGGTCAGGCTTTGGTACTTTCTAAATTTTCAGCACTTTTCTTATGTTTTGTGTGATTTTAAATGATATTCTCACGCCCATATCTCGGTCACCGTATATCCGATCTGCCCCAAATTTTGCACCTGACCTCGGGAGAAGGTCCCGGACCCGATGCCACCAGCCACAGTCCCGTACACCCGACGGCCGCGGAGATACGCCCACTTAACCCCTGGGTGTTGTGCGCCGCTCACCCCGGCCCGGAGGCACCCACCCCTGGGAATCCTAGAGGCGCTTCCTGACGGGCCCAGGACGAATCCAACGAGACCTCAGCCAGCTCTCTAGCCTTAAGGGCCGCGGAGTTAGGTGGGCTCGAACCCCGGGACGTTGCGCGCCGCCTAGCGGCCGCGCCGAGCGCCCCACCCCCGGCAAACCTAGACTCGCTTCTTCAGGGCCCCGAGACGCATCCAAAGACACCTGCCCCAGCGTTCTAGCCCCAAGGGCCGCGGAGATATGTCCGCAAAGTTCCAGGAGCTCACACACCTGTGCGTTGCGCGCCGCCTACTGGCCCCGACGAGCGGCCCATCCCCGAATGACGTAACGTCTCTCGTAGGGCTGCCCGAGACGTATCCAAGGAGCCTTCCCCCAGCTTTCTAGCCCAGACGGCTGCGGAGATATCCCGAAAAGAGCACCGAGAGCTTGTTAGCCGATAGGGGGCGCCCCGAGCGCCTCACCTCCGCGACACCTTGATGCGCTTCCCGAGGCTGCGGGGCCGAATCCAACGAGCCATCCCCCAGCTCTCTAGCACCAACGGCTGCGGAGATACGCCAGCTTAAACCTGGTGGCGAAAAAACAGGGAAATTTTTACTCACATCATTTTGACACAGGTACAGGCCATATCAGCCTGGAGGAATGGGATTCACCCCGACCCCAGGCACCTCAGGTCGGCCACACTAGTCCCCCCCACCCGCGGTCACATCCCCGGAGGTCAGGCTTTGGTACTTTCTAAATTTTCAGCACTTTTCTTATGTTTTGTGTGATTTTAAATGATATTCTCACGCCCATATCTCGGTCACCGTATATCCGATCTGCCCCAAATTTTGCACCTGACCTCGGGAGAAGGTCCCGGACCCGATGCCACCAGCCACAGTCCCGTAGACCCGACGGCCGCGGAGATACGCTCACTTAACCCCTGGGTGTTGTGCGCCGCTCACCCCGGCCCGGAGGCACCCACCCCTGGGAATCCTAGAGGCGCTTCCTGACGGGCCCAGGACGAATCCAACGAGACCACAGCCAGCTCTCTAGCCTTAAGGGCCGCGGAGTTAGGTGGGCTCGAACCCCGGGACGTTGCGCGCCGCCTAGCGGCCGCGCCGAGCGCCCCACCCCCGGCAAACCTAGACTCGCTTCTTCAGGGCCCCGAGACGCATCCAAAGACACCTGCCCCAGCGTTCTAGCCCCAAGGGCCGCGGAGATATGTCCGCAAAGTTCCAGGAGCTCACACACCTGTGCGTTGCGCGCCGCCTACTGGCCCCGACGAGCGGCCCATCCCCGAATGACGTAACGCCTCTCGTAGGGCTGCCCGAGACGTATCCAAGGAGCCTTCCCCCAGCTTTCTAGCCCAGACGGCTGCGGAGATATCCCGAAAAGAGCACCGAGAGCTTGTTAGCCGATAGGGGGCGCCCCGAGCGCCTCACCTCCGCGACACCTTGATGCGCTTCCCGAGGCTGCGGGGCCGAATCCAACGAGCCATCCCCCAGCTCTCTAGCACCAACGGCTGCGGAGATACGCCAGCTTAAACCTGGTGGCGAAAGAACAGGGAAATTTTTACTCACATCATTTTGACACAGGTACAGGCCATATCAGCCTGGAGGAATGGGATTCACCCCGACCCCAGGCACCTCAGGTCGGCCACACTAGTCCCCCCCACCCGCGGTCACATCCCCGGAGGTCAGGCTTTGGTACTTTCTAAATTTTCAGCACTTTTCTTATGTTTTGTGTGATTTTAAATGATATTCTCACGCCCATATCTCGGTCACCGTATATCCGATCTGCCCCAAATTTTGCACCTGACCTCGGGAGAAGGTCCCGGACCCGATGCCACCAGCCACAGTCCCGTACACCCGACGGCCGCGGAGATACGCCCACTTAACCCCTGGGTGTTGTGCGCCGCTCACCCCGGCCCGGAGGCACCCACCCCTGGGAATCCTAGAGGCGCTTCCTGACGGGCCCAGGACGAATCCAACGAGACCTCAGCCAGCTCTCTAGCCTTAAGGGCCGCGGAGTTAGGTGGGCTCGAACCCCGGGACGTTGCGCGCCGCCTAGCGGCCGCGCCGAGCGCCCCACCCCCGGCAAACCTAGACTCGCTTCTTCAGGGCCCCGAGACGCATCCAAAGACACCTGCCCCAGCGTTCTAGCCCCAAGGGCCGCGGAGATATGTCCGCAAAGTTCCAGGAGCTCACACACCTGTGCGTTGCGCGCCGCCTACTGGCCCCGACGAGCGGCCCATCCCCGAATGACGTAACGCCTCTCGTAGGGCTGCCCGAGACGTATCCAAGGAGCCTTCCCCCAGCTTTCTAGCCCAGACGGCTGCGGAGATATCCCGAAAAGAGCACCGAGAGCTTGTTAGCCGATAGGGGGCGCCCCGAGCGCCTCACCTCCGCGACACCTTGATGCGCTTCCCGAGGCTGCGGGGCCGAATCCAACGAGCCATCCCCCAGCTCTCTAGCACCAACGGCTGCGGAGATACGCCAGCTTAAACCTGGTGGCGAAAGAACAGGGAAATTTTTACTCACATCATTTTGACACAGGTACAGGCCATATCAGCCTGGAGGAATGGGATTCACCCCGACCCCAGGCACCTCAGGTCGGCCACACTAGTCCCCCCCACCCGCGGTCACATCCCTGGAGGTCAGGCTTTGGTACTTTCTAAATTTTCAGCACTTTTCTTATGTTTTGTGTGATTTTAAATGATATTCTCACGCCCATATCTCGGTCACCGTATATCCGATCTGCCCCAAATTTTGCACCTGACCTCGGGAGAAGGTCCCGGACCCGATGCCACCAGCCACAGTCCCGTACACCCGACGGCCGCGGAGATACGCCCACTTAACCCCTGGGTGTTGTGCGCCGCTCACCCCGGCCCGGAGGCACCCACCCCTGGGAATCCTAGAGGCGCTTCCTGACGGGCCCAGGACGAATCCAACGAGACCTCAGCCAGCTCTCTAGCCTTAAGGGCCGCGGAGTTAGGTGGGCTCGAACCCCGGGACGTTGCGCGCCGCCTAGCGGCCGCGCCGAGCGCCCCACCCCCGGCAAACCTAGACTCGCTTCTTCAGGGCCCCGAGACGCATCCAAAGACACCTGCCCCAGCGTTCTAGCCCCAAGGGCCGCGGAGATATGTCCGCAAAGTTCCAGGAGCTCACACACCTGTGCGTTGCGCGCCGCCTACTGGCCCCGACGAGCGGCCCATCCCCGAATGACGTAACGTCTCTCGTAGGGCTGCCCGAGACGTATCCAAGGAGCCTTCCCCCAGCTTTCTAGCCCAGACGGCTGCGGAGATATCCCGAAAAGAGCACCGAGAGCTTGTTAGCCGATAGGGGGCGCCCCGAGCGCCTCACCTCCGCGACACCTTGATGCGCTTCCCGAGGCTGCGGGGCCGAATCCAACGAGCCATCCCCCAGCTCTCTAGCACCAACGGCTGCGGAGATACGCCAGCTTAAACCTGGTGGCGAAAGAACAGGGAAATTTTTACTCACATCATTTTGACACAGGTACAGGCCATATCAGCCTGGAGGAATGGGATTCACCCCGACCCCAGGCACCTCAGGTCGGCCACACTAGTCCCCCCCACCCGCGGTCACATCCCCGGAGGTCAGGCTTTGGTACTTTCTAAATTTTCAGCACTTTTCTTATGTTTTGTGTGATTTTAAATGATATTCTCACGCCCATATCTCGGTCACCGTATATCCGATCTGCCCCAAATTTTGCACCTGACCTCGGGAGAAGGTCCCGGACCCGATGCCACCAGCCACAGTCCCGTACACCCGACGGCCGCGGAGATACGCCCACTTAACCCCTGGGTGTTGTGCGCCGCTCACCCCGGCCCGGAGGCACCCACCCCTGGGAATCCTAGAGGCGCTTCCTGACGGGCCCAGGACGAATCCAACGAGACCTCAGCCAGCTCTCTAGCCTTAAGGGCCGCGGAGTTAGGTGGGCTCGAACCCCGGGACGTTGCGCGCCGCCTAGCGGCCGCGCCGAGCGCCCCACCCCCGGCAAACCTAGACTCGCTTCTTCAGGGCCCCGAGACGCATCCAAAGACACCTGCCCCAGCGTTCTAGCCCCAAGGGCCGCGGAGATATGTCCGCAAAGTTCCAGGAGCTCACACACCTGTGCGTTGCGCGCCGCCTACTGGCCCCGACGAGCGGCCCATCCCCGAATGACGTAACGCCTCTCGTAGGGCTGCCCGAGACGTATCCAAGGAGCCTTCCCCCAGCTTTCTAGCCCAGACGGCTGCGGAGATATCCCGAAAAGAGCACCGAGAGCTTGTTAGCCGATAGGGGGCGCCCCGAGCGCCTCACCTCCGCGACACCTTGATGCGCTTCCCGAGGCTGCGGGGCCGAATCCAACGAGCCATCCCCCAGCTCTCTAGCACCAACGGCTGCGGAGATACGCCAGCTTAAACCTGGTGGCGAAAGAACAGGGAAATTTTTACTCACATCATTTTGACACAGGTACAGGCCATATCAGCCTGGAGGAATGGGATTCACCCCGACCCCAGGCACCTCAGGTCGGCCACACTAGTCCCCCCCACCCGCGGTCACATCCCCGGAGGTCAGGCTTTGGTACTTTCTAAATTTTCAGCACTTTTCTTATGTTTTGTGTGATTTTAAATGATATTCTCACGCCCATATCTCGGTCACCGTATATCCGATCTGCCCCAAATTTTGCACCTGACCTCGGGAGAAGGTCCCGGACCCGATGCCACCAGCCACAGTCCCGTACACCCGACGGCCGCGGAGATACGCCCACTTAACCCCTGGGTGTTGTGCGCCGCTCACCCCGGCCCGGAGGCACCCACCCCTGGGAATCCTAGAGGCGCTTCCTGACGGGCCCAGGACGAATCCAACGAGACCACAGCCAGCTCTCTAGCCTTAAGGGCCGCGGAGTTAGGTGGGCTCGAACCCCGGGACGTTGCGCGCCGCCTAGCGGCCGCGCCGAGCGCCCCACCCCCGGCAAACCTAGACTCGCTTCTTCAGGGCCCCGAGACGCATCCAAAGACACCTGCCCCAGCGTTCTAGCCCCAAGGGCCGCGGAGATATGTCCGCAAAGTTCCAGGAGCTCACACACCTGTGCGTTGCGCGCCGCCTACTGGCCCCGACGAGCGGCCCATCCCCGAATGACGTAACGCCTCTCGTAGGGCTGCCCGAGACGTATCCAAGGAGCCTTCCCCCAGCTTTCTAGCCCAGACGGCTGCGGAGATATCCCGAAAAGAGCACCGAGAGCTTGTTAGCCGATAGGGGGCGCCCCGAGCGCCTCACCTCCGCGACACCTTGATGCGCTTCCCGAGGCTGCGGGGCCGAATCCAACGAGCCATCCCCCAGCTCTCTAGCACCAACGGCTGCGGAGATACGCCAGCTTAAACCTGGTGGCGAAAGAACAGGGAAATTTTTACTCACATCATTTTGACACAGGTACAGGCCATATCAGCCTGGAGGAATGGGATTCACCCCGACCCCAGGCACCTCAGGTCGGCCACACTAGTCCCCCCCACCCGCGGTCACATCCCCGGAGGTCAGGCTTTGGTACTTTCTAAATTTTCAGCACTTTTCTTATGTTTTGTGTGATTTTAAATGATATTCTCACGCCCATATCTCGGTCACCGTATATCCGATCTGCCCCAAATTTTGCACCTGACCTCGGGAGAAGGTCCCGGACCCGATGCCACCAGCCACAGTCCCGTAGACCCGACGGCCGCGGAGATACGCCCACTTAACCCCTGGGTGTTGTGCGCCGCTCACCCCGGCCCGGAGGCACCCACCCCTGGGAATCCTAGAGGCGCTTCCTGACGGGCCCAGGACGAATCCAACGAGACCACAGCCAGCTCTCTAGCCTTAAGGGCCGCGGAGTTAGGTGGGCTCGAACCCCGGGACGTTGCGCGCCGCCTAGCGGCCGCGCCGAGCGCCCCACCCCCGGCAAACCTAGACTCGCTTCTTCAGGGCCCCGAGACGCATCCAAAGACACCTGCCCCAGCGTTCTAGCCCCAAGGGCCGCGGAGATATGTCCGCAAAGTTCCAGGAGCTCACACACCTGTGCGTTGCGCGCCGCCTACTGGCCCCGACGAGCGGCCCATCCCCGAATGACGTAACGTCTCTCGTAGGGCTGCCCGAGACGTATCCAAGGAGCCTTCCCCCAGCTTTCTAGCCCAGACGGCTGCGGAGATATCCCGAAAAGAGCACCGAGAGCTTGTTAGCCGATAGGGGGCGCCCCGAGCGCCTCACCTCCGCGACACCTTGATGCGCTTCCCGAGGCTGCGGGGCCGAATCCAACGAGCCATCCCCCAGCTCTCTAGCACCAACGGCTGCGGAGATACGCCAGCTTAAACCTGGTGGCGAAAAAACAGGGAAATTTTTACTCACATCATTTTGACACAGGTACAGGCCATATCAGCCTGGAGGAATGGGATTCACCCCGACCCCAGGCACCTCAGGTCGGCCACACTAGTCCCCCCCACCCGCGGTCACATCCCCGGAGGTCAGGCTTTGGTACTTTCTAAATTTTCAGCACTTTTCTTATGTTTTGTGTGATTTTAAATGATATTCTCACGCCCATATCTCGGTCACCGTATATCCGATCTGCCCCAAATTTTGCACCTGACCTCGGGAGAAGGTCCCGGACCCGATGCCACCAGCCACAGTCCCGTACACCCGACGGCCGCGGAGATACGCCCACTTAACCCCTGGGTGTTGTGCGCCGCTCACCCCGGCCCGGAGGCACCCACCCCTGGGAATCCTAGAGGCGCTTCCTGACGGGCCCAGGACGAATCCAACGAGACCTCAGCCAGCTCTCTAGCCTTAAGGGCCGCGGAGTTAGGTGGGCTCGAACCCCGGGACGTTGCGCGCCGCCTAGCGGCCGCGCCGAGCGCCCCACCCCCGGCAAACCTAGACTCGCTTCTTCAGGGCCCCGAGACGCATCCAAAGACACCTGCCCCAGCGTTCTAGCCCCAAGGGCCGCGGAGATATGTCCGCAAAGTTCCAGGAGCTCACACACCTGTGCGTTGCGCGCCGCCTACTGGCCCCGACGAGCGGCCCATCCCCGAATGACGTAACGCCTCTCGTAGGGCTGCCCGAGACGTATCCAAGGAGCCTTCCCCCAGCTTTCTAGCCCAGACGGCTGCGGAGATATCCCGAAAAGAGCACCGAGAGCTTGTTAGCCGATAGGGGGCGCCCCGAGCGCCTCACCTCCGCGACACCTTGATGCGCTTCCCGAGGCTGCGGGGCCGAATCCAACGAGCCATCCCCCAGCTCTCTAGCACCAACGGCTGCGGAGATACGCCAGCTTAAACCTGGTGGCGAAAGAACAGGGAAATTTTTACTCACATCATTTTGACACAGGTACAGGCCATATCAGCCTGGAGGAATGGGATTCACCCCGACCCCAGGCACCTCAGGTCGGCCACACTAGTCCCCCCCACCCGCGGTCACATCCCTGGAGGTCAGGCTTTGGTACTTTCTAAATTTTCAGCACTTTTCTTATGTTTTGTGTGATTTTAAATGATATTCTCACGCCCATATCTCGGTCACCGTATATCCGATCTGCCCCAAATTTTGCACCTGACCTCGGGAGAAGGTCCCGGACCCGATGCCACCAGCCACAGTCCCGTACACCCGACGGCCGCGGAGATACGCCCACTTAACCCCTGGGTGTTGTGCGCCGCTCACCCCGGCCCGGAGGCACCCACCCCTGGGAATCCTAGAGGCGCTTCCTGACGGGCCCAGGACGAATCCAACGAGACCACAGCCAGCTCTCTAGCCTTAAGGGCCGCGGAGTTAGGTGGGCTCGAACCCCGGGACGTTGCGCGCCGCCTAGCGGCCGCGCCGAGCGCCCCACCCCCGGCAAACCTAGACTCGCTTCTTCAGGGCCCCGAGACGCATCCAAAGACACCTGCCCCAGCGTTCTAGCCCCAAGGGCCGCGGAGATATGTCCGCAAAGTTCCAGGAGCTCACACACCTGTGCGTTGCGCGCCGCCTACTGGCCCCGACGAGCGGCCCATCCCCGAATGACGTAACGCCTCTCGTAGGGCTGCCCGAGACGTATCCAAGGAGCCTTCCCCCAGCTTTCTAGCCCAGACGGCTGCGGAGATATCCCGAAAAGAGCACCGAGAGCTTGTTAGCCGATAGGGGGCGCCCCGAGCGCCTCACCTCCGCGACACCTTGATGCGCTTCCCGAGGCTGCGGGGCCGAATCCAACGAGCCATCCCCCAGCTCTCTAGCACCAACGGCTGCGGAGATACGCCAGCTTAAACCTGGTGGCGAAAGAACAGGGAAATTTTTACTCACATCATTTTGACACAGGTACAGGCCATATCAGCCTGGAGGAATGGGATTCACCCCGACCCCAGGCACCTCAGGTCGGCCACACTAGTCCCCCCCACCCGCGGTCACATCCCTGGAGGTCAGGCTTTGGTACTTTCTAAATTTTCAGCACTTTTCTTATGTTTTGTGTGATTTTAAATGATATTCTCACGCCCATATCTCGGTCACCGTATATCCGATCTGCCCCAAATTTTGCACCTGACCTCGGGAGAAGGTCCCGGACCCGATGCCACCAGCCACAGTCCCGTACACCCGACGGCCGCGGAGATACGCCCACTTAACCCCTGGGTGTTGTGCGCCGCTCACCCCGGCCCGGAGGCACCCACCCCTGGGAATCCTAGAGGCGCTTCCTGACGGGCCCAGGACGAATCCAACGAGACCACAGCCAGCTCTCTAGCCTTAAGGGCCGCGGAGTTAGGTGGGCTCGAACCCCGGGACGTTGCGCGCCGCCTAGCGGCCGCGCCGAGCGCCCCACCCCCGGCAAACCTAGACTCGCTTCTTCAGGGCCCCGAGACGCATCCAAAGACACCTGCCCCAGCGTTCTAGCCCCAAGGGCCGCGGAGATATGTCCGCAAAGTTCCAGGAGCTCACACACCTGTGCGTTGCGCGCCGCCTACTGGACCCGACGAGCGGCCCATCCCCGAATGACATAACGCCTCTCGTAGGGCTGCCCGAGCCGTATCCAAGGAGCCTTCCCCCAGCTTTCTAGCCCAGACGGCTGCGGAGATATCCCGAAAAGAGCACCGAGAGCTTGTTAGCCGATAGGGGGCGCCCCGAGCGCCTCACCTCCGCGACACCTTGATGCGCTTCCCGAGGCTGCGGGGCCGAATCCAACGAGCCATCCCCCAGCTCTCTAGCACCAACGGCTGCGGAGATACGCCAGCTTAAACCTGGTGGCGAAAGAACAGGGAAATTTTTACTCACATCATTTTGACACAGGTATAGGCCATATCAGCCTGGAGGAATGGGATTCACCCCGACCCCAGGCACCTCAGGTCGGCCACACTAGTCCCCCCCACCCGCGGTCACATCCCCGGAGGTCAGGCTTTGGTACTTTCTAAATTTTCAGCACTTTTCTTATGTTTTGTGTGATTTTAAATGATATTCTCACGCCCATATCTCGGTCACCGTATATCCGATCTGCCCCAAATTTTGCACCTGACCTCGGGAGAAGGTCCCGGACCCGATGCCACCAGCCACAGTCCCGTACACCCGACGGCCGCGGAGATACGCCCACTTAACCCCTGGGTGTTGTGCGCCGCTCACCCCGGCCCGGAGGCACCCACCCCTGGGAATCCTAGAGGCGCTTCCTGACGGGCCCAGGACGAATCCAACGAGACCTCAGCCAGCTCTCTAGCCTTAAGGGCCGCGGAGTTAGGTGGGCTCGAACCCCGGGACGTTGCGCGCCGCCTAGCGGCCGCGCCGAGCGCCCCACCCCCGGCAAACCTAGACTCGCTTCTTCAGGGCCCCGAGACGCATCCAAAGACACCTGCCCCAGCGTTCTAGCCCCAAGGGCCGCGGAGATATGTCCGCAAAGTTCCAGGAGCTCACACACCTGTGCGTTGCGCGCCGCCTACTGGCCCCGACGAGCGGCCCATCCCCGAATGACGTAACGTCTCTCGTAGGGCTGCCCGAGACGTATCCAACGAGCCTTCCCCCAGCTTTCTAGCCCAGACGGCTGCGGAGATATCCCGAAAAGAGCACCGAGAGCTTGTTAGCCGATAGGGGGCGCCCCGAGCGCCTCACCTCCGCGACACCTTGATGCGCTTCCCGAGGCTGCGGGGCCGAATCCAACGAGCCATCCCCCAGCTCTCTAGCACCAACGGCTGCGGAGATACGCCAGCTTAAACCTGGTGGCGAAAGAACAGGGAAATTTTTACTCACATCATTTTGACACAGGTACAGGCCATATCAGCCTGGAGGAATGGGATTCACCCCGACCCCAGGCACCTCAGGTCGGCCACACTAGTCCCCCCCACCCGCGGTCACATCCCCGGAGGTCAGGCTTTGGTACTTTCTAAATTTTCAGCACTTTTCTTATGTTTTGTGTGATTTTAAATGATATTCTCACGCCCATATCTCGGTCACCGTATATCCGATCTGCCCCAAATTTTGCACCTGACCTCGGGAGAAGGTCCCGGACCCGATGCCACCAGCCACAGTCCCGTAGACCCGACGGCCGCGGAGATACGCCCACTTAACCCCTGGGTGTTGTGCGCCGCTCACCCCGGCCCGGAGGCACCCACCCCTGGGAATCCTAGAGGCGCTTCCTGACGGGCCCAGGACGAATCCAACGAGACCTCAGCCAGCTCTCTAGCCTTAAGGGCCGCGGAGTTAGGTGGGCTCGAACCCCGGGACGTTGCGCGCCGCCTAGCGGCCGCGCCGAGCGCCCCACCCCCGGCAAACCTAGACTCGCTTCTTCAGGGCCCCGAGACGCATCCAAAGACACCTGCCCCAGCGTTCTAGCCCCAAGGGCCGCGGAGATATGTCCGCAAAGTTCCAGGAGCTCACACACCTGTGCGTTGCGCGCCGCCTACTGGCCCCGACGAGCGGCCCATCCCCGAATGACGTAACGCCTCTCGTAGGGCTGCCCGAGACGTATCCAAGGAGCCTTCCCCCAGCTTTCTAGCCCAGACGGCTGCGGAGATATCCCGAAAAGAGCACCGAGAGCTTGTTAGCCGATAGGGGGCGCCCCGAGCGCCTCACCTCCGCGACACCTTGATGCGCTTCCCGAGGCTGCGGGGCCGAATCCAACGAGCCATCCCCCAGCTCTCTAGCACCAACGGCTGCGGAGATACGCCAGCTTAAACCTGGTGGCGAAAGAACAGGGAAATTTTTACTCACATCATTTTGACACAGGTACAGGCCATATCAGCCTGGAGGAATGGGATTCACCCCGACCCCAGGCACCTCAGGTCGGCCACACTAGTCCCCCCCACCCGCGGTCACATCCCTGGAGGTCAGGCTTTGGTACTTTCTAAATTTTCAGCACTTTTCTTATGTTTTGTGTGATTTTAAATGATATTCTCACGCCCATATCTCGGTCACCGTATATCCGATCTGCCCCAAATTTTGCACCTGACCTCGGGAGAAGGTCCCGGACCCGATGCCACCAGCCACAGTCCCGTACACCCGACGGCCGCGGAGATACGCCCACTTAACCCCTGGGTGTTGTGCGCCGCTCACCCCGGCCCGGAGGCACCCACCCCTGGGAATCCTAGAGGCGCTTCCTGACGGGCCCAGGACGAATCCAACGAGACCACAGCCAGCTCTCTAGCCTTAAGGGCCGCGGAGTTAGGTGGGCTCGAACCCCGGGACGTTGCGCGCCGCCTAGCGGCCGCGCCGAGCGCCCCACCCCCGGCAAACCTAGACTCGCTTCTTCAGGGCCCCGAGACGCATCCAAAGACACCTGCCCCAGCGTTCTAGCCCCAAGGGCCGCGGAGATATGTCCGCAAAGTTCCAGGAGCTCACACACCTGTGCGTTGCGCGCCGCCTACTGGCCCCGACGAGCGGCCCATCCCCGAATGACGTAACGCCTCTCGTAGGGCTGCCCGAGACGTATCCAAGGAGCCTTCCCCCAGCTTTCTAGCCCAGACGGCTGCGGAGATATCCCGAAAAGAGCACCGAGAGCTTGTTAGCCGATAGGGGGCGCCCCGAGCGCCTCACCTCCGCGACACCTTGATGCGCTTCCCGAGGCTGCGGGGCCGAATCCAACGAGCCATCCCCCAGCTCTCTAGCACCAACGGCTGCGGAGATACGCCAGCTTAAACCTGGTGGCGAAAGAACAGGGAAATTTTTACTCACATCATTTTGACACAGGTACAGGCCATATCAGCCTGGAGGAATGGGATTCACCCCGACCCCAGGCACCTCAGGTCGGCCACACTAGTCCCCCCCACCCGCGGTCACATCCCTGGAGGTCAGGCTTTGGTACTTTCTAAATTTTCAGCACTTTTCTTATGTTTTGTGTGATTTTAAATGATATTCTCACGCCCATATCTCGGTCACCGTATATCCGATCTGCCCCAAATTTTGCACCTGACCTCGGGAGAAGGTCCCGGACCCGATGCCACCAGCCACAGTCCCGTACACCCGACGGCCGCGGAGATACGCCCACTTAACCCCTGGGTGTTGTGCGCCGCTCACCCCGGCCCGGAGGCACCCACCCCTGGGAATCCTAGAGGCGCTTCCTGACGGGCCCAGGACGAATCCAACGAGACCTCAGCCAGCTCTCTAGCCTTAAGGGCCGCGGAGTTAGGTGGGCTCGAACCCCGGGACGTTGCGCGCCGCCTAGCGGCCGCGCCGAGCGCCCCACCCCCGGCAAACCTAGACTCGCTTCTTCAGGGCCCCGAGACGCATCCAAAGACACCTGCCCCAGCGTTCTAGCCCCAAGGGCCGCGGAGATATGTCCGCAAAGTTCCAGGAGCTCACACACCTGTGCGTTGCGCGCCGCCTACTGGCCCCGACGAGCGGCCCATCCCCGAATGACGTAACGCCTCTCGTAGGGCTGCCCGAGACGTATCCAAGGAGCCTTCCCCCAGCTTTCTAGCCCAGACGGCTGCGGAGATATCCTGAAAAGAGCACCGAGAGCTTGTTAGCCGATAGGGGGCGCCCCGAGCGCCTCACCTCCGCGACACCTTGATGCCCTTCCCGAGGCTGCGGGGCCGAATCCAACGAGCCATCCCCCAGCTCTCTAGCACCAACGGCTGCGGAGATACGCCAGCTTAAACCTGGTGGCGAAAAAACAGGGAAATTTTTACTCACATCATTTTGACACAGGTACAGGCCATATCAGCCTGGAGGAATGGGATTCACCCCGACCCCAGGCACCTCAGGTCGGCCACACTAGTCCCCCCCACCCGCGGTCACATCCCCGGAGGTCAGGCTTTGGTACTTTCTAAATTTTCAGCACTTTTCTTATGTTTTGTGTGATTTTAAATGATATTCTCACGCCCATATCTCGGTCACCGTATATCCGATCTGCCCCAAATTTTGCACCTGACCTCGGGAGAAGGTCCCGGACCCGATGCCACCAGCCACAGTCCCGTAGACCCGACGGCCGCGGAGATACGCCCACTTAACCCCTGGGTGTTGTGCGCCGCTCACCCCGGCCCGGAGGCACCCACCCCTGGGAATCCTAGAGGGGCTTCCTGACGGGCCCAGGCCGAATCCAACGAGACCACAGCCAGCTCTCTAGCCTTAAGGGCCGCGGAGTTAGGTGGGCTCGAACCCCGGGACGTTGCGCGCCGCCTAGCGGCCGCGCCGAGCGCCCCACCCCCGGCAAACCTAGACTCGCTTCTTCAGGGCCCCGAGACGCATCCAAAGACACCTGCCCCAGCGTTCTAGCCCCAAGGGCCGCGGAGATATGTCCGCAAAGTTCCAGGAGCTCACACACCTGTGCGTTGCGCGCCGCCTACTGGCCCCGACGAGCGGCCCATCCCCGAATGACGTAACGCCTCTCGTAGGGCTGCCCGAGACGTATCCAAGGAGCCTTCCCCCAGCTTTCTAGCCCAGACGGCTGCGGAGATATCCCGAAAAGAGCACCGAGAGCTTGTTAGCCGATAGGGGGCGCCCCGAGCGCCTCACCTCCGCGTCACCTTGATGCGCTTCCCGAGGCTGCGGGGCCGAATCCAACGAGCCATCCCCCAGCTCTCTAGCACCAACGGCTGCGGAGATACGCCAGCTTAAACCTGGTGGCGAAAGAACAGGGAAATTTTTACTCACATCATTTTGACACAGGTACAGGCCATATCAGCCTGGAGGAATGGGATTCACCCCGACCCCAGGCACCTCAGGTCGGCCACACTAGTCCCCCCCACCCGCGGTCACATCCCCGGAGGTCAGGCTTTGGTACTTTCTAAATTTTCAGCACTTTTCTTATGTTTTGTGTGATTTTAAATGATATTCTCACGCCCATATCTCGGTCACCGTATATCCGATCTGCCCCAAATTTTGCACCTGACCTCGGGAGAAGGTCCCGGACCCGATGCCACCAGCCACAGTCCCGTACACCCGACGGCCGCGGAGATACGCCCACTTAACCCCTGGGTGTTGTGCGCCGCTCACCCCGGCCCGGAGGCACCCACCCCTGGGAATCCTAGAGGCGCTTCCTGACGGGCCCAGGACGAATCCAACGAGACCACAGCCAGCTCTCTAGCCTTAAGGGCCGCGGAGTTAGGTGGGCTCGAACCCCGGGACGTTGCGCGCCGCCTAGCGGCCGCGCCGAGCGCCCCACCCCCGGCAAACCTAGACTCGCTTCTTCAGGGCCCCGAGACGCATCCAAAGACACCTGCCCCAGCGTTCTAGCCCCAAGGGCCGCGGAGATATGTCCGCAAAGTTCCAGGAGCTCACACACCTGTGCGTTGCGCGCCGCCTACTGGCCCCGACGAGCGGCCCATCCCCGAATGACGTAACGTCTCTCGTAGGGCTGCCCGAGACGTATCCAAGGAGCCTTCCCCCAGCTTTCTAGCCCAGACGGCTGCGGAGATATCCCGAAAAGAGCACCGAGAGCTTGTTAGCCGATAGGGGGCGCCCCGAGCGCCTCACCTCCGCGACACCTTGATGCGCTTCCCGAGGCTGCGGGGCCGAATCCAACGAGCCATCCCCCAGCTCTCTAGCACCAACGGCTGCGGAGATACGCCAGCTTAAACCTGGTGGCGAAAAAACAGGGAAATTTTTACTCACATCATTTTGACACAGGTACAGGCCATATCAGCCTGGAGGAATGGGATTCACCCCGACCCCAGGCACCTCAGGTCGGCCACACTAGTCCCCCCCACCCGCGGTCACATCCCCGGAGGTCAGGCTTTGGTACTTTCTAAATTTTCAGCACTTTTCTTATGTTTTGTGTGATTTTAAATGATATTCTCACGCCCATATCTCGGTCACCGTATATCCGATCTGCCCCAAATTTTGCACCTGACCTCGGGAGAAGGTCCCGGACCCGATGCCACCAGCCACAGTCCCGTAGACCCGACGGCCGCGGAGATACGCCCACTTAACCCCTGGGTGTTGTGCGCCGCTCACCCCGGCCCGGAGGCACCCACCCCTGGGAATCCTAGAGGCGCTTCCTGACGGGCCCAGGACGAATCCAACGAGACCACAGCCAGCTCTCTAGCCTTAAGGGCCGCGGAGTTAGGTGGGCTCGAACCCCGGGACGTTGCGCGCCGCCTAGCGGCCGCGCCGAGCGCCCCACCCCCGGCAAACCTAGACTCGCTTCTTCAGGGCCCCGAGACGCATCCAAAGACACCTGCCCCAGCGTTCTAGCCCCAAGGGCCGCGGAGATATGTCCGCAAAGTTCCAGGAGCTCACACACCTGTGCGTTGCGCGCCGCCTACTGGCCCCGACGAGCGGCCCATCCCCGAATGACGTAACGCCTCTCGTAGGGCTGCCCGAGACGTATCCAAGGAGCCTTCCCCCAGCTTTCTAGCCCAGACGGCTGCGGAGATATCCCGAAAAGAGCACCGAGAGCTTGTTAGCCGATAGGGGGCGCCCCGAGCGCCTCACCTCCGCGACACCTTGATGCGCTTCCCGAGGCTGCGGGGCCGAATCCAACGAGCCATCCCCCAGCTCTCTAGCACCAACGGCTGCGGAGATACGCCAGCTTAAACCTGGTGGCGAAAGAACAGGGAAATTTTTACTCACATCATTTTGACACAGGTACAGGCCATATCAGCCTGGAGGAATGGGATTCACCCCGACCCCAGGCACCTCAGGTCGGCCACACTAGTCCCCCCCACCCGCGGTCACATCCCTGGAGGTCAGGCTTTGGTACTTTCTAAATTTTCAGCACTTTTCTTATGTTTTGTGTGATTTTAAATGATATTCTCACGCCCATATCTCGGTCACCGTATATCCGATCTGCCCCAAATTTTGCACCTGACCTCGGGAGAAGGTCCCGGACCCGATGCCACCAGCCACAGTCCCGTAGACCCGACGGCCGCGGAGATACGCCCACTTAACCCCTGGGTGTTGTGCGCCGCTCACCCCGGCCCGGAGGCACCCACCCCTGGGAATCCTAGAGGCGCTTCCTGACGGGCCCAGGACGAATCCAACGAGACCACAGCCAGCTCTCTAGCCTTAAGGGCCGCGGAGTTAGGTGGGCTCGAACCCCGGGACGTTGCGCGCCGCCTAGCGGCCGCGCCGAGCGCCCCACCCCCGGCAAACCTAGACTCGCTTCTTCAGGGCCCCGAGACGCATCCAAAGACACCTGCCCCAGCGTTCTAGCCCCAAGGGCCGCGGAGATATGTCCGCAAAGTTCCAGGAGCTCACACACCTGTGCGTTGCGCGCCGCCTACTGGCCCCGACGAGCGGCCCATCCCCGAATGACGTAACGTCTCTCGTAGGGCTGCCCGAGACGTATCCAAGGAGCCTTCCCCCAGCTTTCTAGCCCAGACGGCTGCGGAGATATCCCGAAAAGAGCACCGAGAGCTTGTTAGCCGATAGGGGGCGCCCCGAGCGCCTCACCTCCGCGACACCTTGATGCGCTTCCCGAGGCTGCGGGGCCGAATCCAACGAGCCATCCCCCAGCTCTCTAGCACCAACGGCTGCGGAGATACGCCAGCTTAAACCTGGTGGCGAAAGAACAGGGAAATTTTTACTCACATCATTTTGACACAGGTACAGGCCATATCAGCCTGGAGGAATGGGATTCACCCCGACCCCAGGCACCTCAGGTCGGCCACACTAGTCCCCCCCACCCGCGGTCACATCCCCGGAGGTCAGGCTTTGGTACTTTCTAAATTTTCAGCACTTTTCTTATGTTTTGTGTGATTTTAAATGATATTCTCACGCCCATATCTCGGTCACCGTATATCCGATCTGCCCCAAATTTTGCACCTGACCTCGGGAGAAGGTCCCGGACCCGATGCCACCAGCCACAGTCCCGTACACCCGACGGCCGCGGAGATACGCCCACTTAACCCCTGGGTGTTGTGCGCCGCTCACCCCGGCCCGGAGGCACCCACCCCTGGGAATCCTAGAGGCGCTTCCTGACGGGCCCAGGACGAATCCAACGAGACCACAGCCAGCTCTCTAGCCTTAAGGGCCGCGGAGTTAGGTGGGCTCGAACCCCGGGACGTTGCGCGCCGCCTAGCGGCCGCGCCGAGCGCCCCACCCCCGGCAAACCTAGACTCGCTTCTTCAGGGCCCCGAGACGCATCCAAAGACACCTGCCCCAGCGTTCTAGCCCCAAGGGCCGCGGAGATATGTCCGCAAAGTTCCAGGAGCTCACACACCTGTGCGTTGCGCGCCGCCTACTGGCCCCGACGAGCGGCCCATCCCCGAATGACGTAACGTCTCTCGTAGGGCTGCCCGAGACGTATCCAAGGAGCCTTCCCCCAGCTTTCTAGCCCAGACGGCTGCGGAGATATCCCGAAAAGAGCACCGAGAGCTTGTTAGCCGATAGGGGGCGCCCCGAGCGCCTCACCTCCGCGACACCTTGATGCGCTTCCCGAGGCTGCGGGGCCGAATCCAACGAGCCATCCCCCAGCTCTCTAGCACCAACGGCTGCGGAGATACGCCAGCTTAAACCTGGTGGCGAAAAAACAGGGAAATTTTTACTCACATCATTTTGACACAGGTACAGGCCATATCAGCCTGGAGGAATGGGATTCACCCCGACCCCAGGCACCTCAGGTCGGCCACACTAGTCCCCCCCACCCGCGGTCACATCCCCGGAGGTCAGGCTTTGGTACTATCTAAATTTTCAGCACTTTTCTTATGTTTTGTGTGATTTTAAATGATATTCTCACGCCCATATCTCGGTCACCGTATATCCGATCTGCCCCAAATTTTGCACCTGACCTCGGGAGAAGGTCCCGGACCCGATGCCACCAGCCACAGTCCCGTAGACCCGACGGCCGCGGAGATACGCTCACTTAACCCCTGGGTGTTGTGCGCCGCTCACCCCGGCCCGGAGGCACCCACCCCTGGGAATCCTAGAGGCGCTTCCTGACGGGCCCAGGACGAATCCAACGAGACCACAGCCAGCTCTCTAGCCTTAAGGGCCGCGGAGTTAGGTGGGCTCGAACCCCGGGACGTTGCGCGCCGCCTAGCGGCCGCGCCGAGCGCCCCACCCCCGGCAAACCTAGACTCGCTTCTTCAGGGCCCCGAGACGCATCCAAAGACACCTGCCCCAGCGTTCTAGCCCCAAGGGCCGCGGAGATATGTCCGCAAAGTTCCAGGAGCTCACACACCTGTGCGTTGCGCGCCGCCTACTGGCCCCGACGAGCGGCCCATCCCCGAATGACGTAACGCCTCTCGTAGGGCTGCCCGAGACGTATCCAAGGAGCCTTCCCCCAGCTTTCTAGCCCAGACGGCTGCGGAGATATCCCGAAAAGAGCACCGAGAGCTTGTTAGCCGATAGGGGGCGCCCCGAGCGCCTCACCTCCGCGACACCTTGATGCGCTTCCCGAGGCTGCGGGGCCGAATCCAACGAGCCATCCCCCAGCTCTCTAGCACCAACGGCTGCGGAGATACGCCAGCTTAAACCTGGTGGCGAAAGAACAGGGAAATTTTTACTCACATCATTTTGACACAGGTACAGGCCATATCAGCCTGGAGGAATGGGATTCACCCCGACCCCAGGCACCTCAGGTCGGCCACACTAGTCCCCCCCACCCGCGGTCACATCCCCGGAGGTCAGGCTTTGGTACTATCTAAATTTTCAGCACTTTTCTTATGTTTTGTGTGATTTTAAATGATATTCTCACGCCCATATCTCGGTCACCGTATATCCGATCTGCCCCAAATTTTGCACCTGACCTCGGGAGAAGGTCCCGGACCCGATGCCACCAGCCACAGTCCCGTACACCCGACGGCCGCGGAGATACGCCCACTTAACCCCTGGGTGTTGTGCGCCGCTCACCCCGGCCCGGAGGCACCCACCCCTGGGAATCCTAGAGGCGCTTCCTGACGGGCCCAGGACGAATCCAACGAGACCACAGCCAGCTCTCTAGCCTTAAGGGCCGCGGAGTTAGGTGGGCTCGAACCCCGGGACGTTGCGCGCCGCCTAGCGGCCGCGCCGAGCGCCCCACCCCCGGCAAACCTAGACTCGCTTCTTCAGGGCCCCGAGACGCATCCAAAGACACCTGCCCCAGCGTTCTAGCCCCAAGGGCCGCGGAGATATGTCCGCAAAGTTCCAGGAGCTCACACACCTGTGCGTTGCGCGCCGCCTACTGGCCCCGACGAGCGGCCCATCCCCGAATGACGTAACGCCTCTCGTAGGGCTGCCCGAGACGTATCCAAGGAGCCTTCCCCCAGCTTTCTAGCCCAGACGGCTGCGGAGATATCCCGAAAAGAGCACCGAGAGCTTGTTAGCCGATAGGGGGCGCCCCGAGCGCCTCACCTCCGCGACACCTTGATGCGCTTCCCGAGGCTGCGGGGCCGAATCCAACGAGCCATCCCCCAGCTCTCTAGCACCAACGGCTGCGGAGATACGCCAGCTTAAACCTGGTGGCGAAAGAACAGGGAAATTTTTACTCACATCATTTTGACACAGGTACAGGCCATATCAGCCTGGAGGAATGGGATTCACCCCGACCCCAGGCACCTCAGGTCGGCCACACTAGTCCCCCCCACCCGCGGTCACATCCCTGGAGGTCAGGCTTTGGTACTTTCTAAATTTTCAGCACTTTTCTTATGTTTTGTGTGATTTTAAATGATATTCTCACGCCCATATCTCGGTCACCGTATATCCGATCTGCCCCAAATTTTGCACCTGACCTCGGGAGAAGGTCCCGGACCCGATGCCACCAGCCACAGTCCCGTACACCCGACGGCCGCGGAGATACGCCCACTTAACCCCTGGGTGTTGTGCGCCGCTCACCCCGGCCCGGAGGCACCCACCCCTGGGAATCCTAGAGGCGCTTCCTGACGGGCCCAGGACGAATCCAACGAGACCACAGCCAGCTCTCTAGCCTTAAGGGCCGCGGAGTTAGGTGGGCTCGAACCCCGGGACGTTGCGCGCCGCCTAGCGGCCGCGCCGAGCGCCCCACCCCCGGCAAACCTAGACTCGCTTCTTCAGGGCCCCGAGACGCATCCAAAGACACCTGCCCCAGCGTTCTAGCCCCAAGGGCCGCGGAGATATGTCCGCAAAGTTCCAGGAGCTCACACACCTGTGCGTTGCGCGCCGCCTACTGGCCCCGACGAGCGGCCCATCCCCGAATGACGTAACGCCTCTCGTAGGGCTGCCCGAGACGTATCCAAGGAGCCTTCCCCCAGCTTTCTAGCCCAGACGGCTGCGGAGATATCCCGAAAAGAGCACCGAGAGCTTGTTAGCCGATAGGGGGCGCCCCGAGCGCCTCACCTCCGCGTCACCTTGATGCGCTTCCCGAGGCTGCGGGGCCGAATCCAACGAGCCATCCCCCAGCTCTCTAGCACCAACGGCTGCGGAGATACGCCAGCTTAAACCTGGTGGCGAAAGAACAGGGAAATTTTTACTCACATCATTTTGACACAGGTACAGGCCATATCAGCCTGGAGGAATGGGATTCACCCCGACCCCAGGCACCTCAGGTCGGCCACACTAGTCCCCCCCACCCGCGGTCACATCCCCGGAGGTCAGGCTTTGGTACTTTCTAAATTTTCAGCACTTTTCTTATGTTTTGTGTGATTTTAAATGATATTCTCACGCCCATATCTCGGTCACCGTATATCCGATCTGCCCCAAATTTTGCACCTGACCTCGGGAGAAGGTCCCGGACCCGATGCCACCAGCCACAGTCCCGTACACCCGACGGCCGCGGAGATACGCCCACTTAACCCCTGGGTGTTGTGCGCCGCTCACCCCGGCCCGGAGGCACCCACCCCTGGGAATCCTAGAGGCGCTTCCTGACGGGCCCAGGACGAATCCAACGAGACCACAGCCAGCTCTCTAGCCTTAAGGGCCGCGGAGTTAGGTGGGCTCGAACCCCGGGACGTTGCGCGCCGCCTAGCGGCCGCGCCGAGCGCCCCACCCCCGGCAAACCTAGACTCGCTTCTTCAGGGCCCCGAGACGCATCCAAAGACACCTGCCCCAGCGTTCTAGCCCCAAGGGCCGCGGAGATATGTCCGCAAAGTTCCAGGAGCTCACACACCTGTGCGTTGCGCGCCGCCTACTGGCCCCGACGAGCGGCCCATCCCCGAATGACGTAACGTCTCTCGTAGGGCTGCCCGAGACGTATCCAAGGAGCCTTCCCCCAGCTTTCTAGCCCAGACGGCTGCGGAGATATCCCGAAAAGAGCACCGAGAGCTTGTTAGCCGATAGGGGGCGCCCCGAGCGCCTCACCTCCGCGACACCTTGATGCGCTTCCCGAGGCTGCGGGGCCGAATCCAACGAGCCATCCCCCAGCTCTCTAGCACCAACGGCTGCGGAGATACGCCAGCTTAAACCTGGTGGCGAAAAAACAGGGAAATTTTTACTCACATCATTTTGACACAGGTACAGGCCATATCAGCCTGGAGGAATGGGATTCACCCCGACCCCAGGCACCTCAGGTCGGCCACACTAGTCCCCCCCACCCGCGGTCACATCCCCGGAGGTCAGGCTTTGGTACTTTCTAAATTTTCAGCACTTTTCTTATGTTTTGTGTGATTTTAAATGATATTCTCACGCCCATATCTCGGTCACCGTATATCCGATCTGCCCCAAATTTTGCACCTGACCTCGGGAGAAGGTCCCGGACCCGATGCCACCAGCCACAGTCCCGTACACCCGACGGCCGCGGAGATACGCCCACTTAACCCCTGGGTGTTGTGCGCCGCTCACCCCGGCCCGGAGGCACCCACCCCTGGGAATCCTAGAGGCGCTTCCTGACGGGCCCAGGACGAATCCAACGAGACCACAGCCAGCTCTCTAGCCTTAAGGGCCGCGGAGTTAGGTGGGCTCGAACCCCGGGACGTTGCGCGCCGCCTAGCGGCCGCGCCGAGCGCCCCACCCCCGGCAAACCTAGACTCGCTTCTTCAGGGCCCCGAGACGCATCCAAAGACACCTGCCCCAGCGTTCTAGCCCCAAGGGCCGCGGAGATATGTCCGCAAAGTTCCAGGAGCTCACACACCTGTGCGTTGCGCGCCGCCTACTGGCCCCGACGAGCGGCCCATCCCCGAATGACGTAACGCCTCTCGTAGGGCTGCCCGAGACGTATCCAAGGAGCCTTCCCCCAGCTTTCTAGCCCAGACGGCTGCGGAGATATCCCGAAAAGAGCACCGAGAGCTTGTTAGCCGATAGGGGGCGCCCCGAGCGCCTCACCTCCGCGACACCTTGATGCGCTTCCCGAGGCTGCGGGGCCGAATCCAACGAGCCATCCCCCAGCTCTCTAGCACCAACGGCTGCGGAGATACGCCAGCTTAAACCTGGTGGCGAAAGAACAGGGAAATTTTTACTCACATCATTTTGACACAGGTACAGGCCATATCAGCCTGGAGGAATGGGATTCACCCCGACCCCAGGCACCTCAGGTCGGCCACACTAGTCCCCCCCACCCGCGGTCACATCCCTGGAGGTCAGGCTTTGGTACTTTCTAAATTTTCAGCACTTTTCTTATGTTTTGTGTGATTTTAAATGATATTCTCACGCCCATATCTCGGTCACCGTATATCCGATCTGCCCCAAATTTTGCACCTGACCTCGGGAGAAGGTCCCGGACCCGATGCCACCAGCCACAGTCCCGTACACCCGACGGCCGCGGAGATACGCCCACTTAACCCCTGGGTGTTGTGCGCCGCTCACCCCGGCCCGGAGGCACCCACCCCTGGGAATCCTAGAGGCGCTTCCTGACGGGCCCAGGACGAATCCAACGAGACCTCAGCCAGCTCTCTAGCCTTAAGGGCCGCGGAGTTAGGTGGGCTCGAACCCCGGGACGTTGCGCGCCGCCTAGCGGCCGCGCCGAGCGCCCCACCCCCGGCAAACCTAGACTCGCTTCTTCAGGGCCCCGAGACGCATCCAAAGACACCTGCCCCAGCGTTCTAGCCCCAAGGGCCGCGGAGATATGTCCGCAAAGTTCCAGGAGCTCACACACCTGTGCGTTGCGCGCCGCCTACTGGCCCCGACGAGCGGCCCATCCCCGAATGACGTAACGTCTCTCGTAGGGCTGCCCGAGACGTATCCAAGGAGCCTTCCCCCAGCTTTCTAGCCCAGACGGCTGCGGAGATATCCCGAAAAGAGCACCGAGAGCTTGTTAGCCGATAGGGGGCGCCCCGAGCGCCTCACCTCCGCGACACCTTGATGCGCTTCCCGAGGCTGCGGGGCCGAATCCAACGAGCCATCCCCCAGCTCTCTAGCACCAACGGCTGCGGAGATACGCCAGCTTAAACCTGGTGGCGAAAGAACAGGGAAATTTTTACTCACATCATTTTGACACAGGTACAGGCCATATCAGCCTGGAGGAATGGGATTCACCCCGACCCCAGGCACCTCAGGTCGGCCACACTAGTCCCCCCCACCCGCGGTCACATCCCCGGAGGTCAGGCTTTGGTACTTTCTAAATTTTCAGCACTTTTCTTATGTTTTGTGTGATTTTAAATGATATTCTCACGCCCATATCTCGGTCACCGTATATCCGATCTGCCCCAAATTTTGCACCTGACCTCGGGAGAAGGTCCCGGACCCGATGCCACCAGCCACAGTCCCGTACACCCGACGGCCGCGGAGATACGCCCACTTAACCCCTGGGTGTTGTGCGCCGCTCACCCCGGCCCGGAGGCACCCACCCCTGGGAATCCTAGAGGCGCTTCCTGACGGGCCCAGGACGAATCCAACGAGACCACAGCCAGCTCTCTAGCCTTAAGGGCCGCGGAGTTAGGTGGGCTCGAACCCCGGGACGTTGCGCGCCGCCTAGCGGCCGCGCCGAGCGCCCCACCCCCGGCAAACCTAGACTCGCTTCTTCAGGGCCCCGAGACGCATCCAAAGACACCTGCCCCAGCGTTCTAGCCCCAAGGGCCGCGGAGATATGTCCGCAAAGTTCCAGGAGCTCACACACCTGTGCGTTGCGCGCCGCCTACTGGCCCCGACGAGCGGCCCATCCCCGAATGACGTAACGTCTCTCGTAGGGCTGCCCGAGACGTATCCAAGGAGCCTTCCCCCAGCTTTCTAGCCCAGACGGCTGCGGAGATATCCCGAAAAGAGCACCGAGAGCTTGTTAGCCGATAGGGGGCGCCCCGAGCGCCTCACCTCCGCGACACCTTGATGCGCTTCCCGAGGCTGCGGGGCCGAATCCAACGAGCCATCCCCCAGCTCTCTAGCACCAACGGCTGCGGAGATACGCCAGCTTAAACCTGGTGGCGAAAAAACAGGGAAATTTTTACTCACATCATTTTGACACAGGTACAGGCCATATCAGCCTGGAGGAATGGGATTCACCCCGACCCCAGGCACCTCAGGTCGGCCACACTAGTCCCCCCCACCCGCGGTCACATCCCCGGAGGTCAGGCTTTGGTACTATCTAAATTTTCAGCACTTTTCTTATGTTTTGTGTGATTTTAAATGATATTCTCACGCCCATATCTCGGTCACCGTATATCCGATCTGCCCCAAATTTTGCACCTGACCTCGGGAGAAGGTCCCGGACCCGATGCCACCAGCCACAGTCCCGTAGACCCGACGGCCGCGGAGATACGCTCACTTAACCCCTGGGTGTTGTGCGCCGCTCACCCCGGCCCGGAGGCACCCACCCCTGGGAATCCTAGAGGCGCTTCCTGACGGGCCCAGGACGAATCCAACGAGACCACAGCCAGCTCTCTAGCCTTAAGGGCCGCGGAGTTAGGTGGGCTCGAACCCCGGGACGTTGCGCGCCGCCTAGCGGCCGCGCCGAGCGCCCCACCCCCGGCAAACCTAGACTCGCTTCTTCAGGGCCCCGAGACGCATCCAAAGACACCTGCCCCAGCGTTCTAGCCCCAAGGGCCGCGGAGATATGTCCGCAAAGTTCCAGGAGCTCACACACCTGTGCGTTGCGCGCCGCCTACTGGCCCCGACGAGCGGCCCATCCCCGAATGACGTAACGCCTCTCGTAGGGCTGCCCGAGACGTATCCAAGGAGCCTTCCCCCAGCTTTCTAGCCCAGACGGCTGCGGAGATATCCCGAAAAGAGCACCGAGAGCTTGTTAGCCGATAGGGGGCGCCCCGAGCGCCTCACCTCCGCGACACCTTGATGCGCTTCCCGAGGCTGCGGGGCCGAATCCAACGAGCCATCCCCCAGCTCTCTAGCACCAACGGCTGCGGAGATACGCCAGCTTAAACCTGGTGGCGAAAGAACAGGGAAATTTTTACTCACATCATTTTGACACAGGTACAGGCCATATCAGCCTGGAGGAATGGGATTCACCCCGACCCCAGGCACCTCAGGTCGGCCACACTAGTCCCCCCCACCCGCGGTCACATCCCCGGAGGTCAGGCTTTGGTACTATCTAAATTTTCAGCACTTTTCTTATGTTTTGTGTGATTTTAAATGATATTCTCACGCCCATATCTCGGTCACCGTATATCCGATCTGCCCCAAATTTTGCACCTGACCTCGGGAGAAGGTCCCGGACCCGATGCCACCAGCCACAGTCCCGTACACCCGACGGCCGCGGAGATACGCCCACTTAACCCCTGGGTGTTGTGCGCCGCTCACCCCGGCCCGGAGGCACCCACCCCTGGGAATCCTAGAGGCGCTTCCTGACGGGCCCAGGACGAATCCAACGAGACCTCAGCCAGCTCTCTAGCCTTAAGGGCCGCGGAGTTAGGTGGGCTCGAACCCCGGGACGTTGCGCGCCGCCTAGCGGCCGCGCCGAGCGCCCCACCCCCGGCAAACCTAGACTCGCTTCTTCAGGGCCCCGAGACGCATCCAAAGACACCTGCCCCAGCGTTCTAGCCCCAAGGGCCGCGGAGATATGTCCGCAAAGTTCCAGGAGCTCACACACCTGTGCGTTGCGCGCCGCCTACTGGCCCCGACGAGCGGCCCATCCCCGAATGACGTAACGCCTCTCGTAGGGCTGCCCGAGACGTATCCAAGGAGCCTTCCCCCAGCTTTCTAGCCCAGACGGCTGCGGAGATATCCCGAAAAGAGCACCGAGAGCTTGTTAGCCGATAGGGGGCGCCCCGAGCGCCTCACCTCCGCGACACCTTGATGCGCTTCCCGAGGCTGCGGGGCCGAATCCAACGAGCCATCCCCCAGCTCTCTAGCACCAACGGCTGCGGAGATACGCCAGCTTAAACCTGGTGGCGAAAGAACAGGGAAATTTTTACTCACATCATTTTGACACAGGTACAGGCCATATCAGCCTGGAGGAATGGGATTCACCCCGACCCCAGGCACCTCAGGTCGGCCACACTAGTCCCCCCCACCCGCGGTCACATCCCTGGAGGTCAGGCTTTGGTACTTTCTAAATTTTCAGCACTTTTCTTATGTTTTGTGTGATTTTAAATGATATTCTCACGCCCATATCTCGGTCACCGTATATCCGATCTGCCCCAAATTTTGCACCTGACCTCGGGAGAAGGTCCCGGACCCGATGCCACCAGCCACAGTCCCGTAGACCCGACGGCCGCGGAGATACGCCCACTTAACCCCTGGGTGTTGTGCGCCGCTCACCCCGGCCCGGAGGCACCCACCCCTGGGAATCCTAGAGGCGCTTCCTGACGGGCCCAGGACGAATCCAACGAGACCACAGCCAGCTCTCTAGCCTTAAGGGCCGCGGAGTTAGGTGGGCTCGAACCCCGGGACGTTGCGCGCCGCCTAGCGGCCGCGCCGAGCGCCCCACCCCCGGCAAACCTAGACTCGCTTCTTCAGGGCCCCGAGACGCATCCAAAGACACCTGCCCCAGCGTTCTAGCCCCAAGGGCCGCGGAGATATGTCCGCAAAGTTCCAGGAGCTCACACACCTGTGCGTTGCGCGCCGCCTACTGGCCCCGACGAGCGGCCCATCCCCGAATGACGTAACGTCTCTCGTAGGGCTGCCCGAGACGTATCCAAGGAGCCTTCCCCCAGCTTTCTAGCCCAGACGGCTGCGGAGATATCCCGAAAAGAGCACCGAGAGCTTGTTAGCCGATAGGGGGCGCCCCGAGCGCCTCACCTCCGCGACACCTTGATGCGCTTCCCGAGGCTGCGGGGCCGAATCCAACGAGCCATCCCCCAGCTCTCTAGCACCAACGGCTGCGGAGATACGCCAGCTTAAACCTGGTGGCGAAAGAACAGGGAAATTTTTACTCACATCATTTTGACACAGGTACAGGCCATATCAGCCTGGAGGAATGGGATTCACCCCGACCCCAGGCACCTCAGGTCGGCCACACTAGTCCCCCCCACCCGCGGTCACATCCCCGGAGGTCAGGCTTTGGTACTATCTAAATTTTCAGCACTTTTCTTATGTTTTGTGTGATTTTAAATGATATTCTCACGCCCATATCTCGGTCACCGTATATCCGATCTGCCCCAAATTTTGCACCTGACCTCGGGAGAAGGTCCCGGACCCGATGCCACCAGCCACAGTCCCGTACACCCGACGGCCGCGGAGATACGCCCACTTAACCCCTGGGTGTTGTGCGCCGCTCACCCCGGCCCGGAGGCACCCACCCCTGGGAATCCTAGAGGCGCTTCCTGACGGGCCCAGGACGAATCCAACGAGACCACAGCCAGCTCTCTAGCCTTAAGGGCCGCGGAGTTAGGTGGGCTCGAACCCCGGGACGTTGCGCGCCGCCTAGCGGCCGCGCCGAGCGCCCCACCCCCGGCAAACCTAGACTCGCTTCTTCAGGGCCCCGAGACGCATCCAAAGACACCTGCCCCAGCGTTCTAGCCCCAAGGGCCGCGGAGATATGTCCGCAAAGTTCCAGGAGCTCACACACCTGTGCGTTGCGCGCCGCCTACTGGCCCCGACGAGCGGCCCATCCCCGAATGACGTAACGCCTCTCGTAGGGCTGCCCGAGACGTATCCAAGGAGCCTTCCCCCAGCTTTCTAGCCCAGACGGCTGCGGAGATATCCCGAAAAGAGCACCGAGAGCTTGTTAGCCGATAGGGGGCGCCCCGAGCGCCTCACCTCCGCGACACCTTGATGCGCTTCCCGAGGCTGCGGGGCCGAATCCAACGAGCCATCCCCCAGCTCTCTAGCACCAACGGCTGCGGAGATACGCCAGCTTAAACCTGGTGGCGAAAGAACAGGGAAATTTTTACTCACATCATTTTGACACAGGTACAGGCCATATCAGCCTGGAGGAATGGGATTCACCCCGACCCCAGGCACCTCAGGTCGGCCACACTAGTCCCCCCCACCCGCGGTCACATCCCTGGAGGTCAGGCTTTGGTACTTTCTAAATTTTCAGCACTTTTCTTATGTTTTGTGTGATTTTAAATGATATTCTCACGCCCATATCTCGGTCACCGTATATCCGATCTGCCCCAAATTTTGCACCTGACCTCGGGAGAAGGTCCCGGACCCGATGCCACCAGCCACAGTCCCGTAGACCCGACGGCCGCGGAGATACGCCCACTTAACCCCTGGGTGTTGTGCGCCGCTCACCCCGGCCCGGAGGCACCCACCCCTGGGAATCCTAGAGGCGCTTCCTGACGGGCCCAGGACGAATCCAACGAGACCACAGCCAGCTCTCTAGCCTTAAGGGCCGCGGAGTTAGGTGGGCTCGAACCCCGGGACGTTGCGCGCCGCCTAGCGGCCGCGCCGAGCGCCCCACCCCCGGCAAACCTAGACTCGCTTCTTCAGGGCCCCGAGACGCATCCAAAGACACCTGCCCCAGCGTTCTAGCCCCAAGGGCCGCGGAGATATGTCCGCAAAGTTCCAGGAGCTCACACACCTGTGCGTTGCGCGCCGCCTACTGGCCCCGACGAGCGGCCCATCCCCGAATGACGTAACGTCTCTCGTAGGGCTGCCCGAGACGTATCCAAGGAGCCTTCCCCCAGCTTTCTAGCCCAGACGGCTGCGGAGATATCCCGAAAAGAGCACCGAGAGCTTGTTAGCCGATAGGGGGCGCCCCGAGCGCCTCACCTCCGCGACACCTTGATGCGCTTCCCGAGGCTGCGGGGCCGAATCCAACGAGCCATCCCCCAGCTCTCTAGCACCAACGGCTGCGGAGATACGCCAGCTTAAACCTGGTGGCGAAAAAACAGGGAAATTTTTACTCACATCATTTTGACACAGGTACAGGCCATATCAGCCTGGAGGAATGGGATTCACCCCGACCCCAGGCACCTCAGGTCGGCCACACTAGTCCCCCCCACCCGCGGTCACATCCCCGGAGGTCAGGCTTTGGTACTTTCTAAATTTTCAGCACTTTTCTTATGTTTTGTGTGATTTTAAATGATATTCTCACGCCCATATCTCGGTCACCGTATATCCGATCTGCCCCAAATTTTGCACCTGACCTCGGGAGAAGGTCCCGGACCCGATGCCACCAGCCACAGTCCCGTAGACCCGACGGCCGCGGAGATACGCTCACTTAACCCCTGGGTGTTGTGCGCCGCTCACCCCGGCCCGGAGGCACCCACCCCTGGGAATCCTAGAGGCGCTTCCTGACGGGCCCAGGACGAATCCAACGAGACCACAGCCAGCTCTCTAGCCTTAAGGGCCGCGGAGTTAGGTGGGCTCGAACCCCGGGACGTTGCGCGCCGCCTAGCGGCCGCGCCGAGCGCCCCACCCCCGGCAAACCTAGACTCGCTTCTTCAGGGCCCCGAGACGCATCCAAAGACACCTGCCCCAGCGTTCTAGCCCCAAGGGCCGCGGAGATATGTCCGCAAAGTTCCAGGAGCTCACACACCTGTGCGTTGCGCGCCGCCTACTGGCCCCGACGAGCGGCCCATCCCCGAATGACGTAACGCCTCTCGTAGGGCTGCCCGAGACGTATCCAAGGAGCCTTCCCCCAGCTTTCTAGCCCAGACGGCTGCGGAGATATCCCGAAAAGAGCACCGAGAGCTTGTTAGCCGATAGGGGGCGCCCCGAGCGCCTCACCTCCGCGACACCTTGATGCGCTTCCCGAGGCTGCGGGGCCGAATCCAACGAGCCATCCCCCAGCTCTCTAGCACCAACGGCTGCGGAGATACGCCAGCTTAAACCTGGTGGCGAAAGAACAGGGAAATTTTTACTCACATCATTTTGACACAGGTACAGGCCATATCAGCCTGGAGGAATGGGATTCACCCCGACCCCAGGCACCTCAGGTCGGCCACACTAGTCCCCCCCACCCGCGGTCACATCCCCGGAGGTCAGGCTTTGGTACTTTCTAAATTTTCAGCACTTTTCTTATGTTTTGTGTGATTTTAAATGATATTCTCACGCCCATATCTCGGTCACCGTATATCCGATCTGCCCCAAATTTTGCACCTGACCTCGGGAGAAGGTCCCGGACCCGATGCCACCAGCCACAGTCCCGTACACCCGACGGCCGCGGAGATACGCCCACTTAACCCCTGGGTGTTGTGCGCCGCTCACCCCGGCCCGGAGGCACCCACCCCTGGGAATCCTAGAGGCGCTTCCTGACGGGCCCAGGACGAATCCAACGAGACCTCAGCCAGCTCTCTAGCCTTAAGGGCCGCGGAGTTAGGTGGGCTCGAACCCCGGGACGTTGCGCGCCGCCTAGCGGCCGCGCCGAGCGCCCCACCCCCGGCAAACCTAGACTCGCTTCTTCAGGGCCCCGAGACGCATCCAAAGACACCTGCCCCAGCGTTCTAGCCCCAAGGGCCGCGGAGATATGTCCGCAAAGTTCCAGGAGCTCACACACCTGTGCGTTGCGCGCCGCCTACTGGCCCCGACGAGCGGCCCATCCCCGAATGACGTAACGCCTCTCGTAGGGCTGCCCGAGACGTATCCAAGGAGCCTTCCCCCAGCTTTCTAGCCCAGACGGCTGCGGAGATATCCCGAAAAGAGCACCGAGAGCTTGTTAGCCGATAGGGGGCGCCCCGAGCGCCTCACCTCCGCGACACCTTGATGCGCTTCCCGAGGCTGCGGGGCCGAATCCAACGAGCCATCCCCCAGCTCTCTAGCACCAACGGCTGCGGAGATACGCCAGCTTAAACCTGGTGGCGAAAGAACAGGGAAATTTTTACTCACATCATTTTGACACAGGTACAGGCCATATCAGCCTGGAGGAATGGGATTCACCCCGACCCCAGGCACCTCAGGTCGGCCACACTAGTCCCCCCCACCCGCGGTCACATCCCTGGAGGTCAGGCTTTGGTACTTTCTAAATTTTCAGCACTTTTCTTATGTTTTGTGTGATTTTAAATGATATTCTCACGCCCATATCTCGGTCACCGTATATCCGATCTGCCCCAAATTTTGCACCTGACCTCGGGAGAAGGTCCCGGACCCGATGCCACCAGCCACAGTCCCGTACACCCGACGGCCGCGGAGATACGCCCACTTAACCCCTGGGTGTTGTGCGCCGCTCACCCCGGCCCGGAGGCACCCACCCCTGGGAATCCTAGAGGCGCTTCCTGACGGGCCCAGGACGAATCCAACGAGACCTCAGCCAGCTCTCTAGCCTTAAGGGCCGCGGAGTTAGGTGGGCTCGAACCCCGGGACGTTGCGCGCCGCCTAGCGGCCGCGCCGAGCGCCCCACCCCCGGCAAACCTAGACTCGCTTCTTCAGGGCCCCGAGACGCATCCAAAGACACCTGCCCCAGCGTTCTAGCCCCAAGGGCCGCGGAGATATGTCCGCAAAGTTCCAGGAGCTCACACACCTGTGCGTTGCGCGCCGCCTACTGGCCCCGACGAGCGGCCCATCCCCGAATGACGTAACGTCTCTCGTAGGGCTGCCCGAGACGTATCCAAGGAGCCTTCCCCCAGCTTTCTAGCCCAGACGGCTGCGGAGATATCCCGAAAAGAGCACCGAGAGCTTGTTAGCCGATAGGGGGCGCCCCGAGCGCCTCACCTCCGCGACACCTTGATGCGCTTCCCGAGGCTGCGGGGCCGAATCCAACGAGCCATCCCCCAGCTCTCTAGCACCAACGGCTGCGGAGATACGCCAGCTTAAACCTGGTGGCGAAAGAACAGGGAAATTTTTACTCACATCATTTTGACACAGGTACAGGCCATATCAGCCTGGAGGAATGGGATTCACCCCGACCCCAGGCACCTCAGGTCGGCCACACTAGTCCCCCCCACCCGCGGTCACATCCCCGGAGGTCAGGCTTTGGTACTTTCTAAATTTTCAGCACTTTTCTTATGTTTTGTGTGATTTTAAATGATATTCTCACGCCCATATCTCGGTCACCGTATATCCGATCTGCCCCAAATTTTGCACCTGACCTCGGGAGAAGGTCCCGGACCCGATGCCACCAGCCACAGTCCCGTACACCCGACGGCCGCGGAGATACGCCCACTTAACCCCTGGGTGTTGTGCGCCGCTCACCCCGGCCCGGAGGCACCCACCCCTGGGAATCCTAGAGGCGCTTCCTGACGGGCCCAGGACGAATCCAACGAGACCACAGCCAGCTCTCTAGCCTTAAGGGCCGCGGAGTTAGGTGGGCTCGAACCCCGGGACGTTGCGCGCCGCCTAGCGGCCGCGCCGAGCGCCCCACCCCCGGCAAACCTAGACTCGCTTCTTCAGGGCCCCGAGACGCATCCAAAGACACCTGCCCCAGCGTTCTAGCCCCAAGGGCCGCGGAGATATGTCCGCAAAGTTCCAGGAGCTCACACACCTGTGCGTTGCGCGCCGCCTACTGGCCCCGACGAGCGGCCCATCCCCGAATGACGTAACGCCTCTCGTAGGGCTGCCCGAGACGTATCCAAGGAGCCTTCCCCCAGCTTTCTAGCCCAGACGGCTGCGGAGATATCCCGAAAAGAGCACCGAGAGCTTGTTAGCCGATAGGGGGCGCCCCGAGCGCCTCACCTCCGCGACACCTTGATGCGCTTCCCGAGGCTGCGGGGCCGAATCCAACGAGCCATCCCCCAGCTCTCTAGCACCAACGGCTGCGGAGATACGCCAGCTTAAACCTGGTGGCGAAAGAACAGGGAAATTTTTACTCACATCATTTTGACACAGGTACAGGCCATATCAGCCTGGAGGAATGGGATTCACCCCGACCCCAGGCACCTCAGGTCGGCCACACTAGTCCCCCCCACCCGCGGTCACATCCCTGGAGGTCAGGCTTTGGTACTTTCTAAATTTTCAGCACTTTTCTTATGTTTTGTGTGATTTTAAATGATATTCTCACGCCCATATCTCGGTCACCGTATATCCGATCTGCCCCAAATTTTGCACCTGACCTCGGGAGAAGGTCCCGGACCCGATGCCACCAGCCACAGTCCCGTACACCCGACGGCCGCGGAGATACGCCCACTTAACCCCTGGGTGTTGTGCGCCGCTCACCCCGGCCCGGAGGCACCCACCCCTGGGAATCCTAGAGGCGCTTCCTGACGGGCCCAGGACGAATCCAACGAGACCACAGCCAGCTCTCTAGCCTTAAGGGCCGCGGAGTTAGGTGGGCTCGAACCCCGGGACGTTGCGCGCCGCCTAGCGGCCGCGCCGAGCGCCCCACCCCCGGCAAACCTAGACTCGCTTCTTCAGGGCCCCGAGACGCATCCAAAGACACCTGCCCCAGCGTTCTAGCCCCAAGGGCCGCGGAGATATGTCCGCAAAGTTCCAGGAGCTCACACACCTGTGCGTTGCGCGCCGCCTACTGGCCCCGACGAGCGGCCCATCCCCGAATGACGTAACGTCTCTCGTAGGGCTGCCCGAGACGTATCCAAGGAGCCTTCCCCCAGCTTTCTAGCCCAGACGGCTGCGGAGATATCCCGAAAAGAGCACCGAGAGCTTGTTAGCCGATAGGGGGCGCCCCGAGCGCCTCACCTCCGCGACACCTTGATGCGCTTCCCGAGGCTGCGGGGCCGAATCCAACGAGCCATCCCCCAGCTCTCTAGCACCAACGGCTGCGGAGATACGCCAGCTTAAACCTGGTGGCGAAAAAACAGGGAAATTTTTACTCACATCATTTTGACACAGGTACAGGCCATATCAGCCTGGAGGAATGGGATTCACCCCGACCCCAGGCACCTCAGGTCGGCCACACTAGTCCCCCCCACCCGCGGTCACATCCCCGGAGGTCAGGCTTTGGTACTATCTAAATTTTCAGCACTTTTCTTATGTTTTGTGTGATTTTAAATGATATTCTCACGCCCATATCTCGGTCACCGTATATCCGATCTGCCCCAAATTTTGCACCTGACCTCGGGAGAAGGTCCCGGACCCGATGCCACCAGCCACAGTCCCGTAGACCCGACGGCCGCGGAGATACGCTCACTTAACCCCTGGGTGTTGTGCGCCGCTCACCCCGGCCCGGAGGCACCCACCCCTGGGAATCCTAGAGGCGCTTCCTGACGGGCCCAGGACGAATCCAACGAGACCACAGCCAGCTCTCTAGCCTTAAGGGCCGCGGAGTTAGGTGGGCTCGAACCCCGGGACGTTGCGCGCCGCCTAGCGGCCGCGCCGAGCGCCCCACCCCCGGCAAACCTAGACTCGCTTCTTCAGGGCCCCGAGACGCATCCAAAGACACCTGCCCCAGCGTTCTAGCCCCAAGGGCCGCGGAGATATGTCCGCAAAGTTCCAGGAGCTCACACACCTGTGCGTTGCGCGCCGCCTACTGGCCCCGACGAGCGGCCCATCCCCGAATGACGTAACGCCTCTCGTAGGGCTGCCCGAGACGTATCCAAGGAGCCTTCCCCCAGCTTTCTAGCCCAGACGGCTGCGGAGATATCCCGAAAAGAGCACCGAGAGCTTGTTAGCCGATAGGGGGCGCCCCGAGCGCCTCACCTCCGCGACACCTTGATGCGCTTCCCGAGGCTGCGGGGCCGAATCCAACGAGCCATCCCCCAGCTCTCTAGCACCAACGGCTGCGGAGATACGCCAGCTTAAACCTGGTGGCGAAAGAACAGGGAAATTTTTACTCACATCATTTTGACACAGGTACAGGCCATATCAGCCTGGAGGAATGGGATTCACCCCGACCCCAGGCACCTCAGGTCGGCCACACTAGTCCCCCCCACCCGCGGTCACATCCCCGGAGGTCAGGCTTTGGTACTATCTAAATTTTCAGCACTTTTCTTATGTTTTGTGTGATTTTAAATGATATTCTCACGCCCATATCTCGGTCACCGTATATCCGATCTGCCCCAAATTTTGCACCTGACCTCGGGAGAAGGTCCCGGACCCGATGCCACCAGCCACAGTCCCGTACACCCGACGGCCGCGGAGATACGCCCACTTAACCCCTGGGTGTTGTGCGCCGCTCACCCCGGCCCGGAGGCACCCACCCCTGGGAATCCTAGAGGCGCTTCCTGACGGGCCCAGGACGAATCCAACGAGACCACAGCCAGCTCTCTAGCCTTAAGGGCCGCGGAGTTAGGTGGGCTCGAACCCCGGGACGTTGCGCGCCGCCTAGCGGCCGCGCCGAGCGCCCCACCCCCGGCAAACCTAGACTCGCTTCTTCAGGGCCCCGAGACGCATCCAAAGACACCTGCCCCAGCGTTCTAGCCCCAAGGGCCGCGGAGATATGTCCGCAAAGTTCCAGGAGCTCACACACCTGTGCGTTGCGCGCCGCCTACTGGCCCCGACGAGCGGCCCATCCCCGAATGACGTAACGCCTCTCGTAGGGCTGCCCGAGACGTATCCAAGGAGCCTTCCCCCAGCTTTCTAGCCCAGACGGCTGCGGAGATATCCCGAAAAGAGCACCGAGAGCTTGTTGGCCGATAGGGGGCGCCCCGAGCGCCTCACCTCCGCGACACCTTGATGCGCTTCCCGAGGCTGCGGGGCCGAATCCAACGAGCCATCCCCCAGCTCTCTAGCACCAACGGCTGCGGAGATACGCCAGCTTAAACCTGGTGGCGAAAGAACAGGGAAATTTTTACTCACATCATTTTGACACAGGTACAGGCCATATCAGCCTGGAGGAATGGGATTCACCCCGACCCCAGGCACCTCAGGTCGGCCACACTAGTCCCCCCCACCCGCGGTCACATCCCTGGAGGTCAGGCTTTGGTACTTTCTAAATTTTCAGCACTTTTCTTATGTTTTGTGTGATTTTAAATGATATTCTCACGCCCATATCTCGGTCACCGTATATCCGATCTGCCCCAAATTTTGCACCTGACCTCGGGAGAAGGTCCCGGACCCGATGCCACCAGCCACAGTCCCGTACACCCGACGGCCGCGGAGATACGCCCACTTAACCCCTGGGTGTTGTGCGCCGCTCACCCCGGCCCGGAGGCACCCACCCCTGGGAATCCTAGAGGCGCTTCCTGACGGGCCCAGGACGAATCCAACGAGACCACAGCCAGCTCTCTAGCCTTAAGGGCCGCGGAGTTAGGTGGGCTCGAACCCCGGGACGTTGCGCGCCGCCTAGCGGCCGCGCCGAGCGCCCCACCCCCGGCAAACCTAGACTCGCTTCTTCAGGGCCCCGAGACGCATCCAAAGACACCTGCCCCAGCGTTCTAGCCCCAAGGGCCGCGGAGATATGTCCGCAAAGTTCCAGGAGCTCACACACCTGTGCGTTGCGCGCCGCCTACTGGCCCCGACGAGCGGCCCATCCCCGAATGACGTAACGTCTCTCGTAGGGCTGCCCGAGACGTATCCAAGGAGCCTTCCCCCAGCTTTCTAGCCCAGACGGCTGCGGAGATATCCCGAAAAGAGCACCGAGAGCTTGTTAGCCGATAGGGGGCGCCCCGAGCGCCTCACCTCCGCGACACCTTGATGCGCTTCCCGAGGCTGCGGGGCCGAATCCAACGAGCCATCCCCCAGCTCTCTAGCACCAACGGCTGCGGAGATACGCCAGCTTAAACCTGGTGGCGAAAGAACAGGGAAATTTTTACTCACATCATTTTGACACAGGTACAGGCCATATCAGCCTGGAGGAATGGGATTCACCCCGACCCCAGGCACCTCAGGTCGGCCACACTAGTCCCCCCCACCCGCGGTCACATCCCCGGAGGTCAGGCTTTGGTACTATCTAAATTTTCAGCACTTTTCTTATGTTTTGTGTGATTTTAAATGATATTCTCACGCCCATATCTCGGTCACCGTATATCCGATCTGCCCCAAATTTTGCACCTGACCTCGGGAGAAGGTCCCGGACCCGATGCCACCAGCCACAGTCCCGTACACCCGACGGCCGCGGAGATACGCCCACTTAACCCCTGGGTGTTGTGCGCCGCTCACCCCGGCCCGGAGGCACCCACCCCTGGGAATCCTAGAGGCGCTTCCTGACGGGCCCAGGACGAATCCAACGAGACCACAGCCAGCTCTCTAGCCTTAAGGGCCGCGGAGTTAGGTGGGCTCGAACCCCGGGACGTTGCGCGCCGCCTAGCGGCCGCGCCGAGCGCCCCACCCCCGGCAAACCTAGACTCGCTTCTTCAGGGCCCCGAGACGCATCCAAAGACACCTGCCCCAGCGTTCTAGCCCCAAGGGCCGCGGAGATATGTCCGCAAAGTTCCAGGAGCTCACACACCTGTGCGTTGCGCGCCGCCTACTGGCCCCGACGAGCGGCCCATCCCCGAATGACGTAACGCCTCTCGTAGGGCTGCCCGAGACGTATCCAAGGAGCCTTCCCCCAGCTTTCTAGCCCAGACGGCTGCGGAGATATCCCGAAAAGAGCACCGAGAGCTTGTTAGCCGATAGGGGGCGCCCCGAGCGCCTCACCTCCGCGACACCTTGATGCGCTTCCCGAGGCTGCGGGGCCGAATCCAACGAGCCATCCCCCAGCTCTCTAGCACCAACGGCTGCGGAGATACGCCAGCTTAAACCTGGTGGCGAAAGAACAGGGAAATTTTTACTCACATCATTTTGACACAGGTACAGGCCATATCAGCCTGGAGGAATGGGATTCACCCCGACCCCAGGCACCTCAGGTCGGCCACACTAGTCCCCCCCACCCGCGGTCACATCCCTGGAGGTCAGGCTTTGGTACTTTCTAAATTTTCAGCACTTTTCTTATGTTTTGTGTGATTTTAAATGATATTCTCACGCCCATATCTCGGTCACCGTATATCCGATCTGCCCCAAATTTTGCACCTGACCTCGGGAGAAGGTCCCGGACCCGATGCCACCAGCCACAGTCCCGTACACCCGACGGCCGCGGAGATACGCCCACTTAACCCCTGGGTGTTGTGCGCCGCTCACCCCGGCCCGGAGGCACCCACCCCTGGGAATCCTAGAGGCGCTTCCTGACGGGCCCAGGACGAATCCAACGAGACCACAGCCAGCTCTCTAGCCTTAAGGGCCGCGGAGTTAGGTGGGCTCGAACCCCGGGACGTTGCGCGCCGCCTAGCGGCCGCGCCGAGCGCCCCACCCCCGGCAAACCTAGACTCGCTTCTTCAGGGCCCCGAGACGCATCCAAAGACACCTGCCCCAGCGTTCTAGCCCCAAGGGCCGCGGAGATATGTCCGCAAAGTTCCAGGAGCTCACACACCTGTGCGTTGCGCGCCGCCTACTGGCCCCGACGAGCGGCCCATCCCCGAATGACGTAACGTCTCTCGTAGGGCTGCCCGAGACGTATCCAAGGAGCCTTCCCCCAGCTTTCTAGCCCAGACGGCTGCGGAGATATCCCGAAAAGAGCACCGAGAGCTTGTTAGCCGATAGGGGGCGCCCCGAGCGCCTCACCTCCGCGACACCTTGATGCGCTTCCCGAGGCTGCGGGGCCGAATCCAACGAGCCATCCCCCAGCTCTCTAGCACCAACGGCTGCGGAGATACGCCAGCTTAAACCTGGTGGCGAAAAAACAGGGAAATTTTTACTCATCATTTTGACACAGGTACAGGCCATATCAGCCTGGAGGAATGGGATTCACCCCGACCCCAGGCACCTCAGGTCGGCCACACTAGTCCCCCCCACCCGCGGTCACATCCCCGGAGGTCAGGCTTTGGTACTTTCTAAATTTTCAGCACTTTTCTTATGTTTTGTGTGATTTTAAATGATATTCTCACGCCCATATCTCGGTCACCGTATATCCGATCTGCCCCAAATTTTGCACCTGACCTCGGGAGAAGGTCCCGGACCCGATGCCACCAGCCACAGTCCCGTAGACCCGACGGCCGCGGAGATACGCTCACTTAACCCCTGGGTGTTGTGCGCCGCTCACCCCGGCCCGGAGGCACCCACCCCTGGGAATCCTAGAGGCGCTTCCTGACGGGCCCAGGACGAATCCAACGAGACCACAGCCAGCTCTCTAGCCTTAAGGGCCGCGGAGTTAGGTGGGCTCGAACCCCGGGACGTTGCGCGCCGCCTAGCGGCCGCGCCGAGCGCCCCACCCCCGGCAAACCTAGACTCGCTTCTTCAGGGCCCCGAGACGCATCCAAAGACACCTGCCCCAGCGTTCTAGCCCCAAGGGCCGCGGAGATATGTCCGCAAAGTTCCAGGAGCTCACACACCTGTGCGTTGCGCGCCGCCTACTGGCCCCGACGAGCGGCCCATCCCCGAATGACGTAACGCCTCTCGTAGGGCTGCCCGAGACGTATCCAAGGAGCCTTCCCCCAGCTTTCTAGCCCAGACGGCTGCGGAGATATCCCGAAAAGAGCACCGAGAGCTTGTTAGCCGATAGGGGGCGCCCCGAGCGCCTCACCTCCGCGACACCTTGATGCGCTTCCCGAGGCTGCGGGGCCGAATCCAACGAGCCATCCCCCAGCTCTCTAGCACCAACGGCTGCGGAGATACGCCAGCTTAAACCTGGTGGCGAAAGAACAGGGAAATTTTTACTCACATCATTTTGACACAGGTACAGGCCATATCAGCCTGGAGGAATGGGATTCACCCCGACCCCAGGCACCTCAGGTCGGCCACACTAGTCCCCCCCACCCGCGGTCACATCCCTGGAGGTCAGGCTTTGGTACTTTCTAAATTTTCAGCACTTTTCTTATGTTTTGTGTGATTTTAAATGATATTCTCACGCCCATATCTCGGTCACCGTATATCCGATCTGCCCCAAATTTTGCACCTGACCTCGGGAGAAGGTCCCGGACCCGATGCCACCAGCCACAGTCCCGTACACCCGACGGCCGCGGAGATACGCCCACTTAACCCCTGGGTGTTGTGCGCCGCTCACCCCGGCCCGGAGGCACCCACCCCTGGGAATCCTAGAGGCGCTTCCTGACGGGCCCAGGACGAATCCAACGAGACCACAGCCAGCTCTCTAGCCTTAAGGGCCGCGGAGTTAGGTGGGCTCGAACCCCGGGACGTTGCGCGCCGCCTAGCGGCCGCGCCGAGCGCCCCACCCCCGGCAAACCTAGACTCGCTTCTTCAGGGCCCCGAGACGCATCCAAAGACACCTGCCCCAGCGTTCTAGCCCCAAGGGCCGCGGAGATATGTCCGCAAAGTTCCAGGAGCTCACACACCTGTGCGTTGCGCGCCGCCTACTGGCCCCGACGAGCGGCCCATCCCCGAATGACGTAACGCCTCTCGTAGGGCTGCCCGAGACGTATCCAAGGAGCCTTCCCCCAGCTTCTAGCCCAGACGGCTGCGGAGATATCCCGAAAAGAGCACCGAGAGCTTGTTAGCCGATAGGGGGCGCCCCGAGCGCCTCACCTCCGCGACACCTTGATGCGCTTCCCGAGGCTGCGGGGCCGAATCCAACGAGCCATCCCCCAGCTCTCTAGCACCAACGGCTGCGGAGATACGCCAGCTTAAACCTGGTGGCGAAAGAACAGGGAAATTTTTACTCACATCATTTTGACACAGGTACAGGCCATATCAGCCTGGAGGAATGGGATTCACCCCGACCCCAGGCACCTCAGGTCGGCCACACTAGTCCCCCCCACCCGCGGTCACATCCCTGGAGGTCAGGCTTTGGTACTTTCTAAATTTTCAGCACTTTTCTTATGTTTTGTGTGATTTTAAATGATATTCTCACGCCCATATCTCGGTCACCGTATATCCGATCTGCCCCAAATTTTGCACCTGACCTCGGGAGAAGGTCCCGGACCCGATGCCACCAGCCACAGTTCCGTAGACCCGACGGCCGCGGAGATACGCCCACTTAACCCCTGGGTGTTGTGCGCCGCTCACCCCGGCCCGGAGGCACCCACCCCTGGGAATCATAGAGGCGCTTCCTGACGGGCCCAGGACGAATCCAACGAGACCACAGCCAGCTCTCTAGCCTTAAGGGCCGCGGAGTTAGGTGGGCTCGAACCCCGGGACGTTGCGCGCCGCCTAGCGGCCGCGCCGAGCGCCCCGCCCCCGGCAAACCTAGACTCGCTTCTTCAGGGCCCCGAGACGCATCCAAAGACACCTGCCCCAGCGTTCTAGCCCCAAGGGCCGCGGAGATATGTCCGCAAAGTTCCAGGAGCTCACACACCTGTGCGTTGCGCGCCGCCTACTGGCCCCGACGAGCGGCCCATCCCCGAATGACGTAACGTCTCTCGTAGGGCTGCCCGAGACGTATCCAAGGAGCCTTCCCCCAGCTTTCTAGCCCAGACGGCTGCGGAGATATCCCGAAAAGAGCACCGAGAGCTTGTTAGCCGATAGGGGGCGCCCCGAGCGCCTCACCTCCGCGACACCTTGATGCGCTTCCCGAGGCTGCGGGGCCGAATCCAACGAGCCATCCCCCAGCTCTCTAGCACCAACGGCTGCGGAGATACGCCAGCTTAAACCTGGTGGCGAAAGAACAGGGAAATTTTTACTCACATCATTTTGACACAGGTACAGGCCATATCAGCCTGGAGGAATGGGATTCACCCCGACCCCAGGCACCTCAGGTCGGCCACACTAGTCCCCCCCACCCGCGGTCACATCCCTGGAGGTCAGGCTTTGGTACTTTCTAAATTTTCAGCACTTTTCTTATGTTTTGTGTGATTTTAAATGATATTCTCACGCCCATATCTCGGTCACCGTATATCCGATCTGCCCCAAATTTTGCACCTGACCTCGGGAGAAGGTCCCGGACCCGATGCCACCAGCCACAGTTCCGTAGACCCGACGGCCGCGGAGATACGCCCACTTAACCCCTGGGTGTTGTGCGCCGCTCACCCCGGCCCGGAGGCACCCACCCCTGGGAATCATAGAGGCGCTTCCTGACGGGCCCAGGACGAATCCAACGAGACCACAGCCAGCTCTCTAGCCTTAAGGGCCGCGGAGTTAGGTGGGCTCGAACCCCGGGACGTTGCGCGCCGCCTAGCGGCCGCGCCGAGCGCCCCGCCCCCGGCAAACCTAGACTCGCTTCTTCAGGGCCCCGAGACGCATCCAAAGACACCTGCCCCAGCGTTCTAGCCCCAAGGGCCGCGGAGATATGTCCGCAAAGTTCCAGGAGCTCACACACCTGTGCGTTGCGCGCCGCCTACTGGCCCCGACGAGCGGCCCATCCCCGAATGACGTAACGTCTCTCGTAGGGCTGCCCGAGACGTATCCAAGGAGCCTTCCCCCAGCTTTCTAGCCCAGACGGCTGCGGAGATATCCCGAAAAGAGCACCGAGAGCTTGTTAGCCGATAGGGGGCGCCCCGAGCGCCTCACCTCCGCGACACCTTGATGCCCTTCCCGAGGCTGCGGGGCCGAATCCAACGAGCCATTCCCCAGCTCTCTAGCACCAACGGCTGCGGAGATACGCCAGCTTAAACCTGGTGGCGAAAGAACAGGGAAATTTTTACTCACATCATTTTGACACAGGTACAGGCCATATCAGCCTGGAGGAATGGGATTCACCCCGACCCCAGGCACCTCAGGTCGGCCACACTAGTCCCCCCCACCCGCGGTCACATCCCTGGAGGTCAGGCTTTGGTACTTTCTAAATTTTCAGCACTTTTCTTATGTTTTGTGTGATTTTAAATGATATTCTCACGCCCATATCTCGGTCACCGTATATCCGATCTGCCCCAAATTTTGCACCTGACCTCGGGAGAAGGTCCCGGACCCGATGCCACCAGCCACAGTTCCGTAGACCCGACGGCCGCGGAGATACGCCCACTTAACCCCTGGGTGTTGTGCGCCGCTCACCCCGGCCCGGAGGCACCCACCCCTGGGAATCATAGAGGCGCTTCCTGACGGGCCCAGGACGAATCCAACGAGACCACAGCCAGCTCTCTAGCCTTAAGGGCCGCGGAGTTAGGTGGGCTCGAACCCCGGGACGTTGCGCGCCGCCTAGCGGCCGCGCCGAGCGCCCCACCCCCGGCAAACCTAGACTCGCTTCTTCAGGGCCCCGAGACGCATCCAAAGACACCTGCCCCAGCGTTCTAGCCCCAAGGGCCGCGGAGATATGTCCGCAAAGTTCCAGGAGCTCACACACCTGTGCGTTGCGCGCCGCCTACTGGCCCCGACGAGCGGCCCATCCCCGAATGACGTAACGTCTCTCGTAGGGCTGCCCGAGACGTATCCAAGGAGCCTTCCCCCAGCTTTCTAGCCCAGACGGCTGCGGAGATATCCCGAAAAGAGCACCGAGAGCTTGTTAGCCGATAGGGGGCGCCCCGAGCGCCTCACCTCCGCGACACCTTGATGCGCTTCCCGAGGCTGCGGGGCCGAATCCAACGAGCCATCCCCCAGCTCTCTAGCACCAACGGCTGCGGAGATACGCCAGCTTAAACCTGGTGGCGAAAGAACAGGGAAATTTTTACTCACATCATTTTGACACAGGTACAGGCCATATCAGCCTGGAGGAATGGGATTCACCCCGACCCCAGGCACCTCAGGTCGGCCACACTAGTCCCCCCCACCCGCGGTCACATCCCCGGAGGTCAGGCTTTGGTACTTTCTAAATTTTCAGCACTTTTCTTATGTTTTGTGTGATTTTAAATGATATTCTCACGCCCATATCTCGGTCACCGTATATCCGATCTGCCCCAAATTTTGCACCTGACCTCGGGAGAAGGTCCCGGACCCGATGCCACCAGCCACAGTCCCGTAGACCCGACGGCCGCGGAGATACGCCCACTTAACCCCTGGGTGTTGTGCGCCGCTCACCCCGGCCCGGAGGCACCCACCCCTGGGAATCCTAGAGGCGCTTCCTGACGGGCCCAGGACGAATCCAACGAGACCTCAGCCAGCTCTCTAGCCTTAAGGGCCGCGGAGTTAGGTGGGCTCGAACCCCGGGACGTTGCGCGCCGCCTAGCGGCCGCGCCGAGCGCCCCACCCCCGGCAAACCTAGACTCGCTTCTTCAGGGCCCCGAGACGCATCCAAAGACACCTGCCCCAGCGTTCTAGCCCCAAGGGCCGCGGAGATATGTCCGCAAAGTTCCAGGAGCTCACACACCTGTGCGTTGCGCGCCGCCTACTGGCCCCGACGAGCGGCCCATCCCCGAATGACGTAACGCCTCTCGTAGGGCTGCCCGAGACGTATCCAAGGAGCCTTCCCCCAGCTTTCTAGCCCAGACGGCTGCGGAGATATCCCGAAAAGAGCACCGAGAGCTTGTTAGCCGATAGGGGGCGCCCCGAGCGCCTCACCTCCGCGACACCTTGATGCGCTTCCCGAGGCTGCGGGGCCGAATCCAACGAGCCATCCCCCAGCTCTCTAGCACCAACGGCTGCGGAGATACGCCAGCTTAAACCTGGTGGCGAAAGAACAGGGAAATTTTTACTCACATCATTTTGACACAGGTACAGGCCATATCAGCCTGGAGGAATGGGATTCACCCCGACCCCAGGCACCTCAGGTCGGCCACACTAGTCCCCCCCACCCGCGGTCACATCCCTGGAGGTCAGGCTTTGGTACTTTCTAAATTTTCAGCACTTTTCTTATGTTTTGTGTGATTTTAAATGATATTCTCACGCCCATATCTCGGTCACCGTATATCCGATCTGCCCCAAATTTTGCACCTGACCTCGGGAGAAGGTCCCGGACCCGATGCCACCAGCCACAGTCCCGTAGACCCGACGGCCGCGGAGATACGCCCACTTAACCCCTGGGTGTTGTGCGCCGCTCACCCCGGCCCGGAGGCACCCACCCCTGGGAATCCTAGAGGCGCTTCCTGACGGGCCCAGGACGAATCCAACGAGACCACAGCCAGCTCTCTAGCCTTAAGGGCCGCGGAGTTAGGTGGGCTCGAACCCCGGGACGTTGCGCGCCGCCTAGCGGCCGCGCCGAGCGCCCCACCCCCGGCAAACCTAGACTCGCTTCTTCAGGGCCCCGAGACGCATCCAAAGACACCTGCCCCAGCGTTCTAGCCCCAAGGGCCGCGGAGATATGTCCGCAAAGTTCCAGGAGCTCACACACCTGTGCGTTGCGCGCCGCCTACTGGCCCCGACGAGCGGCCCATCCCCGAATGACGTAACGTCTCTCGTAGGGCTGCCCGAGACGTATCCAAGGAGCCTTCCCCCAGCTTTCTAGCCCAGACGGCTGCGGAGATATCCCGAAAAGAGCACCGAGAGCTTGTTAGCCGATAGGGGGCGCCCCGAGCGCCTCACCTCCGCGACACCTTGATGCGCTTCCCGAGGCTGCGGGGCCGAATCCAACGAGCCATCCCCCAGCTCTCTAGCACCAACGGCTGCGGAGATACGCCAGCTTAAACCTGGTGGCGAAAAAACAGGGAAATTTTTACTCATCATTTTGACACAGGTACAGGCCATATCAGCCTGGAGGAATGGGATTCACCCCGACCCCAGGCACCTCAGGTCGGCCACACTAGTCCCCCCCACCCGCGGTCACATCCCCGGAGGTCAGGCTTTGGTACTTTCTAAATTTTCAGCACTTTTCTTATGTTTTGTGTGATTTTAAATGATATTCTCACGCCCATATCTCGGTCACCGTATATCCGATCTGCCCCAAATTTTGCACCTGACCTCGGGAGAAGGTCCCGGACCCGATGCCACCAGCCACAGTCCCGTAGACCCGACGGCCGCGGAGATACGCTCACTTAACCCCTGGGTGTTGTGCGCCGCTCACCCCGGCCCGGAGGCACCCACCCCTGGGAATCCTAGAGGCGCTTCCTGACGGGCCCAGGACGAATCCAACGAGACCACAGCCAGCTCTCTAGCCTTAAGGGCCGCGGAGTTAGGTGGGCTCGAACCCCGGGACGTTGCGCGCCGCCTAGCGGCCGCGCCGAGCGCCCCACCCCCGGCAAACCTAGACTCGCTTCTTCAGGGCCCCGAGACGCATCCAAAGACACCTGCCCCAGCGTTCTAGCCCCAAGGGCCGCGGAGATATGTCCGCAAAGTTCCAGGAGCTCACACACCTGTGCGTTGCGCGCCGCCTACTGGCCCCGACGAGCGGCCCATCCCCGAATGACGTAACGCCTCTCGTAGGGCTGCCCGAGACGTATCCAAGGAGCCTTCCCCCAGCTTTCTAGCCCAGACGGCTGCGGAGATATCCCGAAAAGAGCACCGAGAGCTTGTTAGCCGATAGGGGGCGCCCCGAGCGCCTCACCTCCGCGACACCTTGATGCGCTTCCCGAGGCTGCGGGGCCGAATCCAACGAGCCATCCCCCAGCTCTCTAGCACCAACGGCTGCGGAGATACGCCAGCTTAAACCTGGTGGCGAAAGAACAGGGAAATTTTTACTCACATCATTTTGACACAGGTACAGGCCATATCAGCCTGGAGGAATGGGATTCACCCCGACCCCAGGCACCTCAGGTCGGCCACACTAGTCCCCCCCACCCGCGGTCACATCCCTGGAGGTCAGGCTTTGGTACTTTCTAAATTTTCAGCACTTTTCTTATGTTTTGTGTGATTTTAAATGATATTCTCACGCCCATATCTCGGTCACCGTATATCCGATCTGCCCCAAATTTTGCACCTGACCTCGGGAGAAGGTCCCGGACCCGATGCCACCAGCCACAGTCCCGTACACCCGACGGCCGCGGAGATACGCCCACTTAACCCCTGGGTGTTGTGCGCCGCTCACCCCGGCCCGGAGGCACCCACCCCTGGGAATCCTAGAGGCGCTTCCTGACGGGCCCAGGACGAATCCAACGAGACCTCAGCCAGCTCTCTAGCCTTAAGGGCCGCGGAGTTAGGTGGGCTCGAACCCCGGGACGTTGCGCGCCGCCTAGCGGCCGCGCCGAGCGCCCCACCCCCGGCAAACCTAGACTCGCTTCTTCAGGGCCCCGAGACGCATCCAAAGACACCTGCCCCAGCGTTCTAGCCCCAAGGGCCGCGGAGATATGTCCGCAAAGTTCCAGGAGCTCACACACCTGTGCGTTGCGCGCCGCCTACTGGCCCCGACGAGCGGCCCATCCCCGAATGACGTAACGCCTCTCGTAGGGCTGCCCGAGACGTATCCAAGGAGCCTTCCCCCAGCTTCTAGCCCAGACGGCTGCGGAGATATCCCGAAAAGAGCACCGAGAGCTTGTTAGCCGATAGGGGGCGCCCCGAGCGCCTCACCTCCGCGACACCTTGATGCGCTTCCCGAGGCTGCGGGGCCGAATCCAACGAGCCATCCCCCAGCTCTCTAGCACCAACGGCTGCGGAGATACGCCAGCTTAAACCTGGTGGCGAAAGAACAGGGAAATTTTTACTCACATCATTTTGACACAGGTACAGGCCATATCAGCCTGGAGGAATGGGATTCACCCCGACCCCAGGCACCTCAGGTCGGCCACACTAGTCCCCCCCACCCGCGGTCACATCCCTGGAGGTCAGGCTTTGGTACTTTCTAAATTTTCAGCACTTTTCTTATGTTTTGTGTGATTTTAAATGATATTCTCACGCCCATATCTCGGTCACCGTATATCCGATCTGCCCCAAATTTTGCACCTGACCTCGGGAGAAGGTCCCGGACCCGATGCCACCAGCCACAGTTCCGTAGACCCGACGGCCGCGGAGATACGCCCACTTAACCCCTGGGTGTTGTGCGCCGCTCACCCCGGCCCGGAGGCACCCACCCCTGGGAATCATAGAGGCGCTTCCTGACGGGCCCAGGACGAATCCAACGAGACCACAGCCAGCTCTCTAGCCTTAAGGGCCGCGGAGTTAGGTGGGCTCGAACCCCGGGACGTTGCGCGCCGCCTAGCGGCCGCGCCGAGCGCCCCGCCCCCGGCAAACCTAGACTCGCTTCTTCAGGGCCCCGAGACGCATCCAAAGACACCTGCCCCAGCGTTCTAGCCCCAAGGGCCGCGGAGATATGTCCGCAAAGTTCCAGGAGCTCACACACCTGTGCGTTGCGCGCCGCCTACTGGCCCCGACGAGCGGCCCATCCCCGAATGACGTAACGTCTCTCGTAGGGCTGCCCGAGACGTATCCAAGGAGCCTTCCCCCAGCTTTCTAGCCCAGACGGCTGCGGAGATATCCCGAAAAGAGCACCGAGAGCTTGTTAGCCGATAGGGGGCGCCCCGAGCGCCTCACCTCCGCGACACCTTGATGCGCTTCCCGAGGCTGCGGGGCCGAATCCAACGAGCCATCCCCCAGCTCTCTAGCACCAACGGCTGCGGAGATACGCCAGCTTAAACCTGGTGGCGAAAGAACAGGGAAATTTTTACTCACATCATTTTGACACAGGTACAGGCCATATCAGCCTGGAGGAATGGGATTCACCCCGACCCCAGGCACCTCAGGTCGGCCACACTAGTCCCCCCCACCCGCGGTCACATCCCTGGAGGTCAGGCTTTGGTACTTTCTAAATTTTCAGCACTTTTCTTATGTTTTGTGTGATTTTAAATGATATTCTCACGCCCATATCTCGGTCACCGTATATCCGATCTGCCCCAAATTTTGCACCTGACCTCGGGAGAAGGTCCCGGACCCGATGCCACCAGCCACAGTTCCGTAGACCCGACGGCCGCGGAGATACGCCCACTTAACCCCTGGGTGTTGTGCGCCGCTCACCCCGGCCCGGAGGCACCCACCCCTGGGAATCATAGAGGCGCTTCCTGACGGGCCCAGGACGAATCCAACGAGACCACAGCCAGCTCTCTAGCCTTAAGGGCCGCGGAGTTAGGTGGGCTCGAACCCCGGGACGTTGCGCGCCGCCTAGCGGCCGCGCCGAGCGCCCCGCCCCCGGCAAACCTAGACTCGCTTCTTCAGGGCCCCGAGACGCATCCAAAGACACCTGCCCCAGCGTTCTAGCCCCAAGGGCCGCGGAGATATGTCCGCAAAGTTCCAGGAGCTCACACACCTGTGCGTTGCGCGCCGCCTACTGGCCCCGACGAGCGGCCCATCCCCGAATGACGTAACGTCTCTCGTAGGGCTGCCCGAGACGTATCCAAGGAGCCTTCCCCCAGCTTTCTAGCCCAGACGGCTGCGGAGATATCCCGAAAAGAGCACCGAGAGCTTGTTAGCCGATAGGGGGCGCCCCGAGCGCCTCACCTCCGCGACACCTTGATGCCCTTCCCGAGGCTGCGGGGCCGAATCCAACGAGCCATTCCCCAGCTCTCTAGCACCAACGGCTGCGGAGATACGCCAGCTTAAACCTGGTGGCGAAAGAACAGGGAAATTTTTACTCACATCATTTTGACACAGGTACAGGCCATATCAGCCTGGAGGAATGGGATTCACCCCGACCCCAGGCACCTCAGGTCGGCCACACTAGTCCCCCCCACCCGCGGTCACATCCCTGGAGGTCAGGCTTTGGTACTTTCTAAATTTTCAGCACTTTTCTTATGTTTTGTGTGATTTTAAATGATATTCTCACGCCCATATCTCGGTCACCGTATATCCGATCTGCCCCAAATTTTGCACCTGACCTCGGGAGAAGGTCCCGGACCCGATGCCACCAGCCACAGTTCCGTAGACCCGACGGCCGCGGAGATACGCCCACTTAACCCCTGGGTGTTGTGCGCCGCTCACCCCGGCCCGGAGGCACCCACCCCTGGGAATCATAGAGGCGCTTCCTGACGGGCCCAGGACGAATCCAACGAGACCACAGCCAGCTCTCTAGCCTTAAGGGCCGCGGAGTTAGGTGGGCTCGAACCCCGGGACGTTGCGCGCCGCCTAGCGGCCGCGCCGAGCGCCCCGCCCCCGGCAAACCTAGACTCCCTTCTTCAGGGCCCCGAGACGCATCCAAAGACACCTGCCCCAGCGTTCTAGCCCCAAGGGCCGCGGAGATATGTCCGCAAAGTTCCAGGAGCTCACACACCTGTGCGTTGCGCGCCGCCTACTGGCCCCGACGAGCGGCCCATCCCCGAATGACGTAACGCCTCTCGTAGGGCTGCCCGAGACGTATCCAAGGAGCCTTCCCCCAGCTTTCTAGCCCAGACGGCTGCGGAGATATCCCGAAAAGAGCACCGAGAGCTTGTTAGCCGATAGGGGGCGCCCCGAGCGCCTCACCTCCGCGACACCTTGATGCGCTTCCCGAGGCTGCGGGGCCGAATCCAACGAGCCATCCCCCAGCTCTCTAGCACCAACGGCTGCGGAGATACGCCAGCTTAAACCTGGTGGCGAAAGAACAGGGAAATTTTTACTCACATCATTTTGACACAGGTATAGGCCATATCAGCCTGGAGGAATGGGATTCACCCCGACCCCAGGCACCTCAGGTCGGCCACACTAGTCCCCCCCACCCGCGGTCACATCCCCGGAGGTCAGGCTTTGGTACTTTCTAAATTTTCAGCACTTTTCTTATGTTTTGTGTGATTTTAAATGATATTCTCACGCCCATATCTCGGTCACCGTATATCCGATCTGCCCCAAATTTTGCACCTGACCTCGGGAGAAGGTCCCGGACCCGATGCCACCAGCCACAGTCCCGTAGACCCGACGGCCGCGGAGATACGCCCACTTAACCCCTGGGTGTTGTGCGCCGCTCACCCCGGCCCGGAGGCACCCACCCCTGGGAATCCTAGAGGCGCTTCCTGACGGGCCCAGGACGAATCCAATGAGACCACAGCCAGCTCTCTAGCCTTAAGGGCCGCGGAGTTAGGTGGGCTCGAACCCCGGGACGTTGCGCGCCGCCTAGCGGCCGCGCCGAGCGCCCCACCCCCGGCAAACCTAGACTCGCTTCTTCAGGGCCCCGAGACGCATCCAAAGACACCTGCCCCAGCGTTCTAGCCCCAAGGGCCGCGGAGATATGTCCGCAAAGTTCCAGGAGCTCACACACCTGTGCGTTGCGCGCCGCCTACTGGCCCCGACGAGCGGCCCATCCCCGAATGACGTAACGCCTCTCGTAGGGCTGCCCGAGACGTATCCAAGGAGCCTTCCCCCAGCTTTCTAGCCCAGACGGCTGCGGAGATATCCCGAAAAGAGCACCGAGAGCTTGTTAGCCGATAGGGGGCGCCGCGAGCGCCTCACCTCCGCGACACCTTGATGCGCTTCCCGAGGCTGCAGGGCCGAATCCAACGAGCCATCGCCCAGCTCTCTAGCACCAACGGCTGCGGAGATACGCCAGCTTAAACCTGGTGGCGAAAGAACAGGGAAATTTTTACTCACATCATTTTGACACAGGTACAGGCCATATCAGCCTGGAGGAATGGGATTCACCACGACCCCAGGCACCTCAGGTCGGCCACACTAGTCCCCCCCACCCGCGGTCACATCCCCGGAGGTCAGGCTTTGGTACTTTCTAAATTTTCAGCACTTTTCTTATGTTTTGTGTGATTTTAAATGATATTCTCACGCCCATATCTCGGTCACCGTATTTCCGATCTGCCCCAAATTTTGCACCTGACCTCGGGAGAAGGTCCCGGACCCGATGCCACCAGCCACAGTCCCGTAGACCCGACGGCCGCGGAGATACGCCCACTTAACCCCTGGGTGTTGTGCGCCGCTCACCCCGGCCCGGAGGCACCCACCCCTGGGAATCCTAGAGGCGCTTCCTGACGGGCCCAGGACGAATCCAACGAGACCACAGCCAGCTCTCTAGCCTTAAGGGCCGCGGAGTTAGGTGGGCTCGAACCCCGGGACGTTGCGCGCCGCCTAGCGGCCGCGCCGAGCGCCCCACCCCCGGCAAACCTAGACTCGCTTCTTCAGGGCCCCGAGACGCATCCAAAGACACCTGCCCCAGCGTTCTAGCCCCAAGGGCCGCGGAGATATGTCCGCAAAGTTCCAGGAGCTCACACACCTGTGCGTTGCGCGCCGCCTACTGGCCCCGACGAGCGGCCCATCCCCGAATGACGTAACGTCTCTCGTAGGGCTGCCCGAGACGTATCCAAGGAGCCTTCCCCCAGCTTTCTAGCCCAGACGGCTGCGGAGATATCCCGAAAAGAGCACCGAGAGCTTGTTAGCCGATAGGGGGCGCCCCGAGCGCCTCACCTCCGCGACACCTTGATGCGCTTCCCGAGGCTGCGGGGCCGAATCCAACGAGCCATCCCCCAGCTCTCTAGTACCAACGGCTGCGGAGATACGCCAGCTTAAACCTGGTGGCGAAAGAACAGGGAAATTTTTACTCACATCATTTTGACACAGGTACAGGCCATATCAGCCTGGAGGAATGGGATTCACCCCGACCCCAGGCACCTCAGGTCGGCCACACTAGTCCCCCCCACCCGCGGTCACATCCCTGGAGGTCAGGCTTTGGTACTTTCTAAATTTTCAGCACTTTTCTTATGTTTTGTGTGATTTTAAATGATATTCTCACGCCCATATCTCGGTCACCGTATATCCGATCTGCCCCAAATTTTGCACCTGACCTCGGGAGAAGGTCCCGGACCCGATGCCACCAGCCACAGTCCCGTACACCCGACGGCCGCGGAGATACGCCCACTTAACCCCTGGGTGTTGTGCGCCGCTCACCCCGGCCCGGAGGCACCCACCCCTGGGAATCCTAGAGGCGCTTCCTGACGGGCCCAGGACGAATCCAACGAGACCACAGCCAGCTCTCTAGCCTTAAGGGCCGCGGAGTTAGGTGGGCTCGAACCCCGGGACGTTGCGCGCCGCCTAGCGGCCGCGCCGAGCGCCCCACCCCCGGCAAACCTAGACTCGCTTCTTCAGGGCCCCGAGACGCATCCAAAGACACCTGCCCCAGCGTTCTAGCCCCAAGGGCCGCGGAGATATGTCCGCAAAGTTCCAGGAGCTCACACACCTGTGCGTTGCGCGCCGCCTACTGGCCCCGACGAGCGGCCCATCCCCGAATGACGTAACGCCTCTCGTAGGGCTGCCCGAGACGTATCCAAGGAGCCTTCCCCCAGCTTTCTAGCCCAGACGGCTGCGGAGATATCCCGAAAAGAGCACCGAGAGCTTGTTAGCCGATAGGGGGCGCCCCGAGCGCCTCACCTCCGCGACACCTTGATGCGCTTCCCGAGGCTGCGGGGCCGAATCCAACGAGCCATCCCCCAGCTCTCTAGCACCAACGGCTGCGGAGATACGCCAGCTTAAACCTGGTGGCGAAAGAACAGGGAAATTTTTACTCACATCATTTTGACACAGGTACAGGCCATATCAGCCTGGAGGAATGGGATTCACCCCGACCCCAGGCACCTCAGGTCGGCCACACTAGTCCCCCCCACCCGCGGTCACATCCCCGGAGGTCAGGCTTTGGTACTATCTAAATTTTCAGCACTTTTCTTATGTTTTGTGTGATTTTAAATGATATTCTCACGCCCATATCTCGGTCACCGTATATCCGATCTGCCCCAAATTTTGCACCTGACCTCGGGAGAAGGTCCCGGACCCGATGCCACCAGCCACAGTCCCGTACACCCGACGGCCGCGGAGATACGCCCACTTAACCCCTGGGTGTTGTGCGCCGCTCACCCCGGCCCGGAGGCACCCACCCCTGGGAATCCTAGAGGCGCTTCCTGACGGGCCCAGGACGAATCCAATGAGACCACAGCCAGCTCTCTAGCCTTAAGGGCCGCGGAGTTAGGTGGGCTCGAACCCCGGGACGTTGCGCGCCGCCTAGCGGCCGCGCCGAGCGCCCCACCCCCGGCAAACCTAGACTCGCTTCTTCAGGGCCCCGAGACGCATCCAAAGACACCTGCCCCAGCGTTCTAGCCCCAAGGGCCGCGGAGATATGTCCGCAAAGTTCCAGGAGCTCACACACCTGTGCGTTGCGCGCCGCCTACTGGCCCCGACGAGCGGCCCATCCCCGAATGACGTAACGCCTCTCGTAGGGCTGCCCGAGACGTATCCAAGGAGCCTTCCCCCAGCTTTCTAGCCCAGACGGCTGCGGAGATATCCCGAAAAGAGCACCGAGAGCTTGTTAGCCGATAGGGGGCGCCGCGAGCGCCTCACCTCCGCGACACCTTGATGCGCTTCCCGAGGCTGCAGGGCCGAATCCAACGAGCCATCGCCCAGCTCTCTAGCACCAACGGCTGCGGAGATACGCCAGCTTAAACCTGGTGGCGAAAGAACAGGGAAATTTTTACTCACATCATTTTGACACAGGTACAGGCCATATCAGCCTGGAGGAATGGGATTCACCACGACCCCAGGCACCTCAGGTCGGCCACACTAGTCCCCCCCACCCGCGGTCACATCCCCGGAGGTCAGGCTTTGGTACTTTCTAAATTTTCAGCACTTTTCTTATGTTTTGTGTGATTTTAAATGATATTCTCACGCCCATATCTCGGTCACCGTATTTCCGATCTGCCCCAAATTTTGCACCTGACCTCGGGAGAAGGTCCCGGACCCGATGCCACCAGCCACAGTCCCGTAGACCCGACGGCCGCGGAGATACGCCCACTTAACCCCTGGGTGTTGTGCGCCGCTCACCCCGGCCCGGAGGCACCCACCCCTGGGAATCCTAGAGGCGCTTCCTGACGGGCCCAGGACGAATCCAACGAGACCTCAGCCAGCTCTCTAGCCTTAAGGGCCGCGGAGTTAGGTGGGCTCGAACCCCGGGACGTTGCGCGCCGCCTAGCGGCCGCGCCGAGCGCCCCACCCCCGGCAAACCTAGACTCGCTTCTTCAGGGCCCCGAGACGCATCCAAAGACACCTGCCCCAGCGTTCTAGCCCCAAGGGCCGCGGAGATATGTCCGCAAAGTTCCAGGAGCTCACACACCTGTGCGTTGCGCGCCGCCTACTGGCCCCGACGAGCGGCCCATCCCCGAATGACGTAACGTCTCTCGTAGGGCTGCCCGAGACGTATCCAAGGAGCCTTCCCCCAGCTTTCTAGCCCAGACGGCTGCGGAGATATCCCGAAAAGAGCACCGAGAGCTTGTTAGCCGATAGGGGGCGCCCCGAGCGCCTCACCTCCGCGACACCTTGATGCGCTTCCCGAGGCTGCGGGGCCGAATCCAACGAGCCATCCCCCAGCTCTCTAGTACCAACGGCTGCGGAGATACGCCAGCTTAAACCTGGTGGCGAAAGAACAGGGAAATTTTTACTCACATCATTTTGACACAGGTACAGGCCATATCAGCCTGGAGGAATGGGATTCACCCCGACCCCAGGCACCTCAGGTCGGCCACACTAGTCCCCCCCACCCGCGGTCACATCCCTGGAGGTCAGGCTTTGGTACTTTCTAAATTTTCAGCACTTTTCTTATGTTTTGTGTGATTTTAAATGATATTCTCACGCCCATATCTCGGTCACCGTATATCCGATCTGCCCCAAATTTTGCACCTGACCTCGGGAGAAGGTCCCGGACCCGATGCCACCAGCCACAGTCCCGTACACCCGACGGCCGCGGAGATACGCCCACTTAACCCCTGGGTGTTGTGCGCCGCTCACCCCGGCCCGGAGGCACCCACCCCTGGGAATCCTAGAGGCGCTTCCTGACGGGCCCAGGACGAATCCAACGAGACCTCAGCCAGCTCTCTAGCCTTAAGGGCCGCGGAGTTAGGTGGGCTCGAACCCCGGGACGTTGCGCGCCGCCTAGCGGCCGCGCCGAGCGCCCCACCCCCGGCAAACCTAGACTCGCTTCTTCAGGGCCCCGAGACGCATCCAAAGACACCTGCCCCAGCGTTCTAGCCCCAAGGGCCGCGGAGATATGTCCGCAAAGTTCCAGGAGCTCACACACCTGTGCGTTGCGCGCCGCCTACTGGCCCCGACGAGCGGCCCATCCCCGAATGACGTAACGCCTCTCGTAGGGCTGCCCGAGACGTATCCAAGGAGCCTTCCCCCAGCTTTCTAGCCCAGACGGCTGCGGAGATATCCCGAAAAGAGCACCGAGAGCTTGTTAGCCGATAGGGGGCGCCCCGAGCGCCTCACCTCCGCGACACCTTGATGCGCTTCCCGAGGCTGCGGGGCCGAATCCAACGAGCCATCCCCCAGCTCTCTAGCACCAACGGCTGCGGAGATACGCCAGCTTAAACCTGGTGGCGAAAGAACAGGGAAATTTTTACTCACATCATTTTGACACAGGTACAGGCCATATCAGCCTGGAGGAATGGGATTCACCCCGACCCCAGGCACCTCAGGTCGGCCACACTAGTCCCCCCCACCCGCGGTCACATCCCCGGAGGTCAGGCTTTGGTACTATCTAAATTTTCAGCACTTTTCTTATGTTTTGTGTGATTTTAAATGATATTCTCACGCCCATATCTCGGTCACCGTATATCCGATCTGCCCCAAATTTTGCACCTGACCTCGGGAGAAGGTCCCGGACCCGATGCCACCAGCCACAGTCCCGTACACCCGACGGCCGCGGAGATACGCCCACTTAACCCCTGGGTGTTGTGCGCCGCTCACCCCGGCCCGGAGGCACCCACCCCTGGGAATCCTAGAGGCGCTTCCTGACGGGCCCAGGACGAATCCAACGAGACCTCAGCCAGCTCTCTAGCCTTAAGGGCCGCGGAGTTAGGTGGGCTCGAACCCCGGGACGTTGCGCGCCGCCTAGCGGCCGCGCCGAGCGCCCCACCCCCGGCAAACCTAGACTCGCTTCTTCAGGGCCCCGAGACGCATCCAAAGACACCTGCCCCAGCGTTCTAGCCCCAAGGGCCGCGGAGATATGTCCGCAAAGTTCCAGGAGCTCACACACCTGTGCGTTGCGCGCCGCCTACTGGCCCCGACGAGCGGCCCATCCCCGAATGACGTAACGCCTCTCGTAGGGCTGCCCGAGACGTATCCAAGGAGCCTTCCCCCAGCTTCTAGCCCAGACGGCTGCGGAGATATCCCGAAAAGAGCACCGAGAGCTTGTTAGCCGATAGGGGGCGCCCCGAGCGCCTCACCTCCGCGACACCTTGATGCGCTTCCCGAGGCTGCGGGGCCGAATCCAACGAGCCATCCCCCAGCTCTCTAGCACCAACGGCTGCGGAGATACGCCAGCTTAAACCTGGTGGCGAAAGAACAGGGAAATTTTTACTCACATCATTTTGACACAGGTACAGGCCATATCAGCCTGGAGGAATGGGATTCACCCCGACCCCAGGCACCTCAGGTCGGCCACACTAGTCCCCCCCACCCGCGGTCACATCCCTGGAGGTCAGGCTTTGGTACTTTCTAAATTTTCAGCACTTTTCTTATGTTTTGTGTGATTTTAAATGATATTCTCACGCCCATATCTCGGTCACCGTATATCCGATCTGCCCCAAATTTTGCACCTGACCTCGGGAGAAGGTCCCGGACCCGATGCCACCAGCCACAGTTCCGTAGACCCGACGGCCGCGGAGATACGCCCACTTAACCCCTGGGTGTTGTGCGCCGCTCACCCCGGCCCGGAGGCACCCACCCCTGGGAATCCTAGATGCGCTTCCTGACGGGCCCAGGACGAATCCAACGAGACCACAGCCAGCTCTCTAGCCTTAAGGGCCGCGGAGTTAGGTGGGCTCGAACCCCGGGACGTTGCGCGCCGCCTAGCGGCCGCGCCGAGCGCCCCGCCCCCGGCAAACCTAGACTCGCTTCTTCAGGGCCCCGAGACGCATCCAAAGACACCTGCCCCAGCGTTCTAGCCCCAAGGGCCGCGGAGATATGTCCGCAAAGTTCCAGGAGCTCACACACCTGTGCGTTGCGCGCCGCCTACTGGCCCCGACGAGCGGCCCATCCCCGAATGACGTAACGTCTCTCGTAGGGCTGCCCGAGACGTATCCAAGGAGCCTTCCCCCAGCTTTCTAGCCCAGACGGCTGCGGAGATATCCAGAAAAGAGCACCGAGAGCTTGTTAGCCGATAGGGGGCGCCCCGAGCGCCTCACCTCCGCGACACCTTGATGCGCTTCCCGAGGCTGCGGGGCCGAATCCAACGAGCCATTCCCCAGCTCTCTAGCACCAACGGCTGCGGAGATACGCCAGCTTAAACCTGGTGGCGAAAGAACAGGGAAATTTTTACTCACATCATTTTGACACAGGTACAGGCCATATCAGCCTGGAGGAATGGGATTCACCCCGACCCCAGGCACCTCAGGTCGGCCACACTAGTCCCCCCCCACCCGCGGTCACATCCCCGGAGGTCAGGCTTTGGTACTTTCTAAATTTTCAGCACTTTTCTTATGTTTTGTGTGATTTTAAATGATATTCTCACGCCCATATCTCGGTCACCGTATATCCGATCTGCCCCAAATTTTGCACCTGACCTCGGGAGAAGGTCCCGGACCCGATGCCACCAGCCACAGTTCCGTAGACCCGACGGCCGCGGAGATACGCCCACTTAACCCCTGGGTGTTGTGCGCCGCTCACCCCGGCCCGGAGGCACCCACCCCTGGGAATCATAGAGGCGCTTCCTGACGGGCCCAGGACGAATCCAACGAGACCACAGCCAGCTCTCTAGCCTTAAGGGCCGCGGAGTTAGGTGGGCTCGAACCCCGGGACGTTGCGCGCCGCCTAGCGGCCGCGCCGAGCGCCCCCCCCCCCCCCCCGGCAAACCTAGACTCGCTTCTTCAGGGCCCCGAGACGCATCCAAAGACACCTGCCCCAGCGTTCTAGCCCCAAGGGCCGCGGAGATATGTCCGCAAAGTTCCAGGAGCTCACACACCTGTGCGTTGCGCGCCGCCTACTGGCCCCGACGAGCGGCCCATCCCCGAATGACGTAACGCCTCTCGTAGGGCTGCCGGAGACGTATCCAAGGAGCCTTCCCCCAGCTTTCTAGCCCAGACGGCTGCGGAGATATCCCGAAAAGAGCACCGAGAGCTTGTTAGCCGATAGGGGGCGCCCCGAGCGCCTCACCTCCGCGACACCTTGATGCGCTTCCCGAGGCTGCGGGGCCGAATCCAACGAGCCATCCCCCAGCTCTCTAGCACCAACGGCTGCGGAGATACGCCAGCTTAAACCTGGTGGCGAAAGAACAGGGAAATTTTTACTCACATCATTTTGACACAGGTACAGGCCATATCAGCCTGGAGGAATGGGATTCACCCCGACCCCAGGCACCTCAGGTCGGCCACACTAGTCCCCCCCACCCGCGGTCACATCCCTGGAGGTCAGGCTTTGGTACTTTCTAAATTTTCAGCACTTTTCTTATGTTTTGTGTGATTTTAAATGATATTCTCACGCCCATATCTCGGTCACCGTATATCCGATCTGCCCCAAATTTTGCACCTGACCTCGGGAGAAGGTCCCGGACCCGATGCCACCAGCCACAGTTCCGTAGACCCGACGGCCGCGGAGATACGCCCACTTAACCCCTGGGTGTTGTGCGCCGCTCACCCCGGCCCGGAGGCACCCACCCCTGGGAATCATAGAGGCGCTTCCTGACGGGCCCAGGACGAATCCAACGAGACCACAGCCAGCTCTCTAGCCTTAAGGGCCGCGGAGTTAGGTGGGCTCGAACCCCGGGACGTTGCGCGCCGCCTAGCGGCCGCGCCGGGCGCCCCGCCCCCGGCAAACCTAGACTCGCTTCTTCAGGGCCCCGAGACGCATCCAAAGACACCTGCCCCAGCGTTCTAGCCCCAAGGGCCGCGGAGATATGTCCGCAAAGTTCCAGGAGCTCACACACCTGTGCGTTGCGCGCCGCCTACTGGCCCCGACGAGCGGCCCATCCCCGAATGACGTAACGTCTCTCGTAGGGCTGCCCGAGACGTATCCAAGGAGCCTTCCCCCAGCTTTCTAGCCCAGACGGCTGCGGAGATATCCCGAAAAGAGCACCGAGAGCTTGTTAGCCGATAGGGGGCGCCCCGAGCGCCTCACCTCCGCGACACCTTGATGCGCTTCCCGAGGCTGCGGGGCCGAATCCAACGAGCCATCCCCCAGCTCTCTAGCACCAACGGCTGCGGAGATACGCCAGCTTAAACCTGGTGGCGAAAGAACAGGGAAATTTTTACTCACATCATTTTGACACAGGTACAGGCCATATCAGCCTGGAGGAATGGGATTCACCCCGACCCCAGGCACCTCAGGTCGGCCACACTAGTCCCCCCCACCCGCGGTCACATCCCCGGAGGTCAGGCTTTGGTACTTTCTAAATTTTCAGCACTTTTCTTATGTTTTGTGTGATTTTAAATGATATTCTCACGCCCATATCTCGGTCACCGTATATCCGATCTGCCCCAAATTTTGCACCTGACCTCGGGAGAAGGTCCCGGACCCGATGCCACCAGCCACAGTCCCGTAGACCCGACGGCCGCGGAGATACGCCCACTTAACCCCTGGGTGTTGTGCGCCGCTCACCCCGGCCCGGAGGCACCCACCCCTGGGAATCCTAGAGGCGCTTCCTGACGGGCCCAGGACGAATCCAACGAGACCACAGCCAGCTCTCTAGCCTTAAGGGCCGCGGAGTTAGGTGGGCTCGAACCCCGGGACGTTGCGCGCCGCCTAGCGGCCGCGCCGAGCGCCCCACCCCCGGCAAACCTAGACTCGCTTCTTCAGGGCCCCGAGACGCATCCAAAGACACCTGCCCCAGCGTTCTAGCCCCAAGGGCCGCGGAGATATGTCCGCAAAGTTCCAGGAGCTCACACACCTGTGCGTTGCGCGCCGCCTACTGGCCCCGACGAGCGGCCCATCCCCGAATGACGTAACGCCTCTCGTAGGGCTGCCCGAGACGTATCCAAGGAGCCTTCCCCCAGCTTCTAGCCCAGACGGCTGCGGAGATATCCCGAAAAGAGCACCGAGAGCTTGTTAGCCGATAGGGGGCGCCCCGAGCGCCTCACCTCCGCGACACCTTGATGCGCTTCCCGAGGCTGCGGGGCCGAATCCAACGAGCCATCCCCCAGCTCTCTAGCACCAACGGCTGCGGAGATACGCCAGCTTAAACCTGGTGGCGAAAGAACAGGGAAATTTTTACTCACATCATTTTGACACAGGTACAGGCCATATCAGCCTGGAGGAATGGGATTCACCCCGACCCCAGGCACCTCAGGTCGGCCACACTAGTCCCCCCCACCCGCGGTCACATCCCTGGAGGTCAGGCTTTGGTACTTTCTAAATTTTCAGCACTTTTCTTATGTTTTGTGTGATTTTAAATGATATTCTCACGCCCATATCTCGGTCACCGTATATCCGATCTGCCCCAAATTTTGCACCTGACCTCGGGAGAAGGTCCCGGACCCGATGCCACCAGCCACAGTTCCGTAGACCCGACGGCCGCGGAGATACGCCCACTTAACCCCTGGGTGTTGTGCGCCGCTCACCCCGGCCCGGAGGCACCCACCCCTGGGAATCCTAGATGCGCTTCCTGACGGGCCCAGGACGAATCCAACGAGACCACAGCCAGCTCTCTAGCCTTAAGGGCCGCGGAGTTAGGTGGGCTCGAACCCCGGGACGTTGCGCGCCGCCTAGCGGCCGCGCCGAGCGCCCCGCCCCCGGCAAACCTAGACTCGCTTCTTCAGGGCCCCGAGACGCATCCAAAGACACCTGCCCCAGCGTTCTAGCCCCAAGGGCCGCGGAGATATGTCCGCAAAGTTCCAGGAGCTCACACACCTGTGCGTTGCGCGCCGCCTACTGGCCCCGACGAGCGGCCCATCCCCGAATGACGTAACGTCTCTCGTAGGGCTGCCCGAGACGTATCCAAGGAGCCTTCCCCCAGCTTTCTAGCCCAGACGGCTGCGGAGATATCCAGAAAAGAGCACCGAGAGCTTGTTAGCCGATAGGGGGCGCCCCGAGCGCCTCACCTCCGCGACACCTTGATGCGCTTCCCGAGGCTGCGGGGCCGAATCCAACGAGCCATTCCCCAGCTCTCTAGCACCAACGGCTGCGGAGATACGCCAGCTTAAACCTGGTGGCGAAAGAACAGGGAAATTTTTACTCACATCATTTTGACACAGGTACAGGCCATATCAGCCTGGAGGAATGGGATTCACCCCGACCCCAGGCACCTCAGGTCGGCCACACTAGTCCCCCCCCACCCGCGGTCACATCCCCGGAGGTCAGGCTTTGGTACTTTCTAAATTTTCAGCACTTTTCTTATGTTTTGTGTGATTTTAAATGATATTCTCACGCCCATATCTCGGTCACCGTATATCCGATCTGCCCCAAATTTTGCACCTGACCTCGGGAGAAGGTCCCGGACCCGATGCCACCAGCCACAGTTCCGTAGACCCGACGGCCGCGGAGATACGCCCACTTAACCCCTGGGTGTTGTGCGCCGCTCACCCCGGCCCGGAGGCACCCACCCCTGGGAATCATAGAGGCGCTTCCTGACGGGCCCAGGACGAATCCAACGAGACCACAGCCAGCTCTCTAGCCTTAAGGGCCGCGGAGTTAGGTGGGCTCGAACCCCGGGACGTTGCGCGCCGCCTAGCGGCCGCGCCGAGCGCCCCCCCCCCCCCCCCGGCAAACCTAGACTCGCTTCTTCAGGGCCCCGAGACGCATCCAAAGACACCTGCCCCAGCGTTCTAGCCCCAAGGGCCGCGGAGATATGTCCGCAAAGTTCCAGGAGCTCACACACCTGTGCGTTGCGCGCCGCCTACTGGCCCCGACGAGCGGCCCATCCCCGAATGACGTAACGCCTCTCGTAGGGCTGCCGGAGACGTATCCAAGGAGCCTTCCCCCAGCTTTCTAGCCCAGACGGCTGCGGAGATATCCCGAAAAGAGCACCGAGAGCTTGTTAGCCGATAGGGGGCGCCCCGAGCGCCTCACCTCCGCGACACCTTGATGCGCTTCCCGAGGCTGCGGGGCCGAATCCAACGAGCCATCCCCCAGCTCTCTAGCACCAACGGCTGCGGAGATACGCCAGCTTAAACCTGGTGGCGAAAGAACAGGGAAATTTTTACTCACATCATTTTGACACAGGTACAGGCCATATCAGCCTGGAGGAATGGGATTCACCCCGACCCCAGGCACCTCAGGTCGGCCACACTAGTCCCCCCCACCCGCGGTCACATCCCTGGAGGTCAGGCTTTGGTACTTTCTAAATTTTCAGCACTTTTCTTATGTTTTGTGTGATTTTAAATGATATTCTCACGCCCATATCTCGGTCACCGTATATCCGATCTGCCCCAAATTTTGCACCTGACCTCGGGAGAAGGTCCCGGACCCGATGCCACCAGCCACAGTTCCGTAGACCCGACGGCCGCGGAGATACGCCCACTTAACCCCTGGGTGTTGTGCGCCGCTCACCCCGGCCCGGAGGCACCCACCCCTGGGAATCATAGAGGCGCTTCCTGACGGGCCCAGGACGAATCCAACGAGACCACAGCCAGCTCTCTAGCCTTAAGGGCCGCGGAGTTAGGTGGGCTCGAACCCCGGGACGTTGCGCGCCGCCTAGCGGCCGCGCCGGGCGCCCCGCCCCCGGCAAACCTAGACTCGCTTCTTCAGGGCCCCGAGACGCATCCAAAGACACCTGCCCCAGCGTTCTAGCCCCAAGGGCCGCGGAGATATGTCCGCAAAGTTCCAGGAGCTCACACACCTGTGCGTTGCGCGCCGCCTACTGGCCCCGACGAGCGGCCCATCCCCGAATGACGTAACGTCTCTCGTAGGGCTGCCCGAGACGTATCCAAGGAGCCTTCCCCCAGCTTTCTAGCCCAGACGGCTGCGGAGATATCCCGAAAAGAGCACCGAGAGCTTGTTAGCCGATAGGGGGCGCCCCGAGCGCCTCACCTCCGCGACACCTTGATGCGCTTCCCGAGGCTGCGGGGCCGAATCCAACGAGCCATCCCCCAGCTCTCTAGCACCAACGGCTGCGGAGATACGCCAGCTTAAACCTGGTGGCGAAAGAACAGGGAAATTTTTACTCACATCATTTTGACACAGGTACAGGCCATATCAGCCTGGAGGAATGGGATTCACCCCGACCCCAGGCACCTCAGGTCGGCCACACTAGTCCCCCCCACCCGCGGTCACATCCCTGGAGGTCAGGCTTTGGTACTTTCTAAATTTTCAGCACTTTTCTTATGTTTTGTGTGATTTTAAATGATATTCTCACGCCCATATCTCGGTCACCGTATATCCGATCTGCCCCAAATTTTGCACCTGACCTCGGGAGAAGGTCCCGGACCCGATGCCACCAGCCACAGTTCCGTAGACCCGACGGCCGCGGAGATACGCCCACTTAACCCCTGGGTGTTGTGCGCCGCTCACCCCGGCCCGGAGGCACCCACCCCTGGGAATCATAGAGGCGCTTCCTGACGGGCCCAGGACGAATCCAACGAGACCACAGCCAGCTCTCTAGCCTTAAGGGCCGCGGAGTTAGGTGGGCTCGAACCCCGGGACGTTGCGCGCCGCCTAGCGGCCGCGCCGAGCGCCCCGCCCCCGGCAAACCTAGACTCGCTTCTTCAGGGCCCCGAGACGCATCCAAAGACACCTGCCCCAGCGTTCTAGCCCCAAGGGCCGCGGAGATATGTCCGCAAAGTTCCAGGAGCTCACACACCTGTGCGTTGCGCGCCGCCTACTGGCCCCGACGAGCGGCCCATCCCCGAATGACGTAACGTCTCTCGTAGGGCTGCCCGAGACGTATCCAAGGAGCCTTCCCCCAGCTTTCTAGCCCAGACGGCTGCGGAGATATCCCGAAAAGAGCACCGAGAGCTTGTTAGCCGATAGGGGGCGCCCCGAGCGCCTCACCTCCGCGACACCTTGATGCGCTTCCCGAGGCTGCGGGGCCGAATCCAACGAGCCATCCCCCAGCTCTCTAGCACCAACGGCTGCGGAGATACGCCAGCTTAAACCTGGTGGCGAAAGAACAGGGAAATTTTTACTCACATCATTTTGACACAGGTACAGGCCATATCAGCCTGGAGGAATGGGATTCACCCCGACCCCAGGCACCTCAGGTCGGCCACACTAGTCCCCCCCACCCGCGGTCACATCCCTGGAGGTCAGGCTTTGGTACTTTCTAAATTTTCAGCACTTTTCTTATGTTTTGTGTGATTTTAAATGATATTCTCACGCCCATATCTCGGTCACCGTATATCCGATCTGCCCCAAATTTTGCACCTGACCTCGGGAGAAGGTCCCGGACCCGATGCCACCAGCCACAGTTCCGTAGACCCGACGGCCGCGGAGATACGCCCACTTAACCCCTGGGTGTTGTGCGCCGCTCACCCCGGCCCGGAGGCACCCACCCCTGGGAATCATAGAGGCGCTTCCTGACGGGCCCAGGACGAATCCAACGAGACCACAGCCAGCTCTCTAGCCTTAAGGGCCGCGGAGTTAGGTGGGCTCGAACCCCGGGACGTTGCGCGCCGCCTAGCGGCCGCGCCGAGCGCCCCGCCCCCGGCAAACCTAGACTCGCTTCTTCAGGGCCCCGAGACGCATCCAAAGACACCTGCCCCAGCGTTCTAGCCCCAAGGGCCGCGGAGATATGTCCGCAAAGTTCCAGGAGCTCACACACCTGTGCGTTGCGCGCCGCCTACTGGCCCCGACGAGCGGCCCATCCCCGAATGACGTAACGCCTCTCGTAGGGCTGCCCGAGACGTATCCAAGGAGCCTTCCCCCAGCTTTCTAGCCCAGACGGCTGCGGAGATATCCCGAAAAGAGCACCGAGAGCTTGTTAGCCGATAGGGGGCGCCCCGAGCGCCTCACCTCCGCGACACCTTGATGCGCTTCCCGAGGCTGCGGGGCCGAATCCAACGAGCCATCCCCCAGCTCTCTAGCACCAACGGCTGCGGAGATACGCCAGCTTAAACCTGGTGGCGAAAGAACAGGGAAATTTTTACTCACATCATTTTGACACAGGTATAGGCCATATCAGCCTGGAGGAATGGGATTCACCCCGACCCCAGGCACCTCAGGTCGGCCACACTAGTCCCCCCCACCCGCGGTCACATCCCCGGAGGTCAGGCTTTGGTACTTTCTAAATTTTCAGCACTTTTCTTATGTTTTGTGTGATTTTAAATGATATTCTCACGCCCATATCTCGGTCACCGTATATCCGATCTGCCCCAAATTTTGCACCTGACCTCGGGAGAAGGTCCCGGACCCGATGCCACCAGCCACAGTCCCGTACACCCGACGGCCGCGGAGATACGCCCACTTAACCCCTGGGTGTTGTGCGCCGCTCACCCCGGCCCGGAGGCACCCACCCCTGGGAATCCTAGAGGCGCTTCCTGACGGGCCCAGGACGAATCCAATGAGACCACAGCCAGCTCTCTAGCCTTAAGGGCCGCGGAGTTAGGTGGGCTCGAACCCCGGGACGTTGCGCGCCGCCTAGCGGCCGCGCCGAGCGCCCCACCCCCGGCAAACCTAGACTCGCTTCTTCAGGGCCCCGAGACGCATCCAAAGACACCTGCCCCAGCGTTCTAGCCCCAAGGGCCGCGGAGATATGTCCGCAAAGTTCCAGGAGCTCACACACCTGTGCGTTGCGCGCCGCCTACTGGCCCCGACGAGCGGCCCATCCCCGAATGACGTAACGTCTCTCGTAGGGCTGCCCGAGACGTATCCAAGGAGCCTTCCCCCAGCTTTCTAGCCCAGACGGCTGCGGAGATATCCCGAAAAGAGCACCGAGAGCTTGTTAGCCGATAGGGGGCGCCCCGAGCGCCTCACCTCCGCGACACCTTGATGCGCTTCCCGAGGCTGCGGGGCCGAATCCAACGAGCCATCCCCCAGCTCTCTAGTACCAACGGCTGCGGAGATACGCCAGCTTAAACCTGGTGGCGAAAGAACAGGGAAATTTTTACTCACATCATTTTGACACAGGTACAGGCCATATCAGCCTGGAGGAATGGGATTCACCCCGACCCCAGGCACCTCAGGTCGGCCACACTAGTCCCCCCCACCCGCGGTCACATCCCTGGAGGTCAGGCTTTGGTACTTTCTAAATTTTCAGCACTTTTCTTATGTTTTGTGTGATTTTAAATGATATTCTCACGCCCATATCTCGGTCACCGTATATCCGATCTGCCCCAAATTTTGCACCTGACCTCGGGAGAAGGTCCCGGACCCGATGCCACCAGCCACAGTCCCGTACACCCGACGGCCGCGGAGATACGCCCACTTAACCCCTGGGTGTTGTGCGCCGCTCACCCCGGCCCGGAGGCACCCACCCCTGGGAATCCTAGAGGCGCTTCCTGACGGGCCCAGGACGAATCCAACGAGACCTCAGCCAGCTCTCTAGCCTTAAGGGCCGCGGAGTTAGGTGGGCTCGAACCCCGGGACGTTGCGCGCCGCCTAGCGGCCGCGCCGAGCGCCCCACCCCCGGCAAACCTAGACTCGCTTCTTCAGGGCCCCGAGACGCATCCAAAGACACCTGCCCCAGCGTTCTAGCCCCAAGGGCCGCGGAGATATGTCCGCAAAGTTCCAGGAGCTCACACACCTGTGCGTTGCGCGCCGCCTACTGGCCCCGACGAGCGGCCCATCCCCGAATGACGTAACGCCTCTCGTAGGGCTGCCCGAGACGTATCCAAGGAGCCTTCCCCCAGCTTTCTAGCCCAGACGGCTGCGGAGATATCCCGAAAAGAGCACCGAGAGCTTGTTAGCCGATAGGGGGCGCCCCGAGCGCCTCACCTCCGCGACACCTTGATGCGCTTCCCGAGGCTGCGGGGCCGAATCCAACGAGCCATCCCCCAGCTCTCTAGCACCAACGGCTGCGGAGATACGCCAGCTTAAACCTGGTGGCGAAAGAACAGGGAAATTTTTACTCACATCATTTTGACACAGGTACAGGCCATATCAGCCTGGAGGAATGGGATTCACCCCGACCCCAGGCACCTCAGGTCGGCCACACTAGTCCCCCCCACCCGCGGTCACATCCCCGGAGGTCAGGCTTTGGTACTTTCTAAATTTTCAGCACTTTTCTTATGTTTTGTGTGATTTTAAATGATATTCTCACGCCCATATCTCGGTCACCGTATATCCGATCTGCCCCAAATTTTGCACCTGACCTCGGGAGAAGGTCCCGGACCCGATGCCACCAGCCACAGTCCCGTACACCCGACGGCCGCGGAGATACGCCCACTTAACCCCTGGGTGTTGTGCGCCGCTCACCCCGGCCCGGAGGCACCCACCCCTGGGAATCCTAGAGGCGCTTCCTGACGGGCCCAGGACGAATCCAACGAGACCACAGCCAGCTCTCTAGCCTTAAGGGCCGCGGAGTTAGGTGGGCTCGAACCCCGGGACGTTGCGCGCCGCCTAGCGGCCGCGCCGAGCGCCCCACCCCCGGCAAACCTAGACTCGCTTCTTCAGGGCCCCGAGACGCATCCAAAGACACCTGCCCCAGCGTTCTAGCCCCAAGGGCCGCGGAGATATGTCCGCAAAGTTCCAGGAGCTCACACACCTGTGCGTTGCGCGCCGCCTACTGGCCCCGACGAGCGGCCCATCCCCGAATGACGTAACGCCTCTCGTAGGGCTGCCCGAGACGTATCCAAGGAGCCTTCCCCCAGCTTCTAGCCCAGACGGCTGCGGAGATATCCCGAAAAGAGCACCGAGAGCTTGTTAGCCGATAGGGGGCGCCCCGAGCGCCTCACCTCCGCGACACCTTGATGCGCTTCCCGAGGCTGCGGGGCCGAATCCAACGAGCCATCCCCCAGCTCTCTAGCACCAACGGCTGCGGAGATACGCCAGCTTAAACCTGGTGGCGAAAGAACAGGGAAATTTTTACTCACATCATTTTGACACAGGTACAGGCCATATCAGCCTGGAGGAATGGGATTCACCCCGACCCCAGGCACCTCAGGTCGGCCACACTAGTCCCCCCCACCCGCGGTCACATCCCTGGAGGTCAGGCTTTGGTACTTTCTAAATTTTCAGCACTTTTCTTATGTTTTGTGTGATTTTAAATGATATTCTCACGCCCATATCTCGGTCACCGTATATCCGATCTGCCCCAAATTTTGCACCTGACCTCGGGAGAAGGTCCCGGACCCGATGCCACCAGCCACAGTTCCGTAGACCCGACGGCCGCGGAGATACGCCCACTTAACCCCTGGGTGTTGTGCGCCGCTCACCCCGGCCCGGAGGCACCCACCCCTGGGAATCCTAGATGCGCTTCCTGACGGGCCCAGGACGAATCCAACGAGACCACAGCCAGCTCTCTAGCCTTAAGGGCCGCGGAGTTAGGTGGGCTCGAACCCCGGGACGTTGCGCGCCGCCTAGCGGCCGCGCCGAGCGCCCCGCCCCCGGCAAACCTAGACTCGCTTCTTCAGGGCCCCGAGACGCATCCAAAGACACCTGCCCCAGCGTTCTAGCCCCAAGGGCCGCGGAGATATGTCCGCAAAGTTCCAGGAGCTCACACACCTGTGCGTTGCGCGCCGCCTACTGGCCCCGACGAGCGGCCCATCCCCGAATGACGTAACGTCTCTCGTAGGGCTGCCCGAGACGTATCCAAGGAGCCTTCCCCCAGCTTTCTAGCCCAGACGGCTGCGGAGATATCCAGAAAAGAGCACCGAGAGCTTGTTAGCCGATAGGGGGCGCCCCGAGCGCCTCACCTCCGCGACACCTTGATGCGCTTCCCGAGGCTGCGGGGCCGAATCCAACGAGCCATTCCCCAGCTCTCTAGCACCAACGGCTGCGGAGATACGCCAGCTTAAACCTGGTGGCGAAAGAACAGGGAAATTTTTACTCACATCATTTTGACACAGGTACAGGCCATATCAGCCTGGAGGAATGGGATTCACCCCGACCCCAGGCACCTCAGGTCGGCCACACTAGTCCCCCCCCACCCGCGGTCACATCCCCGGAGGTCAGGCTTTGGTACTTTCTAAATTTTCAGCACTTTTCTTATGTTTTGTGTGATTTTAAATGATATTCTCACGCCCATATCTCGGTCACCGTATATCCGATCTGCCCCAAATTTTGCACCTGACCTCGGGAGAAGGTCCCGGACCCGATGCCACCAGCCACAGTTCCGTAGACCCGACGGCCGCGGAGATACGCCCACTTAACCCCTGGGTGTTGTGCGCCGCTCACCCCGGCCCGGAGGCACCCACCCCTGGGAATCATAGAGGCGCTTCCTGACGGGCCCAGGACGAATCCAACGAGACCACAGCCAGCTCTCTAGCCTTAAGGGCCGCGGAGTTAGGTGGGCTCGAACCCCGGGACGTTGCGCGCCGCCTAGCGGCCGCGCCGGGCGCCCCGCCCCCGGCAAACCTAGACTCGCTTCTTCAGGGCCCCGAGACGCATCCAAAGACACCTGCCCCAGCGTTCTAGCCCCAAGGGCCGCGGAGATATGTCCGCAAAGTTCCAGGAGCTCACACACCTGTGCGTTGCGCGCCGCCTACTGGCCCCGACGAGCGGCCCATCCCCGAATGACGTAACGTCTCTCGTAGGGCTGCCCGAGACGTATCCAAGGAGCCTTCCCCCAGCTTTCTAGCCCAGACGGCTGCGGAGATATCCCGAAAAGAGCACCGAGAGCTTGTTAGCCGATAGGGGGCGCCCCGAGCGCCTCACCTCCGCGACACCTTGATGCGCTTCCCGAGGCTGCGGGGCCGAATCCAACGAGCCATCCCCCAGCTCTCTAGCACCAACGGCTGCGGAGATACGCCAGCTTAAACCTGGTGGCGAAAGAACAGGGAAATTTTTACTCACATCATTTTGACACAGGTACAGGCCATATCAGCCTGGAGGAATGGGATTCACCCCGACCCCAGGCACCTCAGGTCGGCCACACTAGTCCCCCCCACCCGCGGTCACATCCCTGGAGGTCAGGCTTTGGTACTTTCTAAATTTTCAGCACTTTTCTTATGTTTTGTGTGATTTTAAATGATATTCTCACGCCCATATCTCGGTCACCGTATATCCGATCTGCCCCAAATTTTGCACCTGACCTCGGGAGAAGGTCCCGGACCCGATGCCACCAGCCACAGTTCCGTAGACCCGACGGCCGCGGAGATACGCCCACTTAACCCCTGGGTGTTGTGCGCCGCTCACCCCGGCCCGGAGGCACCCACCCCTGGGAATCATAGAGGCGCTTCCTGACGGGCCCAGGACGAATCCAACGAGACCACAGCCAGCTCTCTAGCCTTAAGGGCCGCGGAGTTAGGTGGGCTCGAACCCCGGGACGTTGCGCGCCGCCTAGCGGCCGCGCCGAGCGCCCCGCCCCCGGCAAACCTAGACTCGCTTCTTCAGGGCCCCGAGACGCATCCAAAGACACCTGCCCCAGCGTTCTAGCCCCAAGGGCCGCGGAGATATGTCCGCAAAGTTCCAGGAGCTCACACACCTGTGCGTTGCGCGCCGCCTACTGGCCCCGACGAGCGGCCCATCCCCGAATGACGTAACGTCTCTCGTAGGGCTGCCCGAGACGTATCCAAGGAGCCTTCCCCCAGCTTTCTAGCCCAGACGGCTGCGGAGATATCCCGAAAAGAGCACCGAGAGCTTGTTAGCCGATAGGGGGCGCCCCGAGCGCCTCACCTCCGCGACACCTTGATGCGCTTCCCGAGGCTGCGGGGCCGAATCCAACGAGCCATCCCCCAGCTCTCTAGCACCAACGGCTGCGGAGATACGCCAGCTTAAACCTGGTGGCGAAAGAACAGGGAAATTTTTACTCACATCATTTTGACACAGGTACAGGCCATATCAGCCTGGAGGAATGGGATTCACCCCGACCCCAGGCACCTCAGGTCGGCCACACTAGTCCCCCCCACCCGCGGTCACATCCCTGGAGGTCAGGCTTTGGTACTTTCTAAATTTTCAGCACTTTTCTTATGTTTTGTGTGATTTTAAATGATATTCTCACGCCCATATCTCGGTCACCGTATATCCGATCTGCCCCAAATTTTGCACCTGACCTCGGGAGAAGGTCCCGGACCCGATGCCACCAGCCACAGTTCCGTAGACCCGACGGCCGCGGAGATACGCCCACTTAACCCCTGGGTGTTGTGCGCCGCTCACCCCGGCCCGGAGGCACCCACCCCTGGGAATCATAGAGGCGCTTCCTGACGGGCCCAGGACGAATCCAACGAGACCACAGCCAGCTCTCTAGCCTTAAGGGCCGCGGAGTTAGGTGGGCTCGAACCCCGGGACGTTGCGCGCCGCCTAGCGGCCGCGCCGAGCGCCCCGCCCCCGGCAAACCTAGACTCGCTTCTTCAGGGCCCCGAGACGCATCCAAAGACACCTGCCCCAGCGTTCTAGCCCCAAGGGCCGCGGAGATATGTCCGCAAAGTTCCAGGAGCTCACACACCTGTGCGTTGCGCGCCGCCTACTGGCCCCGACGAGCGGCCCATCCCCGAATGACGTAACGCCTCTCGTAGGGCTGCCCGAGACGTATCCAAGGAGCCTTCCCCCAGCTTTCTAGCCCAGACGGCTGCGGAGATATCCCGAAAAGAGCACCGAGAGCTTGTTAGCCGATAGGGGGCGCCCCGAGCGCCTCACCTCCGCGACACCTTGATGCGCTTCCCGAGGCTGCGGGGCCGAATCCAACGAGCCATCCCCCAGCTCTCTAGCACCAACGGCTGCGGAGATACGCCAGCTTAAACCTGGTGGCGAAAGAACAGGGAAATTTTTACTCACATCATTTTGACACAGGTATAGGCCATATCAGCCTGGAGGAATGGGATTCACCCCGACCCCAGGCACCTCAGGTCGGCCACACTAGTCCCCCCCACCCGCGGTCACATCCCCGGAGGTCAGGCTTTGGTACTTTCTAAATTTTCAGCACTTTTCTTATGTTTTGTGTGATTTTAAATGATATTCTCACGCCCATATCTCGGTCACCGTATATCCGATCTGCCCCAAATTTTGCACCTGACCTCGGGAGAAGGTCCCGGACCCGATGCCACCAGCCACAGTCCCGTAGACCCGACGGCCGCGGAGATACGCCCACTTAACCCCTGGGTGTTGTGCGCCGCTCACCCCGGCCCGGAGGCACCCACCCCTGGGAATCCTAGAGGCGCTTCCTGACGGGCCCAGGACGAATCCAATGAGACCACAGCCAGCTCTCTAGCCTTAAGGGCCGCGGAGTTAGGTGGGCTCGAACCCCGGGACGTTGCGCGCCGCCTAGCGGCCGCGCCGAGCGCCCCGCCCCCGGCAAACCTAGACTCGCTTCTTCAGGGCCCCGAGACGCATCCAAAGACACCTGCCCCAGCGTTCTAGCCCCAAGGGCCGCGGAGATATGTCCGCAAAGTTCCAGGAGCTCACACACCTGTGCGTTGCGCGCCGCCTACTGGCCCCGACGAGCGGCCCATCCCCGAATGACGTAACGCCTCTCGTAGGGCTGCCCGAGACGTATCCAAGGAGCCTTCCCCCAGCTTTCTAGCCCAGACGGCTGCGGAGATATCCCGAAAAGAGCACCGAGAGCTTGTTAGCCGATAGGGGGCGCCGCGAGCGCCTCACCTCCGCGACACCTTGATGCGCTTCCCGAGGCTGCAGGGCCGAATCCAACGAGCCATCGCCCAGCTCTCTAGCACCAACGGCTGCGGAGATACGCCAGCTTAAACCTGGTGGCGAAAGAACAGGGAAATTTTTACTCACATCATTTTGACACAGGTACAGGCCATATCAGCCTGGAGGAATGGGATTCACCACGACCCCAGGCACCTCAGGTCGGCCACACTAGTCCCCCCCACCCGCGGTCACATCCCCGGAGGTCAGGCTTTGGTACTTTCTAAATTTTCAGCACTTTTCTTATGTTTTGTGTGATTTTAAATGATATTCTCACGCCCATATCTCGGTCACCGTATATCCGATCTGCCCCAAATTTTGCACCTGACCTCGGGAGAAGGTCCCGGACCCGATGCCACCAGCCACAGTCCCGTACACCCGACGGCCGCGGAGATACGCCCACTTAACCCCTGGGTGTTGTGCGCCGCTCACCCCGGCCCGGAGGCACCCACCCCTGGGAATCCTAGAGGCGCTTCCTGACGGGCCCAGGACGAATCCAACGAGACCTCAGCCAGCTCTCTAGCCTTAAGGGCCGCGGAGTTAGGTGGGCTCGAACCCCGGGACGTTGCGCGCCGCCTAGCGGCCGCGCCGAGCGCCCCACCCCCGGCAAACCTAGACTCGCTTCTTCAGGGCCCCGAGACGCATCCAAAGACACCTGCCCCAGCGTTCTAGCCCCAAGGGCCGCGGAGATATGTCCGCAAAGTTCCAGGAGCTCACACACCTGTGCGTTGCGCGCCGCCTACTGGCCCCGACGAGCGGCCCATCCCCGAATGACGTAACGTCTCTCGTAGGGCTGCCCGAGACGTATCCAAGGAGCCTTCCCCCAGCTTTCTAGCCCAGACGGCTGCGGAGATATCCAGAAAAGAGCACCGAGAGCTTGTTAGCCGATAGGGGGCGCCCCGAGCGCCTCACCTCCGCGACACCTTGATGCGCTTCCCGAGGCTGCGGGGCCGAATCCAACGAGCCATTCCCCAGCTCTCTAGCACCAACGGCTGCGGAGATACGCCAGCTTAAACCTGGTGGCGAAAGAACAGGGAAATTTTTACTCACATCATTTTGACACAGGTACAGGCCATATCAGCCTGGAGGAATGGGATTCACCCCGACCCCAGGCACCTCAGGTCGGCCACACTAGTCCCCCCCCACCCGCGGTCACATCCCCGGAGGTCAGGCTTTGGTACTTTCTAAATTTTCAGCACTTTTCTTATGTTTTGTGTGATTTTAAATGATATTCTCACGCCCATATCTCGGTCACCGTATATCCGATCTGCCCCAAATTTTGCACCTGACCTCGGGAGAAGGTCCCGGACCCGATGCCACCAGCCACAGTCCCGTAGACCCGACGGCCGCGGAGATACGCCCACTTAACCCCTGGGTGTTGTGCGCCGCTCACCCCGGCCCGGAGGCACCCACCCCTGGGAATCCTAGAGGCGCTTCCTGACGGGCCCAGGACGAATCCAATGAGACCACAGCCAGCTCTCTAGCCTTAAGGGCCGCGGAGTTAGGTGGGCTCGAACCCCGGGACGTTGCGCGCCGCCTAGCGGCCGCGCCGAGCGCCCCACCCCCGGCAAACCTAGACTCGCTTCTTCAGGGCCCCGAGACGCATCCAAAGACACCTGCCCCAGCGTTCTAGCCCCAAGGGCCGCGGAGATATGTCCGCAAAGTTCCAGGAGCTCACACACCTGTGCGTTGCGCGCCGCCTACTGGCCCCGACGAGCGGCCCATCCCCGAATGACGTAACGCCTCTCGTAGGGCTGCCCGAGACGTATCCAAGGAGCCTTCCCCCAGCTTTCTAGCCCAGACGGCTGCGGAGATATCCCGAAAAGAGCACCGAGAGCTTGTTAGCCGATAGGGGGCGCCGCGAGCGCCTCACCTCCGCGACACCTTGATGCGCTTCCCGAGGCTGCAGGGCCGAATCCAACGAGCCATCGCCCAGCTCTCTAGCACCAACGGCTGCGGAGATACGCCAGCTTAAACCTGGTGGCGAAAGAACAGGGAAATTTTTACTCACATCATTTTGACACAGGTACAGGCCATATCAGCCTGGAGGAATGGGATTCACCACGACCCCAGGCACCTCAGGTCGGCCACACTAGTCCCCCCCACCCGCGGTCACATCCCCGGAGGTCAGGCTTTGGTACTTTCTAAATTTTCAGCACTTTTCTTATGTTTTGTGTGATTTTAAATGATATTCTCACGCCCATATCTCGGTCACCGTATATCCGATCTGCCCCAAATTTTGCACCTGACCTCGGGAGAAGGTCCCGGACCCGATGCCACCAGCCACAGTCCCGTACACCCGACGGCCGCGGAGATACGCCCACTTAACCCCTGGGTGTTGTGCGCCGCTCACCCCGGCCCGGAGGCACCCACCCCTGGGAATCCTAGAGGCGCTTCCTGACGGGCCCAGGACGAATCCAACGAGACCACAGCCAGCTCTCTAGCCTTAAGGGCCGCGGAGTTAGGTGGGCTCGAACCCCGGGACGTTGCGCGCCGCCTAGCGGCCGCGCCGAGCGCCCCACCCCCGGCAAACCTAGACTCGCTTCTTCAGGGCCCCGAGACGCATCCAAAGACACCTGCCCCAGCGTTCTAGCCCCAAGGGCCGCGGAGATATGTCCGCAAAGTTCCAGGAGCTCACACACCTGTGCGTTGCGCGCCGCCTACTGGCCCCGACGAGCGGCCCATCCCCGAATGACGTAACGTCTCTCGTAGGGCTGCCCGAGACGTATCCAAGGAGCCTTCCCCCAGCTTTCTAGCCCAGACGGCTGCGGAGATATCCCGAAAAGAGCACCGAGAGCTTGTTAGCCGATAGGGGGCGCCCCGAGCGCCTCACCTCCGCGACACCTTGATGCGCTTCCCGAGGCTGCGGGGCCGAATCCAACGAGCCATCCCCCAGCTCTCTAGTACCAACGGCTGCGGAGATACGCCAGCTTAAACCTGGTGGCGAAAGAACAGGGAAATTTTTACTCACATCATTTTGACACAGGTACAGGCCATATCAGCCTGGAGGAATGGGATTCACCCCGACCCCAGGCACCTCAGGTCGGCCACACTAGTCCCCCCCACCCGCGGTCACATCCCTGGAGGTCAGGCTTTGGTACTTTCTAAATTTTCAGCACTTTTCTTATGTTTTGTGTGATTTTAAATGATATTCTCACGCCCATATCTCGGTCACCGTATATCCGATCTGCCCCAAATTTTGCACCTGACCTCGGGAGAAGGTCCCGGACCCGATGCCACCAGCCACAGTCCCGTACACCCGACGGCCGCGGAGATACGCCCACTTAACCCCTGGGTGTTGTGCGCCGCTCACCCCGGCCCGGAGGCACCCACCCCTGGGAATCCTAGAGGCGCTTCCTGACGGGCCCAGGACGAATCCAACGAGACCACAGCCAGCTCTCTAGCCTTAAGGGCCGCGGAGTTAGGTGGGCTCGAACCCCGGGACGTTGCGCGCCGCCTAGCGGCCGCGCCGAGCGCCCCACCCCCGGCAAACCTAGACTCGCTTCTTCAGGGCCCCGAGACGCATCCAAAGACTCCTGCCCCAGCGTTCTAGCCCCAAGGGCCGCGGAGATATGTCCGCAAAGTTCCAGGAGCTCACACACCTGTGCGTTGCGCGCCGCCTACTGGCCCCGACGAGCGGCCCATCCCCGAATGACGTAACGCCTCTCGTAGGGCTGCCCGAGACGTATCCAAGGAGCCTTCCCCCAGCTTTCTAGCCCAGACGGCTGCGGAGATATCCCGAAAAGAGCACCGAGAGCTTGTTAGCCGATAGGGGGCGCCCCGAGCGCCTCACCTCCGCGACACCTTGATGCGCTTCCCGAGGCTGCGGGGCCGAATCCAACGAGCCATCCCCCAGCTCTCTAGCACCAACGGCTGCGGAGATACGCCAGCTTAAACCTGGTGGCGAAAGAACAGGGAAATTTTTACTCACATCATTTTGACACAGGTACAGGCCATATCAGCCTGGAGGAATGGGATTCACCCCGACCCCAGGCACCTCAGGTCGGCCACACTAGTCCCCCCCACCCGCGGTCACATCCCCGGAGGTCAGGCTTTGGTACTATCTAAATTTTCAGCACTTTTCTTATGTTTTGTGTGATTTTAAATGATATTCTCACGCCCATATCTCGGTCACCGTATATCCGATCTGCCCCAAATTTTGCACCTGACCTCGGGAGAAGGTCCCGGACCCGATGCCACCAGCCACAGTCCCGTACACCCGACGGCCGCGGAGATACGCCCACTTAACCCCTGGGTGTTGTGCGCCGCTCACCCCGGCCCGGAGGCACCCACCCCTGGGAATCCTAGAGGCGCTTCCTGACGGGCCCAGGACGAATCCAACGAGACCACAGCCAGCTCTCTAGCCTTAAGGGCCGCGGAGTTAGGTGGGCTCGAACCCCGGGACGTTGCGCGCCGCCTAGCGGCCGCGCCGAGCGCCCCACCCCCGGCAAACCTAGACTCGCTTCTTCAGGGCCCCGAGACGCATCCAAAGACACCTGCCCCAGCGTTCTAGCCCCAAGGGCCGCGGAGATATGTCCGCAAAGTTCCAGGAGCTCACACACCTGTGCGTTGCGCGCCGCCTACTGGCCCCGACGAGCGGCCCATCCCCGAATGACGTAACGCCTCTCGTAGGGCTGCCCGAGACGTATCCAAGGAGCCTTCCCCCAGCTTTCTAGCCCAGACGGCTGCGGAGATATCCCGAAAAGAGCACCGAGAGCTTGTTAGCCGATAGGGGGCGCCCCGAGCGCCTCACCTCCGCGACACCTTGATGCGCTTCCCGAGGCTGCGGGGCCGAATCCAACGAGCCATCCCCCAGCTCTCTAGCACCAACGGCTGCGGAGATACGCCAGCTTAAACCTGGTGGCGAAAGAACAGGGAAATTTTTACTCACATCATTTTGACACAGGTACAGGCCATATCAGCCTGGAGGAATGGGATTCACCCCGACCCCAGGCACCTCAGGTCGGCCACACTAGTCCCCCCCACCCGCGGTCACATCCCCGGAGGTCAGGCTTTGGTACTATCTAAATTTTCAGCACTTTTCTTATGTTTTGTGTGATTTTAAATGATATTCTCACGCCCATATCTCGGTCACCGTATATCCGATCTGCCCCAAATTTTGCACCTGACCTCGGGAGAAGGTCCCGGACCCGATGCCACCAGCCACAGTTCCGTAGACCCGACGGCCGCGGAGATACGCCCACTTAACCCCTGGGTGTTGTGCGCCGCTCACCCCGGCCCGGAGGCACCCACCCCTGGGAATCCTAGATGCGCTTCCTGACGGGCCCAGGACGAATCCAACGAGACCACAGCCAGCTCTCTAGCCTTAAGGGCCGCGGAGTTAGGTGGGCTCGAACCCCGGGACGTTGCGCGCCGCCTAGCGGCCGCGCCGAGCGCCCCGCCCCCGGCAAACCTAGACTCGCTTCTTCAGGGCCCCGAGACGCATCCAAAGACACCTGCCCCAGCGTTCTAGCCCCAAGGGCCGCGGAGATATGTCCGCAAAGTTCCAGGAGCTCACACACCTGTGCGTTGCGCGCCGCCTACTGGCCCCGACGAGCGGCCCATCCCCGAATGACGTAACGTCTCTCGTAGGGCTGCCCGAGACGTATCCAAGGAGCCTTCCCCCAGCTTTCTAGCCCAGACGGCTGCGGAGATATCCAGAAAAGAGCACCGAGAGCTTGTTAGCCGATAGGGGGCGCCCCGAGCGCCTCACCTCCGCGACACCTTGATGCGCTTCCCGAGGCTGCGGGGCCGAATCCAACGAGCCATTCCCCAGCTCTCTAGCACCAACGGCTGCGGAGATACGCCAGCTTAAACCTGGTGGCGAAAGAACAGGGAAATTTTTACTCACATCATTTTGACACAGGTACAGGCCATATCAGCCTGGAGGAATGGGATTCACCCCGACCCCAGGCACCTCAGGTCGGCCACACTAGTCCCCCCCCACCCGCGGTCACATCCCCGGAGGTCAGGCTTTGGTACTTTCTAAATTTTCAGCACTTTTCTTATGTTTTGTGTGATTTTAAATGATATTCTCACGCCCATATCTCGGTCACCGTATATCCGATCTGCCCCAAATTTTGCACCTGACCTCGGGAGAAGGTCCCGGACCCGATGCCACCAGCCACAGTCCCGTACACCCGACGGCCGCGGAGATACGCCCACTTAACCCCTGGGTGTTGTGCGCCGCTCACCCCGGCCCGGAGGCACCCACCCCTGGGAATCCTAGAGGCGCTTCCTGACGGGCCCAGGACGAATCCAACGAGACCTCAGCCAGCTCTCTAGCCTTAAGGGCCGCGGAGTTAGGTGGGCTCGAACCCCGGGACGTTGCGCGCCGCCTAGCGGCCGCGCCGAGCGCCCCACCCCCGGCAAACCTAGACTCGCTTCTTCAGGGCCCCGAGACGCATCCAAAGACACCTGCCCCAGCGTTCTAGCCCCAAGGGCCGCGGAGATATGTCCGCAAAGTTCCAGGAGCTCACACACCTGTGCGTTGCGCGCCGCCTACTGGCCCCGACGAGCGGCCCATCCCCGAATGACGTAACGCCTCTCGTAGGGCTGCCCGAGACGTATCCAAGGAGCCTTCCCCCAGCTTTCTAGCCCAGACGGCTGCGGAGATATCCCGAAAAGAGCACCGAGAGCTTGTTAGCCGATAGGGGGCGCCCCGAGCGCCTCACCTCCGCGACACCTTGATGCGCTTCCCGAGGCTGCGGGGCCGAATCCAACGAGCCATCCCCCAGCTCTCTAGCACCAACGGCTGCGGAGATACGCCAGCTTAAACCTGGTGGCGAAAGAACAGGGAAATTTTTACTCACATCATTTTGACACAGGTACAGGCCATATCAGCCTGGAGGAATGGGATTCACCCCGACCCCAGGCACCTCAGGTCGGCCACACTAGTCCCCCCCACCCGCGGTCACATCCCTGGAGGTCAGGCTTTGGTACTTTCTAAATTTTCAGCACTTTTCTTATGTTTTGTGTGATTTTAAATGATATTCTCACGCCCATATCTCGGTCACCGTATATCCGATCTGCCCCAAATTTTGCACCTGACCTCGGGAGAAGGTCCCGGACCCGATGCCACCAGCCACAGTCCCGTAGACCCGACGGCCGCGGAGATACGCCCACTTAACCCCTGGGTGTTGTGCGCCGCTCACCCCGGCCCGGAGGCACCCACCCCTGGGAATCCTAGAGGCGCTTCCTGACGGGCCCAGGACGAATCCAACGAGACCACAGCCAGCTCTCTAGCCTTAAGGGCCGCGGAGTTAGGTGGGCTCGAACCCCGGGACGTTGCGCGCCGCCTAGCGGCCGCGCCGAGCGCCCCACCCCCGGCAAACCTAGACTCGCTTCTTCAGGGCCCCGAGACGCATCCAAAGACACCTGCCCCAGCGTTCTAGCCCCAAGGGCCGCGGAGATATGTCCGCAAAGTTCCAGGAGCTCACACACCTGTGCGTTGCGCGCCGCCTACTGGCCCCGACGAGCGGCCCATCCCCGAATGACGTAACGCCTCTCGTAGGGCTGCCCGAGACGTATCCAAGGAGCCTTCCCCCAGCTTTCTAGCCCAGACGGCTGCGGAGATATCCTGAAAAGAGCACCGAGAGCTTGTTAGCCGATAGGGGGCGCCCCGAGCGCCTCACCTCCGCGACACCTTGATGCCCTTCCCGAGGCTGCGGGGCCGAATCCAACGAGCCATCCCCCAGCTCTCTAGCACCAACGGCTGCGGAGATACGCCAGCTTAAACCTGGTGGCGAAAAAACAGGGAAATTTTTACTCACATCATTTTGACACAGGTACAGGCCATATCAGCCTGGAGGAATGGGATTCACCCCGACCCCAGGCACCTCAGGTCGGCCACACTAGTCCCCCCCACCCGCGGTCACATCCCCGGAGGTCAGGCTTTGGTACTTTCTAAATTTTCAGCACTTTTCTTATGTTTTGTGTGATTTTAAATGATATTCTCACGCCCATATCTCGGTCACCGTATATCCGATCTGCCCCAAATTTTGCACCTGACCTCGGGAGAAGGTCCCGGACCCGATGCCACCAGCCACAGTCCCGTAGACCCGACGGCCGCGGAGATACGCCCACTTAACCCCTGGGTGTTGTGCGCCGCTCACCCCGGCCCGGAGGCACCCACCCCTGGGAATCCTAGAGGGGCTTCCTGACGGGCCCAGGACGAATCCAACGAGACCACAGCCAGCTCTCTAGCCTTAAGGGCCGCGGAGTTAGGTGGGCTCGAACCCCGGGACGTTGCGCGCCGCCTAGCGGCCGCGCCGAGCGCCCCACCCCCGGCAAACCTAGACTCGCTTCTTCAGGGCCCCGAGACGCATCCAAAGACACCTGCCCCAGCGTTCTAGCCCCAAGGGCCGCGGAGATATGTCCGCAAAGTTCCAGGAGCTCACACACCTGTGCGTTGCGCGCCGCCTACTGGCCCCGACGAGCGGCCCATCCCCGAATGACGTAACGCCTCTCGTAGGGCTGCCCGAGACGTATCCAAGGAGCCTTCCCCCAGCTTTCTAGCCCAGACGGCTGCGGAGATATCCCGAAAAGAGCACCGAGAGCTTGTTAGCCGATAGGGGGCGCCCCGAGCGCCTCGCCTCCGCGACACCTTGATGCGCTTCCCGAGGCTGCGGGGCCGAATCCAACGAGCCATCCCCCAGCTCTCTAGCACCAACGGCTGCGGAGATACGCCAGCTTAAACCTGGTGGCGAAAGAACAGGGAAATTTTTACTCACATCATTTTGACACAGGTACAGGCCATATCAGCCTGGAGGAATGGGATTCACCCCGACCCCAGGCACCTCAGGTCGGCCACACTAGTCCCCCCCACCCGCGGTCACATCCCTGGAGGTCAGGCTTTGGTACTTTCTAAATTTTCAGCACTTTTCTTATGTTTTGTGTGATTTTAAATGATATTCTCACGCCCATATCTCGGTCACCGTATATCCGATCTGCCCCAAATTTTGCACCTGACCTCGGGAGAAGGTCCCGGACCCGATGCCACCAGCCACAGTCCCGTACACCCGACGGCCGCGGAGATACGCCCACTTAACCCCTGGGTGTTGTGCGCCGCTCACCCCGGCCCGGAGGCACCCACCCCTGGGAATCCTAGAGGCGCTTCCTGACGGGCCCAGGACGAATCCAACGAGACCTCAGCCAGCTCTCTAGCCTTAAGGGCCGCGGAGTTAGGTGGGCTCGAACCCCGGGACGTTGCGCGCCGCCTAGCGGCCGCGCCGAGCGCCCCACCCCCGGCAAACCTAGACTCGCTTCTTCAGGGCCCCGAGACGCATCCAAAGACACCTGCCCCAGCGTTCTAGCCCCAAGGGCCGCGGAGATATGTCCGCAAAGTTCCAGGAGCTCACACACCTGTGCGTTGCGCGCCGCCTACTGGCCCCGACGAGCGGCCCATCCCCGAATGACGTAACGTCTCTCGTAGGGCTGCCCGAGACGTATCCAAGGAGCCTTCCCCCAGCTTTCTAGCCCAGACGGCTGCGGAGATATCCCGAAAAGAGCACCGAGAGCTTGTTAGCCGATAGGGGGCGCCCCGAGCGCCTCACCTCCGCGACACCTTGATGCGCTTCCCGAGGCTGCGGGGCCGAATCCAACGAGCCATCCCCCAGCTCTCTAGCACCAACGGCTGCGGAGATACGCCAGCTTAAACCTGGTGGCGAAAGAACAGGGAAATTTTTACTCACATCATTTTGACACAGGTACAGGCCATATCAGCCTGGAGGAATGGGATTCACCCCGACCCCAGGCACCTCAGGTCGGCCACACTAGTCCCCCCCACCCGCGGTCACATCCCTGGAGGTCAGGCTTTGGTACTTTCTAAATTTTCAGCACTTTTCTTATGTTTTGTGTGATTTTAAATGATATTCTCACGCCCATATCTCGGTCACCGTATATCCGATCTGCCCCAAATTTTGCACCTGCCCTCGGGAGAAGGTCCCGGACCCGATGCCACCAGCCACAGTCCCGTAGACCCGACGGCCGCGGAGATACGCCCACTTAACCCCTGGGTGTTGTGCGCCGCTCACCCCGGCCCGGAGGCACCCACCCCTGGGAATCCTAGAGGCGCTTCCTGACGGGCCCAGGACGAATCCAACGAGACCACAGCCAGCTCTCTAGCCTTAAGGGCCGCGGAGTTAGGTGGGCTCGAACCCCGGGACGTTGCGCGCCGCCTAGCGGCCGCGCCGAGCGCCCCACCCCCGGCAAACCTAGACTCGCTTCTTCAGGGCCCCGAGACGCATCCAAAGACACCTGCCCCAGCGTTCTAGCCCCAAGGGCCGCGGAGATATGTCCGCAAAGTTCCAGGAGCTCACACACCTGTGCGTTGCGCGCCGCCTACTGGCCCCGACGAGCGGCCCATCCCCGAATGACGTAACGCCTCTCGTAGGGCTGCCCGAGACGTATCCAAGGAGCCTTCCCCCAGCTTTCTAGCCCAGACGGCTGCGGAGATATCCCGAAAAGAGCACCGAGAGCTTGTTAGCCGATAGGGGGCGCCCCGAGCGCCTCACCTCCGCGACACCTTGATGCCCTTCCCGAGGCTGCGGGGCCGAATCCAACGAGCCATCCCCCAGCTCTCTAGCACCAACGGCTGCGGAGATACGCCAGCTTAAACCTGGTGGCGAAAGAACAGGGAAATTTTTACTCACATCATTTTGACACAGGTACAGGCCATATCAGCCTGGAGGAATGGGATTCACCCCGACCCCAGGCACCTCAGGTCGGCCACACTAGTCCCCCCCACCCGCGGTCACATCCCTGGAGGTCAGGCTTTGGTACTTTCTAAATTTTCAGCACTTTTCTTATGTTTTGTGTGATTTTAAATGATATTCTCACGCCCATATCTCGGTCACCGTATATCCGATCTGCCCCAAATTTTGCACCTGACCTCGGGAGAAGGTCCCGGACCCGATGCCACCAGCCACAGTCCCGTACACCCGACGGCCGCGGAGATACGCCCACTTAACCCCTGGGTGTTGTGCGCCGCTCACCCCGGCCCGGAGGCACCCACCCCTGGGAATCCTAGAGGCGCTTCCTGACGGGCCCAGGACGAATCCAACGAGACCACAGCCAGCTCTCTAGCCTTAAGGGCCGCGGAGTTAGGTGGGCTCGAACCCCGGGACGTTGCGCGCCGCCTAGCGGCCGCGCCGAGCGCCCCACCCCCGGCAAACCTAGACTCGCTTCTTCAGGGCCCCGAGACGCATCCAAAGACACCTGCCCCAGCGTTCTAGCCCCAAGGGCCGCGGAGATATGTCCGCAAAGTTCCAGGAGCTCACACACCTGTGCGTTGCGCGCCGCCTACTGGCCCCGACGAGCGGCCCATCCCCGAATGACGTAACGCCTCTCGTAGGGCTGCCCGAGACGTATCCAAGGAGCCTTCCCCCAGCTTTCTAGCCCAGACGGCTGCGGAGATATCCCGAAAAGAGCACCGAGAGCTTGTTAGCCGATAGGGGGCGCCCCGAGCGCCTCACCTCCGCGACACCTTGATGCGCTTCCCGAGGCTGCGGGGCCGAATCCAACGAGCCATCCCCCAGCTCTCTAGCACCAACGGCTGCGGAGATACGCCAGCTTAAACCTGGTGGCGAAAGAACAGGGAAATTTTTACTCACATCATTTTGACACAGGTACAGGCCATATCAGCCTGGAGGAATGGGATTCACCCCGACCCCAGGCACCTCAGGTCGGCCACACTAGTCCCCCCCACCCGCGGTCACATCCCTGGAGGTCAGGCTTTGGTACTTTCTAAATTTTCAGCACTTTTCTTATGTTTTGTGTGATTTTAAATGATATTCTCACGCCCATATCTCGGTCACCGTATATCCGATCTGCCCCAAATTTTGCACCTGACCTCGGGAGAAGGTCCCGGACCCGATGCCACCAGCCACAGTCCCGTACACCCGACGGCCGCGGAGATACGCCCACTTAACCCCTGGGTGTTGTGCGCCGCTCACCCCGGCCCGGAGGCACCCACCCCTGGGAATCCTAGAGGCGCTTCCTGACGGGCCCAGGACGAATCCAACGAGACCTCAGCCAGCTCTCTAGCCTTAAGGGCCGCGGAGTTAGGTGGGCTCGAACCCCGGGACGTTGCGCGCCGCCTAGCGGCCGCGCCGAGCGCCCCACCCCCGGCAAACCTAGACTCGCTTCTTCAGGGCCCCGAGACGCATCCAAAGACACCTGCCCCAGCGTTCTAGCCCCAAGGGCCGCGGAGATATGTCCGCAAAGTTCCAGGAGCTCACACACCTGTGCGTTGCGCGCCGCCTACTGGCCCCGACGAGCGGCCCATCCCCGAATGACGTAACGCCTCTCGTAGGGCTGCCCGAGACGTATCCAAGGAGCCTTCCCCCAGCTTTCTAGCCCAGACGGCTGCGGAGATATCCTGAAAAGAGCACCGAGAGCTTGTTAGCCGATAGGGGGCGCCCCGAGCGCCTCACCTCCGCGACACCTTGATGCCCTTCCCGAGGCTGCGGGGCCGAATCCAACGAGCCATCCCCCAGCTCTCTAGCACCAACGGCTGCGGAGATACGCCAGCTTAAACCTGGTGGCGAAAAAACAGGGAAATTTTTACTCACATCATTTTGACACAGGTACAGGCCATATCAGCCTGGAGGAATGGGATTCACCCCGACCCCAGGCACCTCAGGTCGGCCACACTAGTCCCCCCCACCCGCGGTCACATCCCCGGAGGTCAGGCTTTGGTACTTTCTAAATTTTCAGCACTTTTCTTATGTTTTGTGTGATTTTAAATGATATTCTCACGCCCATATCTCGGTCACCGTATATCCGATCTGCCCCAAATTTTGCACCTGACCTCGGGAGAAGGTCCCGGACCCGATGCCACCAGCCACAGTCCCGTAGACCCGACGGCCGCGGAGATACGCCCACTTAACCCCTGGGTGTTGTGCGCCGCTCACCCCGGCCCGGAGGCACCCACCCCTGGGAATCCTAGAGGGGCTTCCTGACGGGCCCAGGACGAATCCAACGAGACCACAGCCAGCTCTCTAGCCTTAAGGGCCGCGGAGTTAGGTGGGCTCGAACCCCGGGACGTTGCGCGCCGCCTAGCGGCCGCGCCGAGCGCCCCACCCCCGGCAAACCTAGACTCGCTTCTTCAGGGCCCCGAGACGCATCCAAAGACACCTGCCCCAGCGTTCTAGCCCCAAGGGCCGCGGAGATATGTCCGCAAAGTTCCAGGAGCTCACACACCTGTGCGTTGCGCGCCGCCTACTGGCCCCGACGAGCGGCCCATCCCCGAATGACGTAACGCCTCTCGTAGGGCTGCCCGAGACGTATCCAAGGAGCCTTCCCCCAGCTTTCTAGCCCAGACGGCTGCGGAGATATCCCGAAAAGAGCACCGAGAGCTTGTTAGCCGATAGGGGGCGCCCCGAGCGCCTCGCCTCCGCGACACCTTGATGCGCTTCCCGAGGCTGCGGGGCCGAATCCAACGAGCCATCCCCCAGCTCTCTAGCACCAACGGCTGCGGAGATACGCCAGCTTAAACCTGGTGGCGAAAGAACAGGGAAATTTTTACTCACATCATTTTGACACAGGTACAGGCCATATCAGCCTGGAGGAATGGGATTCACCCCGACCCCAGGCACCTCAGGTCGGCCACACTAGTCCCCCCCACCCGCGGTCACATCCCTGGAGGTCAGGCTTTGGTACTTTCTAAATTTTCAGCACTTTTCTTATGTTTTGTGTGATTTTAAATGATATTCTCACGCCCATATCTCGGTCACCGTATATCCGATCTGCCCCAAATTTTGCACCTGACCTCGGGAGAAGGTCCCGGACCCGATGCCACCAGCCACAGTCCCGTACACCCGACGGCCGCGGAGATACGCCCACTTAACCCCTGGGTGTTGTGCGCCGCTCACCCCGGCCCGGAGGCACCCACCCCTGGGAATCCTAGAGGCGCTTCCTGACGGGCCCAGGACGAATCCAACGAGACCTCAGCCAGCTCTCTAGCCTTAAGGGCCGCGGAGTTAGGTGGGCTCGAACCCCGGGACGTTGCGCGCCGCCTAGCGGCCGCGCCGAGCGCCCCACCCCCGGCAAACCTAGACTCGCTTCTTCAGGGCCCCGAGACGCATCCAAAGACACCTGCCCCAGCGTTCTAGCCCCAAGGGCCGCGGAGATATGTCCGCAAAGTTCCAGGAGCTCACACACCTGTGCGTTGCGCGCCGCCTACTGGCCCCGACGAGCGGCCCATCCCCGAATGACGTAACGTCTCTCGTAGGCCTGCCCGAGACGTATCCAAGGAGCCTTCCCCCAGCTTTCTAGCCCAGACGGCTGCGGAGATATCCCGAAAAGAGCACCGAGAGCTTGTTAGCCGATAGGGGGCGCCCCGAGCGCCTCACCTCCGCGACACCTTGATGCGCTTCCCGAGGCTGCGGGGCCGAATCCAACGAGCCATCCCCCAGCTCTCTAGCACCAACGGCTGCGGAGATACGCCAGCTTAAACCTGGTGGCGAAAGAACAGGGAAATTTTTACTCACATCATTTTGACACAGGTACAGGCCATATCAGCCTGGAGGAATGGGATTCACCCCGACCCCAGGCACCTCAGGTCGGCCACACTAGTCCCCCCCACCCGCGGTCACATCCCTGGAGGTCAGGCTTTGGTACTTTCTAAATTTTCAGCACTTTTCTTATGTTTTGTGTGATTTTAAATGATATTCTCACGCCCATATCTCGGTCACCGTATATCCGATCTGCCCCAAATTTTGCACCTGCCCTCGGGAGAAGGTCCCGGACCCGATGCCACCAGCCACAGTCCCGTAGACCCGACGGCCGCGGAGATACGCCCACTTAACCCCTGGGTGTTGTGCGCCGCTCACCCCGGCCCGGAGGCACCCACCCCTGGGAATCCTAGAGGCGCTTCCTGACGGGCCCAGGACGAATCCAACGAGACCACAGCCAGCTCTCTAGCCTTAAGGGCCGCGGAGTTAGGTGGGCTCGAACCCCGGGACGTTGCGCGCCGCCTAGCGGCCGCGCCGAGCGCCCCACCCCCGGCAAACCTAGACTCGCTTCTTCAGGGCCCCGAGACGCATCCAAAGACACCTGCCCCAGCGTTCTAGCCCCAAGGGCCGCGGAGATATGTCCGCAAAGTTCCAGGAGCTCACACACCTGTGCGTTGCGCGCCGCCTACTGGCCCCGACGAGCGGCCCATCCCCGAATGACGTAACGCCTCTCGTAGGGCTGCCCGAGACGTATCCAAGGAGCCTTCCCCCAGCTTTCTAGCCCAGACGGCTGCGGAGATATCCCGAAAAGAGCACCGAGAGCTTGTTAGCCGATAGGGGGCGCCCCGAGCGCCTCACCTCCGCGACACCTTGATGCCCTTCCCGAGGCTGCGGGGCCGAATCCAACGAGCCATCCCCCAGCTCTCTAGCACCAACGGCTGCGGAGATACGCCAGCTTAAACCTGGTGGCGAAAGAACAGGGAAATTTTTACTCACATCATTTTGACACAGGTACAGGCCATATCAGCCTGGAGGAATGGGATTCACCCCGACCCCAGGCACCTCAGGTCGGCCACACTAGTCCCCCCCACCCGCGGTCACATCCCTGGAGGTCAGGCTTTGGTACTTTCTAAATTTTCAGCACTTTTCTTATGTTTTGTGTGATTTTAAATGATATTCTCACGCCCATATCTCGGTCACCGTATATCCGATCTGCCCCAAATTTTGCACCTGACCTCGGGAGAAGGTCCCGGACCCGATGCCACCAGCCACAGTCCCGTACACCCGACGGCCGCGGAGATACGCCCACTTAACCCCTGGGTGTTGTGCGCCGCTCACCCCGGCCCGGAGGCACCCACCCCTGGGAATCCTAGAGGCGCTTCCTGACGGGCCCAGGACGAATCCAACGAGACCACAGCCAGCTCTCTAGCCTTAAGGGCCGCGGAGTTAGGTGGGCTCGAACCCCGGGACGTTGCGCGCCGCCTAGCGGCCGCGCCGAGCGCCCCACCCCCGGCAAACCTAGACTCGCTTCTTCAGGGCCCCGAGACGCATCCAAAGACACCTGCCCCAGCGTTCTAGCCCCAAGGGCCGCGGAGATATGTCCGCAAAGTTCCAGGAGCTCACACACCTGTGCGTTGCGCGCCGCCTACTGGCCCCGACGAGCGGCCCATCCCCGAATGACGTAACGCCTCTCGTAGGGCTGCCCGAGACGTATCCAAGGAGCCTTCCCCCAGCTTTCTAGCCCAGACGGCTGCGGAGATATCCCGAAAAGAGCACCGAGAGCTTGTTAGCCGATAGGGGGCGCCCCGAGCGCCTCACCTCCGCGACACCTTGATGCGCTTCCCGAGGCTGCGGGGCCGAATCCAACGAGCCATCCCCCAGCTCTCTAGCACCAACGGCTGCGGAGATACGCCAGCTTAAACCTGGTGGCGAAAGAACAGGGAAATTTTTACTCACATCATTTTGACACAGGTACAGGCCATATCAGCCTGGAGGAATGGGATTCACCCCGACCCCAGGCACCTCAGGTCGGCCACACTAGTCCCCCCCACCCGCGGTCACATCCCTGGAGGTCAGGCTTTGGTACTTTCTAAATTTTCAGCACTTTTCTTATGTTTTGTGTGATTTTAAATGATATTCTCACGCCCATATCTCGGTCACCGTATATCCGATCTGCCCCAAATTTTGCACCTGACCTCGGGAGAAGGTCCCGGACCCGATGCCACCAGCCACAGTCCCGTAGACCCGACGGCCGCGGAGATACGCCCACTTAACCCCTGGGTGTTGTGCGCCGCTCACCCCGGCCCGGAGGCACCCACCCCTGGGAATCCTAGAGGCGCTTCCTGACGGGCCCAGGACGAATCCAACGAGACCTCAGCCAGCTCTCTAGCCTTAAGGGCCGCGGAGTTAGGTGGGCTCGAACCCCGGGACGTTGCGCGCCGCCTAGCGGCCGCGCCGAGCGCCCCACCCCCGGCAAACCTAGACTCGCTTCTTCAGGGCCCCGAGACGCATCCAAAGACACCTGCCCCAGCGTTCTAGCCCCAAGGGCCGCGGAGATATGTCCGCAAAGTTCCAGGAGCTCACACACCTGTGCGTTGCGCGCCGCCTACTGGCCCCGACGAGCGGCCCATCCCCGAATGACGTAACGCCTCTCGTAGGGCTGCCCGAGACGTATCCAAGGAGCCTTCCCCCAGCTTTCTAGCCCAGACGGCTGCGGAGATATCCCGAAAAGAGCACCGAGAGCTTGTTAGCCGATAGGGGGCGCCCCGAGCTCCTCACCTCCGCGACACCTTGATGCGCTTCCCGAGGCTGCGGGGCCGAATCCAACGAGCCATCCCCCAGCTCTCTAGCACCAACGGCTGCGGAGATACGCCAGCTTAAACCTGGTGGCGAAAGAACAGGGAAATTTTTACTCACATCATTTTGACACAGGTACAGGCCATATCAGCCTGGAGGAATGGGATTCACCCCGACCCCAGGCACCTCAGGTCGGCCACACTAGTCCCCCCCACCCGCGGTCACATCCCTGGAGGTCAGGCTTTGGTACTTTCTAAATTTTCAGCACTTTTCTTATGTTTTGTGTGATTTTAAATGATATTCTCACGCCCATATCTCGGTCACCGTATATCCGATCTGCCCCAAATTTTGCACCTGACCTCGGGAGAAGGTCCCGGACCCGATGCCACCAGCCACAGTCCCGTAGACCCGACGGCCGCGGAGATACGCCCACTTAACCCCTGGGTGTTGTGCGCCGCTCACCCCGGCCCGGAGGCACCCACCCCTGGGACTCCTAGAGGCGCTTCCTGACGGGCCCAGGACGAATCCAACGAGACCACAGCCAGCTCTCTAGCCTTAAGGGCCGCGGAGTTAGGTGGGCTCGAACCCCGGGACGTTGCGCGCCGCCTAGCGGCCGCGCCGAGCGCCCCACCCCCGGCAAACCTAGACTCGCTTCTTCAGGGCCCCGAGACGCATCCAAAGACACCTGCCCCAGCGTTCTAGCCCCAAGGGCCGCGGAGATATGTCCGCAAAGTTCCAGGAGCTCACACACCTGTGCGTTGCGCGCCGCCTACTGGCCCCGACGAGCGGCCCATCCCCGAATGACGTAACGCCTCTCGTAGGGCTGCCCGAGACGTATCCAAGGAGCCTTCCCCCAGCTTTCTAGCCCAGACGGCTGCGGAGATATCCCGAAAAGAGCACCAAGAGCTTGTTAGCCGATAGGGGGCGCCCCGAGCGCCTCACCTCCGCGACACCTTGATGCGCTTCCCGAGGCTGCGGGGCCGAATCCAACGAGCCATCCCCCAGCTCTCTAGCACCAACGGCTGCGGAGATACGCCAGCTTAAACCTGGTGGCGAAAGAACAGGGAAATTTTTACTCACATCATTTTGACACAGGTACAGGCCATATCAGCCTGGAGGAATGGGATTCACCCCGACCCCAGGCACCTCAGGTCGGCCACACTAGTCCCCCCCACCCGCGGTCACATCCCTGGAGGTCAGGCTTTGGTACTTTCTAAATTTTCAGCACTTTTCTTATGTTTTGTGTGATTTTAAATGATATTCTCACGCCCATATCTCGGTCACCGTATATCCGATCTGCCCCAAATTTTGCACCTGACCTCGGGAGAAGGTCCCGGACCCGATGCCACCAGCCACAGTCCCGTAGACCCGACGGCCGCGGAGATACGCCCACTTAACCCCTGGGTGTTGTGCGCCGCTCACCCCGGCCCGGAGGCACCCACCCCTGGGAATCCTAGAGGCGCTTCCTGACGGGCCCAGGACGAATCCAACGAGACCTCAGCCAGCTCTCTAGCCTTAAGGGCCGCGGAGTTAGGTGGGCTCGAACCCCGGGACGTTGCGCGCCGCCTAGCGGCCGCGCCGAGCGCCCCACCCCCGGCAAACCTAGACTCGCTTCTTCAGGGCCCCGAGACGCATCCAAAGACACCTGCCCCAGCGTTCTAGCCCCAAGGGCCGCGGAGATATGTCCGCAAAGTTCCAGGAGCTCACACACCTGTGCGTTGCGCGCCGCCTACTGGCCCCGACGAGCGGCCCATCCCCGAATGACGTAACGCCTCTCGTAGGGCTGCCCGAGACGTATCCAAGGAGCCTTCCCCCAGCTTTCTAGCCCAGACGGCTGCGGAGATATCCCGAAAAGAGCACCGAGAGCTTGTTAGCCGATAGGGGGCGCCCCGAGCGCCTCACCTCCGCGACACCTTGATGCGCTTCCCGAGGCTGCGGGGCCGAATCCAACGAGCCATCCCCCAGCTCTCTAGCACCAACGGCTGCGGAGATACGCCAGCTTAAACCTGGTGGCGAAAGAACAGGGAAATTTTTACTCACATCATTTTGACACAGGTACAGGCCATATCAGCCTGGAGGAATGGGATTCACCCCGACCCCAGGCACCTCAGGTCGGCCACACTAGTCCCCCCCACCCGCGGTCACATCCCTGGAGGTCAGGCTTTGGTACTTTCTAAATTTTCAGCACTTTTCTTATGTTTTGTGTGATTTTAAATGATATTCTCACGCCCATATCTCGGTCACCGTATATCCGATCTGCCCCAAATTTTGCACCTGACCTCGGGAGAAGGTCCCGGACCCGATGCCACCAGCCACAGTCCCGTAGACCCGACGGCCGCGGAGATACGCCCACTTAACCCCTGGGTGTTGTGCGCCGCTCACCCCGGCCCGGAGGCACCCACCCCTGGGAATCCTAGAGGCGCTTCCTGACGGGCCCAGGACGAATCCAACGAGACCTCAGCCAGCTCTCTAGCCTTAAGGGCCGCGGAGTTAGGTGGGCTCGAACCCCGGGACGTTGCGCGCCGCCTAGCGGCCGCGCCGAGCGCCCCACCCCCGGCAAACCTAGACTCGCTTCTTCAGGGCCCCGAGACGCATCCAAAGACACCTGCCCCAGCGTTCTAGCCCCAAGGGCCGCGGAGATATGTCCGCAAAGTTCCAGGAGCTCACACACCTGTGCGTTGCGCGCCGCCTACTGGCCCCGACGAGCGGCCCATCCCCGAATGACGTAACGCCTCTCGTAGGGCTGCCCGAGACGTATCCAAGGAGCCTTCCCCCAGCTTTCTAGCCCAGACGGCTGCGGAGATATCCCGAAAAGAGCACCGAGAGCTTGTTAGCCGATAGGGGGCGCCCCGAGCGCCTCGCCTCCGCGACACCTTGATGCGCTTCCCGAGGCTGCGGGGCCGAATCCAACGAGCCATCCCCCAGCTCTCTAGCACCAACGGCTGCGGAGATACGCCAGCTTAAACCTGGTGGCGAAAGAACAGGGAAATTTTTACTCACATCATTTTGACACAGGTACAGGCCATATCAGCCTGGAGGAATGGGATTCACCCCGACCCCAGGCACCTCAGGTCGGCCACACTAGTCCCCCCCACCCGCGGTCACATCCCTGGAGGTCAGGCTTTGGTACTTTCTAAATTTTCAGCACTTTTCTTATGTTTTGTGTGATTTTAAATGATATTCTCACGCCCATATCTCGGTCACCGTATATCCGATCTGCCCCAAATTTTGCACCTGACCTCGGGAGAAGGTCCCGGACCCGATGCCACCAGCCACAGTCCCGTACACCCGACGGCCGCGGAGATACGCCCACTTAACCCCTGGGTGTTGTGCGCCGCTCACCCCGGCCCGGAGGCACCCACCCCTGGGAATCCTAGAGGCGCTTCCTGACGGGCCCAGGACGAATCCAACGAGACCACAGCCAGCTCTCTAGCCTTAAGGGCCGCGGAGTTAGGTGGGCTCGAACCCCGGGACGTTGCGCGCCGCCTAGCGGCCGCGCCGAGCGCCCCACCCCCGGCAAACCTAGACTCGCTTCTTCAGGGCCCCGAGACGCATCCAAAGACACCTGCCCCAGCGTTCTAGCCCCAAGGGCCGCGGAGATATGTCCGCAAAGTTCCAGGAGCTCACACACCTGTGCGTTGCGCGCCGCCTACTGGCCCCGACGAGCGGCCCATCCCCGAATGACGTAACGTCTCTCGTAGGGCTGCCCGAGACGTATCCAAGGAGCCTTCCCCCAGCTTTCTAGCCCAGACGGCTGCGGAGATATCCCGAAAAGAGCACCGAGAGCTTGTTAGCCGATAGGGGGCGCCCCGAGCGCCTCACCTCCGCGACACCTTGATGCGCTTCCCGAGGCTGCGGGGCCGAATCCAACGAGCCATCCCCCAGCTCTCTAGCACCAACGGCTGCGGAGATACGCCAGCTTAAACCTGGTGGCGAAAGAACAGGGAAATTTTTACTCACATCATTTTGACACAGGTACAGGCCATATCAGCCTGGAGGAATGGGATTCACCCCGACCCCAGGCACCTCAGGTCGGCCACACTAGTCCCCCCCACCCGCGGTCACATCCCTGGAGGTCAGGCTTTGGTACTTTCTAAATTTTCAGCACTTTTCTTATGTTTTGTGTGATTTTAAATGATATTCTCACGCCCATATCTCGGTCACCGTATATCCGATCTGCCCCAAATTTTGCACCTGCCCTCGGGAGAAGGTCCCGGACCCGATGCCACCAGCCACAGTCCCGTAGACCCGACGGCCGCGGAGATACGCCCACTTAACCCCTGGGTGTTGTGCGCCGCTCACCCCGGCCCGGAGGCACCCACCCCTGGGAATCCTAGAGGCGCTTCCTGACGGGCCCAGGACGAATCCAACGAGACCACAGCCAGCTCTCTAGCCTTAAGGGCCGCGGAGTTAGGTGGGCTCGAACCCCGGGACGTTGCGCGCCGCCTAGCGGCCGCGCCGAGCGCCCCACCCCCGGCAAACCTAGACTCGCTTCTTCAGGGCCCCGAGACGCATCCAAAGACACCTGCCCCAGCGTTCTAGCCCCAAGGGCCGCGGAGATATGTCCGCAAAGTTCCAGGAGCTCACACACCTGTGCGTTGCGCGCCGCCTACTGGCCCCGACGAGCGGCCCATCCCCGAATGACGTAACGCCTCTCGTAGGGCTGCCCGAGACGTATCCAAGGAGCCTTCCCCCAGCTTTCTAGCCCAGACGGCTGCGGAGATATCCCGAAAAGAGCACCGAGAGCTTGTTAGCCGATAGGGGGCGCCCCGAGCGCCTCACCTCCGCGACACCTTGATGCCCTTCCCGAGGCTGCGGGGCCGAATCCAACGAGCCATCCCCCAGCTCTCTAGCACCAACGGCTGCGGAGATACGCCAGCTTAAACCTGGTGGCGAAAGAACAGGGAAATTTTTACTCACATCATTTTGACACAGGTACAGGCCATATCAGCCTGGAGGAATGGGATTCACCCCGACCCCAGGCACCTCAGGTCGGCCACACTAGTCCCCCCCACCCGCGGTCACATCCCTGGAGGTCAGGCTTTGGTACTTTCTAAATTTTCAGCACTTTTCTTATGTTTTGTGTGATTTTAAATGATATTCTCACGCCCATATCTCGGTCACCGTATATCCGATCTGCCCCAAATTTTGCACCTGACCTCGGGAGAAGGTCCCGGACCCGATGCCACCAGCCACAGTCCCGTACACCCGACGGCCGCGGAGATACGCCCACTTAACCCCTGGGTGTTGTGCGCCGCTCACCCCGGCCCGGAGGCACCCACCCCTGGGAATCCTAGAGGCGCTTCCTGACGGGCCCAGGACGAATCCAACGAGACCACAGCCAGCTCTCTAGCCTTAAGGGCCGCGGAGTTAGGTGGGCTCGAACCCCGGGACGTTGCGCGCCGCCTAGCGGCCGCGCCGAGCGCCCCACCCCCGGCAAACCTAGACTCGCTTCTTCAGGGCCCCGAGACGCATCCAAAGACACCTGCCCCAGCGTTCTAGCCCCAAGGGCCGCGGAGATATGTCCGCAAAGTTCCAGGAGCTCACACACCTGTGCGTTGCGCGCCGCCTACTGGCCCCGACGAGCGGCCCATCCCCGAATGACGTAACGCCTCTCGTAGGGCTGCCCGAGACGTATCCAAGGAGCCTTCCCCCAGCTTTCTAGCCCAGACGGCTGCGGAGATATCCCGAAAAGAGCACCGAGAGCTTGTTAGCCGATAGGGGGCGCCCCGAGCGCCTCACCTCCGCGACACCTTGATGCGCTTCCCGAGGCTGCGGGGCCGAATCCAACGAGCCATCCCCCAGCTCTCTAGCACCAACGGCTGCGGAGATACGCCAGCTTAAACCTGGTGGCGAAAGAACAGGGAAATTTTTACTCACATCATTTTGACACAGGTACAGGCCATATCAGCCTGGAGGAATGGGATTCACCCCGACCCCAGGCACCTCAGGTCGGCCACACTAGTCCCCCCCACCCGCGGTCACATCCCTGGAGGTCAGGCTTTGGTACTTTCTAAATTTTCAGCACTTTTCTTATGTTTTGTGTGATTTTAAATGATATTCTCACGCCCATATCTCGGTCACCGTATATCCGATCTGCCCCAAATTTTGCACCTGACCTCGGGAGAAGGTCCCGGACCCGATGCCACCAGCCACAGTCCCGTACACCCGACGGCCGCGGAGATACGCCCACTTAACCCCTGGGTGTTGTGCGCCGCTCACCCCGGCCCGGAGGCACCCACCCCTGGGAATCCTAGAGGCGCTTCCTGACGGGCCCAGGACGAATCCAACGAGACCTCAGCCAGCTCTCTAGCCTTAAGGGCCGCGGAGTTAGGTGGGCTCGAACCCCGGGACGTTGCGCGCCGCCTAGCGGCCGCGCCGAGCGCCCCACCCCCGGCAAACCTAGACTCGCTTCTTCAGGGCCCCGAGACGCATCCAAAGACACCTGCCCCAGCGTTCTAGCCCCAAGGGCCGCGGAGATATGTCCGCAAAGTTCCAGGAGCTCACACACCTGTGCGTTGCGCGCCGCCTACTGGCCCCGACGAGCGGCCCATCCCCGAATGACGTAACGCCTCTCGTAGGGCTGCCCGAGACGTATCCAAGGAGCCTTCCCCCAGCTTTCTAGCCCAGACGGCTGCGGAGATATCCCGAAAAGAGCACCGAGAGCTTGTTAGCCGATAGGGGGCGCCCCGAGCGCCTCACCTCCGCGACACCTTGATGCGCTTCCCGAGGCTGCGGGGCCGAATCCAACGAGCCATCCCCCAGCTCTCTAGCACCAACGGCTGCGGAGATACGCCAGCTTAAACCTGGTGGCGAAAGAACAGGGAAATTTTTACTCACATCATTTTGACACAGGTACAGGCCATATCAGCCTGGAGGAATGGGATTCACCCCGACCCCAGGCACCTCAGGTCGGCCACACTAGTCCCCCCCACCCGCGGTCACATCCCTGGAGGTCAGGCTTTGGTACTTTCTAAATTTTCAGCACTTTTCTTATGTTTTGTGTGATTTTAAATGATATTCTCACGCCCATATCTCGGTCACCGTATATCCGATCTGCCCCAAATTTTGCACCTGACCTCGGGAGAAGGTCCCGGACCCGATGCCACCAGCCACAGTCCCGTACACCCGACGGCCGCGGAGATACGCCCACTTAACCCCTGGGTGTTGTGCGCCGCTCACCCCGGCCCGGAGGCACCCACCCCTGGGAATCCTAGAGGCGCTTCCTGACGGGCCCAGGACGAATCCAACGAGACCACAGCCAGCTCTCTAGCCTTAAGGGCCGCGGAGTTAGGTGGGCTCGAACCCCGGGACGTTGCGCGCCGCCTAGCGGCCGCGCCGAGCGCCCCACCCCCGGCAAACCTAGACTCGCTTCTTCAGGGCCCCGAGACGCATCCAAAGACACCTGCCCCAGCGTTCTAGCCCCAAGGGCCGCGGAGATATGTCCGCAAAGTTCCAGGAGCTCACACACCTGTGCGTTGCGCGCCGCCTACTGGCCCCGACGAGCGGCCCATCCCCGAATGACGTAACGCCTCTCGTAGGGCTGCCCGAGACGTATCCAAGGAGCCTTCCCCCAGCTTTCTAGCCCAGACGGCTGCGGAGATATCCCGAAAAGAGCACCGAGAGCTTGTTAGCCGATAGGGGGCGCCCCGAGCGCCTCACCTCCGCGACACCTTGATGCGCTTCCCGAGGCTGCGGGGCCGAATCCAACGAGCCATCCCCCAGCTCTCTAGCACCAACGGCTGCGGAGATACGCCAGCTTAAACCTGGTGGCGAAAGAACAGGGAAATTTTTACTCACATCATTTTGACACAGGTACAGGCCATATCAGCCTGGAGGAATGGGATTCACCCCGACCCCAGGCACCTCAGGTCGGCCACACTAGTCCCCCCCACCCGCGGTCACATCCCTGGAGGTCAGGCTTTGGTACTTTCTAAATTTTCAGCACTTTTCTTATGTTTTGTGTGATTTTAAATGATATTCTCACGCCCATATCTCGGTCACCGTATATCCGATCTGCCCCAAATTTTGCACCTGACCTCGGGAGAAGGTCCCGGACCCGATGCCACCAGCCACAGTCCCGTACACCCGACGGCCGCGGAGATACGCCCACTTAACCCCTGGGTGTTGTGCGCCGCTCACCCCGGCCCGGAGGCACCCACCCCTGGGAATCCTAGAGGCGCTTCCTGACGGGCCCAGGACGAATCCAACGAGACCACAGCCAGCTCTCTAGCCTTAAGGGCCGCGGAGTTAGGTGGGCTCGAACCCCGGGACGTTGCGCGCCGCCTAGCGGCCGCGCCGAGCGCCCCACCCCCGGCAAACCTAGACTCGCTTCTTCAGGGCCCCGAGACGCATCCAAAGACACCTGCCCCAGCGTTCTAGCCCCAAGGGCCGCGGAGATATGTCCGCAAAGTTCCAGGAGCTCACACACCTGTGCGTTGCGCGCCGCCTACTGGCCCCGACGAGCGGCCCATCCCCGAATGACGTAACGTCTCTCGTAGGGCTGCCCGAGACGTATCCAACGAGCCTTCCCCCAGCTTTCTAGCCCAGACGGCTGCGGAGATATCCCGAAAAGAGCACCGAGAGCTTGTTAGCCGATAGGGGGCGCCCCGAGCGCCTCACCTCCGCGACACCTTGATGCGCTTCCCGAGGCTGCGGGGCCGAATCCAACGAGCCATCCCCCAGCTCTCTAGCACCAACGGCTGCGGAGATACGCCAGCTTAAACCTGGTGGCGAAAGAACAGGGAAATTTTTACTCACATCATTTTGACACAGGTACAGGCCATATCAGCCTGGAGGAATGGGATTCACCCCGACCCCAGGCACCTCAGGTCGGCCACACTAGTCCCCCCCACCCGCGGTCACATCCCCGGAGGTCAGGCTTTGGTACTTTCTAAATTTTCAGCACTTTTCTTATGTTTTGTGTGATTTTAAATGATATTCTCACGCCCATATCTCGGTCACCGTATATCCGATCTGCCCCAAATTTTGCACCTGACCTCGGGAGAAGGTCCCGGACCCGATGCCACCAGCCACAGTCCCGTACACCCGACGGCCGCGGAGATACGCCCACTTAACCCCTGGGTGTTGTGCGCCGCTCACCCCGGCCCGGAGGCACCCACCCCTGGGAATCCTAGAGGCGCTTCCTGACGGGCCCAGGACGAATCCAACGAGACCTCAGCCAGCTCTCTAGCCTTAAGGGCCGCGGAGTTAGGTGGGCTCGAACCCCGGGACGTTGCGCGCCGCCTAGCGGCCGCGCCGAGCGCCCCACCCCCGGCAAACCTAGACTCGCTTCTTCAGGGCCCCGAGACGCATCCAAAGACACCTGCCCCAGCGTTCTAGCCCCAAGGGCCGCGGAGATATGTCCGCAAAGTTCCAGGAGCTCACACACCTGTGCGTTGCGCGCCGCCTACTGGCCCCGACGAGCGGCCCATCCCCGAATGACGTAACGCCTCTCGTAGGGCTGCCCGAGACGTATCCAAGGAGCCTTCCCCCAGCTTTCTAGCCCAGACGGCTGCGGAGATATCCCGAAAAGAGCACCGAGAGCTTGTTAGCCGATAGGGGGCGCCCCGAGCGCCTCACCTCCGCGACACCTTGATGCCCTTCCCGAGGCTGCGGGGCCGAATCCAACGAGCCATCCCCCAGCTCTCTAGCACCAACGGCTGCGGAGATACGCCAGCTTAAACCTGGTGGCGAAAGAACAGGGAAATTTTTACTCACATCATTTTGACACAGGTACAGGCCATATCAGCCTGGAGGAATGGGATTCACCCCGACCCCAGGCACCTCAGGTCGGCCACACTAGTCCCCCCCACCCGCGGTCACATCCCTGGAGGTCAGGCTTTGGTACTTTCTAAATTTTCAGCACTTTTCTTATGTTTTGTGTGATTTTAAATGATATTCTCACGCCCATATCTCGGTCACCGTATATCCGATCTGCCCCAAATTTTGCACCTGACCTCGGGAGAAGGTCCCGGACCCGATGCCACCAGCCACAGTCCCGTAGACCCGACGGCCGCGGAGATACGCCCACTTAACCCCTGGGTGTTGTGCGCCGCTCACCCCGGCCCGGAGGCACCCACCCCTGGGAATCCTAGAGGCGCTTCCTGACGGGCCCAGGACGAATCCAACGAGACCACAGCCAGCTCTCTAGCCTTAAGGGCCGCGGAGTTAGGTGGGCTCGAACCCCGGGACGTTGCGCGCCGCCTAGCGGCCGCGCCGAGCGCTCCACCCCCGGCAAACCTAGACTCGCTTCTTCAGGGCCCCGAGACGCATCCAAAGACACCTGCCCCAGCGTTCTAGCCCCAAGGGCCGCGGAGATATGTCCGCAAAGTTCCAGGAGCTCACACACCTGTGCGTTGCGCGCCGCCTACTGGCCCCGACGAGCGGCCCATCCCCGAATGACGTAACGCCTCTCGTAGGGCTGCCCGAGACGTATCCAAGGAGCCTTCCCCCAGCTTTCTAGCCCAGACGGCTGCGGAGATATCCCGAAAAGAGCACCGAGAGCTTGTTAGCCGATAGGGGGCGCCCCGAGCGCCTCACCTCCGCGACACCTTGATGCGCTTCCCGAGGCTGCGGGGCCGAATCCAACGAGCCATCCCCCAGCTCTCTAGCACCAACGGCTGCGGAGATACGCCAGCTTAAACCTGGTGGCGAAAGAACAGGGAAATTTTTACTCACATCATTTTGACACAGGTACAGGCCATATCAGCCTGGAGGAATGGGATTCACCCCGACCCCAGGCACCTCAGGTCGGCCACACTAGTCCCCCCCACCCGCGGTCACATCCCTGGAGGTCAGGCTTTGGTACTTTCTAAATTTTCAGCACTTTTCTTATGTTTTGTGTGATTTTAAATGATATTCTCACGCCCATATCTCGGTCACCGTATATCCGATCTGCCCCAAATTTTGCACCTGACCTCGGGAGAAGGTCCCGGACCCGATGCCACCAGCCACAGTCCCGTACACCCGACGGCCGCGGAGATACGCCCACTTAACCCCTGGGTGTTGTGCGCCGCTCACCCCGGCCCGGAGGCACCCACCCCTGGGAATCCTAGAGGCGCTTCCTGACGGGCCCAGGACGAATCCAACGAGACCTCAGCCAGCTCTCTAGCCTTAAGGGCCGCGGAGTTAGGTGGGCTCGAACCCCGGGACGTTGCGCGCCGCCTAGCGGCCGCGCCGAGCGCCCCACCCCCGGCAAACCTAGACTCGCTTCTTCAGGGCCCCGAGACGCATCCAAAGACACCTGCCCCAGCGTTCTAGCCCCAAGGGCCGCGGAGATATGTCCGCAAAGTTCCAGGAGCTCACACACCTGTGCGTTGCGCGCCGCCTACTGGCCCCGACGAGCGGCCCATCCCCGAATGACGTAACGCCTCTCGTAGGGCTGCCCGAGACGTATCCAAGGAGCCTTCCCCCAGCTTTCTAGCCCAGACGGCTGCGGAGATATCCCGAAAAGAGCACCGAGAGCTTGTTAGCCGATAGGGGGCGCCCCGAGCGCCTCACCTCCGCGACACCTTGATGCGCTTCCCGAGGCTGCGGGGCCGAATCCAACGAGCCATCCCCCAGCTCTCTAGCACCAACGGCTGCGGAGATACGCCAGCTTAAACCTGGTGGCGAAAGAACAGGGAAATTTTTACTCACATCATTTTGACACAGGTACAGGCCATATCAGCCTGGAGGAATGGGATTCACCCCGACCCCAGGCACCTCAGGTCGGCCACACTAGTCCCCCCCACCCGCGGTCACATCCCTGGAGGTCAGGCTTTGGTACTTTCTAAATTTTCAGCACTTTTCTTATGTTTTGTGTGATTTTAAATGATATTCTCACGCCCATATCTCGGTCACCGTATATCCGATCTGCCCCAAATTTTGCACCTGACCTCGGGAGAAGGTCCCGGACCCGATGCCACCAGCCACAGTCCCGTACACCCGACGGCCGCGGAGATACGCCCACTTAACCCCTGGGTGTTGTGCGCCGCTCACCCCGGCCCGGAGGCACCCACCCCTGGGAATCCTAGAGGCGCTTCCTGACGGGCCCAGGACGAATCCAACGAGACCTCAGCCAGCTCTCTAGCCTTAAGGGCCGCGGAGTTAGGTGGGCTCGAACCCCGGGACGTTGCGCGCCGCCTAGCGGCCGCGCCGAGCGCCCCACCCCCGGCAAACCTAGACTCGCTTCTTCAGGGCCCCGAGACGCATCCAAAGACACCTGCCCCAGCGTTCTAGCCCCAAGGGCCGCGGAGATATGTCCGCAAAGTTCCAGGAGCTCACACACCTGTGCGTTGCGCGCCGCCTACTGGCCCCGACGAGCGGCCCATCCCCGAATGACGTAACGCCTCTCGTAGGGCTGCCCGAGACGTATCCAAGGAGCCTTCCCCCAGCTTTCTAGCCCAGACGGCTGCGGAGATATCCCGAAAAGAGCACCGAGAGCTTGTTAGCCGATAGGGGGCGCCCCGAGCGCCTCACCTCCGCGACACCTTGATGCGCTTCCCGAGGCTGCGGGGCCGAATCCAACGAGCCATCCCCCAGCTCTCTAGCACCAACGGCTGCGGAGATACGCCAGCTTAAACCTGGTGGCGAAAGAACAGGGAAATTTTTACTCACATCATTTTGACACAGGTACAGGCCATATCAGCCTGGAGGAATGGGATTCACCCCGACCCCAGGCACCTCAGGTCGGCCACACTAGTCCCCCCCACCCGCGGTCACATCCCTGGAGGTCAGGCTTTGGTACTTTCTAAATTTTCAGCACTTTTCTTATGTTTTGTGTGATTTTAAATGATATTCTCACGCCCATATCTCGGTCACCGTATATCCGATCTGCCCCAAATTTTGCACCTGACCTCGGGAGAAGGTCCCGGACCCGATGCCACCAGCCACAGTCCCGTACACCCGACGGCCGCGGAGATACGCCCACTTAACCCCTGGGTGTTGTGCGCCGCTCACCCCGGCCCGGAGGCACCCACCCCTGGGAATCCTAGAGGCGCTTCCTGACGGGCCCAGGACGAATCCAACGAGACCTCAGCCAGCTCTCTAGCCTTAAGGGCCGCGGAGTTAGGTGGGCTCGAACCCCGGGACGTTGCGCGCCGCCTAGCGGCCGCGCCGAGCGCCCCACCCCCGGCAAACCTAGACTCGCTTCTTCAGGGCCCCGAGACGCATCCAAAGACACCTGCCCCAGCGTTCTAGCCCCAAGGGCCGCGGAGATATGTCCGCAAAGTTCCAGGAGCTCACACACCTGTGCGTTGCGCGCCGCCTACTGGCCCCGACGAGCGGCCCATCCCCGAATGACGTAACGTCTCTCGTAGGGCTGCCCGAGACGTATCCAACGAGCCTTCCCCCAGCTTTCTAGCCCAGACGGCTGCGGAGATATCCCGAAAAGAGCACCGAGAGCTTGTTAGCCGATAGGGGGCGCCCCGAGCGCCTCACCTCCGCGACACCTTGATGCGCTTCCCGAGGCTGCGGGGCCGAATCCAACGAGCCATCCCCCAGCTCTCTAGCACCAACGGCTGCGGAGATACGCCAGCTTAAACCTGGTGGCGAAAGAACAGGGAAATTTTTACTCACATCATTTTGACACAGGTACAGGCCATATCAGCCTGGAGGAATGGGATTCACCCCGACCCCAGGCACCTCAGGTCGGCCACACTAGTCCCCCCCACCCGCGGTCACATCCCCGGAGGTCAGGCTTTGGTACTTTCTAAATTTTCAGCACTTTTCTTATGTTTTGTGTGATTTTAAATGATATTCTCACGCCCATATCTCGGTCACCGTATATCCGATCTGCCCCAAATTTTGCACCTGACCTCGGGAGAAGGTCCCGGACCCGATGCCACCAGCCACAGTCCCGTACACCCGACGGCCGCGGAGATACGCCCACTTAACCCCTGGGTGTTGTGCGCCGCTCACCCCGGCCCGGAGGCACCCACCCCTGGGAATCCTAGAGGCGCTTCCTGACGGGCCCAGGACGAATCCAACGAGACCACAGCCAGCTCTCTAGCCTTAAGGGCCGCGGAGTTAGGTGGGCTCGAACCCCGGGACGTTGCGCGCCGCCTAGCGGCCGCGCCGAGCGCCCCACCCCCGGCAAACCTAGACTCGCTTCTTCAGGGCCCCGAGACGCATCCAAAGACACCTGCCCCAGCGTTCTAGCCCCAAGGGCCGCGGAGATATGTCCGCAAAGTTCCAGGAGCTCACACACCTGTGCGTTGCGCGCCGCCTACTGGCCCCGACGAGCGGCCCATCCCCGAATGACGTAACGCCTCTCGTAGGGCTGCCCGAGACGTATCCAAGGAGCCTTCCCCCAGCTTTCTAGCCCAGACGGCTGCGGAGATATCCCGAAAAGAGCACCGAGAGCTTGTTAGCCGATAGGGGGCGCCCCGAGCGCCTCACCTCCGCGACACCTTGATGCCCTTCCCGAGGCTGCGGGGCCGAATCCAACGAGCCATCCCCCAGCTCTCTAGCACCAACGGCTGCGGAGATACGCCAGCTTAAACCTGGTGGCGAAAGAACAGGGAAATTTTTACTCACATCATTTTGACACAGGTACAGGCCATATCAGCCTGGAGGAATGGGATTCACCCCGACCCCAGGCACCTCAGGTCGGCCACACTAGTCCCCCCCACCCGCGGTCACATCCCTGGAGGTCAGGCTTTGGTACTTTCTAAATTTTCAGCACTTTTCTTATGTTTTGTGTGATTTTAAATGATATTCTCACGCCCATATCTCGGTCACCGTATATCCGATCTGCCCCAAATTTTGCACCTGACCTCGGGAGAAGGTCCCGGACCCGATGCCACCAGCCACAGTCCCGTACACCCGACGGCCGCGGAGATACGCCCACTTAACCCCTGGGTGTTGTGCGCCGCTCACCCCGGCCCGGAGGCACCCACCCCTGGGAATCCTAGAGGCGCTTCCTGACGGGCCCAGGACGAATCCAACGAGACCACAGCCAGCTCTCTAGCCTTAAGGGCCGCGGAGTTAGGTGGGCTCGAACCCCGGGACGTTGCGCGCCGCCTAGCGGCCGCGCCGAGCGCCCCACCCCCGGCAAACCTAGACTCGCTTCTTCAGGGCCCCGAGACGCATCCAAAGACACCTGCCCCAGCGTTCTAGCCCCAAGGGCCGCGGAGATATGTCCGCAAAGTTCCAGGAGCTCACACACCTGTGCGTTGCGCGCCGCCTACTGGCCCCGACGAGCGGCCCATCCCCGAATGACGTAACGCCTCTCGTAGGGCTGCCCGAGACGTATCCAAGGAGCCTTCCCCCAGCTTTCTAGCCCAGACGGCTGCGGAGATATCCCGAAAAGAGCACCGAGAGCTTGTTAGCCGATAGGGGGCGCCCCGAGCGCCTCACCTCCGCGACACCTTGATGCGCTTCCCGAGGCTGCGGGGCCGAATCCAACGAGCCATCCCCCAGCTCTCTAGCACCAACGGCTGCGGAGATACGCCAGCTTAAACCTGGTGGCGAAAGAACAGGGAAATTTTTACTCACATCATTTTGACACAGGTACAGGCCATATCAGCCTGGAGGAATGGGATTCACCCCGACCCCAGGCACCTCAGGTCGGCCACACTAGTCCCCCCCACCCGCGGTCACATCCCTGGAGGTCAGGCTTTGGTACTTTCTAAATTTTCAGCACTTTTCTTATGTTTTGTGTGATTTTAAATGATATTCTCACGCCCATATCTCGGTCACCGTATATCCGATCTGCCCCAAATTTTGCACCTGACCTCGGGAGAAGGTCCCGGACCCGATGCCACCAGCCACAGTCCCGTACACCCGACGGCCGCGGAGATACGCCCACTTAACCCCTGGGTGTTGTGCGCCGCTCACCCCGGCCCGGAGGCACCCACCCCTGGGAATCCTAGAGGCGCTTCCTGACGGGCCCAGGACGAATCCAACGAGACCTCAGCCAGCTCTCTAGCCTTAAGGGCCGCGGAGTTAGGTGGGCTCGAACCCCGGGACGTTGCGCGCCGCCTAGCGGCCGCGCCGAGCGCCCCACCCCCGGCAAACCTAGACTCGCTTCTTCAGGGCCCCGAGACGCATCCAAAGACACCTGCCCCAGCGTTCTAGCCCCAAGGGCCGCGGAGATATGTCCGCAAAGTTCCAGGAGCTCACACACCTGTGCGTTGCGCGCCGCCTACTGGCCCCGACGAGCGGCCCATCCCCGAATGACGTAACGCCTCTCGTAGGGCTGCCCGAGACGTATCCAAGGAGCCTTCCCCCAGCTTTCTAGCCCAGACGGCTGCGGAGATATCCCGAAAAGAGCACCGAGAGCTTGTTAGCCGATAGGGGGCGCCCCGAGCGCCTCACCTCCGCGACACCTTGATGCGCTTCCCGAGGCTGCGGGGCCGAATCCAACGAGCCATCCCCCAGCTCTCTAGCACCAACGGCTGCGGAGATACGCCAGCTTAAACCTGGTGGCGAAAGAACAGGGAAATTTTTACTCACATCATTTTGACACAGGTACAGGCCATATCAGCCTGGAGGAATGGGATTCACCCCGACCCCAGGCACCTCAGGTCGGCCACACTAGTCCCCCCCACCCGCGGTCACATCCCTGGAGGTCAGGCTTTGGTACTTTCTAAATTTTCAGCACTTTTCTTATGTTTTGTGTGATTTTAAATGATATTCTCACGCCCATATCTCGGTCACCGTATATCCGATCTGCCCCAAATTTTGCACCTGACCTCGGGAGAAGGTCCCGGACCCGATGCCACCAGCCACAGTCCCGTAGACCCGACGGCCGCGGAGATACGCCCACTTAACCCCTGGGTGTTGTGCGCCGCTCACCCCGGCCCGGAGGCACCCACCCCTGGGAATCCTAGAGGCGCTTCCTGACGGGCCCAGGACGAATCCAACGAGACCACAGCCAGCTCTCTAGCCTTAAGGGCCGCGGAGTTAGGTGGGCTCGAACCCCGGGACGTTGCGCGCCGCCTAGCGGCCGCGCCGAGCGCCCCACCCCCGGCAAACCTAGACTCGCTTCTTCAGGGCCCCGAGACGCATCCAAAGACACCTGCCCCAGCGTTCTAGCCCCAAGGGCCGCGGAGATATGTCCGCAAAGTTCCAGGAGCTCACACACCTGTGCGTTGCGCGCCGCCTACTGGCCCCGACGAGCGGCCCATCCCCGAATGACGTAACGTCTCTCGTAGGGCTGCCCGAGACGTATCCAACGAGCCTTCCCCCAGCTTTCTAGCCCAGACGGCTGCGGAGATATCCCGAAAAGAGCACCGAGAGCTTGTTAGCCGATAGGGGGCGCCCCGAGCGCCTCACCTCCGCGACACCTTGATGCGCTTCCCGAGGCTGCGGGGCCGAATCCAACGAGCCATCCCCCAGCTCTCTAGCACCAACGGCTGCGGAGATACGCCAGCTTAAACCTGGTGGCGAAAGAACAGGGAAATTTTTACTCACATCATTTTGACACAGGTACAGGCCATATCAGCCTGGAGGAATGGGATTCACCCCGACCCCAGGCACCTCAGGTCGGCCACACTAGTCCCCCCCACCCGCGGTCACATCCCCGGAGGTCAGGCTTTGGTACTATCTAAATTTTCAGCACTTTTCTTATGTTTTGTGTGATTTTAAATGATATTCTCACGCCCATATCTCGGTCACCGTATATCCGATCTGCCCCAAATTTTGCAGCTGACCTCGGGAGAAGGTCCCGGACCCGATGCCACCAGCCACAGTCCCGTAGACCCGACGGCCGCGGAGATACGCCCACTTAACCCCTGGGTGTTGTGCGCCGCTCACCCCGGCCCGGAGGCACCCACCCCTGGGAATCCTAGAGGCGCTTCCTGACGGGCCCAGGACGAATCCAACGAGACCACAGCCAGCTCTCTAGCCTTAAGGGCCGCGGAGTTAGGTGGGCTCGAACCCCGGGACGTTGCGCGCCGCCTAGCGGCCGCGCCGAGCGCCCCACCCCCGGCAAACCTAGACTCGCTTCTTCAGGGCCCCGAGACGCATCCAAAGACACCTGCCCCAGCGTTCTAGCCCCAAGGGCCGCGGAGATATGTCCGCAAAGTTCCAGGAGCTCACACACCTGTGCGTTGCGCGCCGCCTACTGGCCCCGACGAGCGGCCCATCCCCGAATGACGTAACGCCTCTCGTAGGGCTGCCCGAGACGTATCCAAGGAGCCTTCCCCCAGCTTTCTAGCCCAGACGGCTGCGGAGATATCCCGAAAAGAGCACCGAGAGCTTGTTAGCCGATAGGGGGCGCCCCGAGCGCCTCACCTCCGCGACACCTTGATGCCCTTCCCGAGGCTGCGGGGCCGAATCCAACGAGCCATCCCCCAGCTCTCTAGCACCAACGGCTGCGGAGATACGCCAGCTTAAACCTGGTGGCGAAAGAACAGGGAAATTTTTACTCACATCATTTTGACACAGGTACAGGCCATATCAGCCTGGAGGAATGGGATTCACCCCGACCCCAGGCACCTCAGGTCGGCCACACTAGTCCCCCCCACCCGCGGTCACATCCCTGGAGGTCAGGCTTTGGTACTTTCTAAATTTTCAGCACTTTTCTTATGTTTTGTGTGATTTTAAATGATATTCTCACGCCCATATCTCGGTCACCGTATATCCGATCTGCCCCAAATTTTGCACCTGACCTCGGGAGAAGGTCCCGGACCCGATGCCACCAGCCACAGTCCCGTAGACCCGACGGCCGCGGAGATACGCCCACTTAACCCCTGGGTGTTGTGCGCCGCTCACCCCGGCCCGGAGGCACCCACCCCTGGGAATCCTAGAGGCGCTTCCTGACGGGCCCAGGACGAATCCAACGAGACCTCAGCCAGCTCTCTAGCCTTAAGGGCCGCGGAGTTAGGTGGGCTCGAACCCCGGGACGTTGCGCGCCGCCTAGCGGCCGCGCCGAGCGCCCCACCCCCGGCAAACCTAGACTCGCTTCTTCAGGGCCCCGAGACGCATCCAAAGACACCTGCCCCAGCGTTCTAGCCCCAAGGGCCGCGGAGATATGTCCGCAAAGTTCCAGGAGCTCACACACCTGTGCGTTGCGCGCCGCCTACTGGCCCCGACGAGCGGCCCATCCCCGAATGACGTAACGCCTCTCGTAGGGCTGCCCGAGACGTATCCAAGGAGCCTTCCCCCAGCTTTCTAGCCCAGACGGCTGCGGAGATATCCCGAAAAGAGCACCGAGAGCTTGTTAGCCGATAGGGGGCGCCCCGAGCGCCTCACCTCCGCGACACCTTGATGCGCTTCCCGAGGCTGCGGGGCCGAATCCAACGAGCCATCCCCCAGCTCTCTAGCACCAACGGCTGCGGAGATACGCCAGCTTAAACCTGGTGGCGAAAGAACAGGGAAATTTTTACTCACATCATTTTGACACAGGTACAGGCCATATCAGCCTGGAGGAATGGGATTCACCCCGACCCCAGGCACCTCAGGTCGGCCACACTAGTCCCCCCCACCCGCGGTCACATCCCTGGAGGTCAGGCTTTGGTACTTTCTAAATTTTCAGCACTTTTCTTATGTTTTGTGTGATTTTAAATGATATTCTCACGCCCATATCTCGGTCACCGTATATCCGATCTGCCCCAAATTTTGCACCTGACCTCGGGAGAAGGTCCCGGACCCGATGCCACCAGCCACAGTCCCGTACACCCGACGGCCGCGGAGATACGCCCACTTAACCCCTGGGTGTTGTGCGCCGCTCACCCCGGCCCGGAGGCACCCACCCCTGGGAATCCTAGAGGCGCTTCCTGACGGGCCCAGGACGAATCCAACGAGACCACAGCCAGCTCTCTAGCCTTAAGGGCCGCGGAGTTAGGTGGGCTCGAACCCCGGGACGTTGCGCGCCGCCTAGCGGCCGCGCCGAGCGCCCCACCCCCGGCAAACCTAGACTCGCTTCTTCAGGGCCCCGAGACGCATCCAAAGACACCTGCCCCAGCGTTCTAGCCCCAAGGGCCGCGGAGATATGTCCGCAAAGTTCCAGGAGCTCACACACCTGTGCGTTGCGCGCCGCCTACTGGCCCCGACGAGCGGCCCATCCCCGAATGACGTAACGCCTCTCGTAGGGCTGCCCGAGACGTATCCAAGGAGCCTTCCCCCAGCTTTCTAGCCCAGACGGCTGCGGAGATATCCCGAAAAGAGCACCGAGAGCTTGTTAGCCGATAGGGGGCGCCCCGAGCGCCTCACCTCCGCGACACCTTGATGCGCTTCCCGAGGCTGCGGGGCCGAATCCAACGAGCCATCCCCCAGCTCTCTAGCACCAACGGCTGCGGAGATACGCCAGCTTAAACCTGGTGGCGAAAGAACAGGGAAATTTTTACTCACATCATTTTGACACAGGTACAGGCCATATCAGCCTGGAGGAATGGGATTCACCCCGACCCCAGGCACCTCAGGTCGGCCACACTAGTCCCCCCCACCCGCGGTCACATCCCTGGAGGTCAGGCTTTGGTACTTTCTAAATTTTCAGCACTTTTCTTATGTTTTGTGTGATTTTAAATGATATTCTCACGCCCATATCTCGGTCACCGTATATCCGATCTGCCCCAAATTTTGCACCTGACCTCGGGAGAAGGTCCCGGACCCGATGCCACCAGCCACAGTCCCGTAGACCCGACGGCCGCGGAGATACGCCCACTTAACCCCTGGGTGTTGTGCGCCGCTCACCCCGGCCCGGAGGCACCCACCCCTGGGACTCCTAGAGGCGCTTCCTGACGGGCCCAGGACGAATCCAACGAGACCACAGCCAGCTCTCTAGCCTTAAGGGCCGCGGAGTTAGGTGGGCTCGAACCCCGGGACGTTGCGCGCCGCCTAGCGGCCGCGCCGAGCGCCCCACCCCCGGCAAACCTAGACTCGCTTCTTCAGGGCCCCGAGACGCATCCAAAGACACCTGCCCCAGCGTTCTAGCCCCAAGGGCCGCGGAGATATGTCCGCAAAGTTCCAGGAGCTCACACACCTGTGCGTTGCGCGCCGCCTACTGGCCCCGACGAGCGGCCCATCCCCGAATGACGTAACGCCTCTCGTAGGGCTGCCCGAGACGTATCCAAGGAGCCTTCCCCCAGCTTTCTAGCCCAGACGGCTGCGGAGATATCCCGAAAAGAGCACCGAGAGCTTGTTAGCCGATAGGGGGCGCCCCGAGCGCCTCACCTCCGCGACACCTTGATGCGCTTCCCGAGGCTGCGGGGCCGAATCCAACGAGCCATCCCCCAGCTCTCTAGCACCAACGGCTGCGGAGATACGCCAGCTTAAACCTGGTGGCGAAAGAACAGGGAAATTTTTACTCACATCATTTTGACACAGGTACAGGCCATATCAGCCTGGAGGAATGGGATTCACCCCGACCCCAGGCACCTCAGGTCGGCCACACTAGTCCCCCCCACCCGCGGTCACATCCCTGGAGGTCAGGCTTTGGTACTTTCTAAATTTTCAGCACTTTTCTTATGTTTTGTGTGATTTTAAATGATATTCTCACGCCCATATCTCGGTCACCGTATATCCGATCTGCCCCAAATTTTGCACCTGACCTCGGGAGAAGGTCCCGGACCCGATGCCACCAGCCACAGTCCCGTACACCCGACGGCCGCGGAGATACGCCCACTTAACCCCTGGGTGTTGTGCGCCGCTCACCCCGGCCCGGAGGCACCCACCCCTGGGAATCCTAGAGGCGCTTCCTGACGGGCCCAGGACGAATCCAACGAGACCACAGCCAGCTCTCTAGCCTTAAGGGCCGCGGAGTTAGGTGGGCTCGAACCCCGGGACGTTGCGCGCCGCCTAGCGGCCGCGCCGAGCGCCCCACCCCCGGCAAACCTAGACTCGCTTCTTCAGGGCCCCGAGACGCATCCAAAGACACCTGCCCCAGCGTTCTAGCCCCAAGGGCCGCGGAGATATGTCCGCAAAGTTCCAGGAGCTCACACACCTGTGCGTTGCGCGCCGCCTACTGGCCCCGACGAGCGGCCCATCCCCGAATGACGTAACGCCTCTCGTAGGGCTGCCCGAGACGTATCCAAGGAGCCTTCCCCCAGCTTTCTAGCCCAGACGGCTGCGGAGATATCCCGAAAAGAGCACCGAGAGCTTGTTAGCCGATAGGGGGCGCCCCGAGCGCCTCACCTCCGCGACACCTTGATGCGCTTCCCGAGGCTGCGGGGCCGAATCCAACGAGCCATCCCCCAGCTCTCTAGCACCAACGGCTGCGGAGATACGCCAGCTTAAACCTGGTGGCGAAAGAACAGGGAAATTTTTACTCACATCATTTTGACACAGGTACAGGCCATATCAGCCTGGAGGAATGGGATTCACCCCGACCCCAGGCACCTCAGGTCGGCCACACTAGTCCCCCCCACCCGCGGTCACATCCCTGGAGGTCAGGCTTTGGTACTTTCTAAATTTTCAGCACTTTTCTTATGTTTTGTGTGATTTTAAATGATATTCTCACGCCCATATCTCGGTCACCGTATATCCGATCTGCCCCAAATTTTGCACCTGACCTCGGGAGAAGGTCCCGGACCCGATGCCACCAGCCACAGTCCCGTACACCCGACGGCCGCGGAGATACGCCCACTTAACCCCTGGGTGTTGTGCGCCGCTCACCCCGGCCCGGAGGCACCCACCCCTGGGAATCCTAGAGGCGCTTCCTGACGGGCCCAGGACGAATCCAACGAGACCTCAGCCAGCTCTCTAGCCTTAAGGGCCGCGGAGTTAGGTGGGCTCGAACCCCGGGACGTTGCGCGCCGCCTAGCGGCCGCGCCGAGCGCCCCACCCCCGGCAAACCTAGACTCGCTTCTTCAGGGCCCCGAGACGCATCCAAAGACACCTGCCCCAGCGTTCTAGCCCCAAGGGCCGCGGAGATATGTCCGCAAAGTTCCAGGAGCTCACACACCTGTGCGTTGCGCGCCGCCTACTGGCCCCGACGAGCGGCCCATCCCCGAATGACGTAACGCCTCTCGTAGGGCTGCCCGAGACGTATCCAAGGAGCCTTCCCCCAGCTTTCTAGCCCAGACGGCTGCGGAGATATCCCGAAAAGAGCACCGAGAGCTTGTTAGCCGATAGGGGGCGCCCCGAGCGCCTCGCCTCCGCGACACCTTGATGCGCTTCCCGAGGCTGCGGGGCCGAATCCAACGAGCCATCCCCCAGCTCTCTAGCACCAACGGCTGCGGAGATACGCCAGCTTAAACCTGGTGGCGAAAGAACAGGGAAATTTTTACTCACATCATTTTGACACAGGTACAGGCCATATCAGCCTGGAGGAATGGGATTCACCCCGACCCCAGGCACCTCAGGTCGGCCACACTAGTCCCCCCCACCCGCGGTCACATCCCTGGAGGTCAGGCTTTGGTACTTTCTAAATTTTCAGCACTTTTCTTATGTTTTGTGTGATTTTAAATGATATTCTCACGCCCATATCTCGGTCACCGTATATCCGATCTGCCCCAAATTTTGCACCTGACCTCGGGAGAAGGTCCCGGACCCGATGCCACCAGCCACAGTCCCGTACACCCGACGGCCGCGGAGATACGCCCACTTAACCCCTGGGTGTTGTGCGCCGCTCACCCCGGCCCGGAGGCACCCACCCCTGGGAATCCTAGAGGCGCTTCCTGACGGGCCCAGGACGAATCCAACGAGACCACAGCCAGCTCTCTAGCCTTAAGGGCCGCGGAGTTAGGTGGGCTCGAACCCCGGGACGTTGCGCGCCGCCTAGCGGCCGCGCCGAGCGCCCCACCCCCGGCAAACCTAGACTCGCTTCTTCAGGGCCCCGAGACGCATCCAAAGACACCTGCCCCAGCGTTCTAGCCCCAAGGGCCGCGGAGATATGTCCGCAAAGTTCCAGGAGCTCACACACCTGTGCGTTGCGCGCCGCCTACTGGCCCCGACGAGCGGCCCATCCCCGAATGACGTAACGTCTCTCGTAGGGCTGCCCGAGACGTATCCAAGGAGCCTTCCCCCAGCTTTCTAGCCCAGACGGCTGCGGAGATATCCCGAAAAGAGCACCGAGAGCTTGTTAGCCGATAGGGGGCGCCCCGAGCGCCTCACCTCCGCGACACCTTGATGCGCTTCCCGAGGCTGCGGGGCCGAATCCAACGAGCCATCCCCCAGCTCTCTAGCACCAACGGCTGCGGAGATACGCCAGCTTAAACCTGGTGGCGAAAGAACAGGGAAATTTTTACTCACATCATTTTGACACAGGTACAGGCCATATCAGCCTGGAGGAATGGGATTCACCCCGACCCCAGGCACCTCAGGTCGGCCACACTAGTCCCCCCCACCCGCGGTCACATCCCTGGAGGTCAGGCTTTGGTACTTTCTAAATTTTCAGCACTTTTCTTATGTTTTGTGTGATTTTAAATGATATTCTCACGCCCATATCTCGGTCACCGTATATCCGATCTGCCCCAAATTTTGCACCTGCCCTCGGGAGAAGGTCCCGGACCCGATGCCACCAGCCACAGTCCCGTAGACCCGACGGCCGCGGAGATACGCCCACTTAACCCCTGGGTGTTGTGCGCCGCTCACCCCGGCCCGGAGGCACCCACCCCTGGGAATCCTAGAGGCGCTTCCTGACGGGCCCAGGACGAATCCAACGAGACCACAGCCAGCTCTCTAGCCTTAAGGGCCGCGGAGTTAGGTGGGCTCGAACCCCGGGACGTTGCGCGCCGCCTAGCGGCCGCGCCGAGCGCCCCACCCCCGGCAAACCTAGACTCGCTTCTTCAGGGCCCCGAGACGCATCCAAAGACACCTGCCCCAGCGTTCTAGCCCCAAGGGCCGCGGAGATATGTCCGCAAAGTTCCAGGAGCTCACACACCTGTGCGTTGCGCGCCGCCTACTGGCCCCGACGAGCGGCCCATCCCCGAATGACGTAACGCCTCTCGTAGGGCTGCCCGAGACGTATCCAAGGAGCCTTCCCCCAGCTTTCTAGCCCAGACGGCTGCGGAGATATCCCGAAAAGAGCACCGAGAGCTTGTTAGCCGATAGGGGGCGCCCCGAGCGCCTCACCTCCGCGACACCTTGATGCCCTTCCCGAGGCTGCGGGGCCGAATCCAACGAGCCATCCCCCAGCTCTCTAGCACCAACGGCTGCGGAGATACGCCAGCTTAAACCTGGTGGCGAAAGAACAGGGAAATTTTTACTCACATCATTTTGACACAGGTACAGGCCATATCAGCCTGGAGGAATGGGATTCACCCCGACCCCAGGCACCTCAGGTCGGCCACACTAGTCCCCCCCACCCGCGGTCACATCCCTGGAGGTCAGGCTTTGGTACTTTCTAAATTTTCAGCACTTTTCTTATGTTTTGTGTGATTTTAAATGATATTCTCACGCCCATATCTCGGTCACCGTATATCCGATCTGCCCCAAATTTTGCACCTGACCTCGGGAGAAGGTCCCGGACCCGATGCCACCAGCCACAGTCCCGTACACCCGACGGCCGCGGAGATACGCCCACTTAACCCCTGGGTGTTGTGCGCCGCTCACCCCGGCCCGGAGGCACCCACCCCTGGGAATCCTAGAGGCGCTTCCTGACGGGCCCAGGACGAATCCAACGAGACCACAGCCAGCTCTCTAGCCTTAAGGGCCGCGGAGTTAGGTGGGCTCGAACCCCGGGACGTTGCGCGCCGCCTAGCGGCCGCGCCGAGCGCCCCACCCCCGGCAAACCTAGACTCGCTTCTTCAGGGCCCCGAGACGCATCCAAAGACACCTGCCCCAGCGTTCTAGCCCCAAGGGCCGCGGAGATATGTCCGCAAAGTTCCAGGAGCTCACACACCTGTGCGTTGCGCGCCGCCTACTGGCCCCGACGAGCGGCCCATCCCCGAATGACGTAACGCCTCTCGTAGGGCTGCCCGAGACGTATCCAAGGAGCCTTCCCCCAGCTTTCTAGCCCAGACGGCTGCGGAGATATCCCGAAAAGAGCACCGAGAGCTTGTTAGCCGATAGGGGGCGCCCCGAGCGCCTCACCTCCGCGACACCTTGATGCGCTTCCCGAGGCTGCGGGGCCGAATCCAACGAGCCATCCCCCAGCTCTCTAGCACCAACGGCTGCGGAGATACGCCAGCTTAAACCTGGTGGCGAAAGAACAGGGAAATTTTTACTCACATCATTTTGACACAGGTACAGGCCATATCAGCCTGGAGGAATGGGATTCACCCCGACCCCAGGCACCTCAGGTCGGCCACACTAGTCCCCCCCACCCGCGGTCACATCCCTGGAGGTCAGGCTTTGGTACTTTCTAAATTTTCAGCACTTTTCTTATGTTTTGTGTGATTTTAAATGATATTCTCACGCCCATATCTCGGTCACCGTATATCCGATCTGCCCCAAATTTTGCACCTGACCTCGGGAGAAGGTCCCGGACCCGATGCCACCAGCCACAGTCCCGTACACCCGACGGCCGCGGAGATACGCCCACTTAACCCCTGGGTGTTGTGCGCCGCTCACCCCGGCCCGGAGGCACCCACCCCTGGGAATCCTAGAGGCGCTTCCTGACGGGCCCAGGACGAATCCAACGAGACCACAGCCAGCTCTCTAGCCTTAAGGGCCGCGGAGTTAGGTGGGCTCGAACCCCGGGACGTTGCGCGCCGCCTAGCGGCCGCGCCGAGCGCCCCACCCCCGGCAAACCTAGACTCGCTTCTTCAGGGCCCCGAGACGCATCCAAAGACACCTGCCCCAGCGTTCTAGCCCCAAGGGCCGCGGAGATATGTCCGCAAAGTTCCAGGAGCTCACACACCTGTGCGTTGCGCGCCGCCTACTGGCCCCGACGAGCGGCCCATCCCCGAATGACGTAACGCCTCTCGTAGGGCTGCCCGAGACGTATCCAAGGAGCCTTCCCCCAGCTTTCTAGCCCAGACGGCTGCGGAGATATCCCGAAAAGAGCACCGAGAGCTTGTTAGCCGATAGGGGGCGCCCCGAGCGCCTCACCTCCGCGACACCTTGATGCGCTTCCCGAGGCTGCGGGGCCGAATCCAACGAGCCATCCCCCAGCTCTCTAGCACCAACGGCTGCGGAGATACGCCAGCTTAAACCTGGTGGCGAAAGAACAGGGAAATTTTTACTCACATCATTTTGACACAGGTACAGGCCATATCAGCCTGGAGGAATGGGATTCACCCCGACCCCAGGCACCTCAGGTCGGCCACACTAGTCCCCCCCACCCGCGGTCACATCCCTGGAGGTCAGGCTTTGGTACTTTCTAAATTTTCAGCACTTTTCTTATGTTTTGTGTGATTTTAAATGATATTCTCACGCCCATATCTCGGTCACCGTATATCCGATCTGCCCCAAATTTTGCACCTGACCTCGGGAGAAGGTCCCGGACCCGATGCCACCAGCCACAGTCCCGTACACCCGACGGCCGCGGAGATACGCCCACTTAACCCCTGGGTGTTGTGCGCCGCTCACCCCGGCCCGGAGGCACCCACCCCTGGGAATCCTAGAGGCGCTTCCTGACGGGCCCAGGACGAATCCAACGAGACCTCAGCCAGCTCTCTAGCCTTAAGGGCCGCGGAGTTAGGTGGGCTCGAACCCCGGGACGTTGCGCGCCGCCTAGCGGCCGCGCCGAGCGCCCCACCCCCGGCAAACCTAGACTCGCTTCTTCAGGGCCCCGAGACGCATCCAAAGACACCTGCCCCAGCGTTCTAGCCCCAAGGGCCGCGGAGATATGTCCGCAAAGTTCCAGGAGCTCACACACCTGTGCGTTGCGCGCCGCCTACTGGCCCCGACGAGCGGCCCATCCCCGAATGACGTAACGCCTCTCGTAGGGCTGCCCGAGACGTATCCAAGGAGCCTTCCCCCAGCTTTCTAGCCCAGACGGCTGCGGAGATATCCCGAAAAGAGCACCGAGAGCTTGTTAGCCGATAGGGGGCGCCCCGAGCGCCTCACCTCCGCGACACCTTGATGCGCTTCCCGAGGCTGCGGGGCCGAATCCAACGAGCCATCCCCCAGCTCTCTAGCACCAACGGCTGCGGAGATACGCCAGCTTAAACCTGGTGGCGAAAGAACAGGGAAATTTTTACTCACATCATTTTGACACAGGTACAGGCCATATCAGCCTGGAGGAATGGGATTCACCCCGACCCCAGGCACCTCAGGTCGGCCACACTAGTCCCCCCCACCCGCGGTCACATCCCTGGAGGTCAGGCTTTGGTACTTTCTAAATTTTCAGCACTTTTCTTATGTTTTGTGTGATTTTAAATGATATTCTCACGCCCATATCTCGGTCACCGTATATCCGATCTGCCCCAAATTTTGCACCTGACCTCGGGAGAAGGTCCCGGACCCGATGCCACCAGCCACAGTCCCGTACACCCGACGGCCGCGGAGATACGCCCACTTAACCCCTGGGTGTTGTGCGCCGCTCACCCCGGCCCGGAGGCACCCACCCCTGGGAATCCTAGAGGCGCTTCCTGACGGGCCCAGGACGAATCCAACGAGACCTCAGCCAGCTCTCTAGCCTTAAGGGCCGCGGAGTTAGGTGGGCTCGAACCCCGGGACGTTGCGCGCCGCCTAGCGGCCGCGCCGAGCGCCCCACCCCCGGCAAACCTAGACTCGCTTCTTCAGGGCCCCGAGACGCATCCAAAGACACCTGCCCCAGCGTTCTAGCCCCAAGGGCCGCGGAGATATGTCCGCAAAGTTCCAGGAGCTCACACACCTGTGCGTTGCGCGCCGCCTACTGGCCCCGACGAGCGGCCCATCCCCGAATGACGTAACGCCTCTCGTAGGGCTGCCCGAGACGTATCCAAGGAGCCTTCCCCCAGCTTTCTAGCCCAGACGGCTGCGGAGATATCCCGAAAAGAGCACCGAGAGCTTGTTAGCCGATAGGGGGCGCCCCGAGCGCCTCACCTCCGCGACACCTTGATGCGCTTCCCGAGGCTGCGGGGCCGAATCCAACGAGCCATCCCCCAGCTCTCTAGCACCAACGGCTGCGGAGATACGCCAGCTTAAACCTGGTGGCGAAAGAACAGGGAAATTTTTACTCACATCATTTTGACACAGGTACAGGCCATATCAGCCTGGAGGAATGGGATTCACCCCGACCCCAGGCACCTCAGGTCGGCCACACTAGTCCCCCCCACCCGCGGTCACATCCCTGGAGGTCAGGCTTTGGTACTTTCTAAATTTTCAGCACTTTTCTTATGTTTTGTGTGATTTTAAATGATATTCTCACGCCCATATCTCGGTCACCGTATATCCGATCTGCCCCAAATTTTGCACCTGACCTCGGGAGAAGGTCCCGGACCCGATGCCACCAGCCACAGTCCCGTACACCCGACGGCCGCGGAGATACGCCCACTTAACCCCTGGGTGTTGTGCGCCGCTCACCCCGGCCCGGAGGCACCCACCCCTGGGAATCCTAGAGGCGCTTCCTGACGGGCCCAGGACGAATCCAACGAGACCACAGCCAGCTCTCTAGCCTTAAGGGCCGCGGAGTTAGGTGGGCTCGAACCCCGGGACGTTGCGCGCCGCCTAGCGGCCGCGCCGAGCGCCCCACCCCCGGCAAACCTAGACTCGCTTCTTCAGGGCCCCGAGACGCATCCAAAGACACCTGCCCCAGCGTTCTAGCCCCAAGGGCCGCGGAGATATGTCCGCAAAGTTCCAGGAGCTCACACACCTGTGCGTTGCGCGCCGCCTACTGGCCCCGACGAGCGGCCCATCCCCGAATGACGTAACGCCTCTCGTAGGGCTGCCCGAGACGTATCCAAGGAGCCTTCCCCCAGCTTTCTAGCCCAGACGGCTGCGGAGATATCCCGAAAAGAGCACCGAGAGCTTGTTAGCCGATAGGGGGCGCCCCGAGCGCCTCGCCTCCGCGACACCTTGATGCGCTTCCCGAGGCTGCGGGGCCGAATCCAACGAGCCATCCCCCAGCTCTCTAGCACCAACGGCTGCGGAGATACGCCAGCTTAAACCTGGTGGCGAAAGAACAGGGAAATTTTTACTCACATCATTTTGACACAGGTACAGGCCATATCAGCCTGGAGGAATGGGATTCACCCCGACCCCAGGCACCTCAGGTCGGCCACACTAGTCCCCCCCACCCGCGGTCACATCCCTGGAGGTCAGGCTTTGGTACTTTCTAAATTTTCAGCACTTTTCTTATGTTTTGTGTGATTTTAAATGATATTCTCACGCCCATATCTCGGTCACCGTATATCCGATCTGCCCCAAATTTTGCACCTGACCTCGGGAGAAGGTCCCGGACCCGATGCCACCAGCCACAGTCCCGTACACCCGACGGCCGCGGAGATACGCCCACTTAACCCCTGGGTGTTGTGCGCCGCTCACCCCGGCCCGGAGGCACCCACCCCTGGGAATCCTAGAGGCGCTTCCTGACGGGCCCAGGACGAATCCAACGAGACCACAGCCAGCTCTCTAGCCTTAAGGGCCGCGGAGTTAGGTGGGCTCGAACCCCGGGACGTTGCGCGCCGCCTAGCGGCCGCGCCGAGCGCCCCACCCCCGGCAAACCTAGACTCGCTTCTTCAGGGCCCCGAGACGCATCCAAAGACACCTGCCCCAGCGTTCTAGCCCCAAGGGCCGCGGAGATATGTCCGCAAAGTTCCAGGAGCTCACACACCTGTGCGTTGCGCGCCGCCTACTGGCCCCGACGAGCGGCCCATCCCCGAATGACGTAACGTCTCTCGTAGGGCTGCCCGAGACGTATCCAAGGAGCCTTCCCCCAGCTTTCTAGCCCAGACGGCTGCGGAGATATCCCGAAAAGAGCACCGAGAGCTTGTTAGCCGATAGGGGGCGCCCCGAGCGCCTCACCTCCGCGACACCTTGATGCGCTTCCCGAGGCTGCGGGGCCGAATCCAACGAGCCATCCCCCAGCTCTCTAGCACCAACGGCTGCGGAGATACGCCAGCTTAAACCTGGTGGCGAAAGAACAGGGAAATTTTTACTCACATCATTTTGACACAGGTACAGGCCATATCAGCCTGGAGGAATGGGATTCACCCCGACCCCAGGCACCTCAGGTCGGCCACACTAGTCCCCCCCACCCGCGGTCACATCCCTGGAGGTCAGGCTTTGGTACTTTCTAAATTTTCAGCACTTTTCTTATGTTTTGTGTGATTTTAAATGATATTCTCACGCCCATATCTCGGTCACCGTATATCCGATCTGCCCCAAATTTTGCACCTGCCCTCGGGAGAAGGTCCCGGACCCGATGCCACCAGCCACAGTCCCGTAGACCCGACGGCCGCGGAGATACGCCCACTTAACCCCTGGGTGTTGTGCGCCGCTCACCCCGGCCCGGAGGCACCCACCCCTGGGAATCCTAGAGGCGCTTCCTGACGGGCCCAGGACGAATCCAACGAGACCACAGCCAGCTCTCTAGCCTTAAGGGCCGCGGAGTTAGGTGGGCTCGAACCCCGGGACGTTGCGCGCCGCCTAGCGGCCGCGCCGAGCGCCCCACCCCCGGCAAACCTAGACTCGCTTCTTCAGGGCCCCGAGACGCATCCAAAGACACCTGCCCCAGCGTTCTAGCCCCAAGGGCCGCGGAGATATGTCCGCAAAGTTCCAGGAGCTCACACACCTGTGCGTTGCGCGCCGCCTACTGGCCCCGACGAGCGGCCCATCCCCGAATGACGTAACGCCTCTCGTAGGGCTGCCCGAGACGTATCCAAGGAGCCTTCCCCCAGCTTTCTAGCCCAGACGGCTGCGGAGATATCCCGAAAAGAGCACCGAGAGCTTGTTAGCCGATAGGGGGCGCCCCGAGCGCCTCACCTCCGCGACACCTTGATGCCCTTCCCGAGGCTGCGGGGCCGAATCCAACGAGCCATCCCCCAGCTCTCTAGCACCAACGGCTGCGGAGATACGCCAGCTTAAACCTGGTGGCGAAAGAACAGGGAAATTTTTACTCACATCATTTTGACACAGGTACAGGCCATATCAGCCTGGAGGAATGGGATTCACCCCGACCCCAGGCACCTCAGGTCGGCCACACTAGTCCCCCCCACCCGCGGTCACATCCCTGGAGGTCAGGCTTTGGTACTTTCTAAATTTTCAGCACTTTTCTTATGTTTTGTGTGATTTTAAATGATATTCTCACGCCCATATCTCGGTCACCGTATATCCGATCTGCCCCAAATTTTGCACCTGACCTCGGGAGAAGGTCCCGGACCCGATGCCACCAGCCACAGTCCCGTACACCCGACGGCCGCGGAGATACGCCCACTTAACCCCTGGGTGTTGTGCGCCGCTCACCCCGGCCCGGAGGCACCCACCCCTGGGAATCCTAGAGGCGCTTCCTGACGGGCCCAGGACGAATCCAACGAGACCTCAGCCAGCTCTCTAGCCTTAAGGGCCGCGGAGTTAGGTGGGCTCGAACCCCGGGACGTTGCGCGCCGCCTAGCGGCCGCGCCGAGCGCCCCACCCCCGGCAAACCTAGACTCGCTTCTTCAGGGCCCCGAGACGCATCCAAAGACACCTGCCCCAGCGTTCTAGCCCCAAGGGCCGCGGAGATATGTCCGCAAAGTTCCAGGAGCTCACACACCTGTGCGTTGCGCGCCGCCTACTGGCCCCGACGAGCGGCCCATCCCCGAATGACGTAACGCCTCTCGTAGGGCTGCCCGAGACGTATCCAAGGAGCCTTCCCCCAGCTTTCTAGCCCAGACGGCTGCGGAGATATCCCGAAAAGAGCACCGAGAGCTTGTTAGCCGATAGGGGGCGCCCCGAGCGCCTCACCTCCGCGACACCTTGATGCGCTTCCCGAGGCTGCGGGGCCGAATCCAACGAGCCATCCCCCAGCTCTCTAGCACCAACGGCTGCGGAGATACGCCAGCTTAAACCTGGTGGCGAAAGAACAGGGAAATTTTTACTCACATCATTTTGACACAGGTACAGGCCATATCAGCCTGGAGGAATGGGATTCACCCCGACCCCAGGCACCTCAGGTCGGCCACACTAGTCCCCCCCACCCGCGGTCACATCCCTGGAGGTCAGGCTTTGGTACTTTCTAAATTTTCAGCACTTTTCTTATGTTTTGTGTGATTTTAAATGATATTCTCACGCCCATATCTCGGTCACCGTATATCCGATCTGCCCCAAATTTTGCACCTGACCTCGGGAGAAGGTCCCGGACCCGATGCCACCAGCCACAGTCCCGTACACCCGACGGCCGCGGAGATACGCCCACTTAACCCCTGGGTGTTGTGCGCCGCTCACCCCGGCCCGGAGGCACCCACCCCTGGGAATCCTAGAGGCGCTTCCTGACGGGCCCAGGACGAATCCAACGAGACCTCAGCCAGCTCTCTAGCCTTAAGGGCCGCGGAGTTAGGTGGGCTCGAACCCCGGGACGTTGCGCGCCGCCTAGCGGCCGCGCCGAGCGCCCCACCCCCGGCAAACCTAGACTCGCTTCTTCAGGGCCCCGAGACGCATCCAAAGACACCTGCCCCAGCGTTCTAGCCCCAAGGGCCGCGGAGATATGTCCGCAAAGTTCCAGGAGCTCACACACCTGTGCGTTGCGCGCCGCCTACTGGCCCCGACGAGCGGCCCATCCCCGAATGACGTAACGCCTCTCGTAGGGCTGCCCGAGACGTATCCAAGGAGCCTTCCCCCAGCTTTCTAGCCCAGACGGCTGCGGAGATATCCCGAAAAGAGCACCGAGAGCTTGTTAGCCGATAGGGGGCGCCCCGAGCGCCTCACCTCCGCGACACCTTGATGCGCTTCCCGAGGCTGCGGGGCCGAATCCAACGAGCCATCCCCCAGCTCTCTAGCACCAACGGCTGCGGAGATACGCCAGCTTAAACCTGGTGGCGAAAGAACAGGGAAATTTTTACTCACATCATTTTGACACAGGTACAGGCCATATCAGCCTGGAGGAATGGGATTCACCCCGACCCCAGGCACCTCAGGTCGGCCACACTAGTCCCCCCCACCCGCGGTCACATCCCTGGAGGTCAGGCTTTGGTACTTTCTAAATTTTCAGCACTTTTCTTATGTTTTGTGTGATTTTAAATGATATTCTCACGCCCATATCTCGGTCACCGTATATCCGATCTGCCCCAAATTTTGCACCTGACCTCGGGAGAAGGTCCCGGACCCGATGCCACCAGCCACAGTCCCGTACACCCGACGGCCGCGGAGATACGCCCACTTAACCCCTGGGTGTTGTGCGCCGCTCACCCCGGCCCGGAGGCACCCACCCCTGGGAATCCTAGAGGCGCTTCCTGACGGGCCCAGGACGAATCCAACGAGACCACAGCCAGCTCTCTAGCCTTAAGGGCCGCGGAGTTAGGTGGGCTCGAACCCCGGGACGTTGCGCGCCGCCTAGCGGCCGCGCCGAGCGCCCCACCCCCGGCAAACCTAGACTCGCTTCTTCAGGGCCCCGAGACGCATCCAAAGACACCTGCCCCAGCGTTCTAGCCCCAAGGGCCGCGGAGATATGTCCGCAAAGTTCCAGGAGCTCACACACCTGTGCGTTGCGCGCCGCCTACTGGCCCCGACGAGCGGCCCATCCCCGAATGACGTAACGCCTCTCGTAGGGCTGCCCGAGACGTATCCAAGGAGCCTTCCCCCAGCTTTCTAGCCCAGACGGCTGCGGAGATATCCCGAAAAGAGCACCGAGAGCTTGTTAGCCGATAGGGGGCGCCCCGAGCGCCTCACCTCCGCGACACCTTGATGCGCTTCCCGAGGCTGCGGGGCCGAATCCAACGAGCCATCCCCCAGCTCTCTAGCACCAACGGCTGCGGAGATACGCCAGCTTAAACCTGGTGGCGAAAGAACAGGGAAATTTTTACTCACATCATTTTGACACAGGTACAGGCCATATCAGCCTGGAGGAATGGGATTCACCCCGACCCCAGGCACCTCAGGTCGGCCACACTAGTCCCCCCCACCCGCGGTCACATCCCTGGAGGTCAGGCTTTGGTACTTTCTAAATTTTCAGCACTTTTCTTATGTTTTGTGTGATTTTAAATGATATTCTCACGCCCATATCTCGGTCACCGTATATCCGATCTGCCCCAAATTTTGCACCTGACCTCGGGAGAAGGTCCCGGACCCGATGCCACCAGCCACAGTCCCGTACACCCGACGGCCGCGGAGATACGCCCACTTAACCCCTGGGTGTTGTGCGCCGCTCACCCCGGCCCGGAGGCACCCACCCCTGGGAATCCTAGAGGCGCTTCCTGACGGGCCCAGGACGAATCCAACGAGACCACAGCCAGCTCTCTAGCCTTAAGGGCCGCGGAGTTAGGTGGGCTCGAACCCCGGGACGTTGCGCGCCGCCTAGCGGCCGCGCCGAGCGCCCCACCCCCGGCAAACCTAGACTCGCTTCTTCAGGGCCCCGAGACGCATCCAAAGACACCTGCCCCAGCGTTCTAGCCCCAAGGGCCGCGGAGATATGTCCGCAAAGTTCCAGGAGCTCACACACCTGTGCGTTGCGCGCCGCCTACTGGCCCCGACGAGCGGCCCATCCCCGAATGACGTAACGCCTCTCGTAGGGCTGCCCGAGACGTATCCAAGGAGCCTTCCCCCAGCTTTCTAGCCCAGACGGCTGCGGAGATATCCCGAAAAGAGCACCGAGAGCTTGTTAGCCGATAGGGGGCGCCCCGAGCGCCTCACCTCCGCGACACCTTGATGCGCTTCCCGAGGCTGCGGGGCCGAATCCAACGAGCCATCCCCCAGCTCTCTAGCACCAACGGCTGCGGAGATACGCCAGCTTAAACCTGGTGGCGAAAGAACAGGGAAATTTTTACTCACATCATTTTGACACAGGTACAGGCCATATCAGCCTGGAGGAATGGGATTCACCCCGACCCCAGGCACCTCAGGTCGGCCACACTAGTCCCCCCCACCCGCGGTCACATCCCTGGAGGTCAGGCTTTGGTACTTTCTAAATTTTCAGCACTTTTCTTATGTTTTGTGTGATTTTAAATGATATTCTCACGCCCATATCTCGGTCACCGTATATCCGATCTGCCCCAAATTTTGCACCTGACCTCGGGAGAAGGTCCCGGACCCGATGCCACCAGCCACAGTCCCGTACACCCGACGGCCGCGGAGATACGCCCACTTAACCCCTGGGTGTTGTGCGCCGCTCACCCCGGCCCGGAGGCACCCACCCCTGGGAATCCTAGAGGCGCTTCCTGACGGGCCCAGGACGAATCCAACGAGACCTCAGCCAGCTCTCTAGCCTTAAGGGCCGCGGAGTTAGGTGGGCTCGAACCCCGGGACGTTGCGCGCCGCCTAGCGGCCGCGCCGAGCGCCCCACCCCCGGCAAACCTAGACTCGCTTCTTCAGGGCCCCGAGACGCATCCAAAGACACCTGCCCCAGCGTTCTAGCCCCAAGGGCCGCGGAGATATGTCCGCAAAGTTCCAGGAGCTCACACACCTGTGCGTTGCGCGCCGCCTACTGGCCCCGACGAGCGGCCCATCCCCGAATGACGTAACGCCTCTCGTAGGGCTGCCCGAGACGTATCCAAGGAGCCTTCCCCCAGCTTTCTAGCCCAGACGGCTGCGGAGATATCCCGAAAAGAGCACCGAGAGCTTGTTAGCCGATAGGGGGCGCCCCGAGCGCCTCGCCTCCGCGACACCTTAATGCGCTTCCCGAGGCTGCGGGGCCGAATCCAACGAGCCATCCCCCAGCTCTCTAGCACCAACGGCTGCGGAGATACGCCAGCTTAAACCTGGTGGCGAAAGAACAGGGAAATTTTTACTCACATCATTTTGACACAGGTACAGGCCATATCAGCCTGGAGGAATGGGATTCACCCCGACCCCAGGCACCTCAGGTCGGCCACACTAGTCCCCCCCACCCGCGGTCACATCCCTGGAGGTCAGGCTTTGGTACTTTCTAAATTTTCAGCACTTTTCTTATGTTTTGTGTGATTTTAAATGATATTCTCACGCCCATATCTCGGTCACCGTATATCCGATCTGCCCCAAATTTTGCACCTGACCTCGGGAGAAGGTCCCGGACCCGATGCCACCAGCCACAGTCCCGTAGACCCGACGGCCGCCGAGATACGCCCACTTAACCCCTGGGTGTTGTGCGCCGCTCACCCCGGCCCGGAGGCACCCACCCCTGGGAATCCTAGAGGCGCTTCCTGACGGGCCCAGGACGAATCCAACGAGACCACAGCCAGCTCTCTAGCCTTAAGGGCCGCGGAGTTAGGTGGGCTCGAACCCCGGGACGTTGCGCGCCGCCTAGCGGCCGCGCCGAGCGCCCCACCCCCGGCAAACCTAGACTCGCTTCTTCAGGGCCCCGAGACGCATCCAAAGACACCTGCCCCAGCGTTCTAGCCCCAAGGGCCGCGGAGATATGTCCGCAAAGTTCCAGGAGCTCACACACCTGTGCGTTGCGCGCCGCCTACTGGCCCCGACGAGCGGCCCATCCCCGAATGACGTAACGTCTCTCGTAGGGCTGCCCGAGACGTATCCAAGGAGCCTTCCCCCAGCTTTCTAGCCCAGACGGCTGCGGAGATATCCCGAAAAGAGCACCGAGAGCTTGTTAGCCGATAGGGGGCGCCCCGAGCGCCTCACCTCCGCGACACCTTGATGCGCTTCCCGAGGCTGCGGGGCCGAATCCAACGAGCCATCCCCCAGCTCTCTAGCACCAACGGCTGCGGAGATACGCCAGCTTAAACCTGGTGGCGAAAGAACAGGGAAATTTTTACTCACATCATTTTGACACAGGTACAGGCCATATCAGCCTGGAGGAATGGGATTCACCCCGACCCCAGGCACCTCAGGTCGGCCACACTAGTCCCCCCCACCCGCGGTCACATCCCTGGAGGTCAGGCTTTGGTACTTTCTAAATTTTCAGCACTTTTCTTATGTTTTGTGTGATTTTAAATGATATTCTCACGCCCATATCTCGGTCACCGTATATCCGATCTGCCCCAAGTTTTGCACCTGACCTCGGGAGAAGGTCCCGGACCCGATGCCACCAGCCACAGTCCCGTAGACCCGACGGCCGCGGAGATACGCCCACTTAACCCCTGGGTGTTGTGCGCCGCTCACCCCGGCCCGGAGGCACCCACCCCTGGGAATCCTAGAGGCGCTTCCTGACGGGCCCAGGACGAATCCAACGAGACCACAGCCAGCTCTCTAGCCTTAAGGGCCGCGGAGTTAGGTGGGCTCGAACCCCGGGACGTTGCGCGCCGCCTAGCGGCCGCGCCGAGCGCCCCACCCCCGGCAAACCTAGACTCGCTTCTTCAGGGCCCCGAGACGCATCCAAAGACACCTGCCCCAGCGTTCTAGCCCCAAGGGCCGCGGAGATATGTCCGCAAAGTTCCAGGAGCTCACACACCTGTGCGTTGCGCGCCGCCTACTGGCCCCGACGAGCGGCCCATCCCCGAATGACGTAACGTCTCTCGTAGGGCTGCCCGAGACGTATCCAAGGAGCCTTCCCCCAGCTTTCTAGCCCAGACGGCTGCGGAGATATCCCGAAAAGAGCACCGAGAGCTTGTTAGCCGATAGGGGGCGCCCCGAGCGCCTCACCTCCGCGACACCTTGATGCGCTTCCCGAGGCTGCGGGGCCGAATCCAACGAGCCATCCCCCAGCTCTCTAGCACCAACGGCTGCGGAGATACGCCAGCTTAAACCTGGTGGCGAAAGAACAGGGAAATTTTTACTCACATCATTTTGACACAGGTACAGGCCATATCAGCCTGGAGGAATGGGATTCACCCCGACCCCAGGCACCTCAGGTCGGCCACACTAGTCCCCCCCACCCGCGGTCACATCCCCGGAGGTCAGGCTTTGGTACTTTCTAAATTTTCAGCACTTTTCTTATGTTTTGTGTGATTTTAAATGATATTCTCACGCCCATATCTCGGTCACCGTATATCCGATCTGCCCCAAATTTTGCACCTGACCTCGGGAGAAGGTCCCGGACCCGATGCCACCAGCCACAGTCCCGTAGACCCGACGGCCGCCGAGATACGCCCACTTAACCCCTGGGTGTTGTGCGCCGCTCACCCCGGCCCGGAGGCACCCACCCCTGGGAATCCTAGAGGCGCTTCCTGACGGGCCCAGGACGAATCCAACGAGACCACAGCCAGCTCTCTAGCCTTAAGGGCCGCGGAGTTAGGTGGGCTCGAACCCCGGGACGTTGCGCGCCGCCTAGCGGCCGCGCCGAGCGCCCCACCCCCGGCAAACCTAGACTCGCTTCTTCAGGGCCCCGAGACGCATCCAAAGACACCTGCCCCAGCGTTCTAGCCCCAAGGGCCGCGGAGATATGTCCGCAAAGTTCCAGGAGCTCACACACCTGTGCGTTGCGCGCCGCCTACTGGCCCCGACGAGCGGCCCATCCCCGAATGACGTAACGTCTCTCGTAGGGCTGCCCGAGACGTATCCAAGGAGCCTTCCCCCAGCTTTCTAGCCCAGACGGCTGCGGAGATATCCCGAAAAGAGCACCGAGAGCTTGTTAGCCGATAGGGGGCGCCCCGAGCGCCTCACCTCCGCGACACCTTGATGCGCTTCCCGAGGCTGCGGGGCCGAATCCAACGAGCCATCCCCCAGCTCTCTAGCACCAACGGCTGCGGAGATACGCCAGCTTAAACCTGGTGGCGAAAGAACAGGGAAATTTTTACTCACATCATTTTGACACAGGTACAGGCCATATCAGCCTGGAGGAATGGGATTCACCCCGACCCCAGGCACCTCAGGTCGGCCACACTAGTCCCCCCCACCCGCGGTCACATCCCTGGAGGTCAGGCTTTGGTACTTTCTAAATTTTCAGCACTTTTCTTATGTTTTGTGTGATTTTAAATGATATTCTCACGCCCATATCTCGGTCACCGTATATCCGATCTGCCCCAAATTTTGCACCTGACCTCGGGAGAAGGTCCCGGACCCGATGCCACCAGCCACAGTCCCGTACACCCGACGGCCGCGGAGATACGCCCACTTAACCCCTGGGTGTTGTGCGCCGCTCACCCCGGCCCGGAGGCACCCACCCCTGGGAATCCTAGAGGCGCTTCCTGACGGGCCCAGGACGAATCCAACGAGACCTCAGCCAGCTCTCTAGCCTTAAGGGCCGCGGAGTTAGGTGGGCTCGAACCCCGGGACGTTGCGCGCCGCCTAGCGGCCGCGCCGAGCGCCCCACCCCCGGCAAACCTAGACTCGCTTCTTCAGGGCCCCGAGACGCATCCAAAGACACCTGCCCCAGCGTTCTAGCCCCAAGGGCCGCGGAGATATGTCCGCAAAGTTCCAGGAGCTCACACACCTGTGCGTTGCGCGCCGCCTACTGGCCCCGACGAGCGGCCCATCCCCGAATGACGTAACGTCTCTCGTAGGGCTGCCCGAGACGTATCCAAGGAGCCTTCCCCCAGCTTTCTAGCCCAGACGGCTGCGGAGATATCCCGAAAAGAGCACCGAGAGCTTGTTAGCCGATAGGGGGCGCCCCGAGCGCCTCACCTCCGCGACACCTTGATGCGCTTCCCGAGGCTGCGGGGCCGAATCCAACGAGCCATCCCCCAGCTCTCTAGCACCAACGGCTGCGGAGATACGCCAGCTTAAACCTGGTGGCGAAAGAACAGGGAAATTTTTACTCACATCATTTTGACACAGGTACAGGCCATATCAGCCTGGAGGAATGGGATTCACCCCGACCCCAGGCACCTCAGGTCGGCCACACTAGTCCCCCCCACCCGCGGTCACATCCCCGGAGGTCAGGCTTTGGTACTATCTAAATTTTCAGCACTTTTCTTATGTTTTGTGTGATTTTAAATGATATTCTCACGCCCATATCTCGGTCACCGTATATCCGATCTGCCCCAAATTTTGCACCTGACCTCGGGAGAAGGTCCCGGACCCGATGCCACCAGCCACAGTCCCGTACACCCGACGGCCGCGGAGATACGCCCACTTAACCCCTGGGTGTTGTGCGCCGCTCACCCCGGCCCGGAGGCACCCACCCCTGGGAATCCTAGAGGCGCTTCCTGACGGGCCCAGGACGAATCCAACGAGACCTCAGCCAGCTCTCTAGCCTTAAGGGCCGCGGAGTTAGGTGGGCTCGAACCCCGGGACGTTGCGCGCCGCCTAGCGGCCGCGCCGAGCGCCCCACCCCCGGCAAACCTAGACTCGCTTCTTCAGGGCCCCGAGACGCATCCAAAGACACCTGCCCCAGCGTTCTAGCCCCAAGGGCCGCGGAGATATGTCCGCAAAGTTCCAGGAGCTCACACACCTGTGCGTTGCGCGCCGCCTACTGGCCCCGACGAGCGGCCCATCCCCGAATGACGTAACGCCTCTCGTAGGGCTGCCCGAGACGTATCCAAGGAGCCTTCCCCCAGCTTTCTAGCCCAGACGGCTGCGGAGATATCCCGAAAAGAGCACCGAGAGCTTGTTAGCCGATAGGGGGCGCCCCGAGCGCCTCACCTCCGCGACACCTTGATGCGCTTCCCGAGGCTGCGGGGCCGAATCCAACGAGCCATCCCCCAGCTCTCTAGCACCAACGGCTGCGGAGATACGCCAGCTTAAACCTGGTGGCGAAAGAACAGGGAAATTTTTACTCACATCATTTTGACACAGGTACAGGCCATATCAGCCTGGAGGAATGGGATTCACCCCGACCCCAGGCACCTCAGGTCGGCCACACTAGTCCCCCCCACCCGCGGTCACATCCCTGGAGGTCAGGCTTTGGTACTTTCTAAATTTTCAGCACTTTTCTTATGTTTTGTGTGATTTTAAATGATATTCTCACGCCCATATCTCGGTCACCGTATATCCGATCTGCCCCAAATTTTGCACCTGACCTCGGGAGAAGGTCCCGGACCCGATGCCACCAGCCACAGTCCCGTACACCCGACGGCCGCGGAGATACGCCCACTTAACCCCTGGGTGTTGTGCGCCGCTCACCCCGGCCCGGAGGCACCCACCCCTGGGAATCCTAGAGGCGCTTCCTGACGGGCCCAGGACGAATCCAACGAGACCACAGCCAGCTCTCTAGCCTTAAGGGCCGCGGAGTTAGGTGGGCTCGAACCCCGGGACGTTGCGCGCCGCCTAGCGGCCGCGTCGAGCGCCCCACCCCCGGCAAACCTAGACTCGCTTCTTCAGGGCCCCGAGACGCATCCAAAGACACCTGCCCCAGCGTTCTAGCCCCAAGGGCCGCGGAGATATGTCCGCAAAGTTCCAGGAGCTCACACACCTGTGCGTTGCGCGCCGCCTACTGGCCCCGACGAGCGGCCCATCCCCGAATGACGTAACGCCTCTCGTAGGGCTGCCCGAGACGTATCCAAGGAGCCTTCCCCCAGCTTTCTAGCCCAGACGGCTGCGGAGATATCCCGAAAAGAGCACCGAGAGCTTGTTAGCCGATAGGGGGCGCCCCGAGCGCCTCACCTCCGCGACACCTTGATGCGCTTCCCGAGGCTGCGGGGCCGAATCCAACGAGCCATCCCCCAGCTCTCTAGCACCAACGGCTGCGGAGATACGCCAGCTTAAACCTGGTGGCGAAAGAACAGGGAAATTTTTACTCACATCATTTTGACACAGGTACAGGCCATATCAGCCTGGAGGAATGGGATTCACCCCGACCCCAGGCACCTCAGGTCGGCCACACTAGTCCCCCCCACCCGCGGTCACATCCCTGGAGGTCAGGCTTTGGTACTTTCTAAATTTTCAGCACTTTTCTTATGTTTTGTGTGATTTTAAATGATATTCTCACGCCCATATCTCGGTCACCGTATATCCGATCTGCCCCAAATTTTGCACCTGACCTCGGGAGAAGGTCCCGGACCCGATGCCACCAGCCACAGTCCCGTACACCCGACGGCCGCGGAGATACGCCCACTTAACCCCTGGGTGTTGTGCGCCGCTCACCCCGGCCCGGAGGCACCCACCCCTGGGAATCCTAGAGGCGCTTCCTGACGGGCCCAGGACGAATCCAACGAGACCACAGCCAGCTCTCTAGCCTTAAGGGCCGCGGAGTTAGGTGGGCTCGAACCCCGGGACGTTGCGCGCCGCCTAGCGGCCGCGCCGAGCGCCCCACCCCCGGCAAACCTAGACTCGCTTCTTCAGGGCCCCGAGACGCATCCAAAGACACCTGCCCCAGCGTTCTAGCCCCAAGGGCCGCGGAGATATGTCCGCAAAGTTCCAGGAGCTCACACACCTGTGCGTTGCGCGCCGCCTACTGGCCCCGACGAGCGGCCCATCCCCGAATGACGTAACGCCTCTCGTAGGGCTGCCCGAGACGTATCCAAGGAGCCTTCCCCCAGCTTTCTAGCCCAGACGGCTGCGGAGATATCCCGAAAAGAGCACCGAGAGCTTGTTAGCCGATAGGGGGCGCCCCGAGCGCCTCACCTCCGCGACACCTTGATGCGCTTCCCGAGGCTGCGGGGCCGAATCCAACGAGCCATCCCCCAGCTCTCTAGCACCAACGGCTGCGGAGATACGCCAGCTTAAACCTGGTGGCGAAAGAACAGGGAAATTTTTACTCACATCATTTTGACACAGGTACAGGCCATATCAGCCTGGAGGAATGGGATTCACCCCGACCCCAGGCACCTCAGGTCGGCCACACTAGTCCCCCCCACCCGCGGTCACATCCCTGGAGGTCAGGCTTTGGTACTTTCTAAATTTTCAGCACTTTTCTTATGTTTTGTGTGATTTTAAATGATATTCTCACGCCCATATCTCGGTCACCGTATATCCGATCTGCCCCAAATTTTGCACCTGACCTCGGGAGAAGGTCCCGGACCCGATGCCACCAGCCACAGTCCCGTACACCCGACGGCCGCGGAGATACGCCCACTTAACCCCTGGGTGTTGTGCGCCGCTCACCCCGGCCCGGAGGCACCCACCCCTGGGAATCCTAGAGGCGCTTCCTGACGGGCCCAGGACGAATCCAACGAGACCACAGCCAGCTCTCTAGCCTTAAGGGCCGCGGAGTTAGGTGGGCTCGAACCCCGGGACGTTGCGCGCCGCCTAGCGGCCGCGTCGAGCGCCCCACCCCCGGCAAACCTAGACTCGCTTCTTCAGGGCCCCGAGACGCATCCAAAGACACCTGCCCCAGCGTTCTAGCCCCAAGGGCCGCGGAGATATGTCCGCAAAGTTCCAGGAGCTCACACACCTGTGCGTTGCGCGCCGCCTACTGGCCCCGACGAGCGGCCCATCCCCGAATGACGTAACGCCTCTCGTAGGGCTGCCCGAGACGTATCCAAGGAGCCTTCCCCCAGCTTTCTAGCCCAGACGGCTGCGGAGATATCCCGAAAAGAGCACCGAGAGCTTGTTAGCCGATAGGGGGCGCCCCGAGCGCCTCACCTCCGCGACACCTTGATGCGCTTCCCGAGGCTGCGGGGCCGAATCCAACGAGCCATCCCCCAGCTCTCTAGCACCAACGGCTGCGGAGATACGCCAGCTTAAACCTGGTGGCGAAAGAACAGGGAAATTTTTACTCACATCATTTTGACACAGGTACAGGCCATATCAGCCTGGAGGAATGGGATTCACCCCGACCCCAGGCACCTCAGGTCGGCCACACTAGTCCCCCCCACCCGCGGTCACATCCCTGGAGGTCAGGCTTTGGTACTTTCTAAATTTTCAGCACTTTTCTTATGTTTTGTGTGATTTTAAATGATATTCTCACGCCCATATCTCGGTCACCGTATATCCGATCTGCCCCAAATTTTGCACCTGACCTCGGGAGAAGGTCCCGGACCCGATGCCACCAGCCACAGTCCCGTACACCCGACGGCCGCGGAGATACGCCCACTTAACCCCTGGGTGTTGTGCGCCGCTCACCCCGGCCCGGAGGCACCCACCCCTGGGAATCCTAGAGGCGCTTCCTGACGGGCCCAGGACGAATCCAACGAGACCACAGCCAGCTCTCTAGCCTTAAGGGCCGCGGAGTTAGGTGGGCTCGAACCCCGGGACGTTGCGCGCCGCCTAGCGGCCGCGCCGAGCGCCCCACCCCCGGCAAACCTAGACTCGCTTCTTCAGGGCCCCGAGACGCATCCAAAGACACCTGCCCCAGCGTTCTAGCCCCAAGGGCCGCGGAGATATGTCCGCAAAGTTCCAGGAGCTCACACACCTGTGCGTTGCGCGCCGCCTACTGGCCCCGACGAGCGGCCCATCCCCGAATGACGTAACGCCTCTCGTAGGGCTGCCCGAGACGTATCCAAGGAGCCTTCCCCCAGCTTTCTAGCCCAGACGGCTGCGGAGATATCCCGAAAAGAGCACCGAGAGCTTGTTAGCCGATAGGGGGCGCCCCGAGCGCCTCACCTCCGCGACACCTTGATGCGCTTCCCGAGGCTGCGGGGCCGAATCCAACGAGCCATCCCCCAGCTCTCTAGCACCAACGGCTGCGGAGATACGCCAGCTTAAACCTGGTGGCGAAAGAACAGGGAAATTTTTACTCACATCATTTTGACACAGGTACAGGCCATATCAGCCTGGAGGAATGGGATTCACCCCGACCCCAGGCACCTCAGGTCGGCCACACTAGTCCCCCCCACCCGCGGTCACATCCCTGGAGGTCAGGCTTTGGTACTTTCTAAATTTTCAGCACTTTTCTTATGTTTTGTGTGATTTTAAATGATATTCTCACGCCCATATCTCGGTCACCGTATATCCGATCTGCCCCAAATTTTGCACCTGACCTCGGGAGAAGGTCCCGGACCCGATGCCACCAGCCACAGTCCCGTAGACCCGACGGCCGCGGAGATACGCCCACTTAACCCCTGGGTGTTGTGCGCCGCTCACCCCGGCCCGGAGGCACCCACCCCTGGGAATCCTAGAGGCGCTTCCTGACGGGCCCAGGACGAATCCAACGAGACCACAGCCAGCTCTCTAGCCTTAAGGGCCGCGGAGTTAGGTGGGCTCGAACCCCGGGACGTTGCGCGCCGCCTAGCGGCCGCGCCGAGCGCCCCACCCCCGGCAAACCTAGACTCGCTTCTTCAGGGCCCCGAGACGCATCCAAAGACACCTGCCCCAGCGTTCTAGCCCCAAGGGCCGCGGAGATATGTCCGCAAAGTTCCAGGAGCTCACACACCTGTGCGTTGCGCGCCGCCTACTGGCCCCGACGAGCGGCCCATCCCCGAATGACGTAACGCCTCTCGTAGGGCTGCCCGAGACGTATCCAAGGAGCCTTCCCCCAGCTTTCTAGCCCAGACGGCTGCGGAGATATCCCGAAAAGAGCACCGAGAGCTTGTTAGCCGATAGGGGGCGCCCCGAGCGCCTCACCTCCGCGACACCTTGATGCGCTTCCCGAGGCTGCGGGGCCGAATCCAACGAGCCATCCCCCAGCTCTCTAGCACCAACGGCTGCGGAGATACGCCAGCTTAAACCTGGTGGCGAAAGAACAGGGAAATTTTTACTCACATCATTTTGACACAGGTACAGGCCATATCAGCCTGGAGGAATGGGATTCACCCCGACCCCAGGCACCTCAGGTCGGCCACACTAGTCCCCCCCACCCGCGGTCACATCCCTGGAGGTCAGGCTTTGGTACTTTCTAAATTTTCAGCACTTTTCTTATGTTTTGTGTGATTTTAAATGATATTCTCACGCCCATATCTCGGTCACCGTATATCCGATCTGCCCCAAATTTTGCACCTGACCTCGGGAGAAGGTCCCGGACCCGATGCCACCAGCCACAGTCCCGTACACCCGACGGCCGCGGAGATACGCCCACTTAACCCCTGGGTGTTGTGCGCCGCTCACCCCGGCCCGGAGGCACCCACCCCTGGGAATCCTAGAGGCGCTTCCTGACGGGCCCAGGACGAATCCAACGAGACCTCAGCCAGCTCTCTAGCCTTAAGGGCCGCGGAGTTAGGTGGGCTCGAACCCCGGGACGTTGCGCGCCGCCTAGCGGCCGCGCCGAGCGCCCCACCCCCGGCAAACCTAGACTCGCTTCTTCAGGGCCCCGAGACGCATCCAAAGACACCTGCCCCAGCGTTCTAGCCCCAAGGGCCGCGGAGATATGTCCGCAAAGTTCCAGGAGCTCACACACCTGTGCGTTGCGCGCCGCCTACTGGCCCCGACGAGCGGCCCATCCCCGAATGACGTAACGCCTCTCGTAGGGCTGCCCGAGACGTATCCAAGGAGCCTTCCCCCAGCTTTCTAGCCCAGACGGCTGCGGAGATATCCCGAAAAGAGCACCGAGAGCTTGTTAGCCGATAGGGGGCGCCCCGAGCGCCTCGCCTCCGCGACACCTTGATGCGCTTCCCGAGGCTGCGGGGCCGAATCCAACGAGCCATCCCCCAGCTCTCTAGCACCAACGGCTGCGGAGATACGCCAGCTTAAACCTGGTGGCGAAAGAACAGGGAAATTTTTACTCACATCATTTTGACACAGGTACAGGCCATATCAGCCTGGAGGAATGGGATTCACCCCGACCCCAGGCACCTCAGGTCGGCCACACTAGTCCCCCCCACCCGCGGTCACATCCCTGGAGGTCAGGCTTTGGTACTTTCTAAATTTTCAGCACTTTTCTTATGTTTTGTGTGATTTTAAATGATATTCTCACGCCCATATCTCGGTCACCGTATATCCGATCTGCCCCAAATTTTGCACCTGACCTCGGGAGAAGGTCCCGGACCCGATGCCACCAGCCACAGTCCCGTACACCCGACGGCCGCGGAGATACGCCCACTTAACCCCTGGGTGTTGTGCGCCGCTCACCCCGGCCCGGAGGCACCCACCCCTGGGAATCCTAGAGGCGCTTCCTGACGGGCCCAGGACGAATCCAACGAGACCTCAGCCAGCTCTCTAGCCTTAAGGGCCGCGGAGTTAGGTGGGCTCGAACCCCGGGACGTTGCGCGCCGCCTAGCGGCCGCGCCGAGCGCCCCACCCCCGGCAAACCTAGACTCGCTTCTTCAGGGCCCCGAGACGCATCCAAAGACACCTGCCCCAGCGTTCTAGCCCCAAGGGCCGCGGAGATATGTCCGCAAAGTTCCAGGAGCTCACACACCTGTGCGTTGCGCGCCGCCTACTGGCCCCGACGAGCGGCCCATCCCCGAATGACGTAACGCCTCTCGTAGGGCTGCCCGAGACGTATCCAAGGAGCCTTCCCCCAGCTTTCTAGCCCAGACGGCTGCGGAGATATCCCGAAAAGAGCACCGAGAGCTTGTTAGCCGATAGGGGGCGCCCCGAGCGCCTCACCTCCGCGACACCTTGATGCGCTTCCCGAGGCTGCGGGGCCGAATCCAACGAGCCATCCCCCAGCTCTCTAGCACCAACGGCTGCGGAGATACGCCAGCTTAAACCTGGTGGCGAAAGAACAGGGAAATTTTTACTCACATCATTTTGACACAGGTACAGGCCATATCAGCCTGGAGGAATGGGATTCACCCCGACCCCAGGCACCTCAGGTCGGCCACACTAGTCCCCCCCACCCGCGGTCACATCCCTGGAGGTCAGGCTTTGGTACTTTCTAAATTTTCAGCACTTTTCTTATGTTTTGTGTGATTTTAAATGATATTCTCACGCCCATATCTCGGTCACCGTATATCCGATCTGCCCCAAATTTTGCACCTGACCTCGGGAGAAGGTCCCGGACCCGATGCCACCAGCCACAGTCCCGTACACCCGACGGCCGCGGAGATACGCCCACTTAACCCCTGGGTGTTGTGCGCCGCTCACCCCGGCCCGGAGGCACCCACCCCTGGGAATCCTAGAGGCGCTTCCTGACGGGCCCAGGACGAATCCAACGAGACCACAGCCAGCTCTCTAGCCTTAAGGGCCGCGGAGTTAGGTGGGCTCGAACCCCGGGACGTTGCGCGCCGCCTAGCGGCCGCGCCGAGCGCCCCACCCCCGGCAAACCTAGACTCGCTTCTTCAGGGCCCCGAGACGCATCCAAAGACACCTGCCCCAGCGTTCTAGCCCCAAGGGCCGCGGAGATATGTCCGCAAAGTTCCAGGAGCTCACACACCTGTGCGTTGCGCGCCGCCTACTGGCCCCGACGAGCGGCCCATCCCCGAATGACGTAACGCCTCTCGTAGGGCTGCCCGAGACGTATCCAAGGAGCCTTCCCCCAGCTTTCTAGCCCAGACGGCTGCGGAGATATCCCGAAAAGAGCACCGAGAGCTTGTTAGCCGATAGGGGGCGCCCCGAGCGCCTCACCTCCGCGACACCTTGATGCGCTTCCCGAGGCTGCGGGGCCGAATCCAACGAGCCATCCCCCAGCTCTCTAGCACCAACGGCTGCGGAGATACGCCAGCTTAAACCTGGTGGCGAAAGAACAGGGAAATTTTTACTCACATCATTTTGACACAGGTACAGGCCATATCAGCCTGGAGGAATGGGATTCACCCCGACCCCAGGCACCTCAGGTCGGCCACACTAGTCCCCCCCACCCGCGGTCACATCCCTGGAGGTCAGGCTTTGGTACTTTCTAAATTTTCAGCACTTTTCTTATGTTTTGTGTGATTTTAAATGATATTCTCACGCCCATATCTCGGTCACCGTATATCCGATCTGCCCCAAATTTTGCACCTGACCTCGGGAGAAGGTCCCGGACCCGATGCCACCAGCCACAGTCCCGTAGACCCGACGGCCGCGGAGATACGCCCACTTAACCCCTGGGTGTTGTGCGCCGCTCACCCCGGCCCGGAGGCACCCACCCCTGGGAATCCTAGAGGCGCTTCCTGACGGGCCCAGGACGAATCCAACGAGACCACAGCCAGCTCTCTAGCCTTAAGGGCCGCGGAGTTAGGTGGGCTCGAACCCCGGGACGTTGCGCGCCGCCTAGCGGCCGCGCCGAGCGCCCCACCCCCGGCAAACCTAGACTCGCTTCTTCAGGGCCCCGAGACGCATCCAAAGACACCTGCCCCAGCGTTCTAGCCCCAAGGGCCGCGGAGATATGTCCGCAAAGTTCCAGGAGCTCACACACCTGTGCGTTGCGCGCCGCCTACTGGCCCCGACGAGCGGCCCATCCCCGAATGACGTAACGCCTCTCGTAGGGCTGCCCGAGACGTATCCAAGGAGCCTTCCCCCAGCTTTCTAGCCCAGACGGCTGCGGAGATATCCCGAAAAGAGCACCGAGAGCTTGTTAGCCGATAGGGGGCGCCCCGAGCGCCTCACCTCCGCGACACCTTGATGCGCTTCCCGAGGCTGCGGGGCCGAATCCAACGAGCCATCCCCCAGCTCTCTAGCACCAACGGCTGCGGAGATACGCCAGCTTAAACCTGGTGGCGAAAGAACAGGGAAATTTTTACTCACATCATTTTGACACAGGTACAGGCCATATCAGCCTGGAGGAATGGGATTCACCCCGACCCCAGGCACCTCAGGTCGGCCACACTAGTCCCCCCCACCCGCGGTCACATCCCTGGAGGTCAGGCTTTGGTACTTTCTAAATTTTCAGCACTTTTCTTATGTTTTGTGTGATTTTAAATGATATTCTCACGCCCATATCTCGGTCACCGTATATCCGATCTGCCCCAAATTTTGCACCTGACCTCGGGAGAAGGTCCCGGACCCGATGCCACCAGCCACAGTCCCGTAGACCCGACGGCCGCGGAGATACGCCCACTTAACCCCTGGGTGTTGTGCGCCGCTCACCCCGGCCCGGAGGCACCCACCCCTGGGAATCCTAGAGGCGCTTCCTGACGGGCCCAGGACGAATCCAACGAGACCACAGCCAGCTCTCTAGCCTTAAGGGCCGCGGAGTTAGGTGGGCTCGAACCCCGGGACGTTGCGCGCCGCCTAGCGGCCGCGCCGAGCGCCCCACCCCCGGCAAACCTAGACTCGCTTCTTCAGGGCCCCGAGACGCATCCAAAGACACCTGCCCCAGCGTTCTAGCCCCAAGGGCCGCGGAGATATGTCCGCAAAGTTCCAGGAGCTCACACACCTGTGCGTTGCGCGCCGCCTACTGGCCCCGACGAGCGGCCCATCCCCGAATGACGTAACGCCTCTCGTAGGGCTGCCCGAGACGTATCCAAGGAGCCTTCCCCCAGCTTTCTAGCCCAGACGGCTGCGGAGATATCCCGAAAAGAGCACCGAGAGCTTGTTAGCCGATAGGGGGCGCCCCGAGCGCCTCGCCTCCGCGACACCTTGATGCGCTTCCCGAGGCTGCGGGGCCGAATCCAACGAGCCATCCCCCAGCTCTCTAGCACCAACGGCTGCGGAGATACGCCAGCTTAAACCTGGTGGCGAAAGAACAGGGAAATTTTTACTCACATCATTTTGACACAGGTACAGGCCATATCAGCCTGGAGGAATGGGATTCACCCCGACCCCAGGCACCTCAGGTCGGCCACACTAGTCCCCCCCACCCGCGGTCACATCCCTGGAGGTCAGGCTTTGGTACTTTCTAAATTTTCAGCACTTTTCTTATGTTTTGTGTGATTTTAAATGATATTCTCACGCCCATATCTCGGTCACCGTATATCCGATCTGCCCCAAATTTTGCACCTGACCTCGGGAGAAGGTCCCGGACCCGATGCCACCAGCCACAGTCCCGTAGACCCGACGGCCGCGGAGATACGCCCACTTAACCCCTGGGTGTTGTGCGCCGCTCACCCCGGCCCGGAGGCACCCACCCCTGGGAATCCTAGAGGCGCTTCCTGACGGGCCCAGGACGAATCCAACGAGACCACAGCCAGCTCTCTAGCCTTAAGGGCCGCGGAGTTAGGTGGGCTCGAACCCCGGGACGTTGCGCGCCGCCTAGCGGCCGCGCCGAGCGCCCCACCCCCGGCAAACCTAGACTCGCTTCTTCAGGGCCCCGAGACGCATCCAAAGACACCTGCCCCAGCGTTCTAGCCCCAAGGGCCGCGGAGATATGTCCGCAAAGTTCCAGGAGCTCACACACCTGTGCGTTGCGCGCCGCCTACTGGCCCCGACGAGCGGCCCATCCCCGAATGACGTAACGTCTCTCGTAGGGCTGCCCGAGACGTATCCAAGGAGCCTTCCCCCAGCTTTCTAGCCCAGACGGCTGCGGAGATATCCCGAAAAGAGCACCGAGAGCTTGTTAGCCGATAGGGGGCGCCCCGAGCGCCTCACCTCCGCGACACCTTGATGCGCTTCCCGAGGCTGCGGGGCCGAATCCAACGAGCCATCCCCCAGCTCTCTAGCACCAACGGCTGCGGAGATACGCCAGCTTAAACCTGGTGGCGAAAGAACAGGGAAATTTTTACTCACATCATTTTGACACAGGTACAGGCCATATCAGCCTGGAGGAATGGGATTCACCCCGACCCCAGGCACCTCAGGTCGGCCACACTAGTCCCCCCCACCCGCGGTCACATCCCTGGAGGTCAGGCTTTGGTACTTTCTAAATTTTCAGCACTTTTCTTATGTTTTGTGTGATTTTAAATGATATTCTCACGCCCATATCTCGGTCACCGTATATCCGATCTGCCCCAAATTTTGCACCTGACCTCGGGAGAAGGTCCCGGACCCGATGCCACCAGCCACAGTCCCGTACACCCGACGGCCGCGGAGATACGCCCACTTAACCCCTGGGTGTTGTGCGCCGCTCACCCCGGCCCGGAGGCACCCACCCCTGGGAATCCTAGAGGCGCTTCCTGACGGGCCCAGGACGAATCCAACGAGACCACAGCCAGCTCTCTAGCCTTAAGGGCCGCGGAGTTAGGTGGGCTCGAACCCCGGGACGTTGCGCGCCGCCTAGCGGCCGCGCCGAGCGCCCCACCCCCGGCAAACCTAGACTCGCTTCTTCAGGGCCCCGAGACGCATCCAAAGACACCTGCCCCAGCGTTCTAGCCCCAAGGGCCGCGGAGATATGTCCGCAAAGTTCCAGGAGCTCACACACCTGTGCGTTGCGCGCCGCCTACTGGCCCCGACGAGCGGCCCATCCCCGAATGACGTAACGTCTCTCGTAGGGCTGCCCGAGACGTATCCAAGGAGCCTTCCCCCAGCTTTCTAGCCCAGACGGCTGCGGAGATATCCCGAAAAGAGCACCGAGAGCTTGTTAGCCGATAGGGGGCGCCCCGAGCGCCTCACCTCCGCGACACCTTGATGCGCTTCCCGAGGCTGCGGGGCCGAATCCAACGAGCCATCCCCCAGCTCTCTAGCACCAACGGCTGCGGAGATACGCCAGCTTAAACCTGGTGGCGAAAGAACAGGGAAATTTTTACTCACATCATTTTGACACAGGTACAGGCCATATCAGCCTGGAGGAATGGGATTCACCCCGACCCCAGGCACCTCAGGTCGGCCACACTAGTCCCCCCCACCCGCGGTCACATCCCCGGAGGTCAGGCTTTGGTACTATCTAAATTTTCAGCACTTTTCTTATGTTTTGTGTGATTTTAAATGATATTCTCACGCCCATATCTCGGTCACCGTATATCCGATCTGCCCCAAATTTTGCACCTGACCTCGGGAGAAGGTCCCGGACCCGATGCCACCAGCCACAGTCCCGTACACCCGACGGCCGCGGAGATACGCCCACTTAACCCCTGGGTGTTGTGCGCCGCTCACCCCGGCCCGGAGGCACCCACCCCTGGGAATCCTAGAGGCGCTTCCTGACGGGCCCAGGACGAATCCAACGAGACCACAGCCAGCTCTCTAGCCTTAAGGGCCGCGGAGTTAGGTGGGCTCGAACCCCGGGACGTTGCGCGCCGCCTAGCGGCCGCGCCGAGCGCCCCACCCCCGGCAAACCTAGACTCGCTTCTTCAGGGCCCCGAGACGCATCCAAAGACACCTGCCCCAGCGTTCTAGCCCCAAGGGCCGCGGAGATATGTCCGCAAAGTTCCAGGAGCTCACACACCTGTGCGTTGCGCGCCGCCTACTGGCCCCGACGAGCGGCCCATCCCCGAATGACGTAACGCCTCTCGTAGGGCTGCCCGAGACGTATCCAAGGAGCCTTCCCCCAGCTTTCTAGCCCAGACGGCTGCGGAGATATCCCGAAAAGAGCACCGAGAGCTTGTTAGCCGATAGGGGGCGCCCCGAGCGCCTCACCTCCGCGACACCTTGATGCGCTTCCCGAGGCTGCGGGGCCGAATCCAACGAGCCATCCCCCAGCTCTCTAGCACCAACGGCTGCGGAGATACGCCAGCTTAAACCTGGTGGCGAAAGAACAGGGAAATTTTTACTCACATCATTTTGACACAGGTACAGGCCATATCAGCCTGGAGGAATGGGATTCACCCCGACCCCAGGCACCTCAGGTCGGCCACACTAGTCCCCCCCACCCGCGGTCACATCCCTGGAGGTCAGGCTTTGGTACTTTCTAAATTTTCAGCACTTTTCTTATGTTTTGTGTGATTTTAAATGATATTCTCACGCCCATATCTCGGTCACCGTATATCCGATCTGCCCCAAATTTTGCACCTGACCTCGGGAGAAGGTCCCGGACCCGATGCCACCAGCCACAGTCCCGTACACCCGACGGCCGCGGAGATACGCCCACTTAACCCCTGGGTGTTGTGCGCCGCTCACCCCGGCCCGGAGGCACCCACCCCTGGGAATCCTAGAGGCGCTTCCTGACGGGCCCAGGACGAATCCAACGAGACCACAGCCAGCTCTCTAGCCTTAAGGGCCGCGGAGTTAGGTGGGCTCGAACCCCGGGACGTTGCGCGCCGCCTAGCGGCCGCGCCGAGCGCCCCACCCCCGGCAAACCTAGACTCGCTTCTTCAGGGCCCCGAGACGCATCCAAAGACACCTGCCCCAGCGTTCTAGCCCCAAGGGCCGCGGAGATATGTCCGCAAAGTTCCAGGAGCTCACACACCTGTGCGTTGCGCGCCGCCTACTGGCCCCGACGAGCGGCCCATCCCCGAATGACGTAACGTCTCTCGTAGGGCTGCCCGAGACGTATCCAAGGAGCCTTCCCCCAGCTTTCTAGCCCAGACGGCTGCGGAGATATCCCGAAAAGAGCACCGAGAGCTTGTTAGCCGATAGGGGGCGCCCCGAGCGCCTCACCTCCGCGACACCTTGATGCGCTTCCCGAGGCTGCGGGGCCGAATCCAACGAGCCATCCCCCAGCTCTCTAGCACCAACGGCTGCGGAGATACGCCAGCTTAAACCTGGTGGCGAAAAAACAGGGAAATTTTTACTCACATCATTTTGACACAGGTACAGGCCATATCAGCCTGGAGGAATGGGATTCACCCCGACCCCAGGCACCTCAGGTCGGCCACACTAGTCCCCCCCACCCGCGGTCACATCCCCGGAGGTCAGGCTTTGGTACTTTCTAAATTTTCAGCACTTTTCTTATGTTTTGTGTGATTTTAAATGATATTCTCACGCCCATATCTCGGTCACCGTATATCCGATCTGCCCCAAATTTTGCACCTGACCTCGGGAGAAGGTCCCGGACCCGATGCCACCAGCCACAGTCCCGTAGACCCGACGGCCGCGGAGATACGCTCACTTAACCCCTGGGTGTTGTGCGCCGCTCACCCCGGCCCGGAGGCACCCACCCCTGGGAATCCTAGAGGCGCTTCCTGACGGGCCCAGGACGAATCCAACGAGACCACAGCCAGCTCTCTAGCCTTAAGGGCCGCGGAGTTAGGTGGGCTCGAACCCCGGGACGTTGCGCGCCGCCTAGCGGCCGCGCCGAGCGCCCCACCCCCGGCAAACCTAGACTCGCTTCTTCAGGGCCCCGAGACGCATCCAAAGACACCTGCCCCAGCGTTCTAGCCCCAAGGGCCGCGGAGATATGTCCGCAAAGTTCCAGGAGCTCACACACCTGTGCGTTGCGCGCCGCCTACTGGCCCCGACGAGCGGCCCATCCCCGAATGACGTAACGCCTCTCGTAGGGCTGCCCGAGACGTATCCAAGGAGCCTTCCCCCAGCTTTCTAGCCCAGACGGCTGCGGAGATATCCCGAAAAGAGCACCGAGAGCTTGTTAGCCGATAGGGGGCGCCCCGAGCGCCTCACCTCCGCGACACCTTGATGCGCTTCCCGAGGCTGCGGGGCCGAATCCAACGAGCCATCCCCCAGCTCTCTAGCACCAACGGCTGCGGAGATACGCCAGCTTAAACCTGGTGGCGAAAGAACAGGGAAATTTTTACTCACATCATTTTGACACAGGTACAGGCCATATCAGCCTGGAGGAATGGGATTCACCCCGACCCCAGGCACCTCAGGTCGGCCACACTAGTCCCCCCCACCCGCGGTCACATCCCTGGAGGTCAGGCTTTGGTACTTTCTAAATTTTCAGCACTTTTCTTATGTTTTGTGTGATTTTAAATGATATTCTCACGCCCATATCTCGGTCACCGTATATCCGATCTGCCCCAAATTTTGCACCTGACCTCGGGAGAAGGTCCCGGACCCGATGCCACCAGCCACAGTCCCGTACACCCGACGGCCGCGGAGATACGCCCACTTAACCCCTGGGTGTTGTGCGCCGCTCACCCCGGCCCGGAGGCACCCACCCCTGGGAATCCTAGAGGCGCTTCCTGACGGGCCCAGGACGAATCCAACGAGACCACAGCCAGCTCTCTAGCCTTAAGGGCCGCGGAGTTAGGTGGGCTCGAACCCCGGGACGTTGCGCGCCGCCTAGCGGCCGCGCCGAGCGCCCCACCCCCGGCAAACCTAGACTCGCTTCTTCAGGGCCCCGAGACGCATCCAAAGACACCTGCCCCAGCGTTCTAGCCCCAAGGGCCGCGGAGATATGTCCGCAAAGTTCCAGGAGCTCACACACCTGTGCGTTGCGCGCCGCCTACTGGCCCCGACGAGCGGCCCATCCCCGAATGACGTAACGCCTCTCGTAGGGCTGCCCGAGACGTATCCAAGGAGCCTTCCCCCAGCTTTCTAGCCCAGACGGCTGCGGAGATATCCCGAAAAGAGCACCGAGAGCTTGTTAGCCGATAGGGGGCGCCCCGAGCGCCTCACCTCCGCGACACCTTGATGCGCTTCCCGAGGCTGCGGGGCCGAATCCAACGAGCCATCCCCCAGCTCTCTAGCACCAACGGCTGCGGAGATACGCCAGCTTAAACCTGGTGGCGAAAGAACAGGGAAATTTTTACTCACATCATTTTGACACAGGTACAGGCCATATCAGCCTGGAGGAATGGGATTCACCCCGACCCCAGGCACCTCAGGTCGGCCACACTAGTCCCCCCCACCCGCGGTCACATCCCTGGAGGTCAGGCTTTGGTACTTTCTAAATTTTCAGCACTTTTCTTATGTTTTGTGTGATTTTAAATGATATTCTCACGCCCATATCTCGGTCACCGTATATCCGATCTGCCCCAAATTTTGCACCTGACCTCGGGAGAAGGTCCCGGACCCGATGCCACCAGCCACAGTCCCGTACACCCGACGGCCGCGGAGATACGCCCACTTAACCCCTGGGTGTTGTGCGCCGCTCACCCCGGCCCGGAGGCACCCACCCCTGGGAATCCTAGAGGCGCTTCCTGACGGGCCCAGGACGAATCCAACGAGACCTCAGCCAGCTCTCTAGCCTTAAGGGCCGCGGAGTTAGGTGGGCTCGAACCCCGGGACGTTGCGCGCCGCCTAGCGGCCGCGCCGAGCGCCCCACCCCCGGCAAACCTAGACTCGCTTCTTCAGGGCCCCGAGACGCATCCAAAGACACCTGCCCCAGCGTTCTAGCCCCAAGGGCCGCGGAGATATGTCCGCAAAGTTCCAGGAGCTCACACACCTGTGCGTTGCGCGCCGCCTACTGGCCCCGACGAGCGGCCCATCCCCGAATGACGTAACGCCTCTCGTAGGGCTGCCCGAGACGTATCCAAGGAGCCTTCCCCCAGCTTTCTAGCCCAGACGGCTGCGGAGATATCCCGAAAAGAGCACCGAGAGCTTGTTAGCCGATAGGGGGCGCCCCGAGCGCCTCACCTCCGCGACACCTTGATGCGCTTCCCGAGGCTGCGGGGCCGAATCCAACGAGCCATCCCCCAGCTCTCTAGCACCAACGGCTGCGGAGATACGCCAGCTTAAACCTGGTGGCGAAAGAACAGGGAAATTTTTACTCACATCATTTTGACACAGGTACAGGCCATATCAGCCTGGAGGAATGGGATTCACCCCGACCCCAGGCACCTCAGGTCGGCCACACTAGTCCCCCCCACCCGCGGTCACATCCCTGGAGGTCAGGCTTTGGTACTTTCTAAATTTTCAGCACTTTTCTTATGTTTTGTGTGATTTTAAATGATATTCTCACGCCCATATCTCGGTCACCGTATATCCGATCTGCCCCAAATTTTGCACCTGACCTCGGGAGAAGGTCCCGGACCCGATGCCACCAGCCACAGTCCCGTACACCCGACGGCCGCGGAGATACGCCCACTTAACCCCTGGGTGTTGTGCGCCGCTCACCCCGGCCCGGAGGCACCCACCCCTGGGAATCCTAGAGGCGCTTCCTGACGGGCCCAGGACGAATCCAACGAGACCACAGCCAGCTCTCTAGCCTTAAGGGCCGCGGAGTTAGGTGGGCTCGAACCCCGGGACGTTGCGCGCCGCCTAGCGGCCGCGCCGAGCACCCCACCCCCGGCAAACCTAGACTCGCTTCTTCAGGGCCCCGAGACGCATCCAAAGACACCTGCCCCAGCGTTCTAGCCCCAAGGGCCGCGGAGATATGTCCGCAAAGTTCCAGGAGCTCACACACCTGTGCGTTGCGCGCCGCCTACTGGCCCCGACGAGCGGCCCATCCCCGAATGACGTAACGCCTCTCGTAGGGCTGCCCGAGACGTATCCAAGGAGCCTTCCCCCAGCTTCTAGCCCAGACGGCTGCGGAGATATCCCGAAAAGAGCACCGAGAGCTTGTTAGCCGATAGGGGGCGCCCCGAGCGCCTCACCTCCGCGACACCTTGATGCGCTTCCCGAGGCTGCGGGGCCGAATCCAACGAGCCATCCCCCAGCTCTCTAGCACCAACGGCTGCGGAGATACGCCAGCTTAAACCTGGTGGCGAAAGAACAGGGAAATTTTTACTCACATCATTTTGACACAGGTACAGGCCATATCAGCCTGGAGGAATGGGATTCACCCCGACCCCAGGCACCTCAGGTCGGCCACACTAGTCCCCCCCACCCGCGGTCACATCCCTGGAGGTCAGGCTTTGGTACTTTCTAAATTTTCAGCACTTTTCTTATGTTTTGTGTGATTTTAAATGATATTCTCACGCCCATATCTCGGTCACCGTATATCCGATCTGCCCCAAATTTTGCACCTGACCTCGGGAGAAGGTCCCGGACCCGATGCCACCAGCCACAGTTCCGTAGACCCGACGGCCGCGGAGATACGCCCACTTAACCCCTGGGTGTTGTGCGCCGCTCACCCCGGCCCGGAGGCACCCACCCCTGGGAATCATAGAGGCGCTTCCTGACGGGCCCAGGACGAATCCAACGAGACCACAGCCAGCTCTCTAGCCTTAAGGGCCGCGGAGTTAGGTGGGCTCGAACCCCGGGACGTTGCGCGCCGCCTAGCGGCCGCGCCGAGCGCCCCGCCCCCGGCAAACCTAGACTCCCTTCTTCAGGGCCCCGAGACGCATCCAAAGACACCTGCCCCAGCGTTCTAGCCCCAAGGGCCGCGGAGATATGTCCGCAAAGTTCCAGGAGCTCACACACCTGTGCGTTGCGCGCCGCCTACTGGCCCCGACGAGCGGCCCATCCCCGAATGACGTAACGTCTCTCGTAGGGCTGCCCGAGACGTATCCAAGGAGCCTTCCCCCAGCTTTCTAGCCCAGACGGCTGCGGAGATATCCCGAAAAGAGCACCGAGAGCTTGTTAGCCGATAGGGGGCGCCCCGAGCGCCTCACCTCCGCGACACCTTGATGCGCTTCCCGAGGCTGCGGGGCCGAATCCAACGAGCCATCCCCCAGCTCTCTAGCACCAACGGCTGCGGAGATACGCCAGCTTAAACCTGGTGGCGAAAGAACAGGGAAATTTTTACTCACATCATTTTGACACAGGTACAGGCCATATCAGCCTGGAGGAATGGGATTCACCCCGACCCCAGGCACCTCAGGTCGGCCACACTAGTCCCCCCCACCCGCGGTCACATCCCTGGAGGTCAGGCTTTGGTACTTTCTAAATTTTCAGCACTTTTCTTATGTTTTGTGTGATTTTAAATGATATTCTCACGCCCATATCTCGGTCACCGTATATCCGATCTGCCCCAAATTTTGCACCTGACCTCGGGAGAAGGTCCCGGACCCGATGCCACCAGCCACAGTTCCGTAGACCCGACGGCCGCGGAGATACGCCCACTTAACCCCTGGGTGTTGTGCGCCGCTCACCCCGGCCCGGAGGCACCCACCCCTGGGAATCATAGAGGCGCTTCCTGACGGGCCCAGGACGAATCCAACGAGACCACAGCCAGCTCTCTAGCCTTAAGGGCCGCGGAGTTAGGTGGGCTCGAACCCCGGGACGTTGCGCGCCGCCTAGCGGCCGCGCCGAGCGCCCCGCCCCCGGCAAACCTAGACTCGCTTCTTCAGGGCCCCGAGACGCATCCAAAGACACCTGCCCCAGCGTTCTAGCCCCAAGGGCCGCGGAGATATGTCCGCAAAGTTCCAGGAGCTCACACACCTGTGCGTTGCGCGCCGCCTACTGGCCCCGACGAGCGGCCCATCCCCGAATGACGTAACGTCTCTCGTAGGGCTGCCCGAGACGTATCCAAGGAGCCTTCCCCCAGCTTTCTAGCCCAGACGGCTGCGGAGATATCCCGAAAAGAGCACCGAGAGCTTGTTAGCCGATAGGGGGCGCCCCGAGCGCCTCACCTCCGCGACACCTTGATGCCCTTCCCGAGGCTGCGGGGCCGAATCCAACGAGCCATTCCCCAGCTCTCTAGCACCAACGGCTGCGGAGATACGCCAGCTTAAACCTGGTGGCGAAAGAACAGGGAAATTTTTACTCACATCATTTTGACACAGGTACAGGCCATATCAGCCTGGAGGAATGGGATTCACCCCGACCCCAGGCACCTCAGGTCGGCCACACTAGTCCCCCCCACCCGCGGTCACATCCCTGGAGGTCAGGCTTTGGTACTTTCTAAATTTTCAGCACTTTTCTTATGTTTTGTGTGATTTTAAATGATATTCTCACGCCCATATCTCGGTCACCGTATATCCGATCTGCCCCAAATTTTGCACCTGACCTCGGGAGAAGGTCCCGGACCCGATGCCACCAGCCACAGTTCCGTAGACCCGACGGCCGCGGAGATACGCCCACTTAACCCCTGGGTGTTGTGCGCCGCTCACCCCGGCCCGGAGGCACCCACCCCTGGGAATCATAGAGGCGCTTCCTGACGGGCCCAGGACGAATCCAACGAGACCACAGCCAGCTCTCTAGCCTTAAGGGCCGCGGAGTTAGGTGGGCTCGAACCCCGGGACGTTGCGCGCCGCCTAGCGGCCGCGCCGAGCGCCCCGCCCCCGGCAAACCTAGACTCCCTTCTTCAGGGCCCCGAGACGCATCCAAAGACACCTGCCCCAGCGTTCTAGCCCCAAGGGCCGCGGAGATATGTCCGCAAAGTTCCAGGAGCTCACACACCTGTGCGTTGCGCGCCGCCTACTGGCCCCGACGAGCGGCCCATCCCCGAATGACGTAACGCCTCTCGTAGGGCTGCCCGAGACGTATCCAAGGAGCCTTCCCCCAGCTTTCTAGCCCAGACGGCTGCGGAGATATCCCGAAAAGAGCACCGAGAGCTTGTTAGCCGATAGGGGGCGCCCCGAGCGCCTCACCTCCGCGACACCTTGATGCGCTTCCCGAGGCTGCGGGGCCGAATCCAACGAGCCATCCCCCAGCTCTCTAGCACCAACGGCTGCGGAGATACGCCAGCTTAAACCTGGTGGCGAAAGAACAGGGAAATTTTTACTCACATCATTTTGACACAGGTATAGGCCATATCAGCCTGGAGGAATGGGATTCACCCCGACCCCAGGCACCTCAGGTCGGCCACACTAGTCCCCCCCACCCGCGGTCACATCCCCGGAGGTCAGGCTTTGGTACTTTCTAAATTTTCAGCACTTTTCTTATGTTTTGTGTGATTTTAAATGATATTCTCACGCCCATATCTCGGTCACCGTATATCCGATCTGCCCCAAATTTTGCACCTGACCTCGGGAGAAGGTCCCGGACCCGATGCCACCAGCCACAGTCCCGTACACCCGACGGCCGCGGAGATACGCCCACTTAACCCCTGGGTGTTGTGCGCCGCTCACCCCGGCCCGGAGGCACCCACCCCTGGGAATCCTAGAGGCGCTTCCTGACGGGCCCAGGACGAATCCAATGAGACCACAGCCAGCTCTCTAGCCTTAAGGGCCGCGGAGTTAGGTGGGCTCGAACCCCGGGACGTTGCGCGCCGCCTAGCGGCCGCGCCGAGCGCCCCACCCCCGGCAAACCTAGACTCGCTTCTTCAGGGCCCCGAGACGCATCCAAAGACACCTGCCCCAGCGTTCTAGCCCCAAGGGCCGCGGAGATATGTCCGCAAAGTTCCAGGAGCTCACACACCTGTGCGTTGCGCGCCGCCTACTGGCCCCGACGAGCGGCCCATCCCCGAATGACGTAACGCCTCTCGTAGGGCTGCCCGAGACGTATCCAAGGAGCCTTCCCCCAGCTTTCTAGCCCAGACGGCTGCGGAGATATCCCGAAAAGAGCACCGAGAGCTTGTTAGCCGATAGGGGGCGCCGCGAGCGCCTCACCTCCGCGACACCTTGATGCGCTTCCCGAGGCTGCAGGGCCGAATCCAACGAGCCATCGCCCAGCTCTCTAGCACCAACGGCTGCGGAGATACGCCAGCTTAAACCTGGTGGCGAAAGAACAGGGAAATTTTTACTCACATCATTTTGACACAGGTACAGGCCATATCAGCCTGGAGGAATGGGATTCACCACGACCCCAGGCACCTCAGGTCGGCCACACTAGTCCCCCCCACCCGCGGTCACATCCCCGGAGGTCAGGCTTTGGTACTTTCTAAATTTTCAGCACTTTTCTTATGTTTTGTGTGATTTTAAATGATATTCTCACGCCCATATCTCGGTCACCGTATATCCGATCTGCCCCAAATTTTGCACCTGACCTCGGGAGAAGGTCCCGGACCCGATGCCACCAGCCACAGTCCCGTACACCCGACGGCCGCGGAGATACGCCCACTTAACCCCTGGGTGTTGTGCGCCGCTCACCCCGGCCCGGAGGCACCCACCCCTGGGAATCCTAGAGGCGCTTCCTGACGGGCCCAGGACGAATCCAACGAGACCACAGCCAGCTCTCTAGCCTTAAGGGCCGCGGAGTTAGGTGGGCTCGAACCCCGGGACGTTGCGCGCCGCCTAGCGGCCGCGCCGAGCGCCCCACCCCCGGCAAACCTAGACTCGCTTCTTCAGGGCCCCGAGACGCATCCAAAGACACCTGCCCCAGCGTTCTAGCCCCAAGGGCCGCGGAGATATGTCCGCAAAGTTCCAGGAGCTCACACACCTGTGCGTTGCGCGCCGCCTACTGGCCCCGACGAGCGGCCCATCCCCGAATGACGTAACGTCTCTCGTAGGGCTGCCCGAGACGTATCCAAGGAGCCTTCCCCCAGCTTTCTAGCCCAGACGGCTGCGGAGATATCCCGAAAAGAGCACCGAGAGCTTGTTAGCCGATAGGGGGCGCCCCGAGCGCCTCACCTCCGCGACACCTTGATGCGCTTCCCGAGGCTGCGGGGCCGAATCCAACGAGCCATCCCCCAGCTCTCTAGTACCAACGGCTGCGGAGATACGCCAGCTTAAACCTGGTGGCGAAAGAACAGGGAAATTTTTACTCACATCATTTTGACACAGGTACAGGCCATATCAGCCTGGAGGAATGGGATTCACCCCGACCCCAGGCACCTCAGGTCGGCCACACTAGTCCCCCCCACCCGCGGTCACATCCCTGGAGGTCAGGCTTTGGTACTTTCTAAATTTTCAGCACTTTTCTTATGTTTTGTGTGATTTTAAATGATATTCTCACGCCCATATCTCGGTCACCGTATATCCGATCTGCCCCAAATTTTGCACCTGACCTCGGGAGAAGGTCCCGGACCCGATGCCACCAGCCACAGTCCCGTACACCCGACGGCCGCGGAGATACGCCCACTTAACCCCTGGGTGTTGTGCGCCGCTCACCCCGGCCCGGAGGCACCCACCCCTGGGAATCCTAGAGGCGCTTCCTGACGGGCCCAGGACGAATCCAACGAGACCACAGCCAGCTCTCTAGCCTTAAGGGCCGCGGAGTTAGGTGGGCTCGAACCCCGGGACGTTGCGCGCCGCCTAGCGGCCGCGCCGAGCGCCCCACCCCCGGCAAACCTAGACTCGCTTCTTCAGGGCCCCGAGACGCATCCAAAGACTCCTGCCCCAGCGTTCTAGCCCCAAGGGCCGCGGAGATATGTCCGCAAAGTTCCAGGAGCTCACACACCTGTGCGTTGCGCGCCGCCTACTGGCCCCGACGAGCGGCCCATCCCCGAATGACGTAACGCCTCTCGTAGGGCTGCCCGAGACGTATCCAAGGAGCCTTCCCCCAGCTTTCTAGCCCAGACGGCTGCGGAGATATCCCGAAAAGAGCACCGAGAGCTTGTTAGCCGATAGGGGGCGCCCCGAGCGCCTCACCTCCGCGACACCTTGATGCGCTTCCCGAGGCTGCGGGGCCGAATCCAACGAGCCATCCCCCAGCTCTCTAGCACCAACGGCTGCGGAGATACGCCAGCTTAAACCTGGTGGCGAAAGAACAGGGAAATTTTTACTCACATCATTTTGACACAGGTACAGGCCATATCAGCCTGGAGGAATGGGATTCACCCCGACCCCAGGCACCTCAGGTCGGCCACACTAGTCCCCCCCACCCGCGGTCACATCCCCGGAGGTCAGGCTTTGGTACTTTCTAAATTTTCAGCACTTTTCTTATGTTTTGTGTGATTTTAAATGATATTCTCACGCCCATATCTCGGTCACCGTATATCCGATCTGCCCCAAATTTTGCACCTGACCTCGGGAGAAGGTCCCGGACCCGATGCCACCAGCCACAGTCCCGTAGACCCGACGGCCGCGGAGATACGCCCACTTAACCCCTGGGTGTTGTGCGCCGCTCACCCCGGCCCGGAGGCACCCACCCCTGGGAATCCTAGAGGCGCTTCCTGACGGGCCCAGGACGAATCCAACGAGACCTCAGCCAGCTCTCTAGCCTTAAGGGCCGCGGAGTTAGGTGGGCTCGAACCCCGGGACGTTGCGCGCCGCCTAGCGGCCGCGCCGAGCGCCCCACCCCCGGCAAACCTAGACTCGCTTCTTCAGGGCCCCGAGACGCATCCAAAGACACCTGCCCCAGCGTTCTAGCCCCAAGGGCCGCGGAGATATGTCCGCAAAGTTCCAGGAGCTCACACACCTGTGCGTTGCGCGCCGCCTACTGGCCCCGACGAGCGGCCCATCCCCGAATGACGTAACGCCTCTCGTAGGGCTGCCCGAGACGTATCCAAGGAGCCTTCCCCCAGCTTCTAGCCCAGACGGCTGCGGAGATATCCCGAAAAGAGCACCGAGAGCTTGTTAGCCGATAGGGGGCGCCCCGAGCGCCTCACCTCCGCGACACCTTGATGCGCTTCCCGAGGCTGCGGGGCCGAATCCAACGAGCCATCCCCCAGCTCTCTAGCACCAACGGCTGCGGAGATACGCCAGCTTAAACCTGGTGGCGAAAGAACAGGGAAATTTTTACTCACATCATTTTGACACAGGTACAGGCCATATCAGCCTGGAGGAATGGGATTCACCCCGACCCCAGGCACCTCAGGTCGGCCACACTAGTCCCCCCCACCCGCGGTCACATCCCTGGAGGTCAGGCTTTGGTACTTTCTAAATTTTCAGCACTTTTCTTATGTTTTGTGTGATTTTAAATGATATTCTCACGCCCATATCTCGGTCACCGTATATCCGATCTGCCCCAAATTTTGCACCTGACCTCGGGAGAAGGTCCCGGACCCGATGCCACCAGCCACAGTTCCGTAGACCCGACGGCCGCGGAGATACGCCCACTTAACCCCTGGGTGTTGTGCGCCGCTCACCCCGGCCCGGAGGCACCCACCCCTGGGAATCCTAGATGCGCTTCCTGACGGGCCCAGGACGAATCCAACGAGACCACAGCCAGCTCTCTAGCCTTAAGGGCCGCGGAGTTAGGTGGGCTCGAACCCCGGGACGTTGCGCGCCGCCTAGCGGCCGCGCCGAGCGCCCCGCCCCCGGCAAACCTAGACTCGCTTCTTCAGGGCCCCGAGACGCATCCAAAGACACCTGCCCCAGCGTTCTAGCCCCAAGGGCCGCGGAGATATGTCCGCAAAGTTCCAGGAGCTCACACACCTGTGCGTTGCGCGCCGCCTACTGGCCCCGACGAGCGGCCCATCCCCGAATGACGTAACGTCTCTCGTAGGGCTGCCCGAGACGTATCCAAGGAGCCTTCCCCCAGCTTTCTAGCCCAGACGGCTGCGGAGATATCCAGAAAAGAGCACCGAGAGCTTGTTAGCCGATAGGGGGCGCCCCGAGCGCCTCACCTCCGCGACACCTTGATGCGCTTCCCGAGGCTGCGGGGCCGAATCCAACGAGCCATTCCCCAGCTCTCTAGCACCAACGGCTGCGGAGATACGCCAGCTTAAACCTGGTGGCGAAAGAACAGGGAAATTTTTACTCACATCATTTTGACACAGGTACAGGCCATATCAGCCTGGAGGAATGGGATTCACCCCGACCCCAGGCACCTCAGGTCGGCCACACTAGTCCCCCCCCACCCGCGGTCACATCCCCGGAGGTCAGGCTTTGGTACTTTCTAAATTTTCAGCACTTTTCTTATGTTTTGTGTGATTTTAAATGATATTCTCACGCCCATATCTCGGTCACCGTATATCCGATCTGCCCCAAATTTTGCACCTGACCTCGGGAGAAGGTCCCGGACCCGATGCCACCAGCCACAGTTCCGTAGACCCGACGGCCGCGGAGATACGCCCACTTAACCCCTGGGTGTTGTGCGCCGCTCACCCCGGCCCGGAGGCACCCACCCCTGGGAATCATAGAGGCGCTTCCTGACGGGCCCAGGACGAATCCAACGAGACCACAGCCAGCTCTCTAGCCTTAAGGGCCGCGGAGTTAGGTGGGCTCGAACCCCGGGACGTTGCGCGCCGCCTAGCGGCCGCGCCGAGCGCCCCCCCCCCCCCGGCAAACCTAGACTCGCTTCTTCAGGGCCCCGAGACGCATCCAAAGACACCTGCCCCAGCGTTCTAGCCCCAAGGGCCGCGGAGATATGTCCGCAAAGTTCCAGGAGCTCACACACCTGTGCGTTGCGCGCCGCCTACTGGCCCCGACGAGCGGCCCATCCCCGAATGACGTAACGCCTCTCGTAGGGCTGCCGGAGACGTATCCAAGGAGCCTTCCCCCAGCTTTCTAGCCCAGACGGCTGCGGAGATATCCCGAAAAGAGCACCGAGAGCTTGTTAGCCGATAGGGGGCGCCCCGAGCGCCTCACCTCCGCGACACCTTGATGCGCTTCCCGAGGCTGCGGGGCCGAATCCAACGAGCCATCCCCCAGCTCTCTAGCACCAACGGCTGCGGAGATACGCCAGCTTAAACCTGGTGGCGAAAGAACAGGGAAATTTTTACTCACATCATTTTGACACAGGTACAGGCCATATCAGCCTGGAGGAATGGGATTCACCCCGACCCCAGGCACCTCAGGTCGGCCACACTAGTCCCCCCCACCCGCGGTCACATCCCTGGAGGTCAGGCTTTGGTACTTTCTAAATTTTCAGCACTTTTCTTATGTTTTGTGTGATTTTAAATGATATTCTCACGCCCATATCTCGGTCACCGTATATCCGATCTGCCCCAAATTTTGCACCTGACCTCGGGAGAAGGTCCCGGACCCGATGCCACCAGCCACAGTTCCGTAGACCCGACGGCCGCGGAGATACGCCCACTTAACCCCTGGGTGTTGTGCGCCGCTCACCCCGGCCCGGAGGCACCCACCCCTGGGAATCATAGAGGCGCTTCCTGACGGGCCCAGGACGAATCCAACGAGACCACAGCCAGCTCTCTAGCCTTAAGGGCCGCGGAGTTAGGTGGGCTCGAACCCCGGGACGTTGCGCGCCGCCTAGCGGCCGCGCCGGGCGCCCCGCCCCCGGCAAACCTAGACTCGCTTCTTCAGGGCCCCGAGACGCATCCAAAGACACCTGCCCCAGCGTTCTAGCCCCAAGGGCCGCGGAGATATGTCCGCAAAGTTCCAGGAGCTCACACACCTGTGCGTTGCGCGCCGCCTACTGGCCCCGACGAGCGGCCCATCCCCGAATGACGTAACGTCTCTCGTAGGGCTGCCCGAGACGTATCCAAGGAGCCTTCCCCCAGCTTTCTAGCCCAGACGGCTGCGGAGATATCCCGAAAAGAGCACCGAGAGCTTGTTAGCCGATAGGGGGCGCCCCGAGCGCCTCACCTCCGCGACACCTTGATGCGCTTCCCGAGGCTGCGGGGCCGAATCCAAGGAGCCATCCCCCAGCTCTCTAGCACCAACGGCTGCGGAGATACGCCAGCTTAAACCTGGTGGCGAAAGAACAGGGAAATTTTTACTCACATCATTTTGACACAGGTACAGGCCATATCAGCCTGGAGGAATGGGATTCACCCCGACCCCAGGCACCTCAGGTCGGCCACACTAGTCCCCCCCACCCGCGGTCACATCCCTGGAGGTCAGGCTTTGGTACTTTCTAAATTTTCAGCACTTTTCTTATGTTTTGTGTGATTTTAAATGATATTCTCACGCCCATATCTCGGTCACCGTATATCCGATCTGCCCCAAATTTTGCACCTGACCTCGGGAGAAGGTCCCGGACCCGATGCCACCAGCCACAGTCCCGTACACCCGACGGCCGCGGAGATACGCCCACTTAACCCCTGGGTGTTGTGCGCCGCTCACCCCGGCCCGGAGGCACCCACCCCTGGGAATCCTAGAGGCGCTTCCTGACGGGCCCAGGACGAATCCAACGAGACCACAGCCAGCTCTCTAGCCTTAAGGGCCGCGGAGTTAGGTGGGCTCGAACCCCGGGACGTTGCGCGCCGCCTAGCGGCCGCGCCGAGCGCCCCACCCCCGGCAAACCTAGACTCGCTTCTTCAGGGCCCCGAGACGCATCCAAAGACACCTGCCCCAGCGTTCTAGCCCCAAGGGCCGCGGAGATATGTCCGCAAAGTTCCAGGAGCTCACACACCTGTGCGTTGCGCGCCGCCTACTGGCCCCGACGAGCGGCCCATCCCCGAATGACGTAACGTCTCTCGTAGGGCTGCCCGAGACGTATCCAAGGAGCCTTCCCCCAGCTTTCTAGCCCAGACGGCTGCGGAGATATCCCGAAAAGAGCACCGAGAGCTTGTTAGCCGATAGGGGGCGCCCCGAGCGCCTCACCTCCGCGACACCTTGATGCGCTTCCCGAGGCTGCGGGGCCGAATCCAACGAGCCATCCCCCAGCTCTCTAGCACCAACGGCTGCGGAGATACGCCAGCTTAAACCTGGTGGCGAAAGAACAGGGAAATTTTTACTCACATCATTTTGACACAGGTACAGGCCATATCAGCCTGGAGGAATGGGATTCACCCCGACCCCAGGCACCTCAGGTCGGCCACACTAGTCCCCCCCACCCGCGGTCACATCCCCGGAGGTCAGGCTTTGGTACTTTCTAAATTTTCAGCACTTTTCTTATGTTTTGTGTGATTTTAAATGATATTCTCACGCCCATATCTCGGTCACCGTATATCCGATCTGCCCCAAATTTTGCACCTGACCTCGGGAGAAGGTCCCGGACCCGATGCCACCAGCCACAGTCCCGTAGACCCGACGGCCGCGGAGATACGCCCACTTAACCCCTGGGTGTTGTGCGCCGCTCACCCCGGCCCGGAGGCACCCACCCCTGGGAATCCTAGAGGCGCTTCCTGACGGGCCCAGGACGAATCCAACGAGACCACAGCCAGCTCTCTAGCCTTAAGGGCCGCGGAGTTAGGTGGGCTCGAACCCCGGGACGTTGCGCGCCGCCTAGCGGCCGCGCCGAGCGCCCCACCCCCGGCAAACCTAGACTCGCTTCTTCAGGGCCCCGAGACGCATCCAAAGACACCTGCCCCAGCGTTCTAGCCCCAAGGGCCGCGGAGATATGTCCGCAAAGTTCCAGGAGCTCACACACCTGTGCGTTGCGCGCCGCCTACTGGCCCCGACGAGCGGCCCATCCCCGAATGACGTAACGCCTCTCGTAGGGCTGCCCGAGACGTATCCAAGGAGCCTTCCCCCAGCTTTCTAGCCCAGACGGCTGCGGAGATATCCCGAAAAGAGCACCGAGAGCTTGTTAGCCGATAGGGGGCGCCCCGAGCGCCTCACCTCCGCGACACCTTGATGCGCTTCCCGAGGCTGCGGGGCCGAATCCAACGAGCCATCCCCCAGCTCTCTAGCACCAACGGCTGCGGAGATACGCCAGCTTAAACCTGGTGGCGAAAGAACAGGGAAATTTTTACTCACATCATTTTGACACAGGTACAGGCCATATCAGCCTGGAGGAATGGGATTCACCCCGACCCCAGGCACCTCAGGTCGGCCACACTAGTCCCCCCCACCCGCGGTCACATCCCTGGAGGTCAGGCTTTGGTACTTTCTAAATTTTCAGCACTTTTCTTATGTTTTGTGTGATTTTAAATGATATTCTCACGCCCATATCTCGGTCACCGTATATCCGATCTGCCCCAAATTTTGCACCTGACCTCGGGAGAAGGTCCCGGACCCGATGCCACCAGCCACAGTCCCGTACACCCGACGGCCGCGGAGATACGCCCACTTAACCCCTGGGTGTTGTGCGCCGCTCACCCCGGCCCGGAGGCACCCACCCCTGGGAATCCTAGAGGCGCTTCCTGACGGGCCCAGGACGAATCCAACGAGACCACAGCCAGCTCTCTAGCCTTAAGGGCCGCGGAGTTAGGTGGGCTCGAACCCCGGGACGTTGCGCGCCGCCTAGCGGCCGCGCCGAGCGCCCCACCCCCGGCAAACCTAGACTCGCTTCTTCAGGGCCCCGAGACGCATCCAAAGACACCTGCCCCAGCGTTCTAGCCCCAAGGGCCGCGGAGATATGTCCGCAAAGTTCCAGGAGCTCACACACCTGTGCGTTGCGCGCCGCCTACTGGCCCCGACGAGCGGCCCATCCCCGAATGACGTAACGCCTCTCGTAGGGCTGCCCGAGACGTATCCAAGGAGCCTTCCCCCAGCTTTCTAGCCCAGACGGCTGCGGAGATATCCCGAAAAGAGCACCGAGAGCTTGTTAGCCGATAGGGGGCGCCCCGAGCGCCTCACCTCCGCGACACCTTGATGCGCTTCCCGAGGCTGCGGGGCCGAATCCAACGAGCCATCCCCCAGCTCTCTAGCACCAACGGCTGCGGAGATACGCCAGCTTAAACCTGGTGGCGAAAGAACAGGGAAATTTTTACTCACATCATTTTGACACAGGTACAGGCCATATCAGCCTGGAGGAATGGGATTCACCCCGACCCCAGGCACCTCAGGTCGGCCACACTAGTCCCCCCCACCCGCGGTCACATCCCTGGAGGTCAGGCTTTGGTACTTTCTAAATTTTCAGCACTTTTCTTATGTTTTGTGTGATTTTAAATGATATTCTCACGCCCATATCTCGGTCACCGTATATCCGATCTGCCCCAAATTTTGCACCTGACCTCGGGAGAAGGTCCCGGACCCGATGCCACCAGCCACAGTCCCGTACACCCGACGGCCGCGGAGATACGCCCACTTAACCCCTGGGTGTTGTGCGCCGCTCACCCCGGCCCGGAGGCACCCACCCCTGGGAATCCTAGAGGCGCTTCCTGACGGGCCCAGGACGAATCCAACGAGACCACAGCCAGCTCTCTAGCCTTAAGGGCCGCGGAGTTAGGTGGGCTCGAACCCCGGGACGTTGCGCGCCGCCTAGCGGCCGCGCCGAGCGCCCCACCCCCGGCAAACCTAGACTCGCTTCTTCAGGGCCCCGAGACGCATCCAAAGACACCTGCCCCAGCGTTCTAGCCCCAAGGGCCGCGGAGATATGTCCGCAAAGTTCCAGGAGCTCACACACCTGTGCGTTGCGCGCCGCCTACTGGCCCCGACGAGCGGCCCATCCCCGAATGACGTAACGCCTCTCGTAGGGCTGCCCGAGACGTATCCAAGGAGCCTTCCCCCAGCTTCTAGCCCAGACGGCTGCGGAGATATCCCGAAAAGAGCACCGAGAGCTTGTTAGCCGATAGGGGGCGCCCCGAGCGCCTCACCTCCGCGACACCTTGATGCGCTTCCCGAGGCTGCGGGGCCGAATCCAACGAGCCATCCCCCAGCTCTCTAGCACCAACGGCTGCGGAGATACGCCAGCTTAAACCTGGTGGCGAAAGAACAGGGAAATTTTTACTCACATCATTTTGACACAGGTACAGGCCATATCAGCCTGGAGGAATGGGATTCACCCCGACCCCAGGCACCTCAGGTCGGCCACACTAGTCCCCCCCACCCGCGGTCACATCCCTGGAGGTCAGGCTTTGGTACTTTCTAAATTTTCAGCACTTTTCTTATGTTTTGTGTGATTTTAAATGATATTCTCACGCCCATATCTCGGTCACCGTATATCCGATCTGCCCCAAATTTTGCACCTGACCTCGGGAGAAGGTCCCGGACCCGATGCCACCAGCCACAGTTCCGTAGACCCGACGGCCGCGGAGATACGCCCACTTAACCCCTGGGTGTTGTGCGCCGCTCACCCCGGCCCGGAGGCACCCACCCCTGGGAATCATAGAGGCGCTTCCTGACGGGCCCAGGACGAATCCAACGAGACCACAGCCAGCTCTCTAGCCTTAAGGGCCGCGGAGTTAGGTGGGCTCGAACCCCGGGACGTTGCGCGCCGCCTAGCGGCCGCGCCGAGCGCCCCGCCCCCGGCAAACCTAGACTCCCTTCTTCAGGGCCCCGAGACGCATCCAAAGACACCTGCCCCAGCGTTCTAGCCCCAAGGGCCGCGGAGATATGTCCGCAAAGTTCCAGGAGCTCACACACCTGTGCGTTGCGCGCCGCCTACTGGCCCCGACGAGCGGCCCATCCCCGAATGACGTAACGTCTCTCGTAGGGCTGCCCGAGACGTATCCAAGGAGCCTTCCCCCAGCTTTCTAGCCCAGACGGCTGCGGAGATATCCCGAAAAGAGCACCGAGAGCTTGTTAGCCGATAGGGGGCGCCCCGAGCGCCTCACCTCCGCGACACCTTGATGCGCTTCCCGAGGCTGCGGGGCCGAATCCAACGAGCCATCCCCCAGCTCTCTAGCACCAACGGCTGCGGAGATACGCCAGCTTAAACCTGGTGGCGAAAGAACAGGGAAATTTTTACTCACATCATTTTGACACAGGTACAGGCCATATCAGCCTGGAGGAATGGGATTCACCCCGACCCCAGGCACCTCAGGTCGGCCACACTAGTCCCCCCCACCCGCGGTCACATCCCTGGAGGTCAGGCTTTGGTACTTTCTAAATTTTCAGCACTTTTCTTATGTTTTGTGTGATTTTAAATGATATTCTCACGCCCATATCTCGGTCACCGTATATCCGATCTGCCCCAAATTTTGCACCTGACCTCGGGAGAAGGTCCCGGACCCGATGCCACCAGCCACAGTTCCGTAGACCCGACGGCCGCGGAGATACGCCCACTTAACCCCTGGGTGTTGTGCGCCGCTCACCCCGGCCCGGAGGCACCCACCCCTGGGAATCATAGAGGCGCTTCCTGACGGGCCCAGGACGAATCCAACGAGACCACAGCCAGCTCTCTAGCCTTAAGGGCCGCGGAGTTAGGTGGGCTCGAACCCCGGGACGTTGCGCGCCGCCTAGCGGCCGCGCCGAGCGCCCCGCCCCCGGCAAACCTAGACTCGCTTCTTCAGGGCCCCGAGACGCATCCAAAGACACCTGCCCCAGCGTTCTAGCCCCAAGGGCCGCGGAGATATGTCCGCAAAGTTCCAGGAGCTCACACACCTGTGCGTTGCGCGCCGCCTACTGGCCCCGACGAGCGGCCCATCCCCGAATGACGTAACGTCTCTCGTAGGGCTGCCCGAGACGTATCCAAGGAGCCTTCCCCCAGCTTTCTAGCCCAGACGGCTGCGGAGATATCCCGAAAAGAGCACCGAGAGCTTGTTAGCCGATAGGGGGCGCCCCGAGCGCCTCACCTCCGCGACACCTTGATGCCCTTCCCGAGGCTGCGGGGCCGAATCCAACGAGCCATTCCCCAGCTCTCTAGCACCAACGGCTGCGGAGATACGCCAGCTTAAACCTGGTGGCGAAAGAACAGGGAAATTTTTACTCACATCATTTTGACACAGGTACAGGCCATATCAGCCTGGAGGAATGGGATTCACCCCGACCCCAGGCACCTCAGGTCGGCCACACTAGTCCCCCCCACCCGCGGTCACATCCCTGGAGGTCAGGCTTTGGTACTTTCTAAATTTTCAGCACTTTTCTTATGTTTTGTGTGATTTTAAATGATATTCTCACGCCCATATCTCGGTCACCGTATATCCGATCTGCCCCAAATTTTGCACCTGACCTCGGGAGAAGGTCCCGGACCCGATGCCACCAGCCACAGTTCCGTAGACCCGACGGCCGCGGAGATACGCCCACTTAACCCCTGGGTGTTGTGCGCCGCTCACCCCGGCCCGGAGGCACCCACCCCTGGGAATCATAGAGGCGCTTCCTGACGGGCCCAGGACGAATCCAACGAGACCACAGCCAGCTCTCTAGCCTTAAGGGCCGCGGAGTTAGGTGGGCTCGAACCCCGGGACGTTGCGCGCCGCCTAGCGGCCGCGCCGAGCGCCCCGCCCCCGGCAAACCTAGACTCCCTTCTTCAGGGCCCCGAGACGCATCCAAAGACACCTGCCCCAGCGTTCTAGCCCCAAGGGCCGCGGAGATATGTCCGCAAAGTTCCAGGAGCTCACACACCTGTGCGTTGCGCGCCGCCTACTGGCCCCGACGAGCGGCCCATCCCCGAATGACGTAACGTCTCTCGTAGGGCTGCCCGAGACGTATCCAAGGAGCCTTCCCCCAGCTTTCTAGCCCAGACGGCTGCGGAGATATCCCGAAAAGAGCACCGAGAGCTTGTTAGCCGATAGGGGGCGCCCCGAGCGCCTCACCTCCGCGACACCTTGATGCGCTTCCCGAGGCTGCGGGGCCGAATCCAACGAGCCATCCCCCAGCTCTCTAGCACCAACGGCTGCGGAGATACGCCAGCTTAAACCTGGTGGCGAAAGAACAGGGAAATTTTTACTCACATCATTTTGACACAGGTACAGGCCATATCAGCCTGGAGGAATGGGATTCACCCCGACCCCAGGCACCTCAGGTCGGCCACACTAGTCCCCCCCACCCGCGGTCACATCCCTGGAGGTCAGGCTTTGGTACTTTCTAAATTTTCAGCACTTTTCTTATGTTTTGTGTGATTTTAAATGATATTCTCACGCCCATATCTCGGTCACCGTATATCCGATCTGCCCCAAATTTTGCACCTGACCTCGGGAGAAGGTCCCGGACCCGATGCCACCAGCCACAGTTCCGTAGACCCGACGGCCGCGGAGATACGCCCACTTAACCCCTGGGTGTTGTGCGCCGCTCACCCCGGCCCGGAGGCACCCACCCCTGGGAATCATAGAGGCGCTTCCTGACGGGCCCAGGACGAATCCAACGAGACCACAGCCAGCTCTCTAGCCTTAAGGGCCGCGGAGTTAGGTGGGCTCGAACCCCGGGACGTTGCGCGCCGCCTAGCGGCCGCGCCGAGCGCCCCGCCCCCGGCAAACCTAGACTCGCTTCTTCAGGGCCCCGAGACGCATCCAAAGACACCTGCCCCAGCGTTCTAGCCCCAAGGGCCGCGGAGATATGTCCGCAAAGTTCCAGGAGCTCACACACCTGTGCGTTGCGCGCCGCCTACTGGCCCCGACGAGCGGCCCATCCCCGAATGACGTAACGTCTCTCGTAGGGCTGCCCGAGACGTATCCAAGGAGCCTTCCCCCAGCTTTCTAGCCCAGACGGCTGCGGAGATATCCCGAAAAGAGCACCGAGAGCTTGTTAGCCGATAGGGGGCGCCCCGAGCGCCTCACCTCCGCGACACCTTGATGCCCTTCCCGAGGCTGCGGGGCCGAATCCAACGAGCCATTCCCCAGCTCTCTAGCACCAACGGCTGCGGAGATACGCCAGCTTAAACCTGGTGGCGAAAGAACAGGGAAATTTTTACTCACATCATTTTGACACAGGTACAGGCCATATCAGCCTGGAGGAATGGGATTCACCCCGACCCCAGGCACCTCAGGTCGGCCACACTAGTCCCCCCCACCCGCGGTCACATCCCTGGAGGTCAGGCTTTGGTACTTTCTAAATTTTCAGCACTTTTCTTATGTTTTGTGTGATTTTAAATGATATTCTCACGCCCATATCTCGGTCACCGTATATCCGATCTGCCCCAAATTTTGCACCTGACCTCGGGAGAAGGTCCCGGACCCGATGCCACCAGCCACAGTTCCGTAGACCCGACGGCCGCGGAGATACGCCCACTTAACCCCTGGGTGTTGTGCGCCGCTCACCCCGGCCCGGAGGCACCCACCCCTGGGAATCATAGAGGCGCTTCCTGACGGGCCCAGGACGAATCCAACGAGACCACAGCCAGCTCTCTAGCCTTAAGGGCCGCGGAGTTAGGTGGGCTCGAACCCCGGGACGTTGCGCGCCGCCTAGCGGCCGCGCCGAGCGCCCCGCCCCCGGCAAACCTAGACTCCCTTCTTCAGGGCCCCGAGACGCATCCAAAGACACCTGCCCCAGCGTTCTAGCCCCAAGGGCCGCGGAGATATGTCCGCAAAGTTCCAGGAGCTCACACACCTGTGCGTTGCGCGCCGCCTACTGGCCCCGACGAGCGGCCCATCCCCGAATGACGTAACGCCTCTCGTAGGGCTGCCCGAGACGTATCCAAGGAGCCTTCCCCCAGCTTTCTAGCCCAGACGGCTGCGGAGATATCCCGAAAAGAGCACCGAGAGCTTGTTGGCCGATAGGGGGCGCCCCGAGCGCCTCACCTCCGCGACACCTTGATGCGCTTCCCGAGGCTGCGGGGCCGAATCCAACGAGCCATCCCCCAGCTCTCTAGCACCAACGGCTGCGGAGATACGCCAGCTTAAACCTGGTGGCGAAAGAACAGGGAAATTTTTACTCACATCATTTTGACACAGGTATAGGCCATATCAGCCTGGAGGAATGGGATTCACCCCGACCCCAGGCACCTCAGGTCGGCCACACTAGTCCCCCCCACCCGCGGTCACATCCCCGGAGGTCAGGCTTTGGTACTTTCTAAATTTTCAGCACTTTTCTTATGTTTTGTGTGATTTTAAATGATATTCTCACGCCCATATCTCGGTCACCGTATATCCGATCTGCCCCAAATTTTGCACCTGACCTCGGGAGAAGGTCCCGGACCCGATGCCACCAGCCACAGTCCCGTAGACCCGACGGCCGCGGAGATACGCCCACTTAACCCCTGGGTGTTGTGCGCCGCTCACCCCGGCCCGGAGGCACCCACCCCTGGGAATCCTAGAGGCGCTTCCTGACGGGCCCAGGACGAATCCAATGAGACCACAGCCAGCTCTCTAGCCTTAAGGGCCGCGGAGTTAGGTGGGCTCGAACCCCGGGACGTTGCGCGCCGCCTAGCGGCCGCGCCGAGCGCCCCACCCCCGGCAAACCTAGACTCGCTTCTTCAGGGCCCCGAGACGCATCCAAAGACACCTGCCCCAGCGTTCTAGCCCCAAGGGCCGCGGAGATATGTCCGCAAAGTTCCAGGAGCTCACACACCTGTGCGTTGCGCGCCGCCTACTGGCCCCGACGAGCGGCCCATCCCCGAATGACGTAACGCCTCTCGTAGGGCTGCCCGAGACGTATCCAAGGAGCCTTCCCCCAGCTTTCTAGCCCAGACGGCTGCGGAGATATCCCGAAAAGAGCACCGAGAGCTTGTTAGCCGATAGGGGGCGCCGCGAGCGCCTCACCTCCGCGACACCTTGATGCGCTTCCCGAGGCTGCAGGGCCGAATCCAACGAGCCATCGCCCAGCTCTCTAGCACCAACGGCTGCGGAGATACGCCAGCTTAAACCTGGTGGCGAAAGAACAGGGAAATTTTTACTCACATCATTTTGACACAGGTACAGGCCATATCAGCCTGGAGGAATGGGATTCACCACGACCCCAGGCACCTCAGGTCGGCCACACTAGTCCCCCCCACCCGCGGTCACATCCCCGGAGGTCAGGCTTTGGTACTTTCTAAATTTTCAGCACTTTTCTTATGTTTTGTGTGATTTTAAATGATATTCTCACGCCCATATCTCGGTCACCGTATATCCGATCTGCCCCAAATTTTGCACCTGACCTCGGGAGAAGGTCCCGGACCCGATGCCACCAGCCACAGTCCCGTACACCCGACGGCCGCGGAGATACGCCCACTTAACCCCTGGGTGTTGTGCGCCGCTCACCCCGGCCCGGAGGCACCCACCCCTGGGAATCCTAGAGGCGCTTCCTGACGGGCCCAGGACGAATCCAACGAGACCACAGCCAGCTCTCTAGCCTTAAGGGCCGCGGAGTTAGGTGGGCTCGAACCCCGGGACGTTGCGCGCCGCCTAGCGGCCGCGCCGAGCGCCCCACCCCCGGCAAACCTAGACTCGCTTCTTCAGGGCCCCGAGACGCATCCAAAGACACCTGCCCCAGCGTTCTAGCCCCAAGGGCCGCGGAGATATGTCCGCAAAGTTCCAGGAGCTCACACACCTGTGCGTTGCGCGCCGCCTACTGGCCCCGACGAGCGGCCCATCCCCGAATGACGTAACGCCTCTCGTAGGGCTGCCCGAGACGTATCCAAGGAGCCTTCCCCCAGCTTCTAGCCCAGACGGCTGCGGAGATATCCCGAAAAGAGCACCGAGAGCTTGTTAGCCGATAGGGGGCGCCCCGAGCGCCTCACCTCCGCGACACCTTGATGCGCTTCCCGAGGCTGCGGGGCCGAATCCAACGAGCCATCCCCCAGCTCTCTAGCACCAACGGCTGCGGAGATACGCCAGCTTAAACCTGGTGGCGAAAGAACAGGGAAATTTTTACTCACATCATTTTGACACAGGTACAGGCCATATCAGCCTGGAGGAATGGGATTCACCCCGACCCCAGGCACCTCAGGTCGGCCACACTAGTCCCCCCCACCCGCGGTCACATCCCTGGAGGTCAGGCTTTGGTACTTTCTAAATTTTCAGCACTTTTCTTATGTTTTGTGTGATTTTAAATGATATTCTCACGCCCATATCTCGGTCACCGTATATCCGATCTGCCCCAAATTTTGCACCTGACCTCGGGAGAAGGTCCCGGACCCGATGCCACCAGCCACAGTTCCGTAGACCCGACGGCCGCGGAGATACGCCCACTTAACCCCTGGGTGTTGTGCGCCGCTCACCCCGGCCCGGAGGCACCCACCCCTGGGAATCCTAGATGCGCTTCCTGACGGGCCCAGGACGAATCCAACGAGACCACAGCCAGCTCTCTAGCCTTAAGGGCCGCGGAGTTAGGTGGGCTCGAACCCCGGGACGTTGCGCGCCGCCTAGCGGCCGCGCCGAGCGCCCCGCCCCCGGCAAACCTAGACTCGCTTCTTCAGGGCCCCGAGACGCATCCAAAGACACCTGCCCCAGCGTTCTAGCCCCAAGGGCCGCGGAGATATGTCCGCAAAGTTCCAGGAGCTCACACACCTGTGCGTTGCGCGCCGCCTACTGGCCCCGACGAGCGGCCCATCCCCGAATGACGTAACGTCTCTCGTAGGGCTGCCCGAGACGTATCCAAGGAGCCTTCCCCCAGCTTTCTAGCCCAGACGGCTGCGGAGATATCCAGAAAAGAGCACCGAGAGCTTGTTAGCCGATAGGGGGCGCCCCGAGCGCCTCACCTCCGCGACACCTTGATGCGCTTCCCGAGGCTGCGGGGCCGAATCCAACGAGCCATTCCCCAGCTCTCTAGCACCAACGGCTGCGGAGATACGCCAGCTTAAACCTGGTGGCGAAAGAACAGGGAAATTTTTACTCACATCATTTTGACACAGGTACAGGCCATATCAGCCTGGAGGAATGGGATTCACCCCGACCCCAGGCACCTCAGGTCGGCCACACTAGTCCCCCCCCACCCGCGGTCACATCCCCGGAGGTCAGGCTTTGGTACTTTCTAAATTTTCAGCACTTTTCTTATGTTTTGTGTGATTTTAAATGATATTCTCACGCCCATATCTCGGTCACCGTATATCCGATCTGCCCCAAATTTTGCACCTGACCTCGGGAGAAGGTCCCGGACCCGATGCCACCAGCCACAGTTCCGTAGACCCGACGGCCGCGGAGATACGCCCACTTAACCCCTGGGTGTTGTGCGCCGCTCACCCCGGCCCGGAGGCACCCACCCCTGGGAATCATAGAGGCGCTTCCTGACGGGCCCAGGACGAATCCAACGAGACCACAGCCAGCTCTCTAGCCTTAAGGGCCGCGGAGTTAGGTGGGCTCGAACCCCGGGACGTTGCGCGCCGCCTAGCGGCCGCGCCGAGCGCCCCCCCCCCCCCGGCAAACCTAGACTCGCTTCTTCAGGGCCCCGAGACGCATCCAAAGACACCTGCCCCAGCGTTCTAGCCCCAAGGGCCGCGGAGATATGTCCGCAAAGTTCCAGGAGCTCACACACCTGTGCGTTGCGCGCCGCCTACTGGCCCCGACGAGCGGCCCATCCCCGAATGACGTAACGCCTCTCGTAGGGCTGCCGGAGACGTATCCAAGGAGCCTTCCCCCAGCTTTCTAGCCCAGACGGCTGCGGAGATATCCCGAAAAGAGCACCGAGAGCTTGTTAGCCGATAGGGGGCGCCCCGAGCGCCTCACCTCCGCGACACCTTGATGCGCTTCCCGAGGCTGCGGGGCCGAATCCAACGAGCCATCCCCCAGCTCTCTAGCACCAACGGCTGCGGAGATACGCCAGCTTAAACCTGGTGGCGAAAGAACAGGGAAATTTTTACTCACATCATTTTGACACAGGTACAGGCCATATCAGCCTGGAGGAATGGGATTCACCCCGACCCCAGGCACCTCAGGTCGGCCACACTAGTCCCCCCCACCCGCGGTCACATCCCTGGAGGTCAGGCTTTGGTACTTTCTAAATTTTCAGCACTTTTCTTATGTTTTGTGTGATTTTAAATGATATTCTCACGCCCATATCTCGGTCACCGTATATCCGATCTGCCCCAAATTTTGCACCTGACCTCGGGAGAAGGTCCCGGACCCGATGCCACCAGCCACAGTTCCGTAGACCCGACGGCCGCGGAGATACGCCCACTTAACCCCTGGGTGTTGTGCGCCGCTCACCCCGGCCCGGAGGCACCCACCCCTGGGAATCATAGAGGCGCTTCCTGACGGGCCCAGGACGAATCCAACGAGACCACAGCCAGCTCTCTAGCCTTAAGGGCCGCGGAGTTAGGTGGGCTCGAACCCCGGGACGTTGCGCGCCGCCTAGCGGCCGCGCCGGGCGCCCCGCCCCCGGCAAACCTAGACTCGCTTCTTCAGGGCCCCGAGACGCATCCAAAGACACCTGCCCCAGCGTTCTAGCCCCAAGGGCCGCGGAGATATGTCCGCAAAGTTCCAGGAGCTCACACACCTGTGCGTTGCGCGCCGCCTACTGGCCCCGACGAGCGGCCCATCCCCGAATGACGTAACGTCTCTCGTAGGGCTGCCCGAGACGTATCCAAGGAGCCTTCCCCCAGCTTTCTAGCCCAGACGGCTGCGGAGATATCCCGAAAAGAGCACCGAGAGCTTGTTAGCCGATAGGGGGCGCCCCGAGCGCCTCACCTCCGCGACACCTTGATGCGCTTCCCGAGGCTGCGGGGCCGAATCCAAGGAGCCATCCCCCAGCTCTCTAGCACCAACGGCTGCGGAGATACGCCAGCTTAAACCTGGTGGCGAAAGAACAGGGAAATTTTTACTCACATCATTTTGACACAGGTACAGGCCATATCAGCCTGGAGGAATGGGATTCACCCCGACCCCAGGCACCTCAGGTCGGCCACACTAGTCCCCCCCACCCGCGGTCACATCCCTGGAGGTCAGGCTTTGGTACTTTCTAAATTTTCAGCACTTTTCTTATGTTTTGTGTGATTTTAAATGATATTCTCACGCCCATATCTCGGTCACCGTATATCCGATCTGCCCCAAATTTTGCACCTGACCTCGGGAGAAGGTCCCGGACCCGATGCCACCAGCCACAGTCCCGTACACCCGACGGCCGCGGAGATACGCCCACTTAACCCCTGGGTGTTGTGCGCCGCTCACCCCGGCCCGGAGGCACCCACCCCTGGGAATCCTAGAGGCGCTTCCTGACGGGCCCAGGACGAATCCAACGAGACCACAGCCAGCTCTCTAGCCTTAAGGGCCGCGGAGTTAGGTGGGCTCGAACCCCGGGACGTTGCGCGCCGCCTAGCGGCCGCGCCGAGCGCCCCACCCCCGGCAAACCTAGACTCGCTTCTTCAGGGCCCCGAGACGCATCCAAAGACACCTGCCCCAGCGTTCTAGCCCCAAGGGCCGCGGAGATATGTCCGCAAAGTTCCAGGAGCTCACACACCTGTGCGTTGCGCGCCGCCTACTGGCCCCGACGAGCGGCCCATCCCCGAATGACGTAACGTCTCTCGTAGGGCTGCCCGAGACGTATCCAAGGAGCCTTCCCCCAGCTTTCTAGCCCAGACGGCTGCGGAGATATCCCGAAAAGAGCACCGAGAGCTTGTTAGCCGATAGGGGGCGCCCCGAGCGCCTCACCTCCGCGACACCTTGATGCGCTTCCCGAGGCTGCGGGGCCGAATCCAACGAGCCATCCCCCAGCTCTCTAGCACCAACGGCTGCGGAGATACGCCAGCTTAAACCTGGTGGCGAAAGAACAGGGAAATTTTTACTCACATCATTTTGACACAGGTACAGGCCATATCAGCCTGGAGGAATGGGATTCACCCCGACCCCAGGCACCTCAGGTCGGCCACACTAGTCCCCCCCACCCGCGGTCACATCCCCGGAGGTCAGGCTTTGGTACTATCTAAATTTTCAGCACTTTTCTTATGTTTTGTGTGATTTTAAATGATATTCTCACGCCCATATCTCGGTCACCGTATATCCGATCTGCCCCAAATTTTGCACCTGACCTCGGGAGAAGGTCCCGGACCCGATGCCACCAGCCACAGTCCCGTACACCCGACGGCCGCGGAGATACGCCCACTTAACCCCTGGGTGTTGTGCGCCGCTCACCCCGGCCCGGAGGCACCCACCCCTGGGAATCCTAGAGGCGCTTCCTGACGGGCCCAGGACGAATCCAACGAGACCTCAGCCAGCTCTCTAGCCTTAAGGGCCGCGGAGTTAGGTGGGCTCGAACCCCGGGACGTTGCGCGCCGCCTAGCGGCCGCGCCGAGCGCCCCACCCCCGGCAAACCTAGACTCGCTTCTTCAGGGCCCCGAGACGCATCCAAAGACACCTGCCCCAGCGTTCTAGCCCCAAGGGCCGCGGAGATATGTCCGCAAAGTTCCAGGAGCTCACACACCTGTGCGTTGCGCGCCGCCTACTGGCCCCGACGAGCGGCCCATCCCCGAATGACGTAACGCCTCTCGTAGGGCTGCCCGAGACGTATCCAAGGAGCCTTCCCCCAGCTTTCTAGCCCAGACGGCTGCGGAGATATCCCGAAAAGAGCACCGAGAGCTTGTTAGCCGATAGGGGGCGCCCCGAGCGCCTCACCTCCGCGACACCTTGATGCGCTTCCCGAGGCTGCGGGGCCGAATCCAACGAGCCATCCCCCAGCTCTCTAGCACCAACGGCTGCGGAGATACGCCAGCTTAAACCTGGTGGCGAAAGAACAGGGAAATTTTTACTCACATCATTTTGACACAGGTACAGGCCATATCAGCCTGGAGGAATGGGATTCACCCCGACCCCAGGCACCTCAGGTCGGCCACACTAGTCCCCCCCACCCGCGGTCACATCCCTGGAGGTCAGGCTTTGGTACTTTCTAAATTTTCAGCACTTTTCTTATGTTTTGTGTGATTTTAAATGATATTCTCACGCCCATATCTCGGTCACCGTATATCCGATCTGCCCCAAATTTTGCACCTGACCTCGGGAGAAGGTCCCGGACCCGATGCCACCAGCCACAGTCCCGTACACCCGACGGCCGCGGAGATACGCCCACTTAACCCCTGGGTGTTGTGCGCCGCTCACCCCGGCCCGGAGGCACCCACCCCTGGGAATCCTAGAGGCGCTTCCTGACGGGCCCAGGACGAATCCAACGAGACCACAGCCAGCTCTCTAGCCTTAAGGGCCGCGGAGTTAGGTGGGCTCGAACCCCGGGACGTTGCGCGCCGCCTAGCGGCCGCGCCGAGCGCCCCACCCCCGGCAAACCTAGACTCGCTTCTTCAGGGCCCCGAGACGCATCCAAAGACACCTGCCCCAGCGTTCTAGCCCCAAGGGCCGCGGAGATATGTCCGCAAAGTTCCAGGAGCTCACACACCTGTGCGTTGCGCGCCGCCTACTGGCCCCGACGAGCGGCCCATCCCCGAATGACGTAACGTCTCTCGTAGGGCTGCCCGAGACGTATCCAAGGAGCCTTCCCCCAGCTTTCTAGCCCAGACGGCTGCGGAGATATCCCGAAAAGAGCACCGAGAGCTTGTTAGCCGATAGGGGGCGCCCCGAGCGCCTCACCTCCGCGACACCTTGATGCGCTTCCCGAGGCTGCGGGGCCGAATCCAACGAGCCATCCCCCAGCTCTCTAGCACCAACGGCTGCGGAGATACGCCAGCTTAAACCTGGTGGCGAAAAAACAGGGAAATTTTTACTCACATCATTTTGACACAGGTACAGGCCATATCAGCCTGGAGGAATGGGATTCACCCCGACCCCAGGCACCTCAGGTCGGCCACACTAGTCCCCCCCACCCGCGGTCACATCCCCGGAGGTCAGGCTTTGGTACTTTCTAAATTTTCAGCACTTTTCTTATGTTTTGTGTGATTTTAAATGATATTCTCACGCCCATATCTCGGTCACCGTATATCCGATCTGCCCCAAATTTTGCACCTGACCTCGGGAGAAGGTCCCGGACCCGATGCCACCAGCCACAGTCCCGTAGACCCGACGGCCGCGGAGATACGCTCACTTAACCCCTGGGTGTTGTGCGCCGCTCACCCCGGCCCGGAGGCACCCACCCCTGGGAATCCTAGAGGCGCTTCCTGACGGGCCCAGGACGAATCCAACGAGACCACAGCCAGCTCTCTAGCCTTAAGGGCCGCGGAGTTAGGTGGGCTCGAACCCCGGGACGTTGCGCGCCGCCTAGCGGCCGCGCCGAGCGCCCCACCCCCGGCAAACCTAGACTCGCTTCTTCAGGGCCCCGAGACGCATCCAAAGACACCTGCCCCAGCGTTCTAGCCCCAAGGGCCGCGGAGATATGTCCGCAAAGTTCCAGGAGCTCACACACCTGTGCGTTGCGCGCCGCCTACTGGCCCCGACGAGCGGCCCATCCCCGAATGACGTAACGCCTCTCGTAGGGCTGCCCGAGACGTATCCAAGGAGCCTTCCCCCAGCTTTCTAGCCCAGACGGCTGCGGAGATATCCCGAAAAGAGCACCGAGAGCTTGTTAGCCGATAGGGGGCGCCCCGAGCGCCTCACCTCCGCGACACCTTGATGCGCTTCCCGAGGCTGCGGGGCCGAATCCAACGAGCCATCCCCCAGCTCTCTAGCACCAACGGCTGCGGAGATACGCCAGCTTAAACCTGGTGGCGAAAGAACAGGGAAATTTTTACTCACATCATTTTGACACAGGTACAGGCCATATCAGCCTGGAGGAATGGGATTCACCCCGACCCCAGGCACCTCAGGTCGGCCACACTAGTCCCCCCCACCCGCGGTCACATCCCTGGAGGTCAGGCTTTGGTACTTTCTAAATTTTCAGCACTTTTCTTATGTTTTGTGTGATTTTAAATGATATTCTCACGCCCATATCTCGGTCACCGTATATCCGATCTGCCCCAAATTTTGCACCTGACCTCGGGAGAAGGTCCCGGACCCGATGCCACCAGCCACAGTCCCGTACACCCGACGGCCGCGGAGATACGCCCACTTAACCCCTGGGTGTTGTGCGCCGCTCACCCCGGCCCGGAGGCACCCACCCCTGGGAATCCTAGAGGCGCTTCCTGACGGGCCCAGGACGAATCCAACGAGACCTCAGCCAGCTCTCTAGCCTTAAGGGCCGCGGAGTTAGGTGGGCTCGAACCCCGGGACGTTGCGCGCCGCCTAGCGGCCGCGCCGAGCGCCCCACCCCCGGCAAACCTAGACTCGCTTCTTCAGGGCCCCGAGACGCATCCAAAGACACCTGCCCCAGCGTTCTAGCCCCAAGGGCCGCGGAGATATGTCCGCAAAGTTCCAGGAGCTCACACACCTGTGCGTTGCGCGCCGCCTACTGGCCCCGACGAGCGGCCCATCCCCGAATGACGTAACGCCTCTCGTAGGGCTGCCCGAGACGTATCCAAGGAGCCTTCCCCCAGCTTCTAGCCCAGACGGCTGCGGAGATATCCCGAAAAGAGCACCGAGAGCTTGTTAGCCGATAGGGGGCGCCCCGAGCGCCTCACCTCCGCGACACCTTGATGCGCTTCCCGAGGCTGCGGGGCCGAATCCAACGAGCCATCCCCCAGCTCTCTAGCACCAACGGCTGCGGAGATACGCCAGCTTAAACCTGGTGGCGAAAGAACAGGGAAATTTTTACTCACATCATTTTGACACAGGTACAGGCCATATCAGCCTGGAGGAATGGGATTCACCCCGACCCCAGGCACCTCAGGTCGGCCACACTAGTCCCCCCCACCCGCGGTCACATCCCTGGAGGTCAGGCTTTGGTACTTTCTAAATTTTCAGCACTTTTCTTATGTTTTGTGTGATTTTAAATGATATTCTCACGCCCATATCTCGGTCACCGTATATCCGATCTGCCCCAAATTTTGCACCTGACCTCGGGAGAAGGTCCCGGACCCGATGCCACCAGCCACAGTTCCGTAGACCCGACGGCCGCGGAGATACGCCCACTTAACCCCTGGGTGTTGTGCGCCGCTCACCCCGGCCCGGAGGCACCCACCCCTGGGAATCATAGAGGCGCTTCCTGACGGGCCCAGGACGAATCCAACGAGACCACAGCCAGCTCTCTAGCCTTAAGGGCCGCGGAGTTAGGTGGGCTCGAACCCCGGGACGTTGCGCGCCGCCTAGCGGCCGCGCCGAGCGCCCCGCCCCCGGCAAACCTAGACTCGCTTCTTCAGGGCCCCGAGACGCATCCAAAGACACCTGCCCCAGCGTTCTAGCCCCAAGGGCCGCGGAGATATGTCCGCAAAGTTCCAGGAGCTCACACACCTGTGCGTTGCGCGCCGCCTACTGGCCCCGACGAGCGGCCCATCCCCGAATGACGTAACGTCTCTCGTAGGGCTGCCCGAGACGTATCCAAGGAGCCTTCCCCCAGCTTTCTAGCCCAGACGGCTGCGGAGATATCCCGAAAAGAGCACCGAGAGCTTGTTAGCCGATAGGGGGCGCCCCGAGCGCCTCACCTCCGCGACACCTTGATGCGCTTCCCGAGGCTGCGGGGCCGAATCCAACGAGCCATCCCCCAGCTCTCTAGCACCAACGGCTGCGGAGATACGCCAGCTTAAACCTGGTGGCGAAAGAACAGGGAAATTTTTACTCACATCATTTTGACACAGGTACAGGCCATATCAGCCTGGAGGAATGGGATTCACCCCGACCCCAGGCACCTCAGGTCGGCCACACTAGTCCCCCCCACCCGCGGTCACATCCCTGGAGGTCAGGCTTTGGTACTTTCTAAATTTTCAGCACTTTTCTTATGTTTTGTGTGATTTTAAATGATATTCTCACGCCCATATCTCGGTCACCGTATATCCGATCTGCCCCAAATTTTGCACCTGACCTCGGGAGAAGGTCCCGGACCCGATGCCACCAGCCACAGTTCCGTAGACCCGACGGCCGCGGAGATACGCCCACTTAACCCCTGGGTGTTGTGCGCCGCTCACCCCGGCCCGGAGGCACCCACCCCTGGGAATCATAGAGGCGCTTCCTGACGGGCCCAGGACGAATCCAACGAGACCACAGCCAGCTCTCTAGCCTTAAGGGCCGCGGAGTTAGGTGGGCTCGAACCCCGGGACGTTGCGCGCCGCCTAGCGGCCGCGCCGAGCGCCCCGCCCCCGGCAAACCTAGACTCGCTTCTTCAGGGCCCCGAGACGCATCCAAAGACACCTGCCCCAGCGTTCTAGCCCCAAGGGCCGCGGAGATATGTCCGCAAAGTTCCAGGAGCTCACACACCTGTGCGTTGCGCGCCGCCTACTGGCCCCGACGAGCGGCCCATCCCCGAATGACGTAACGTCTCTCGTAGGGCTGCCCGAGACGTATCCAAGGAGCCTTCCCCCAGCTTTCTAGCCCAGACGGCTGCGGAGATATCCCGAAAAGAGCACCGAGAGCTTGTTAGCCGATAGGGGGCGCCCCGAGCGCCTCACCTCCGCGACACCTTGATGCCCTTCCCGAGGCTGCGGGGCCGAATCCAACGAGCCATTCCCCAGCTCTCTAGCACCAACGGCTGCGGAGATACGCCAGCTTAAACCTGGTGGCGAAAGAACAGGGAAATTTTTACTCACATCATTTTGACACAGGTACAGGCCATATCAGCCTGGAGGAATGGGATTCACCCCGACCCCAGGCACCTCAGGTCGGCCACACTAGTCCCCCCCACCCGCGGTCACATCCCTGGAGGTCAGGCTTTGGTACTTTCTAAATTTTCAGCACTTTTCTTATGTTTTGTGTGATTTTAAATGATATTCTCACGCCCATATCTCGGTCACCGTATATCCGATCTGCCCCAAATTTTGCACCTGACCTCGGGAGAAGGTCCCGGACCCGATGCCACCAGCCACAGTTCCGTAGACCCGACGGCCGCGGAGATACGCCCACTTAACCCCTGGGTGTTGTGCGCCGCTCACCCCGGCCCGGAGGCACCCACCCCTGGGAATCATAGAGGCGCTTCCTGACGGGCCCAGGACGAATCCAACGAGACCACAGCCAGCTCTCTAGCCTTAAGGGCCGCGGAGTTAGGTGGGCTCGAACCCCGGGACGTTGCGCGCCGCCTAGCGGCCGCGCCGAGCGCCCCGCCCCCGGCAAACCTAGACTCCCTTCTTCAGGGCCCCGAGACGCATCCAAAGACACCTGCCCCAGCGTTCTAGCCCCAAGGGCCGCGGAGATATGTCCGCAAAGTTCCAGGAGCTCACACACCTGTGCGTTGCGCGCCGCCTACTGGCCCCGACGAGCGGCCCATCCCCGAATGACGTAACGCCTCTCGTAGGGCTGCCCGAGACGTATCCAAGGAGCCTTCCCCCAGCTTTCTAGCCCAGACGGCTGCGGAGATATCCCGAAAAGAGCACCGAGAGCTTGTTAGCCGATAGGGGGCGCCCCGAGCGCCTCACCTCCGCGACACCTTGATGCGCTTCCCGAGGCTGCGGGGCCGAATCCAACGAGCCATCCCCCAGCTCTCTAGCACCAACGGCTGCGGAGATACGCCAGCTTAAACCTGGTGGCGAAAGAACAGGGAAATTTTTACTCACATCATTTTGACACAGGTATAGGCCATATCAGCCTGGAGGAATGGGATTCACCCCGACCCCAGGCACCTCAGGTCGGCCACACTAGTCCCCCCCACCCGCGGTCACATCCCCGGAGGTCAGGCTTTGGTACTTTCTAAATTTTCAGCACTTTTCTTATGTTTTGTGTGATTTTAAATGATATTCTCACGCCCATATCTCGGTCACCGTATATCCGATCTGCCCCAAATTTTGCACCTGACCTCGGGAGAAGGTCCCGGACCCGATGCCACCAGCCACAGTCCCGTAGACCCGACGGCCGCGGAGATACGCCCACTTAACCCCTGGGTGTTGTGCGCCGCTCACCCCGGCCCGGAGGCACCCACCCCTGGGAATCCTAGAGGCGCTTCCTGACGGGCCCAGGACGAATCCAATGAGACCACAGCCAGCTCTCTAGCCTTAAGGGCCGCGGAGTTAGGTGGGCTCGAACCCCGGGACGTTGCGCGCCGCCTAGCGGCCGCGCCGAGCGCCCCACCCCCGGCAAACCTAGACTCGCTTCTTCAGGGCCCCGAGACGCATCCAAAGACACCTGCCCCAGCGTTCTAGCCCCAAGGGCCGCGGAGATATGTCCGCAAAGTTCCAGGAGCTCACACACCTGTGCGTTGCGCGCCGCCTACTGGCCCCGACGAGCGGCCCATCCCCGAATGACGTAACGCCTCTCGTAGGGCTGCCCGAGACGTATCCAAGGAGCCTTCCCCCAGCTTTCTAGCCCAGACGGCTGCGGAGATATCCCGAAAAGAGCACCGAGAGCTTGTTAGCCGATAGGGGGCGCCGCGAGCGCCTCACCTCCGCGACACCTTGATGCGCTTCCCGAGGCTGCAGGGCCGAATCCAACGAGCCATCGCCCAGCTCTCTAGCACCAACGGCTGCGGAGATACGCCAGCTTAAACCTGGTGGCGAAAGAACAGGGAAATTTTTACTCACATCATTTTGACACAGGTACAGGCCATATCAGCCTGGAGGAATGGGATTCACCACGACCCCAGGCACCTCAGGTCGGCCACACTAGTCCCCCCCACCCGCGGTCACATCCCCGGAGGTCAGGCTTTGGTACTTTCTAAATTTTCAGCACTTTTCTTATGTTTTGTGTGATTTTAAATGATATTCTCACGCCCATATCTCGGTCACCGTATATCCGATCTGCCCCAAATTTTGCACCTGACCTCGGGAGAAGGTCCCGGACCCGATGCCACCAGCCACAGTCCCGTAGACCCGACGGCCGCGGAGATACGCCCACTTAACCCCTGGGTGTTGTGCGCCGCTCACCCCGGCCCGGAGGCACCCACCCCTGGGAATCCTAGAGGCGCTTCCTGACGGGCCCAGGACGAATCCAACGAGACCACAGCCAGCTCTCTAGCCTTAAGGGCCGCGGAGTTAGGTGGGCTCGAACCCCGGGACGTTGCGCGCCGCCTAGCGGCCGCGCCGAGCGCCCCACCCCCGGCAAACCTAGACTCGCTTCTTCAGGGCCCCGAGACGCATCCAAAGACACCTGCCCCAGCGTTCTAGCCCCAAGGGCCGCGGAGATATGTCCGCAAAGTTCCAGGAGCTCACACACCTGTGCGTTGCGCGCCGCCTACTGGCCCCGACGAGCGGCCCATCCCCGAATGACGTAACGTCTCTCGTAGGGCTGCCCGAGACGTATCCAAGGAGCCTTCCCCCAGCTTTCTAGCCCAGACGGCTGCGGAGATATCCCGAAAAGAGCACCGAGAGCTTGTTAGCCGATAGGGGGCGCCCCGAGCGCCTCACCTCCGCGACACCTTGATGCGCTTCCCGAGGCTGCGGGGCCGAATCCAACGAGCCATCCCCCAGCTCTCTAGTACCAACGGCTGCGGAGATACGCCAGCTTAAACCTGGTGGCGAAAGAACAGGGAAATTTTTACTCACATCATTTTGACACAGGTACAGGCCATATCAGCCTGGAGGAATGGGATTCACCCCGACCCCAGGCACCTCAGGTCGGCCACACTAGTCCCCCCCACCCGCGGTCACATCCCTGGAGGTCAGGCTTTGGTACTTTCTAAATTTTCAGCACTTTTCTTATGTTTTGTGTGATTTTAAATGATATTCTCACGCCCATATCTCGGTCACCGTATATCCGATCTGCCCCAAATTTTGCACCTGACCTCGGGAGAAGGTCCCGGACCCGATGCCACCAGCCACAGTCCCGTAGACCCGACGGCCGCGGAGATACGCCCACTTAACCCCTGGGTGTTGTGCGCCGCTCACCCCGGCCCGGAGGCACCCACCCCTGGGAATCCTAGAGGCGCTTCCTGACGGGCCCAGGACGAATCCAACGAGACCACAGCCAGCTCTCTAGCCTTAAGGGCCGCGGAGTTAGGTGGGCTCGAACCCCGGGACGTTGCGCGCCGCCTAGCGGCCGCGCCGAGCGCCCCACCCCCGGCAAACCTAGACTCGCTTCTTCAGGGCCCCGAGACGCATCCAAAGACTCCTGCCCCAGCGTTCTAGCCCCAAGGGCCGCGGAGATATGTCCGCAAAGTTCCAGGAGCTCACACACCTGTGCGTTGCGCGCCGCCTACTGGCCCCGACGAGCGGCCCATCCCCGAATGACGTAACGCCTCTCGTAGGGCTGCCCGAGACGTATCCAAGGAGCCTTCCCCCAGCTTTCTAGCCCAGACGGCTGCGGAGATATCCCGAAAAGAGCACCGAGAGCTTGTTAGCCGATAGGGGGCGCCCCGAGCGCCTCACCTCCGCGACACCTTGATGCGCTTCCCGAGGCTGCGGGGCCGAATCCAACGAGCCATCCCCCAGCTCTCTAGCACCAACGGCTGCGGAGATACGCCAGCTTAAACCTGGTGGCGAAAGAACAGGGAAATTTTTACTCACATCATTTTGACACAGGTACAGGCCATATCAGCCTGGAGGAATGGGATTCACCCCGACCCCAGGCACCTCAGGTCGGCCACACTAGTCCCCCCCACCCGCGGTCACATCCCCGGAGGTCAGGCTTTGGTACTTTCTAAATTTTCAGCACTTTTCTTATGTTTTGTGTGATTTTAAATGATATTCTCACGCCCATATCTCGGTCACCGTATATCCGATCTGCCCCAAATTTTGCACCTGACCTCGGGAGAAGGTCCCGGACCCGATGCCACCAGCCACAGTCCCGTACACCCGACGGCCGCGGAGATACGCCCACTTAACCCCTGGGTGTTGTGCGCCGCTCACCCCGGCCCGGAGGCACCCACCCCTGGGAATCCTAGAGGCGCTTCCTGACGGGCCCAGGACGAATCCAACGAGACCACAGCCAGCTCTCTAGCCTTAAGGGCCGCGGAGTTAGGTGGGCTCGAACCCCGGGACGTTGCGCGCCGCCTAGCGGCCGCGCCGAGCGCCCCACCCCCGGCAAACCTAGACTCGCTTCTTCAGGGCCCCGAGACGCATCCAAAGACACCTGCCCCAGCGTTCTAGCCCCAAGGGCCGCGGAGATATGTCCGCAAAGTTCCAGGAGCTCACACACCTGTGCGTTGCGCGCCGCCTACTGGCCCCGACGAGCGGCCCATCCCCGAATGACGTAACGCCTCTCGTAGGGCTGCCCGAGACGTATCCAAGGAGCCTTCCCCCAGCTTTCTAGCCCAGACGGCTGCGGAGATATCCCGAAAAGAGCACCGAGAGCTTGTTAGCCGATAGGGGGCGCCCCGAGCGCCTCACCTCCGCGACACCTTGATGCGCTTCCCGAGGCTGCGGGGCCGAATCCAACGAGCCATCCCCCAGCTCTCTAGCACCAACGGCTGCGGAGATACGCCAGCTTAAACCTGGTGGCGAAAGAACAGGGAAATTTTTACTCACATCATTTTGACACAGGTATAGGCCATATCAGCCTGGAGGAATGGGATTCACCCCGACCCCAGGCACCTCAGGTCGGCCACACTAGTCCCCCCCACCCGCGGTCACATCCCCGGAGGTCAGGCTTTGGTACTTTCTAAATTTTCAGCACTTTTCTTATGTTTTGTGTGATTTTAAATGATATTCTCACGCCCATATCTCGGTCACCGTATATCCGATCTGCCCCAAATTTTGCACCTGACCTCGGGAGAAGGTCCCGGACCCGATGCCACCAGCCACAGTCCCGTAGACCCGACGGCCGCGGAGATACGCCCACTTAACCCCTGGGTGTTGTGCGCCGCTCACCCCGGCCCGGAGGCACCCACCCCTGGGAATCCTAGAGGCGCTTCCTGACGGGCCCAGGACGAATCCAATGAGACCACAGCCAGCTCTCTAGCCTTAAGGGCCGCGGAGTTAGGTGGGCTCGAACCCCGGGACGTTGCGCGCCGCCTAGCGGCCGCGCCGAGCGCCCCACCCCCGGCAAACCTAGACTCGCTTCTTCAGGGCCCCGAGACGCATCCAAAGACACCTGCCCCAGCGTTCTAGCCCCAAGGGCCGCGGAGATATGTCCGCAAAGTTCCAGGAGCTCACACACCTGTGCGTTGCGCGCCGCCTACTGGCCCCGACGAGCGGCCCATCCCCGAATGACGTAACGCCTCTCGTAGGGCTGCCCGAGACGTATCCAAGGAGCCTTCCCCCAGCTTTCTAGCCCAGACGGCTGCGGAGATATCCCGAAAAGAGCACCGAGAGCTTGTTAGCCGATAGGGGGCGCCGCGAGCGCCTCACCTCCGCGACACCTTGATGCGCTTCCCGAGGCTGCAGGGCCGAATCCAACGAGCCATCGCCCAGCTCTCTAGCACCAACGGCTGCGGAGATACGCCAGCTTAAACCTGGTGGCGAAAGAACAGGGAAATTTTTACTCACATCATTTTGACACAGGTACAGGCCATATCAGCCTGGAGGAATGGGATTCACCACGACCCCAGGCACCTCAGGTCGGCCACACTAGTCCCCCCCACCCGCGGTCACATCCCCGGAGGTCAGGCTTTGGTACTTTCTAAATTTTCAGCACTTTTCTTATGTTTTGTGTGATTTTAAATGATATTCTCACGCCCATATCTCGGTCACCGTATATCCGATCTGCCCCAAATTTTGCACCTGACCTCGGGAGAAGGTCCCGGACCCGATGCCACCAGCCACAGTCCCGTACACCCGACGGCCGCGGAGATACGCCCACTTAACCCCTGGGTGTTGTGCGCCGCTCACCCCGGCCCGGAGGCACCCACCCCTGGGAATCCTAGAGGCGCTTCCTGACGGGCCCAGGACGAATCCAACGAGACCACAGCCAGCTCTCTAGCCTTAAGGGCCGCGGAGTTAGGTGGGCTCGAACCCCGGGACGTTGCGCGCCGCCTAGCGGCCGCGCCGAGCGCCCCACCCCCGGCAAACCTAGACTCGCTTCTTCAGGGCCCCGAGACGCATCCAAAGACACCTGCCCCAGCGTTCTAGCCCCAAGGGCCGCGGAGATATGTCCGCAAAGTTCCAGGAGCTCACACACCTGTGCGTTGCGCGCCGCCTACTGGCCCCGACGAGCGGCCCATCCCCGAATGACGTAACGTCTCTCGTAGGGCTGCCCGAGACGTATCCAAGGAGCCTTCCCCCAGCTTTCTAGCCCAGACGGCTGCGGAGATATCCCGAAAAGAGCACCGAGAGCTTGTTAGCCGATAGGGGGCGCCCCGAGCGCCTCACCTCCGCGACACCTTGATGCGCTTCCCGAGGCTGCGGGGCCGAATCCAACGAGCCATCCCCCAGCTCTCTAGTACCAACGGCTGCGGAGATACGCCAGCTTAAACCTGGTGGCGAAAGAACAGGGAAATTTTTACTCACATCATTTTGACACAGGTACAGGCCATATCAGCCTGGAGGAATGGGATTCACCCCGACCCCAGGCACCTCAGGTCGGCCACACTAGTCCCCCCCACCCGCGGTCACATCCCTGGAGGTCAGGCTTTGGTACTTTCTAAATTTTCAGCACTTTTCTTATGTTTTGTGTGATTTTAAATGATATTCTCACGCCCATATCTCGGTCACCGTATATCCGATCTGCCCCAAATTTTGCACCTGACCTCGGGAGAAGGTCCCGGACCCGATGCCACCAGCCACAGTCCCGTACACCCGACGGCCGCGGAGATACGCCCACTTAACCCCTGGGTGTTGTGCGCCGCTCACCCCGGCCCGGAGGCACCCACCCCTGGGAATCCTAGAGGCGCTTCCTGACGGGCCCAGGACGAATCCAACGAGACCACAGCCAGCTCTCTAGCCTTAAGGGCCGCGGAGTTAGGTGGGCTCGAACCCCGGGACGTTGCGCGCCGCCTAGCGGCCGCGCCGAGCGCCCCACCCCCGGCAAACCTAGACTCGCTTCTTCAGGGCCCCGAGACGCATCCAAAGACTCCTGCCCCAGCGTTCTAGCCCCAAGGGCCGCGGAGATATGTCCGCAAAGTTCCAGGAGCTCACACACCTGTGCGTTGCGCGCCGCCTACTGGCCCCGACGAGCGGCCCATCCCCGAATGACGTAACGCCTCTCGTAGGGCTGCCCGAGACGTATCCAAGGAGCCTTCCCCCAGCTTTCTAGCCCAGACGGCTGCGGAGATATCCCGAAAAGAGCACCGAGAGCTTGTTAGCCGATAGGGGGCGCCCCGAGCGCCTCACCTCCGCGACACCTTGATGCGCTTCCCGAGGCTGCGGGGCCGAATCCAACGAGCCATCCCCCAGCTCTCTAGCACCAACGGCTGCGGAGATACGCCAGCTTAAACCTGGTGGCGAAAGAACAGGGAAATTTTTACTCACATCATTTTGACACAGGTACAGGCCATATCAGCCTGGAGGAATGGGATTCACCCCGACCCCAGGCACCTCAGGTCGGCCACACTAGTCCCCCCCACCCGCGGTCACATCCCCGGAGGTCAGGCTTTGGTACTTTCTAAATTTTCAGCACTTTTCTTATGTTTTGTGTGATTTTAAATGATATTCTCACGCCCATATCTCGGTCACCGTATATCCGATCTGCCCCAAATTTTGCACCTGACCTCGGGAGAAGGTCCCGGACCCGATGCCACCAGCCACAGTCCCGTACACCCGACGGCCGCGGAGATACGCCCACTTAACCCCTGGGTGTTGTGCGCCGCTCACCCCGGCCCGGAGGCACCCACCCCTGGGAATCCTAGAGGCGCTTCCTGACGGGCCCAGGACGAATCCAACGAGACCACAGCCAGCTCTCTAGCCTTAAGGGCCGCGGAGTTAGGTGGGCTCGAACCCCGGGACGTTGCGCGCCGCCTAGCGGCCGCGCCGAGCGCCCCACCCCCGGCAAACCTAGACTCGCTTCTTCAGGGCCCCGAGACGCATCCAAAGACACCTGCCCCAGCGTTCTAGCCCCAAGGGCCGCGGAGATATGTCCGCAAAGTTCCAGGAGCTCACACACCTGTGCGTTGCGCGCCGCCTACTGGCCCCGACGAGCGGCCCATCCCCGAATGACGTAACGCCTCTCGTAGGGCTGCCCGAGACGTATCCAAGGAGCCTTCCCCCAGCTTCTAGCCCAGACGGCTGCGGAGATATCCCGAAAAGAGCACCGAGAGCTTGTTAGCCGATAGGGGGCGCCCCGAGCGCCTCACCTCCGCGACACCTTGATGCGCTTCCCGAGGCTGCGGGGCCGAATCCAACGAGCCATCCCCCAGCTCTCTAGCACCAACGGCTGCGGAGATACGCCAGCTTAAACCTGGTGGCGAAAGAACAGGGAAATTTTTACTCACATCATTTTGACACAGGTACAGGCCATATCAGCCTGGAGGAATGGGATTCACCCCGACCCCAGGCACCTCAGGTCGGCCACACTAGTCCCCCCCACCCGCGGTCACATCCCTGGAGGTCAGGCTTTGGTACTTTCTAAATTTTCAGCACTTTTCTTATGTTTTGTGTGATTTTAAATGATATTCTCACGCCCATATCTCGGTCACCGTATATCCGATCTGCCCCAAATTTTGCACCTGACCTCGGGAGAAGGTCCCGGACCCGATGCCACCAGCCACAGTTCCGTAGACCCGACGGCCGCGGAGATACGCCCACTTAACCCCTGGGTGTTGTGCGCCGCTCACCCCGGCCCGGAGGCACCCACCCCTGGGAATCCTAGATGCGCTTCCTGACGGGCCCAGGACGAATCCAACGAGACCACAGCCAGCTCTCTAGCCTTAAGGGCCGCGGAGTTAGGTGGGCTCGAACCCCGGGACGTTGCGCGCCGCCTAGCGGCCGCGCCGAGCGCCCCGCCCCCGGCAAACCTAGACTCGCTTCTTCAGGGCCCCGAGACGCATCCAAAGACACCTGCCCCAGCGTTCTAGCCCCAAGGGCCGCGGAGATATGTCCGCAAAGTTCCAGGAGCTCACACACCTGTGCGTTGCGCGCCGCCTACTGGCCCCGACGAGCGGCCCATCCCCGAATGACGTAACGTCTCTCGTAGGGCTGCCCGAGACGTATCCAAGGAGCCTTCCCCCAGCTTTCTAGCCCAGACGGCTGCGGAGATATCCAGAAAAGAGCACCGAGAGCTTGTTAGCCGATAGGGGGCGCCCCGAGCGCCTCACCTCCGCGACACCTTGATGCGCTTCCCGAGGCTGCGGGGCCGAATCCAACGAGCCATTCCCCAGCTCTCTAGCACCAACGGCTGCGGAGATACGCCAGCTTAAACCTGGTGGCGAAAGAACAGGGAAATTTTTACTCACATCATTTTGACACAGGTACAGGCCATATCAGCCTGGAGGAATGGGATTCACCCCGACCCCAGGCACCTCAGGTCGGCCACACTAGTCCCCCCCCACCCGCGGTCACATCCCCGGAGGTCAGGCTTTGGTACTTTCTAAATTTTCAGCACTTTTCTTATGTTTTGTGTGATTTTAAATGATATTCTCACGCCCATATCTCGGTCACCGTATATCCGATCTGCCCCAAATTTTGCACCTGACCTCGGGAGAAGGTCCCGGACCCGATGCCACCAGCCACAGTTCCGTAGACCCGACGGCCGCGGAGATACGCCCACTTAACCCCTGGGTGTTGTGCGCCGCTCACCCCGGCCCGGAGGCACCCACCCCTGGGAATCATAGAGGCGCTTCCTGACGGGCCCAGGACGAATCCAACGAGACCACAGCCAGCTCTCTAGCCTTAAGGGCCGCGGAGTTAGGTGGGCTCGAACCCCGGGACGTTGCGCGCCGCCTAGCGGCCGCGCCGAGCGCCCCCCCCCCCCGGCAAACCTAGACTCGCTTCTTCAGGGCCCCGAGACGCATCCAAAGACACCTGCCCCAGCGTTCTAGCCCCAAGGGCCGCGGAGATATGTCCGCAAAGTTCCAGGAGCTCACACACCTGTGCGTTGCGCGCCGCCTACTGGCCCCGACGAGCGGCCCATCCCCGAATGACGTAACGCCTCTCGTAGGGCTGCCGGAGACGTATCCAAGGAGCCTTCCCCCAGCTTTCTAGCCCAGACGGCTGCGGAGATATCCCGAAAAGAGCACCGAGAGCTTGTTAGCCGATAGGGGGCGCCCCGAGCGCCTCACCTCCGCGACACCTTGATGCGCTTCCCGAGGCTGCGGGGCCGAATCCAACGAGCCATCCCCCAGCTCTCTAGCACCAACGGCTGCGGAGATACGCCAGCTTAAACCTGGTGGCGAAAGAACAGGGAAATTTTTACTCACATCATTTTGACACAGGTACAGGCCATATCAGCCTGGAGGAATGGGATTCACCCCGACCCCAGGCACCTCAGGTCGGCCACACTAGTCCCCCCCACCCGCGGTCACATCCCTGGAGGTCAGGCTTTGGTACTTTCTAAATTTTCAGCACTTTTCTTATGTTTTGTGTGATTTTAAATGATATTCTCACGCCCATATCTCGGTCACCGTATATCCGATCTGCCCCAAATTTTGCAGCTGACCTCGGGAGAAGGTCCCGGACCCGATGCCACCAGCCACAGTTCCGTAGACCCGACGGCCGCGGAGATACGCCCACTTAACCCCTGGGTGTTGTGCGCCGCTCACCCCGGCCCGGAGGCACCCACCCCTGGGAATCATAGAGGCGCTTCCTGACGGGCCCAGGACGAATCCAACGAGACCACAGCCAGCTCTCTAGCCTTAAGGGCCGCGGAGTTAGGTGGGCTCGAACCCCGGGACGTTGCGCGCCGCCTAGCGGCCGCGCCGGGCGCCCCGCCCCCGGCAAACCTAGACTCGCTTCTTCAGGGCCCCGAGACGCATCCAAAGACACCTGCCCCAGCGTTCTAGCCCCAAGGGCCGCGGAGATATGTCCGCAAAGTTCCAGGAGCTCACACACCTGTGCGTTGCGCGCCGCCTACTGGCCCCGACGAGCGGCCCATCCCCGAATGACGTAACGTCTCTCGTAGGGCTGCCCGAGACGTATCCAAGGAGCCTTCCCCCAGCTTTCTAGCCCAGACGGCTGCGGAGATATCCCGAAAAGAGCACCGAGAGCTTGTTAGCCGATAGGGGGCGCCCCGAGCGCCTCACCTCCGCGACACCTTGATGCGCTTCCCGAGGCTGCGGGGCCGAATCCAAGGAGCCATCCCCCAGCTCTCTAGCACCAACGGCTGCGGAGATACGCCAGCTTAAACCTGGTGGCGAAAGAACAGGGAAATTTTTACTCACATCATTTTGACACAGGTACAGGCCATATCAGCCTGGAGGAATGGGATTCACCCCGACCCCAGGCACCTCAGGTCGGCCACACTAGTCCCCCCCACCCGCGGTCACATCCCTGGAGGTCAGGCTTTGGTACTTTCTAAATTTTCAGCACTTTTCTTATGTTTTGTGTGATTTTAAATGATATTCTCACGCCCATATCTCGGTCACCGTATATCCGATCTGCCCCAAATTTTGCACCTGACCTCGGGAGAAGGTCCCGGACCCGATGCCACCAGCCACAGTTCCGTAGACCCGACGGCCGCGGAGATACGCCCACTTAACCCCTGGGTGTTGTGCGCCGCTCACCCCGGCCCGGAGGCACCCACCCCTGGGAATCATAGAGGCGCTTCCTGACGGGCCCAGGACGAATCCAACGAGACCACAGCCAGCTCTCTAGCCTTAAGGGCCGCGGAGTTAGGTGGGCTCGAACCCCGGGACGTTGCGCGCCGCCTAGCGGCCGCGCCGAGCGCCCCGCCCCCGGCAAACCTAGACTCGCTTCTTCAGGGCCCCGAGACGCATCCAAAGACACCTGCCCCAGCGTTCTAGCCCCAAGGGCCGCGGAGATATGTCCGCAAAGTTCCAGGAGCTCACACACCTGTGCGTTGCGCGCCGCCTACTGGCCCCGACGAGCGGCCCATCCCCGAATGACGTAACGTCTCTCGTAGGGCTGCCCGAGACGTATCCAAGGAGCCTTCCCCCAGCTTTCTAGCCCAGACGGCTGCGGAGATATCCCGAAAAGAGCACCGAGAGCTTGTTAGCCGATAGGGGGCGCCCCGAGCGCCTCACCTCCGCGACACCTTGATGCGCTTCCCGAGGCTGCGGGGCCGAATCCAACGAGCCATCCCCCAGCTCTCTAGCACCAACGGCTGCGGAGATACGCCAGCTTAAACCTGGTGGCGAAAGAACAGGGAAATTTTTACTCACATCATTTTGACACAGGTACAGGCCATATCAGCCTGGAGGAATGGGATTCACCCCGACCCCAGGCACCTCAGGTCGGCCACACTAGTCCCCCCCACCCGCGGTCACATCCCTGGAGGTCAGGCTTTGGTACTTTCTAAATTTTCAGCACTTTTCTTATGTTTTGTGTGATTTTAAATGATATTCTCACGCCCATATCTCGGTCACCGTATATCCGATCTGCCCCAAATTTTGCACCTGACCTCGGGAGAAGGTCCCGGACCCGATGCCACCAGCCACAGTTCCGTAGACCCGACGGCCGCGGAGATACGCCCACTTAACCCCTGGGTGTTGTGCGCCGCTCACCCCGGCCCGGAGGCACCCACCCCTGGGAATCATAGAGGCGCTTCCTGACGGGCCCAGGACGAATCCAACGAGACCACAGCCAGCTCTCTAGCCTTAAGGGCCGCGGAGTTAGGTGGGCTCGAACCCCGGGACGTTGCGCGCCGCCTAGCGGCCGCGCCGAGCGCCCCGCCCCCGGCAAACCTAGACTCGCTTCTTCAGGGCCCCGAGACGCATCCAAAGACACCTGCCCCAGCGTTCTAGCCCCAAGGGCCGCGGAGATATGTCCGCAAAGTTCCAGGAGCTCACACACCTGTGCGTTGCGCGCCGCCTACTGGCCCCGACGAGCGGCCCATCCCCGAATGACGTAACGCCTCTCGTAGGGCTGCCCGAGACGTATCCAAGGAGCCTTCCCCCAGCTTTCTAGCCCAGACGGCTGCGGAGATATCCCGAAAAGAGCACCGAGAGCTTGTTGGCCGATAGGGGGCGCCCCGAGCGCCTCACCTCCGCGACACCTTGATGCGCTTCCCGAGGCTGCGGGGCCGAATCCAACGAGCCATCCCCCAGCTCTCTAGCACCAACGGCTGCGGAGATACGCCAGCTTAAACCTGGTGGCGAAAGAACAGGGAAATTTTTACTCACATCATTTTGACACAGGTATAGGCCATATCAGCCTGGAGGAATGGGATTCACCCCGACCCCAGGCACCTCAGGTCGGCCACACTAGTCCCCCCCACCCGCGGTCACATCCCCGGAGGTCAGGCTTTGGTACTTTCTAAATTTTCAGCACTTTTCTTATGTTTTGTGTGATTTTAAATGATATTCTCACGCCCATATCTCGGTCACCGTATATCCGATCTGCCCCAAATTTTGCACCTGACCTCGGGAGAAGGTCCCGGACCCGATGCCACCAGCCACAGTCCCGTAGACCCGACGGCCGCGGAGATACGCCCACTTAACCCCTGGGTGTTGTGCGCCGCTCACCCCGGCCCGGAGGCACCCACCCCTGGGAATCCTAGAGGCGCTTCCTGACGGGCCCAGGTCGAATCCAACGAGACCACAGCCAGCTCTCTAGCCTTAAGGGCCGCGGAGTTAGGTGGGCTCGAACCCCGGGACGTTGCGCGCCGCCTAGCGGCCGCGCCGAGCGCCCCACCCCCGGCAAACCTAGACTCCCTTCTTCAGGGCCCCGAGACGCATCCAAAGACACCTGCCCCAGCGTTCTAGCCCCAAGGGCCGCGGAGATATGTCCGCAAAGTTCCAGGAGCTCACACACCTGTGCGTTGCGCGCCGCCTACTGGCCCCGACGAGCGGCCCATCCCCGTATGACGTAACGCCTCTCGTAGGGCTGCCCGAGACGTATCCAAGGAGCCTTCCCCCAGCTTTCTAGCCCAGACGGCTGCGGAGATATCCCGAAAAGAGCACCGAGAGCTTGTTAGCCGATAGGGGGCGCCCCGAGCGCCTCACCTCCGCGACACCTTGATGCGCTTCCCGAGGCTGCGGGGCCGAATCCAACGAGCCATCCCCCAGCTCTCTAGCACCAACGGCTGCGGAGATACGCCAGCTTAAACCTGGTGGCGAAAGAACAGGGAAATTTTTACTCACATCATTTTGACACAGGTACAGGCCATATCAGCCTGGAGGAATGGGATTCACCCCGACCCCAGGCACCTCAGGTCGGCCACACTAGTCCCCCCCACCCGCGGTCACATCCCCGGAGGTCAGGCTTTGGTACTTTCTAAATTTTCAGCACTTTTCTTATGTTTTGTGTGATTTTAAATGATATTCTCACGCCCATATCTCGGTCACCGTAGATCCGATCTGCCCCAAATTTTGCACCTGACCTCGGGAGAAGGTCCCGGACCCGATGCCACCAGCCACAGTTCCGTAGACCCGACGGCCGCGGAGATACGCCCACTTAACCCCTGGGTGTTGTGCGCCGCTCACCCCGGCCCGGAGGCACCCACCCCTGGGAATCATAGAGGCGCTTCCTGACGGGCCCAGGACGAATCCAACGAGACCACAGCCAGCTCTCTAGCCTTAAGGGCCGCGGAGTTAGGTGGGCTCGAACCCCGGGACGTTGCGCGCCGCCTAGCGGCCGCGCCGAGCGCCCCGCCCCCGGCAAACCTAGACTCGCTTCTTCAGGGCCCCGAGACGCATCCAAAGACACCTGCCCCAGCGTTCTAGCCCCAAGGGCCGCGGAGATATGTCCGCAAAGTTCCAGGAGCTCACACACCTGTGCGTTGCGCGCCGCCTACTGGCCCCGACGAGCGGCCCATCCCCGAATGACGTAACGTCTCTCGTAGGGCTGCCCGAGACGTATCCAAGGAGCCTTCCCCCAGCTTTCTAGCCCAGACGGCTGCGGAGATATCCCGAAAAGAGCACCGAGAGCTTGTTAGCCGATAGGGGGCGCCCCGAGCGCCTCACCTCCGCGACACCTTGATGCGCTTCCCGAGGCTGCGGGGCCGAATCCAACGAGCCATTCCCCAGCTCTCTAGCACCAACGGCTGCGGAGATACGCCAGCTTAAACCTGGTGGCGAAAGAACAGGGAAATTTTTACTCACATCATTTTGACACAGGTACAGGCCATATCAGCCTGGAGGAATGGGATTCACCCCGACCCCAGGCACCTCAGGTCGGCCACACTAGTCCCCCCCACCCGCGGTCACATCCCTGGAGGTCAGGCTTTGGTACTTTCTAAATTTTCAGCACTTTTCTTATGTTTTGTGTGATTTTAAATGATATTCTCACGCCCATATCTCGGTCACCGTATATCCGATCTGCCCCAAATTTTGCACCTGACCTCGGGAGAAGGTCCCGGACCCGATGCCACCAGCCACAGTTCCGTAGACCCGACGGCCGCGGAGATACGCCCACTTAACCCCTGGGTGTTGTGCGCCGCTCACCCCGGCCCGGAGGCACCCACCCCTGGGAATCATAGAGGCGCTTCCTGACGGGCCCAGGACGAATCCAACGAGACCACAGCCAGCTCTCTAGCCTTAAGGGCCGCGGAGTTAGGTGGGCTCGAACCCCGGGACGTTGCGCGCCGCCTAGCGGCCGCGCCGAGCGCCCCGCCCCCGGCAAACCTAGACTCGCTTCTTCAGGGCCCCGAGACGCATCCAAAGACACCTGCCCCAGCGTTCTAGCCCCAAGGGCCGCGGAGATATGTCCGCAAAGTTCCAGGAGCTCACACACCTGTGCGTTGCGCGCCGCCTACTGGCCCCGACGAGCGGCCCATCCCCGAATGACGTAACGCCTCTCGTAGGGCTGCCCGAGACGTATCCAAGGAGCCTTCCCCCAGCTTTCTAGCCCAGACGGCTGCGGAGATATCCCGAAAAGAGCACCGAGAGCTTGTTAGCCGATAGGGGGCGCCCCGAGCGCCTCACCTCCGCGACACCTTGATGCGCTTCCCGAGGCTGCGGGGCCGAATCCAACGAGCCATCCCCCAGCTCTCTAGCACCAACGGCTGCGGAGATACGCCAGCTTAAACCTGGTGGCGAAAGAACAGGGAAATTTTTACTCACATCATTTTGACACAGGTATAGGCCATATCAGCCTGGAGGAATGGGATTCACCCCGACCCCAGGCACCTCAGGTCGGCCACACTAGTCCCCCCCACCCGCGGTCACATCCCCGGAGGTCAGGCTTTGGTACTTTCTAAATTTTCAGCACTTTTCTTATGTTTTGTGTGATTTTAAATGATATTCTCACGCCCATATCTCGGTCACCGTATATCCGATCTGCCCCAAATTTTGCACCTGACCTCGGGAGAAGGTCCGGACCCGATGCCACCAGCCACAGTCCCGTAGACCCGACGGCCGCGGAGATACGCCCACTTAACCCCTGGGTGTTGTGCGCCGCTCACCCCGGCCCGGAGGCACCCACCCCTGGGAATCCTAGAGGCGCTTCCTGACGGGCCCAGGACGAATCCAACGAGACCACAGCCAGCTCTCTAGCCTTAAGGGCCGCGGAGTTAGGTGGGCTCGAACCCCGGGACGTTGCGCGCCGCCTAGCGGCCGCGCCGAGCGCCCCACCCCCGGCAAACCTAGACTCGCTTCTTCAGGGCCCCGAGACGCATCCAAAGACACCTGCCCCAGCGTTCTAGCCCCAAGGGCCGCGGAGATATGTCCGCAAAGTTCCAGGAGCTCACACACCTGTGCGTTGCGCGCCGCCTACTGGCCCCGACGAGCGGCCCATCCCCGAATGACGTAACGCCTCTCGTAGGGCTGCCCGAGACGTATCCAAGGAGCCTTCCCCCAGCTTTCTAGCCCAGACGGCTGCGGAGATATCCCGAAAAGAGCACCGAGAGCTTGTTAGCCGATAGGGGGCGCCGCGAGCGCCTCACCTCCGCGACACCTTGATGCGCTTCCCGAGGCTGCAGGGCCGAATCCAACGAGCCATCGCCCAGCTCTCTAGCACCAACGGCTGCGGAGATACGCCAGCTTAAACCTGGTGGCGAAAGAACAGGGAAATTTTTACTCACATCATTTTGACACAGGTACAGGCCATATCAGCCTGGAGGAATGGGATTCACCACGACCCCAGGCACCTCAGGTCGGCCACACTAGTCCCCCCCACCCGCGGTCACATCCCCGGAGGTCAGGCTTTGGTACTTTCTAAATTTTCAGCACTTTTCTTATGTTTTGTGTGATTTTAAATGATATTCTCACGCCCATATCTCGGTCACCGTATATCCGATCTGCCCCAAATTTTGCACCTGACCTCGGGAGAAGGTCCCGGACCCGATGCCACCAGCCACAGTCCCGTAGACCCGACGGCCGCGGAGATACGCCTACTTAACCCCTGGGTGTTGTGCGCCGCTCACCCCGGCCCGGAGGCACCCACCCCTGGGAATCCTAGAGGCGCTTCCTGACGGGCCCAGGACGAATCCAACGAGACCACAGCCAGCTCTCTAGCCTTAAGGGCCGCGGAGTTAGGTGGGCTCGAACCCCGGGACGTTGCGCGCCGCCTAGCGGCCGCGCCGAGCGCCCCACCCCCGGCAAACCTAGACTCGCTTCTTCAGGGCCCCGAGACGCATCCAAAGACACCTGCCCCAGCGTTCTAGCCCCAAGGGCCGCGGAGATATGTCCGCAAAGTTCCAGGAGCTCACACACCTGTGCGTTGCGCGCCGCCTACTGGCCCCGACGAGCGGCCCATCCCCGAATGACATAACGCCTCTCGTAGGGCTGCCCGAGACGTATCCAAGGAGCCTTCCCCCAGCTTTCTAGCCCAGACGGCTGCGGAGATATCCTGAAAAGAGCACCGAGAGCTTGTTAGCCGATAGGGGGCGCCCCGAGCGCCTCACCTCCGCGACACCTTGATGCGCTTCCCGAGGCTGCGGGGCCGAATCCAACGAGCCATCTCCCAGCTCTCTAGCACCAACGGCTGCGGAGATACGCCAGCTTAAACCTGGTGGCGAAAAAACAGGGAAATTTTTACTCACATCATTTTGACACAGGTACAGGCCATATCAGCCTGGAGGAATGGGATTCACCCCGACCCCAGGCACCTCAGGTCGGCCACACTAGTCCCCCCCACCCGCGGTCACATCCCCGGAGGTCAGGCTTTGGTACTTTCTAAATTTTCAGCACTTTTCTTATGTTTTGTGTGATTTTAAATGATATTCTCACGCCCATATCTCGGTCACCGTATATCCGATCTGCCCCAAATTTTGCACCTGACCTCGGGAGAAGGTCCCGGACCCGATGCCACCAGCCACAGTCCCGTACACCCGACGGCCGCGGAGATACGCCCACTTAACCCCTGGGTGTTGTGCGCCGCTCACCCCGGCCCGGAGGCACCCACCCCTGGGAATCCTAGAGGCGCTTCCTGACGGGCCCAGGACGAATCCAACGAGACCACAGCCAGCTCTCTAGCCTTAAGGGCCGCGGAGTTAGGTGGGCTCAAACCCCGGGACGTTGCGCGCCGCCTAGCGGCCGCGCCGAGCGCCCCACCCCCGGCAAACCTAGACTCGCTTCTTCAGGGCCCCGAGACGCATCCAAAGACACCTGCCCCAGCGTTCTAGCCCCAAGGGCCGCGGAGATATGTCCGCAAAGTTCCAGGAGCTCACACACCTGTGCGTTGCGCGCCGCCTACTGGCCCCGACGAGCGGCCCATCCCCGAATGACGTAACGCCTCTCGTAGGGCTGCCCGAGACGTATCCAAGGAGCCTTCCCCCAGCTTTCTAGCCCAGACGGCTGCGGAGATATCCCGAAAAGAGCACCGAGAGCTTGTTAGCCGATAGGGGGCGCCCCGAGCGCCTCACCTCCGCGACACCTTGATGCGCTTCCCGAGGCTGCGGGGCCGAATCCAACGAGCCATCCCCCAGCTCTCTAGCACCAACGGCTGCGGAGATACGCCAGCTTAAACCTGGTGGCGAAAGAACAGGGAAATTTTTACTCACATCATTTTGACACAGGTACAGGCCATATCAGCCTGGAGGAATGGGATTCACCCCGACCCCAGGCACCTCAGGTCGGCCACACTAGTCCCCCCCACCCGCGGTCACATCCCTGGAGGTCAGGCTTTGGTACTTTCTAAATTTTCAGCACTTTTCTTATGTTTTGTGTGATTTTAAATGATATTCTCACGCCCATATCTCGGTCACCGTATATCCGATCTGCCCCAAATTTTGCACCTGACCTCGGGAGAAGGTCCCGGACCCGATGCCACCAGCCACAGTCCCGTACACCCGACGGCCGCGGAGATACGCCCACTTAACCCCTGGGTGTTGTGCGCCGCTCACCCCGGCCCGGAGGCACCCACCCCTGGGAATCCTAGAGGCGCTTCCTGACGGGCCCAGGACGAATCCAACGAGACCACAGCCAGCTCTCTAGCCTTAAGGGCCGCGGAGTTAGGTGGGCTCGAACCCCGGGACGTTGCGCGCCGCCTAGCGGCCGCGTCGAGCGCCCCACCCCCGGCAAACCTAGACTCGCTTCTTCAGGGCCCCGAGACGCATCCAAAGACACCTGCCCCAGCGTTCTAGCCCCAAGGGCCGCGGAGATATGTCCGCAAAGTTCCAGGAGCTCACACACCTGTGCGTTGCGCGCCGCCTACTGGCCCCGACGAGCGGCCCATCCCCGAATGACATAACGCCTCTCGTAGGGCTGCCCGAGACGTATCCAAGGAGCCTTCCCCCAGCTTTCTAGCCCAGACGGCTGCGGAGATATCCTGAAAAGAGCACCGAGAGCTTGTTAGCCGATAGGGGGCGCCCCGAGCGCCTCACCTCCGCGACACCTTGATGCGCTTCCCGAGGCTGCGGGGCCGAATCCAACGAGCCATCCCCCAGCTCTCTAGCACCAACGGCTGCGGAGATACGCCAGCTTAAACCTGGTGGCGAAAAAACAGGGAAATTTTTACTCACATCATTTTGACACAGGTACAGGCCATATCAGCCTGGAGGAATGGGATTCACCCCGACCCCAGGCACCTCAGGTCGGCCACACTAGTCCCCCCCACCCGCGGTCACATCCCCGGAGGTCAGGCTTTGGTACTTTCTAAATTTTCAGCACTTTTCTTATGTTTTGTGTGATTTTAAATGATATTCTCACGCCCATATCTCGGTCACCGTATATCCGATCTGCCCCAAATTTTGCACCTGACCTCGGGAGAAGGTCCCGGACCCGATGCCACCAGCCACAGTCCCGTACACCCGACGGCCGCGGAGATACGCCCACTTAACCCCTGGGTGTTGTGCGCCGCTCACCCCGGCCCGGAGGCACCCACCCCTGGGAATCCTAGAGGCGCTTCCTGACGGGCCCAGGACGAATCCAACGAGACCTCAGCCAGCTCTCTAGCCTTAAGGGCCGCGGAGTTAGGTGGGCTCGAACCCCGGGACGTTGCGCGCCGCCTAGCGGCCGCGCCGAGCGCCCCACCCCCGGCAAACCTAGACTCGCTTCTTCAGGGCCCCGAGACGCATCCAAAGACACCTGCCCCAGCGTTCTAGCCCCAAGGGCCGCGGAGATATGTCCGCAAAGTTCCAGGAGCTCACACACCTGTGCGTTGCGCGCCGCCTACTGGCCCCGACGAGCGGCCCATCCCCGAATGACGTAACGCCTCTCGTAGGGCTGCCCGAGACGTATCCAAGGAGCCTTCCCCCAGCTTTCTAGCCCAGACGGCTGCGGAGATATCCCGAAAAGAGCACCGAGAGCTTGTTAGCCGATAGGGGGCGCCCCGAGCGCCTCACCTCCGCGACACCTTGATGCGCTTCCCGAGGCTGCGGGGCCGAATCCAACGAGCCATCGCCCAGCTCTCTAGCACCAACGGCTGCGGAGATACGCCAGCTTAAACCTGGTGGCGAAAGAACAGGGAAATTTTTACTCATATCATTTTGACACAGGTACAGGCCATATCAGCCTGGAGGAATGGGATTCACCACGACCCCAGGCACCTCAGGTCGGCCACACTAGTCCCCCCCACCCGCGGTCACATCCCCGGAGGTCAGGCTTTGGTACTTTCTAAATTTTCAGCACTTTTCTTATGTTTTGTGTGATTTTAAATGATATTCTCACGCCCATATCTCGGTCACCGTATATCCGATCTGCCCCAAATTTTGCACCTGACCTCGGGAGAAGGTCCCGGACCCGATGCCACCAGCCACAGTCCCGTAGACCCGACGGCCGCGGAGATACGCCCACTTAACCCCTGGGTGTTGTGCGCCGCTCACCCCGGCCCGGAGGCACCCACCCCTGGGAATCCTAGAGGCGCTTCCTGACGGGCCCAGGACGAATCCAACGAGACCTCAGCCAGCTCTCTAGCCTTAAGGGCCGCGGAGTTAGGTGGGCTCGAACCCCGGGACGTTGCGCGCCGCCTAGCGGCCGCGCCGAGCGCCCCACCCCCGGCAAACCTAGACTCGCTTCTTCAGGGCCCCGAGACGCATCCAAAGACACCTGCCCCAGCGTTCTAGCCCCAAGGGCCGCGGAGATATGTCCGCAAAGTTCCAGGAGCTCACACACCTGTGCGTTGCGCGCCGCCTACTGGCCCCGACGAGCGGCCCATCCCCGAATGACATAACGCCTCTCGTAGGGCTGCCCGAGACGTATCCAAGGAGCCTTCCCCCAGCTTTCTAGCCCAGACGGCTGCGGAGATATCCCGAAAAGAGCACCGAGAGCTTGTTAGCCGATAGGGGGCGCCCCGAGCGCCTCACCTCCGCGACACCTTGATGCGCTTCCCGAGGCTGCGGGGCCGAATCCAACGAGCCATCCCCCAGCTCTCTAGCACCAACGGCTGCGGAGATACGCCAGCTTAAACCTGGTGGCGAAAAAACAGGGAAATTTTTACTCACATCATTTTGACACAGGTACAGGCCATATCAGCCTGGAGGAATGGGATTCACCCCGACCCCAGGCACCTCAGGTCGGCCACACTAGTCCCCCCCACCCGCGGTCACATCCCCGGAGGTCAGGCTTTGGTACTTTCTAAATTTTCAGCACTTTTCTTATGTTTTGTGTGATTTTAAATGATATTCTCACGCCCATATCTCGGTCACCGTATATCCGATCTGCCCCAAATTTTGCACCTGACCTCGGGAGAAGGTCCCGGACCCGATGCCACCAGCCACAGTCCCGTACACCCGACGGCCGCGGAGATACGCCCACTTAACCCCTGGGTGTTGTGCGCCGCTCACCCCGGCCCGGAGGCACCCACCCCTGGGAATCCTAGAGGCGCTTCCTGACGGGCCCAGGACGAATCCAACGAGACCACAGCCAGCTCTCTAGCCTTAAGGGCCGCGGAGTTAGGTGGGCTCAAACCCCGGGACGTTGCGCGCCGCCTAGCGGCCGCGCCGAGCGCCCCACCCCCGGCAAACCTAGACTCGCTTCTTCAGGGCCCCGAGACGCATCCAAAGACACCTGCCCCAGCGTTCTAGCCCCAAGGGCCGCGGAGATATGTCCGCAAAGTTCCAGGAGCTCACACACCTGTGCGTTGCGCGCCGCCTACTGGCCCCGACGAGCGGCCCATCCCCGAATGACGTAACGTCTCTCGTAGGGCTGCCCGAGACGTATCCAAGGAGCCTTCCCCCAGCTTTCTAGCCCAGACGGCTGCGGAGATATCCCGAAAAGAGCACCGAGAGCTTGTTAGCCGATAGGGGGCGCCCCGAGCGCCTCACCTCCGCGACACCTTGATGCGCTTCCCGAGGCTGCGGGGCCGAATCCAACGAGCCATTCCCCAGCTCTCTAGCACCAACGGCTGCGGAGATACGCCAGCTTAAACCTGGTGGCGAAAGAACAGGGAAATTTTTACTCACATCATTTTGACACAGGTACAGGCCATATCAGCCTGGAGGAATGGGATTCACCCCGACCCCAGGCACCTCAGGTCGGCCACACTAGTCCCCCCCACCCGCGGTCACATCCCTGGAGGTCAGGCTTTGGTACTTTCTAAATTTTCAGCACTTTTCTTATGTTTTGTGTGATTTTAAATGATATTCTCACGCCCATATCTCGGTCACCGTATATCCGATCTGCCCCAAATTTTGCACCTGACCTCGGGAGAAGGTCCCGGACCCGATGCCACCAGCCACAGTTCCGTAGACCCGACGGCCGCGGAGATACGCCCACTTAACCCCTGGGTGTTGTGCGCCGCTCACCCCGGCCCGGAGGCACCCACCCCTGGGAATCATAGAGGCGCTTCCTGACGGGCCCAGGACGAATCCAACGAGACCACAGCCAGCTCTCTAGCCTTAAGGGCCGCGGAGTTAGGTGGGCTCGAACCCCGGGACGTTGCGCGCCGCCTAGCGGCCGCGCCGAGCGCCCCGCCCCCGGCAAACCTAGACTCGCTTCTTCAGGGCCCCGAGACGCATCCAAAGACACCTGCCCCAGCGTTCTAGCCCCAAGGGCCGCGGAGATATGTCCGCAAAGTTCCAGGAGCTCACACACCTGTGCGTTGCGCGCCGCCTACTGGCCCCGACGAGCGGCCCATCCCCGAATGACGTAACGCCTCTCGTAGGGCTGCCCGAGACGTATCCAAGGAGCCTTCCCCCAGCTTTCTAGCCCAGACGGCTGCGGAGATATCCCGAAAAGAGCACCGAGAGCTTGTTAGCCGATAGGGGGCGCCCCGAGCGCCTCACCTCCGCGACACCTTGATGCGCTTCCCGAGGCTGCGGGGCCGAATCCAACGAGCCATCCCCCAGCTCTCTAGCACCAACGGCTGCGGAGATACGCCAGCTTAAACCTGGTGGCGAAAGAACAGGGAAATTTTTACTCACATCATTTTGACACAGGTATAGGCCATATCAGCCTGGAGGAATGGGATTCACCCCGACCCCAGGCACCTCAGGTCGGCCACACTAGTCCCCCCCACCCGCGGTCACATCCCCGGAGGTCAGGCTTTGGTACTTTCTAAATTTTCAGCACTTTTCTTATGTTTTGTGTGATTTTAAATGATATTCTCACGCCCATATCTCGGTCACCGTATATCCGATCTGCCCCAAATTTTGCACCTGACCTCGGGAGAAGGTCCGGACCCGATGCCACCAGCCACAGTCCCGTAGACCCGACGGCCGCGGAGATACGCCCACTTAACCCCTGGGTGTTGTGCGCCGCTCACCCCGGCCCGGAGGCACCCACCCCTGGGAATCCTAGAGGCGCTTCCTGACGGGCCCAGGACGAATCCAACGAGACCTCAGCCAGCTCTCTAGCCTTAAGGGCCGCGGAGTTAGGTGGGCTCGAACCCCGGGACGTTGCGCGCCGCCTAGCGGCCGCGCCGAGCGCCCCACCCCCGGCAAACCTAGACTCGCTTCTTCAGGGCCCCGAGACGCATCCAAAGACACCTGCCCCAGCGTTCTAGCCCCAAGGGCCGCGGAGATATGTCCGCAAAGTTCCAGGAGCTCACACACCTGTGCGTTGCGCGCCGCCTACTGGCCCCGACGAGCGGCCCATCCCCGAATGACGTAACGCCTCTCGTAGGGCTGCCCGAGACGTATCCAAGGAGCCTTCCCCCAGCTTTCTAGCCCAGACGGCTGCGGAGATATCCCGAAAAGAGCACCGAGAGCTTGTTAGCCGATAGGGGGCGCCGCGAGCGCCTCACCTCCGCGACACCTTGATGCGCTTCCCGAGGCTGCAGGGCCGAATCCAACGAGCCATCGCCCAGCTCTCTAGCACCAACGGCTGCGGAGATACGCCAGCTTAAACCTGGTGGCGAAAGAACAGGGAAATTTTTACTCACATCATTTTGACACAGGTACAGGCCATATCAGCCTGGAGGAATGGGATTCACCACGACCCCAGGCACCTCAGGTCGGCCACACTAGTCCCCCCCACCCGCGGTCACATCCCCGGAGGTCAGGCTTTGGTACTTTCTAAATTTTCAGCACTTTTCTTATGTTTTGTGTGATTTTAAATGATATTCTCACGCCCATATCTCGGTCACCGTATATCCGATCTGCCCCAAATTTTGCACCTGACCTCGGGAGAAGGTCCCGGACCCGATGCCACCAGCCACAGTCCCGTAGACCCGACGGCCGCGGAGATACGCCTACTTAACCCCTGGGTGTTGTGCGCCGCTCACCCCGGCCCGGAGGCACCCACCCCTGGGAATCCTAGAGGCGCTTCCTGACGGGCCCAGGACGAATCCAACGAGACCACAGCCAGCTCTCTAGCCTTAAGGGCCGCGGAGTTAGGTGGGCTCGAACCCCGGGACGTTGCGCGCCGCCTAGCGGCCGCGCCGAGCGCCCCACCCCCGGCAAACCTAGACTCGCTTCTTCAGGGCCCCGAGACGCATCCAAAGACACCTGCCCCAGCGTTCTAGCCCCAAGGGCCGCGGAGATATGTCCGCAAAGTTCCAGGAGCTCACACACCTGTGCGTTGCGCGCCGCCTACTGGCCCCGACGAGCGGCCCATCCCCGAATGACATAACGCCTCTCGTAGGGCTGCCCGAGACGTATCCAAGGAGCCTTCCCCCAGCTTTCTAGCCCAGACGGCTGCGGAGATATCCTGAAAAGAGCACCGAGAGCTTGTTAGCCGATAGGGGGCGCCCCGAGCGCCTCACCTCCGCGACACCTTGATGCGCTTCCCGAGGCTGCGGGGCCGAATCCAACGAGCCATCTCCCAGCTCTCTAGCACCAACGGCTGCGGAGATACGCCAGCTTAAACCTGGTGGCGAAAAAACAGGGAAATTTTTACTCACATCATTTTGACACAGGTACAGGCCATATCAGCCTGGAGGAATGGGATTCACCCCGACCCCAGGCACCTCAGGTCGGCCACACTAGTCCCCCCCACCCGCGGTCACATCCCCGGAGGTCAGGCTTTGGTACTTTCTAAATTTTCAGCACTTTTCTTATGTTTTGTGTGATTTTAAATGATATTCTCACGCCCATATCTCGGTCACCGTATATCCGATCTGCCCCAAATTTTGCACCTGACCTCGGGAGAAGGTCCCGGACCCGATGCCACCAGCCACAGTCCCGTACACCCGACGGCCGCGGAGATACGCCCACTTAACCCCTGGGTGTTGTGCGCCGCTCACCCCGGCCCGGAGGCACCCACCCCTGGGAATCCTAGAGGCGCTTCCTGACGGGCCCAGGACGAATCCAACGAGACCACAGCCAGCTCTCTAGCCTTAAGGGCCGCGGAGTTAGGTGGGCTCAAACCCCGGGACGTTGCGCGCCGCCTAGCGGCCGCGCCGAGCGCCCCACCCCCGGCAAACCTAGACTCGCTTCTTCAGGGCCCCGAGACGCATCCAAAGACACCTGCCCCAGCGTTCTAGCCCCAAGGGCCGCGGAGATATGTCCGCAAAGTTCCAGGAGCTCACACACCTGTGCGTTGCGCGCCGCCTACTGGCCCCGACGAGCGGCCCATCCCCGAATGACGTAACGCCTCTCGTAGGGCTGCCCGAGACGTATCCAAGGAGCCTTCCCCCAGCTTTCTAGCCCAGACGGCTGCGGAGATATCCCGAAAAGAGCACCGAGAGCTTGTTAGCCGATAGGGGGCGCCCCGAGCGCCTCACCTCCGCGACACCTTGATGCGCTTCCCGAGGCTGCGGGGCCGAATCCAACGAGCCATCCCCCAGCTCTCTAGCACCAACGGCTGCGGAGATACGCCAGCTTAAACCTGGTGGCGAAAGAACAGGGAAATTTTTACTCACATCATTTTGACACAGGTACAGGCCATATCAGCCTGGAGGAATGGGATTCACCCCGACCCCAGGCACCTCAGGTCGGCCACACTAGTCCCCCCCACCCGCGGTCACATCCCTGGAGGTCAGGCTTTGGTACTTTCTAAATTTTCAGCACTTTTCTTATGTTTTGTGTGATTTTAAATGATATTCTCACGCCCATATCTCGGTCACCGTATATCCGATCTGCCCCAAATTTTGCACCTGACCTCGGGAGAAGGTCCCGGACCCGATGCCACCAGCCACAGTCCCGTAGACCCGACGGCCGCGGAGATACGCCCACTTAACCCCTGGGTGTTGTGCGCCGCTCACCCCGGCCCGGAGGCACCCACCCCTGGGAATCCTAGAGGCGCTTCCTGACGGGCCCAGGACGAATCCAACGAGACCACAGCCAGCTCTCTAGCCTTAAGGGCCGCGGAGTTAGGTGGGCTCGAACCCCGGGACGTTGCGCGCCGCCTAGCGGCCGCGTCGAGCGCCCCACCCCCGGCAAACCTAGACTCGCTTCTTCAGGGCCCCGAGACGCATCCAAAGACACCTGCCCCAGCGTTCTAGCCCCAAGGGCCGCGGAGATATGTCCGCAAAGTTCCAGGAGCTCACACACCTGTGCGTTGCGCGCCGCCTACTGGCCCCGACGAGCGGCCCATCCCCGAATGACATAACGCCTCTCGTAGGGCTGCCCGAGACGTATCCAAGGAGCCTTCCCCCAGCTTTCTAGCCCAGACGGCTGCGGAGATATCCTGAAAAGAGCACCGAGAGCTTGTTAGCCGATAGGGGGCGCCCCGAGCGCCTCACCTCCGCGACACCTTGATGCGCTTCCCGAGGCTGCGGGGCCGAATCCAACGAGCCATCCCCCAGCTCTCTAGCACCAACGGCTGCGGAGATACGCCAGCTTAAACCTGGTGGCGAAAAAACAGGGAAATTTTTACTCACATCATTTTGACACAGGTACAGGCCATATCAGCCTGGAGGAATGGGATTCACCCCGACCCCAGGCACCTCAGGTCGGCCACACTAGTCCCCCCCACCCGCGGTCACATCCCCGGAGGTCAGGCTTTGGTACTTTCTAAATTTTCAGCACTTTTCTTATGTTTTGTGTGATTTTAAATGATATTCTCACGCCCATATCTCGGTCACCGTATATCCGATCTGCCCCAAATTTTGCACCTGACCTCGGGAGAAGGTCCCGGACCCGATGCCACCAGCCACAGTCCCGTACACCCGACGGCCGCGGAGATACGCCCACTTAACCCCTGGGTGTTGTGCGCCGCTCACCCCGGCCCGGAGGCACCCACCCCTGGGAATCCTAGAGGCGCTTCCTGACGGGCCCAGGACGAATCCAACGAGACCACAGCCAGCTCTCTAGCCTTAAGGGCCGCGGAGTTAGGTGGGCTCGAACCCCGGGACGTTGCGCGCCGCCTAGCGGCCGCGCCGAGCGCCCCACCCCCGGCAAACCTAGACTCGCTTCTTCAGGGCCCCGAGACGCATCCAAAGACACCTGCCCCAGCGTTCTAGCCCCAAGGGCCGCGGAGATATGTCCGCAAAGTTCCAGGAGCTCACACACCTGTGCGTTGCGCGCCGCCTACTGGCCCCGACGAGCGGCCCATCCCCGAATGACGTAACGCCTCTCGTAGGGCTGCCCGAGACGTATCCAAGGAGCCTTCCCCCAGCTTTCTAGCCCAGACGGCTGCGGAGATATCCCGAAAAGAGCACCGAGAGCTTGTTAGCCGATAGGGGGCGCCCCGAGCGCCTCACCTCCGCGACACCTTGATGCGCTTCCCGAGGCTGCGGGGCCGAATCCAACGAGCCATCGCCCAGCTCTCTAGCACCAACGGCTGCGGAGATACGCCAGCTTAAACCTGGTGGCGAAAGAACAGGGAAATTTTTACTCATATCATTTTGACACAGGTACAGGCCATATCAGCCTGGAGGAATGGGATTCACCACGACCCCAGGCACCTCAGGTCGGCCACACTAGTCCCCCCCACCCGCGGTCACATCCCCGGAGGTCAGGCTTTGGTACTTTCTAAATTTTCAGCACTTTTCTTATGTTTTGTGTGATTTTAAATGATATTCTCACGCCCATATCTCGGTCACCGTATATCCGATCTGCCCCAAATTTTGCACCTGACCTCGGGAGAAGGTCCCGGACCCGATGCCACCAGCCACAGTCCCGTAGACCCGACGGCCGCGGAGATACGCCCACTTAACCCCTGGGTGTTGTGCGCCGCTCACCCCGGCCCGGAGGCACCCACCCCTGGGAATCCTAGAGGCGCTTCCTGACGGGCCCAGGACGAATCCAACGAGACCACAGCCAGCTCTCTAGCCTTAAGGGCCGCGGAGTTAGGTGGGCTCGAACCCCGGGACGTTGCGCGCCGCCTAGCGGCCGCGCCGAGCGCCCCACCCCCGGCAAACCTAGACTCGCTTCTTCAGGGCCCCGAGACGCATCCAAAGACACCTGCCCCAGCGTTCTAGCCCCAAGGGCCGCGGAGATATGTCCGCAAAGTTCCAGGAGCTCACACACCTGTGCGTTGCGCGCCGCCTACTGGCCCCGACGAGCGGCCCATCCCCGAATGACATAACGCCTCTCGTAGGGCTGCCCGAGACGTATCCAAGGAGCCTTCCCCCAGCTTTCTAGCCCAGACGGCTGCGGAGATATCCTGAAAAGAGCACCGAGAGCTTGTTAGCCGATAGGGGGCGCCCCGAGCGCCTCACCTCCGCGACACCTTGATGCGCTTCCCGAGGCTGCGGGGCCGAATCCAACGAGCCATCCCCCAGCTCTCTAGCACCAACGGCTGCGGAGATACGCCAGCTTAAACCTGGTGGCGAAAAAACAGGGAAATTTTTACTCACATCATTTTGACACAGGTACAGGCCATATCAGCCTGGAGGAATGGGATTCACCCCGACCCCAGGCACCTCAGGTCGGCCACACTAGTCCCCCCCACCCGCGGTCACATCCCCGGAGGTCAGGCTTTGGTACTTTCTAAATTTTCAGCACTTTTCTTATGTTTTGTGTGATTTTAAATGATATTCTCACGCCCATATCTCGGTCACCGTATATCCGATCTGCCCCAAATTTTGCACCTGACCTCGGGAGAAGGTCCCGGACCCGATGCCACCAGCCACAGTCCCGTACACCCGACGGCCGCGGAGATACGCCCACTTAACCCCTGGGTGTTGTGCGCCGCTCACCCCGGCCCGGAGGCACCCACCCCTGGGAATCCTAGAGGCGCTTCCTGACGGGCCCAGGACGAATCCAACGAGACCACAGCCAGCTCTCTAGCCTTAAGGGCCGCGGAGTTAGGTGGGCTCAAACCCCGGGACGTTGCGCGCCGCCTAGCGGCCGCGCCGAGCGCCCCACCCCCGGCAAACCTAGACTCGCTTCTTCAGGGCCCCGAGACGCATCCAAAGACACCTGCCCCAGCGTTCTAGCCCCAAGGGCCGCGGAGATATGTCCGCAAAGTTCCAGGAGCTCACACACCTGTGCGTTGCGCGCCGCCTACTGGCCCCGACGAGCGGCCCATCCCCGAATGACGTAACGCCTCTCGTAGGGCTGCCCGAGACGTATCCAAGGAGCCTTCCCCCAGCTTTCTAGCCCAGACGGCTGCGGAGATATCCCGAAAAGAGCACCGAGAGCTTGTTAGCCGATAGGGGGCGCCCCGAGCGCCTCACCTCCGCGACACCTTGATGCGCTTCCCGAGGCTGCGGGGCCGAATCCAACGAGCCATCCCCCAGCTCTCTAGCACCAACGGCTGCGGAGATACGCCAGCTTAAACCTGGTGGCGAAAGAACAGGGAAATTTTTACTCACATCATTTTGACACAGGTACAGGCCATATCAGCCTGGAGGAATGGGATTCACCCCGACCCCAGGCACCTCAGGTCGGCCACACTAGTCCCCCCCACCCGCGGTCACATCCCTGGAGGTCAGGCTTTGGTACTTTCTAAATTTTCAGCACTTTTCTTATGTTTTGTGTGATTTTAAATGATATTCTCACGCCCATATCTCGGTCACCGTATATCCGATCTGCCCCAAATTTTGCACCTGACCTCGGGAGAAGGTCCCGGACCCGATGCCACCAGCCACAGTCCCGTACACCCGACGGCCGCGGAGATACGCCCACTTAACCCCTGGGTGTTGTGCGCCGCTCACCCCGGCCCGGAGGCACCCACCCCTGGGAATCCTAGAGGCGCTTCCTGACGGGCCCAGGACGAATCCAACGAGACCACAGCCAGCTCTCTAGCCTTAAGGGCCGCGGAGTTAGGTGGGCTCGAACCCCGGGACGTTGCGCGCCGCCTAGCGGCCGCGTCGAGCGCCCCACCCCCGGCAAACCTAGACTCGCTTCTTCAGGGCCCCGAGACGCATCCAAAGACACCTGCCCCAGCGTTCTAGCCCCAAGGGCCGCGGAGATATGTCCGCAAAGTTCCAGGAGCTCACACACCTGTGCGTTGCGCGCCGCCTACTGGCCCCGACGAGCGGCCCATCCCCGAATGACATAACGCCTCTCGTAGGGCTGCCCGAGACGTATCCAAGGAGCCTTCCCCCAGCTTTCTAGCCCAGACGGCTGCGGAGATATCCTGAAAAGAGCACCGAGAGCTTGTTAGCCGATAGGGGGCGCCCCGAGCGCCTCACCTCCGCGACACCTTGATGCGCTTCCCGAGGCTGCGGGGCCGAATCCAACGAGCCATCCCCCAGCTCTCTAGCACCAACGGCTGCGGAGATACGCCAGCTTAAACCTGGTGGCGAAAAAACAGGGAAATTTTTACTCACATCATTTTGACACAGGTACAGGCCATATCAGCCTGGAGGAATGGGATTCACCCCGACCCCAGGCACCTCAGGTCGGCCACACTAGTCCCCCCCACCCGCGGTCACATCCCCGGAGGTCAGGCTTTGGTACTTTCTAAATTTTCAGCACTTTTCTTATGTTTTGTGTGATTTTAAATGATATTCTCACGCCCATATCTCGGTCACCGTATATCCGATCTGCCCCAAATTTTGCACCTGACCTCGGGAGAAGGTCCCGGACCCGATGCCACCAGCCACAGTCCCGTACACCCGACGGCCGCGGAGATACGCCCACTTAACCCCTGGGTGTTGTGCGCCGCTCACCCCGGCCCGGAGGCACCCACCCCTGGGAATCCTAGAGGCGCTTCCTGACGGGCCCAGGACGAATCCAACGAGACCACAGCCAGCTCTCTAGCCTTAAGGGCCGCGGAGTTAGGTGGGCTCGAACCCCGGGACGTTGCGCGCCGCCTAGCGGCCGCGCCGAGCGCCCCACCCCCGGCAAACCTAGACTCGCTTCTTCAGGGCCCCGAGACGCATCCAAAGACACCTGCCCCAGCGTTCTAGCCCCAAGGGCCGCGGAGATATGTCCGCAAAGTTCCAGGAGCTCACACACCTGTGCGTTGCGCGCCGCCTACTGGCCCCGACGAGCGGCCCATCCCCGAATGACGTAACGCCTCTCGTAGGGCTGCCCGAGACGTATCCAAGGAGCCTTCCCCCAGCTTTCTAGCCCAGACGGCTGCGGAGATATCCCGAAAAGAGCACCGAGAGCTTGTTAGCCGATAGGGGGCGCCCCGAGCGCCTCACCTCCGCGACACCTTGATGCGCTTCCCGAGGCTGCGGGGCCGAATCCAACGAGCCATCGCCCAGCTCTCTAGCACCAACGGCTGCGGAGATACGCCAGCTTAAACCTGGTGGCGAAAGAACAGGGAAATTTTTACTCATATCATTTTGACACAGGTACAGGCCATATCAGCCTGGAGGAATGGGATTCACCACGACCCCAGGCACCTCAGGTCGGCCACACTAGTCCCCCCCACCCGCGGTCACATCCCCGGAGGTCAGGCTTTGGTACTTTCTAAATTTTCAGCACTTTTCTTATGTTTTGTGTGATTTTAAATGATATTCTCACGCCCATATCTCGGTCACCGTATATCCGATCTGCCCCAAATTTTGCACCTGACCTCGGGAGAAGGTCCCGGACCCGATGCCACCAGCCACAGTCCCGTAGACCCGACGGCCGCGGAGATACGCCCACTTAACCCCTGGGTGTTGTGCGCCGCTCACCCCGGCCCGGAGGCACCCACCCCTGGGAATCCTAGAGGCGCTTCCTGACGGGCCCAGGACGAATCCAACGAGACCTCAGCCAGCTCTCTAGCCTTAAGGGCCGCGGAGTTAGGTGGGCTCGAACCCCGGGACGTTGCGCGCCGCCTAGCGGCCGCGCCGAGCGCCCCACCCCCGGCAAACCTAGACTCGCTTCTTCAGGGCCCCGAGACGCATCCAAAGACACCTGCCCCAGCGTTCTAGCCCCAAGGGCCGCGGAGATATGTCCGCAAAGTTCCAGGAGCTCACACACCTGTGCGTTGCGCGCCGCCTACTGGCCCCGACGAGCGGCCCATCCCCGAATGACATAACGCCTCTCGTAGGGCTGCCCGAGACGTATCCAAGGAGCCTTCCCCCAGCTTTCTAGCCCAGACGGCTGCGGAGATATCCTGAAAAGAGCACCGAGAGCTTGTTAGCCGATAGGGGGCGCCCCGAGCGCCTCACCTCCGCGACACCTTGATGCGCTTCCCGAGGCTGCGGGGCCGAATCCAACGAGCCATCCCCCAGCTCTCTAGCACCAACGGCTGCGGAGATACGCCAGCTTAAACCTGGTGGCGAAAAAACAGGGAAATTTTTACTCACATCATTTTGACACAGGTACAGGCCATATCAGCCTGGAGGAATGGGATTCACCCCGACCCCAGGCACCTCAGGTCGGCCACACTAGTCCCCCCCACCCGCGGTCACATCCCCGGAGGTCAGGCTTTGGTACTTTCTAAATTTTCAGCACTTTTCTTATGTTTTGTGTGATTTTAAATGATATTCTCACGCCCATATCTCGGTCACCGTATATCCGATCTGCCCCAAATTTTGCACCTGACCTCGGGAGAAGGTCCCGGACCCGATGCCACCAGCCACAGTCCCGTAGACCCGACGGCCGCGGAGATACGCCCACTTAACCCCTGGGTGTTGTGCGCCGCTCACCCCGGCCCGGAGGCACCCACCCCTGGGAATCCTAGAGGCGCTTCCTGACGGGCCCAGGACGAATCCAACGAGACCTCAGCCAGCTCTCTAGCCTTAAGGGCCGCGGAGTTAGGTGGGCTCGAACCCCGGGACGTTGCGCGCCGCCTAGCGGCCGCGCCGAGCGCCCCACCCCCGGCAAACCTAGACTCGCTTCTTCAGGGCCCCGAGACGCATCCAAAGACACCTGCCCCAGCGTTCTAGCCCCAAGGGCCGCGGAGATATGTCCGCAAAGTTCCAGGAGCTCACACACCTGTGCGTTGCGCGCCGCCTACTGGCCCCGACGAGCGGCCCATCCCCGAATGACGTAACGCCTCTCGTAGGGCTGCCCGAGACGTATCCAAGGAGCCTTCCCCCAGCTTTCTAGCCCAGACGGCTGCGGAGATATCCCGAAAAGAGCACCGAGAGCTTGTTGGCCGATAGGGGGCGCCCCGAGCGCCTCACCTCCGCGACACCTTGATGCGCTTCCCGAGGCTGCGGGGCCGAATCCAACGAGCCATCCCCCAGCTCTCTAGCACCAACGGCTGCGGAGATACGCCAGCTTAAACCTGGTGGCGAAAGAACAGGGAAATTTTTACTCACATCATTTTGACACAGGTACAGGCCATATCAGCCTGGAGGAATGGGATTCACCCCGACCCCAGGCACCTCAGGTCGGCCACACTAGTCCCCCCCACCCGCGGTCACATCCCTGGAGGTCAGGCTTTGGTACTTTCTAAATTTTCAGCACTTTTCTTATGTTTTGTGTGATTTTAAATGATATTCTCACGCCCATATCTCGGTCACCGTATATCCGATCTGCCCCAAATTTTGCACCTGACCTCGGGAGAAGGTCCCGGACCCGATGCCACCAGCCACAGTTCCGTAGACCCGACGGCCGCGGAGATACGCCCACTTAACCCCTGGGTGTTGTGCGCCGCTCACCCCGGCCCGGAGGCACCCACCCCTGGGAATCATAGAGGCGCTTCCTGACGGGCCCAGGACGAATCCAACGAGACCACAGCCAGCTCTCTAGCCTTAAGGGCCGCGGAGTTAGGTGGGCTCGAACCCCGGGACGTTGCGCGCCGCCTAGCGGCCGCGCCGAGCGCCCCACCCCCGGCAAACCTAGACTCGCTTCTTCAGGGCCCTGAGTCGCATCCAAAGACACCTGCCCCAGCGTTCTAGCCCCAAGGGCCGCGGAGATATGTCCGCAAAGTTCCAGGAGCTCACACACCTGTGCGTTGCGCGCCGCCTACTGGCCCCGACGAGCGGCCCATCCCCGAATGACATAACGCCTCTCGTAGGGCTGCCCGAGACGTATCCAAGGAGCCTTCCCCCAGCTTTCTAGCCCAGACGGCTGCGGAGATATCCTGAAAAGAGCACCGAGAGCTTGTTAGCCGATAGGGGGCGCCCCGAGCGCCTCACCTCCACGACACCTTGATGCGCTTCCCGAGGCTGCGGGGCCGAATCCAACGAGCCATCCCCCAGCTCTCTAGCACCAACGGCTGCGGAGATACGCCAGCTTAAACCTGGTGGCGAAAGAACAGGGAAATTTTTACTCACATCATTTTGACACAGGTACAGGCCATATCAGCCTGGAGGAATGGGATTCACCCCGACCCCAGGCACCTCAGGTCGGCCACACTAGTCCCCCCCACCCGCGGTCACATCCCCGGAGGTCAGGCTTTGGTACTTTCTAAATTTTCAGCACTTTTCTTATGTTTTGTGTGATTTTAAATGATATTCTCACGCCCATATCTCGGTCACCGTATATCCGATCTGCCCCAAATTTTGCACCTGACCTCGGGAGAAGGTCCCGGACCCGATGCCACCAGCCACAGTCCCGTACACCCGACGGCCGCGGAGATACGCCCACTTAACCCCTGGGTGTTGTGCGCCGCTCACCCCGGCCCGGAGGCACCCACCCCTGGGAATCCTAGAGGCGCTTCCTGACGGGCCCAGGACGAATCCAACGAGACCTCAGCCAGCTCTCTAGCCTTAAGGGCCGCGGAGTTAGGTGGGCTCGAACCCCGGGACGTTGCGCGCCGCCTAGCGGCCGCGCCGAGCGCCCCACCCCCGGCAAACCTAGACTCGCTTCTTCAGGGCCCCGAGACGCATCCAAAGACACCTGCCCCAGCGTTCTAGCCCCAAGGGCCGCGGAGATATGTCCGCAAAGTTCCAGGAGCTCACACACCTGTGCGTTGCGCGCCGCCTACTGGCCCCGACGAGCGGCCCATCCCCGAATGACATAACGCCTCTCGTAGGGCTGCCCGAGACGTATCCAAGGAGCCTTCCCCCAGCTTTCTAGCCCAGACGGCTGCGGAGATATCCTGAAAAGAGCACCGAGAGCTTGTTAGCCGATAGGGGGCGCCCCGAGCGCCTCACCTCCGCGACACCTTGATGCGCTTCCCGAGGCTGCGGGGCCGAATCCAACGAGCCATCCCCCAGCTCTCTAGCACCAACGGCTGCGGAGATACGCCAGCTTAAACCTGGTGGCGAAAAAACAGGGAAATTTTTACTCACATCATTTTGACACAGGTACAGGCCATATCAGCCTGGAGGAATGGGATTCACCCCGACCCCAGGCACCTCAGGTCGGCCACACTAGTCCCCCCCACCCGCGGTCACATCCCCGGAGGTCAGGCTTTGGTACTTTCTAAATTTTCAGCACTTTTCTTATGTTTTGTGTGATTTTAAATGATATTCTCACGCCCATATCTCGGTCACCGTATATCCGATCTGCCCCAAATTTTGCACCTGACCTCGGGAGAAGGTCCCGGACCCGATGCCACCAGCCACAGTCCCGTAGACCCGACGGCCGCGGAGATACGCCCACTTAACCCCTGGGTGTTGTGCGCCGCTCACCCCGGCCCGGAGGCACCCACCCCTGGGAATCCTAGAGGCGCTTCCTGACGGGCCCAGGACGAATCCAACGAGACCACAGCCAGCTCTCTAGCCTTAAGGGCCGCGGAGTTAGGTGGGCTCGAACCCCGGGACGTTGCGCGCCGCCTAGCGGCCGCGCCGAGCGCCCCACCCCCGGCAAACCTAGACTCGCTTCTTCAGGGCCCCGAGACGCATCCAAAGACACCTGCCCCAGCGTTCTAGCCCCAAGGGCCGCGGAGATATGTCCGCAAAGTTCCAGGAGCTCACACACCTGTGCGTTGCGCGCCGCCTACTGGCCCCGACGAGCGGCCCATCCCCGAATGACGTAACGCCTCTCGTAGGGCTGCCCGAGACGTATCCAAGGAGCCTTCCCCCAGCTTTCTAGCCCAGACGGCTGCGGAGATATCCCGAAAAGAGCACCGAGAGCTTGTTAGCCGATAGGGGGCGCCCCGAGCGCCTCACCTCCGCGACACCTTGATGCGCTTCCCGAGGCTGCGGGGCCGAATCCAACGAGCCATCCCCCAGCTCTCTAGCACCAACGGCTGCGGAGATACGCCAGCTTAAACCTGGTGGCGAAAGAACAGGGAAATTTTTACTCACATCATTTTGACACAGGTACAGGCCATATCAGCCTGGAGGAATGGGATTCACCCCGACCCCAGGCACCTCAGGTCGGCCACACTAGTCCCCCCCACCCGCGGTCACATCCCTGGAGGTCAGGCTTTGGTACTTTCTAAATTTTCAGCACTTTTCTTATGTTTTGTGTGATTTTAAATGATATTCTCACGCCCATATCTCGGTCACCGTATATCCGATCTGCCCCAAATTTTGCACCTGACCTCGGGAGAAGGTCCCGGACCCGATGCCACCAGCCACAGTTCCGTAGACCCGACGGCCGCGGAGATACGCCCACTTAACCCCTGGGTGTTGTGCGCCGCTCACCCCGGCCCGGAGGCACCCACCCCTGGGAATCATAGAGGCGCTTCCTGACGGGCCCAGGACGAATCCAACGAGACCACAGCCAGCTCTCTAGCCTTAAGGGCCGCGGAGTTAGGTGGGCTCGAACCCCGGGACGTTGCGCGCCGCCTAGCGGCCGCGCCGAGCGCCCCACCCCCGGCAAACCTAGACTCGCTTCTTCAGGGCCCCGAGACGCCTCCAAAGACACCTGCCCCAGCGTTCTAGCCCCAAGGGCCGCGGAGATATGTCCGCAAAGTTCCAGGAGCTCACACACCTGTGCGTTGCGCGCCGCCTACTGGCCCCGACGAGCGGCCCATCCCCGAATGACATAACGCCTCTCGTAGGGCTGCCCGAGACGTATCCAAGGAGCCTTCCCCCAGCTTTCTAGCCCAGACGGCTGCGGAGATATCCTGAAAAGAGCACCGAGAGCTTGTTAGCCGATAGGGGGCGCCCCGAGCGCCTCACCTCCACGACACCTTGATGCGCTTCCCGAGGCTGCGGGGCCGAATCCAACGAGCCATCCCCCAGCTCTCTAGCACCAACGGCTGCGGAGATACGCCAGCTTAAACCTGGTGGCGAAAGAACAGGGAAATTTTTACTCACATCATTTTGACACAGGTACAGGCCATATCAGCCTGGAGGAATGGGATTCACCCCGACCCCAGGCACCTCAGGTCGGCCACACTAGTCCCCCCCACCCGCGGTCACATCCCCGGAGGTCAGGCTTTGGTACTTTCTAAATTTTCAGCACTTTTCTTATGTTTTGTGTGATTTTAAATGATATTCTCACGCCCATATCTCGGTCACCGTATATCCGATCTGCCCCAAATTTTGCACCTGACCTCGGGAGAAGGTCCCGGACCCGATGCCACCAGCCACAGTCCCGTACACCCGACGGCCGCGGAGATACGCCCACTTAACCCCTGGGTGTTGTGCGCCGCTCACCCCGGCCCGGAGGCACCCACCCCTGGGAATCCTAGAGGCGCTTCCTGACGGGCCCAGGACGAATCCAACGAGACCACAGCCAGCTCTCTAGCCTTAAGGGCCGCGGAGTTAGGTGGGCTCGAACCCCGGGACGTTGCGCGCCGCCTAGCGGCCGCGCCGAGCACCCCACCCCCGGCAAACCTAGACTCGCTTCTTCAGGGCCCCGAGACGCATCCAAAGACACCTGCCCCAGCGTTCTAGCCCCAAGGGCCGCGGAGATATGTCCGCAAAGTTCCAGGAGCTCACACACCTGTGCGTTGCGCGCCGCCTACTGGCCCCGACGAGCGGCCCATCCCCGAATGACGTAACGCCTCTCGTAGGGCTGCCCGAGACGTATCCAAGGAGCCTTTCCCCAGCTTTCTAGCCCAGACGGCTGCGGAGATATCCCGAAAAGAGCACCGAGAGCTTGTTAGCCGATAGGGGGCGCCCCGAGCGCCTCACCTCCGCGACACCTTGATGCGCTTCCCGAGGCTGCGGGGCCGAATCCAACGAGCCATCCCCCAGCTCTCTAGCACCAACGGCTGCGGAAATACGCCAGCTTAAACCTGGTGGCGAAAGAACAGGGAAATTTTTACTCATCATTTTGACACAGGTACAGGCCATATCAGCCTGGAGGAATGGGATTCACCCCGACCCCAGGCACCTCAGGTCGGCCACACTAGTCCCCCCCACCCGCGGTCACATCCCCGGAGGTCAGGCTTTGGTACTTTCTAAATTTTCAGCACTTTTCTTATGTTTTGTGTGATTTTAAATGATATTCTCACGCCCATATCTCGGTCACCGTATATCCGATCTGCCCCAAATTTTGCACCTGACCTCGGGAGAAGGTCCCGGACCCGATGCCACCAGCCACAGTCCCGTACACCCGACGGCCGCGGAGATACGCCCACTTAACCCCTGGGTGTTGTGCGCCGCTCACCCCGGCCCGGAGGCACCCACCCCTGGGAATCCTAGAGGCGCTTCCTGACGGGCCCAGGACGAATCCAACGAGACCACAGCCAGCTCTCTAGCCTTAAGGGCCGCGGAGTTAGGTGGGCTCGAACCCCGGGACGTTGCGCGCCGCCTAGCGGCCGCGCCGAGCCCCCCACCCCCGGCAAACCTAGACTCGCTTCTTCAGGGCCCCGAGACGCATCCAAAGACACCTGCCCCAGCGTTCTAGCCCCAAGGGCCGCGGAGATATGTCCGCAAAGTTCCAGGAGCTCACACACCTGTGCGTTGCGCGCCGCCTACTGGCCCCGACGAGCGGCCCATCCCCGAATGACGTAACGCCTCTCGTAGGGCTGCCCGAGACGTATCCAAGGAGCCTTCCCCCAGCTTCTAGCCCAGACGGCTGCGGAGATATCCCGAAAAGAGCACCGAGAGCTTGTTAGCCGATAGGGAGCGCCCCGAGCGCCTCACCTCCGCGACACCTTGATGCGCTTCCCGAGGCTGCGGGGCCGAATCCAACGAGCCATCCCCCAGCTCTCTAGCACCAACGGCTGCGGAGATACGCCAGCTTAAACCTGGTGGCGAAAGAACAGGGAAATTTTTACTCACATCATTTTGACACAGGTACAGGCCATATCAGCCTGGAGGAATGGGATTCACCCCGACCCCAGGCACCTCAGGTCGGCCACACTAGTCCCCCCCACCCGCGGTCACATCCCTGGAGGTCAGGCTTTGGTACTTTCTAAATTTTCAGCACTTTTCTTATGTTTTGTGTGATTTTAAATGATATTCTCACGCCCATATCTCGGTCACCGTATATCCGATCTGCCCCAAATTTTGCACCTGACCTCGGGAGAAGGTCCCGGACCCGATGCCACCAGCCACAGTTCCGTAGACCCGACGGCCGCGGAGATACGCCCACTTAACCCCTGGGTGTTGTGCGCCGCTCACCCCGGCCCGGAGGCACCCACCCCTGGGAATCATAGAGGCGCTTCCTGACGGGCCCAGGACGAATCCAACGAGACCACAGCCAGCTCTCTAGCCTTAAGGGCCGCGGAGTTAGGTGGGCTCGAACCCCGGGACGTTGCGCGCCGCCTAGCGGCCGCGCCGAGCGCCCCGCCCCCGGCAAACCTAGACTCGCTTCTTCAGGGCCCCGAGACGCATCCAAAGACACCTGCCCCAGCGTTCTAGCCCCAAGGGCCGCGGAGATATGTCCGCAAAGTTCCAGGAGCTCACACACCTGTGCGTTGCGCGCCGCCTACTGGCCCCGACGAGCGGCCCATCCCCGAATGACGTAACGTCTCTCGTAGGGCTACCCGAGACGTATCCAAGGAGCCTTCCCCCAGCTTTCTAGCCCAGACGGCTGCGGAGATATCCTGAAAAGAGCACCGAGAGCTTGTTAGCCGATAGGGGGCGCCCCGAGCGCCTCACCTCCACGACACCTTGATGCGCTTCCCGAGGCTGCGGGGCCGAATCCAACGAGCCATCCCCCAGCTCTCTAGCACCAACGGCTGCGGAGATACGCCAGCTTAAACCTGGTGGCGAAAGAACAGGGAAATTTTTACTCACATCATTTTGACACAGGTACAGGCCATATCAGCCTGGAGGAATGGGATTCACCCCGACCCCAGGCACCTCAGGTCGGCCACACTAGTCCCCCCCACCCGCGGTCACATCCCTGGATGTCAGGCTTTGGTACTTTCTAAATTTTCAGCACTTTTCTTATGTTTTGTGTGATTTTAAATGATATTCTCACGCCCATATCTCGGTCACCGTATATCCGATCTGCCCCAAATTTTGCACCTGACCTCGGGAGAAGGCCGCGGAGATACGCCCACTTAACCCCTGGGTGTTGTGCGCCGCTCACCCCGGCCCGGAGGCACCCACCCCTGGGAATCCTAGAGGCGCTTCCTGACGGGCCCAGGACGAATCCAACGAGACCACAGCCAGCTCTCTAGCCTTAAGGGCCGCGGAGTTAGGTGGGCTCGAACCCCGGGACGTTGCGCGCCGCCTAGCGGCCGCGCCGAGCCCCCCACCCCCGGCAAACCTAGACTCGCTTCTTCAGGGCCCCGAGACGCATCCAAAGACACCTGCCCCAGCGTTCTAGCCCCAAGGGCCGCGGAGATATGTCCGCAAAGTTCCAGGAGCTCACACACCTGTGCGTTGCGCGCCGCCTACTGGCCCCGACGAGCGGCCCATCCCCGAATGACGTAACGCCTCTCGTAGGGCTGCCCGAGACGTATCCAAGGAGCCTTCCCCCAGCTTCTAGCCCAGACGGCTGCGGAGATATCCCGAAAAGAGCACCGAGAGCTTGTTAGCCGATAGGGAGCGCCCCGAGCGCCTCACCTCCGCGACACCTTGATGCGCTTCCCGAGGCTGCGGGGCCGAATCCAACGAGCCATCCCCCAGCTCTCTAGCACCAACGGCTGCGGAGATACGCCAGCTTAAACCTGGTGGCGAAAGAACAGGGAAATTTTTACTCACATCATTTTGACACAGGTACAGGCCATATCAGCCTGGAGGAATGGGATTCACCCCGACCCCAGGCACCTCAGGTCGGCCACACTAGTCCCCCCCACCCGCGGTCACATCCCTGGAGGTCAGGCTTTGGTACTTTCTAAATTTTCAGCACTTTTCTTATGTTTTGTGTGATTTTAAATGATATTCTCACGCCCATATCTCGGTCACCGTATATCCGATCTGCCCCAAATTTTGCACCTGACCTCGGGAGAAGGTCCCGGACCCGATGCCACCAGCCACAGTTCCGTAGACCCGACGGCCGCGGAGATACGCCCACTTAACCCCTGGGTGTTGTGCGCCGCTCACCCCGGCCCGGAGGCACCCACCCCTGGGAATCATAGAGGCGCTTCCTGACGGGCCCAGGACGAATCCAACGAGACCACAGCCAGCTCTCTAGCCTTAAGGGCCGCGGAGTTAGGTGGGCTCGAACCCCGGGACGTTGCGCGCCGCCTAGCGGCCGCGCCGAGCGCCCCGCCCCCGGCAAACCTAGACTCGCTTCTTCAGGGCCCCGAGACGCATCCAAAGACACCTGCCCCAGCGTTCTAGCCCCAAGGGCCGCGGAGATATGTCCGCAAAGTTCCAGGAGCTCACACACCTGTGCGTTGCGCGCCGCCTACTGGCCCCGACGAGCGGCCCATCCCCGAATGACGTAACGTCTCTCGTAGGGCTACCCGAGACGTATCCAAGGAGCCTTCCCCCAGCTTTCTAGCCCAGACGGCTGCGGAGATATCCTGAAAAGAGCACCGAGAGCTTGTTAGCCGATAGGGGGCGCCCCGAGCGCCTCACCTCCACGACACCTTGATGCGCTTCCCGAGGCTGCGGGGCCGAATCCAACGAGCCATCCCCCAGCTCTCTAGCACCAACGGCTGCGGAGATACGCCAGCTTAAACCTGGTGGCGAAAGAACAGGGAAATTTTTACTCACATCATTTTGACACAGGTACAGGCCATATCAGCCTGGAGGAATGGGATTCACCCCGACCCCAGGCACCTCAGGTCGGCCACACTAGTCCCCCCCACCCGCGGTCACATCCCTGGAGGTCAGGCTTTGGTACTTTCTAAATTTTCAGCACTTTTCTTATGTTTTGTGTGATTTTAAATGATATTCTCACGCCCATATCTCGGTCACCGTATATCCGATCTGCCCCAAATTTTGCACCTGACCTCGGGAGAAGGCCGCGGAGATACGCCCACTTAACCCCTGGGTGTTGTGCGCCGCTCACCCCGGCCCGGAGGCACCCACCCCTGGGAATCATAGAGGCGCTTCCTGACGGGCCCAGGACGAATCCAACGAGACCACAGCCAGCTCTCTAGCCTTAAGGGCCGCGGAGTTAGGTGGGCTCGAACCCCGGGACGTTGCGCGCCGCCTAGCGGCCGCGCCGAGCGCCCCACCCCCGGCAAACCTAGACTCGCTTCTTCAGGGCCCCGAGACGCATCCAAAGACACCTGCCCCAGCGTTCTAGCCCCAAGGGCCGCGGAGATATGTCCGCAAAGTTCCAGGAGCTCACACACCTGTGCGTTGCGCGCCGCCTACTGGCCCCGACGAGCGGCCCATCCCCGAATGACATAACGCCTCTCGTAGGGCTGCCCGAGACGTATCCAAGCAGCCTTCCCCCAGCTTTCTAGCCCAGACGGCTGCGGAGATATCCTGAAAAGAGCACCGAGAGCTTGTTAGCCGATAGGGGGCGCCCCGAGCGCCTCACCTCCACGACACCTTGATGCGCTTCCCGAGGCTGCGGGGCCGAATCCAACGAGCCATCCCCCAGCTCTCTAGCACCAACGGCTGCGGAGATACGCCAGCTTAAACCTGGTGGCGAAAGAACAGGGAAATTTTTACTCACATCATTTTGACACAGGTACAGGCCATATCAGCCTGGAGGAATGGGATTCACCCCGACCCCAGGCACCTCAGGTCGGCCACACTAGTCCCCCCCACCCGCGGTCACATCCCCGGAGGTCAGGCTTTGGTACTTTCTAAATTTTCAGCACTTTTCTTATGTTTTGTGTGATTTTAAATGATATTCTCACGCCCATATCTCGGTCACCGTATATCCGATCTGCCCCAAATTTTGCACCTGACCTCGGGAGAAGGTCCCGGACCCGATGCCACCAGCCACAGTCCCGTACACCCGACGGCCGCGGAGATACGCCCACTTAACCCCTGGGTGTTGTGCGCCGCTCACCCCGGCCCGGAGGCACCCACCCCTGGGAATCCTAGAGGCGCTTCCTGACGGGCCCAGGACGAATCCAACGAGACCTCAGCCAGCTCTCTAGCCTTAAGGGCCGCGGAGTTAGGTGGGCTCGAACCCCGGGACGTTGCGCGCCGCCTAGCGGCCGCGCCGAGCGCCCCACCCCCGGCAAACCTAGACTCGCTTCTTCAGGGCCCCGAGACGCATCCAAAGACACCTGCCCCAGCGTTCTAGCCCCAAGGGCCGCGGAGATATGTCCGCAAAGTTCCAGGAGCTCACACACCTGTGCGTTGCGCGCCGCCTACTGGCCCCGACGAGCGGCCCATCCCCGAATGACGTAACGCCTCTCGTAGGGCTGCCCGAGACGTATCCAAGGAGCCTTCCCCCAGCTTTCTAGCCCAGACGGCTGCGGAGATATCCCGAAAAGAGCACCGAGAGCTTGTTAGCCGATAGGGGGCGCCGCGAGCGCCTCACCTCCGCGACACCTTGATGCGCTTCCCGAGGCTGCAGGGCCGAATCCAACGAGCCATCGCCCAGCTCTCTAGCACCAACGGCTGCGGAGATACGCCAGCTTAAACCTGGTGGCGAAAGAACAGGGAAATTTTTACTCACATCATTTTGACACAGGTACAGGCCATATCAGCCTGGAGGAATGGGATTCACCACGACCCCAGGCACCTCAGGTCGGCCACACTAGTCCCCCCCACCCGCGGTCACATCCCCGGAGGTCAGGCTTTGGTACTTTCTAAATTTTCAGCACTTTTCTTATGTTTTGTGTGATTTTAAATGATATTCTCACGCCCATATCTCGGTCACCGTATATCCGATCTGCCCCAAATTTTGCACCTGACCTCGGGAGAAGGTCCCGGACCCGATGCCACCAGCCACAGTCCCGTAGACCCGACGGCCGCGGAGATACGCCTACTTAACCCCTGGGTGTTGTGCGCCGCTCACCCCGGCCCGGAGGCACCCACCCCTGGGAATCCTAGAGGCGCTTCCTGACGGGCCCAGGACGAATCCAACGAGACCACAGCCAGCTCTCTAGCCTTAAGGGCCGCGGAGTTAGGTGGGCTCGAACCCCGGGACGTTGCGCGCCGCCTAGCGGCCGCGCCGAGCGCCCCACCCCCGGCAAACCTAGACTCGCTTCTTCAGGGCCCCGAGACGCATCCAAAGACACCTGCCCCAGCGTTCTAGCCCCAAGGGCCGCGGAGATATGTCCGCAAAGTTCCAGGAGCTCACACACCTGTGCGTTGCGCGCCGCCTACTGGCCCCGACGAGCGGCCCATCCCCGAATGACATAACGCCTCTCGTAGGGCTGCCCGAGACGTATCCAAGGAGCCTTCCCCCAGCTTTCTAGCCCAGACGGCTGCGGAGATATCCTGAAAAGAGCACCGAGAGCTTGTTAGCCGATAGGGGGCGCCCCGAGCGCCTCACCTCCACGACACCTTGATGCGCTTCCCGAGGCTGCGGGGCCGAATCCAACGAGCCATCCCCCAGCTCTCTAGCACCAACGGCTGCGGAGATACGCCAGCTTAAACCTGGTGGCGAAAGAACAGGGAAATTTTTACTCACATCATTTTGACACAGGTACAGGCCATATCAGCCTGGAGGAATGGGATTCACCCCGACCCCAGGCACCTCAGGTCGGCCACACTAGTCCCCCCCACCCGCGGTCACATCCCCGGAGGTCAGGCTTTGGTACTTTCTAAATTTTCAGCACTTTTCTTATGTTTTGTGTGATTTTAAATGATATTCTCACGCCCATATCTCGGTCACCGTATATCCGATCTGCCCCAAATTTTGCACCTGACCTCGGGAGAAGGTCCCGGACCCGATGCCACCAGCCACAGTCCCGTACACCCGACGGCCGCGGAGATACGCCCACTTAACCCCTGGGTGTTGTGCGCCGCTCACCCCGGCCCGGAGGCACCCACCCCTGGGAATCCTAGAGGCGCTTCCTGACGGGCCCAGGACGAATCCAACGAGACCACAGCCAGCTCTCTAGCCTTAAGGGCCGCGGAGTTAGGTGGGCTCGAACCCCGGGACGTTGCGCGCCGCCTAGCGGCCGCGCCGAGCCCCCCACCCCCGGCAAACCTAGACTCGCTTCTTCAGGGCCCCGAGACGCATCCAAAGACACCTGCCCCAGCGTTCTAGCCCCAAGGGCCGCGGAGATATGTCCGCAAAGTTCCAGGAGCTCACACACCTGTGCGTTGCGCGCCGCCTACTGGCCCCGACGAGCGGCCCATCCCCGAATGACGTAACGCCTCTCGTAGGGCTGCCCGAGACGTATCCAAGGAGCCTTCCCCCAGCTTCTAGCCCAGACGGCTGCGGAGATATCCCGAAAAGAGCACCGAGAGCTTGTTAGCCGATAGGGAGCGCCCCGAGCGCCTCACCTCCGCGACACCTTGATGCGCTTCCCGAGGCTGCGGGGCCGAATCCAACGAGCCATCCCCCAGCTCTCTAGCACCAACGGCTGCGGAGATACGCCAGCTTAAACCTGGTGGCGAAAGAACAGGGAAATTTTTACTCACATCATTTTGACACAGGTACAGGCCATATCAGCCTGGAGGAATGGGATTCACCCCGACCCCAGGCACCTCAGGTCGGCCACACTAGTCCCCCCCACCCGCGGTCACATCCCTGGAGGTCAGGCTTTGGTACTTTCTAAATTTTCAGCACTTTTCTTATGTTTTGTGTGATTTTAAATGATATTCTCACGCCCATATCTCGGTCACCGTATATCCGATCTGCCCCAAATTTTGCACCTGACCTCGGGAGAAGGTCCCGGACCCGATGCCACCAGCCACAGTTCCGTAGACCCGACGGCCGCGGAGATACGCCCACTTAACCCCTGGGTGTTGTGCGCCGCTCACCCCGGCCCGGAGGCACCCACCCCTGGGAATCATAGAGGCGCTTCCTGACGGGCCCAGGACGAATCCAACGAGACCACAGCCAGCTCTCTAGCCTTAAGGGCCGCGGAGTTAGGTGGGCTCGAACCCCGGGACGTTGCGCGCCGCCTAGCGGCCGCGCCGAGCGCCCCGCCCCCGGCAAACCTAGACTCGCTTCTTCAGGGCCCCGAGACGCATCCAAAGACACCTGCCCCAGCGTTCTAGCCCCAAGGGCCGCGGAGATATGTCCGCAAAGTTCCAGGAGCTCACACACCTGTGCGTTGCGCGCCGCCTACTGGCCCCGACGAGCGGCCCATCCCCGAATGACGTAACGTCTCTCGTAGGGCTACCCGAGACGTATCCAAGGAGCCTTCCCCCAGCTTTCTAGCCCAGACGGCTGCGGAGATATCCTGAAAAGAGCACCGAGAGCTTGTTAGCCGATAGGGGGCGCCCCGAGCGCCTCACCTCCACGACACCTTGATGCGCTTCCCGAGGCTGCGGGGCCGAATCCAACGAGCCATCCCCCAGCTCTCTAGCACCAACGGCTGCGGAGATACGCCAGCTTAAACCTGGTGGCGAAAGAACAGGGAAATTTTTACTCACATCATTTTGACACAGGTACAGGCCATATCAGCCTGGAGGAATGGGATTCACCCCGACCCCAGGCACCTCAGGTCGGCCACACTAGTCCCCCCCACCCGCGGTCACATCCCTGGAGGTCAGGCTTTGGTACTTTCTAAATTTTCAGCACTTTTCTTATGTTTTGTGTGATTTTAAATGATATTCTCACGCCCATATCTCGGTCACCGTATATCCGATCTGCCCCAAATTTTGCACCTGACCTCGGGAGAAGGCCGCGGAGATACGCCCACTTAACCCCTGGGTGTTGTGCGCCGCTCACCCCGGCCCGGAGGCACCCACCCCTGGGAATCCTAGAGGCGCTTCCTGACGGGCCCAGGACGAATCCAACGAGACCACAGCCAGCTCTCTAGCCTTAAGGGCCGCGGAGTTAGGTGGGCTCGAACCCCGGGACGTTGCGCGCCGCCTAGCGGCCGCGCCGAGCCCCCCACCCCCGGCAAACCTAGACTCGCTTCTTCAGGGCCCCGAGACGCATCCAAAGACACCTGCCCCAGCGTTCTAGCCCCAAGGGCCGCGGAGATATGTCCGCAAAGTTCCAGGAGCTCACACACCTGTGCGTTGCGCGCCGCCTACTGGCCCCGACGAGCGGCCCATCCCCGAATGACGTAACGCCTCTCGTAGGGCTGCCCGAGACGTATCCAAGGAGCCTTCCCCCAGCTTCTAGCCCAGACGGCTGCGGAGATATCCCGAAAAGAGCACCGAGAGCTTGTTAGCCGATAGGGAGCGCCCCGAGCGCCTCACCTCCGCGACACCTTGATGCGCTTCCCGAGGCTGCGGGGCCGAATCCAACGAGCCATCCCCCAGCTCTCTAGCACCAACGGCTGCGGAGATACGCCAGCTTAAACCTGGTGGCGAAAGAACAGGGAAATTTTTACTCACATCATTTTGACACAGGTACAGGCCATATCAGCCTGGAGGAATGGGATTCACCCCGACCCCAGGCACCTCAGGTCGGCCACACTAGTCCCCCCCACCCGCGGTCACATCCCTGGAGGTCAGGCTTTGGTACTTTCTAAATTTTCAGCACTTTTCTTATGTTTTGTGTGATTTTAAATGATATTCTCACGCCCATATCTCGGTCACCGTATATCCGATCTGCCCCAAATTTTGCACCTGACCTCGGGAGAAGGTCCCGGACCCGATGCCACCAGCCACAGTTCCGTAGACCCGACGGCCGCGGAGATACGCCCACTTAACCCCTGGGTGTTGTGCGCCGCTCACCCCGGCCCGGAGGCACCCACCCCTGGGAATCATAGAGGCGCTTCCTGACGGGCCCAGGACGAATCCAACGAGACCACAGCCAGCTCTCTAGCCTTAAGGGCCGCGGAGTTAGGTGGGCTCGAACCCCGGGACGTTGCGCGCCGCCTAGCGGCCGCGCCGAGCGCCCCGCCCCCGGCAAACCTAGACTCGCTTCTTCAGGGCCCCGAGACGCATCCAAAGACACCTGCCCCAGCGTTCTAGCCCCAAGGGCCGCGGAGATATGTCCGCAAAGTTCCAGGAGCTCACACACCTGTGCGTTGCGCGCCGCCTACTGGCCCCGACGAGCGGCCCATCCCCGAATGACGTAACGTCTCTCGTAGGGCTACCCGAGACGTATCCAAGGAGCCTTCCCCCAGCTTTCTAGCCCAGACGGCTGCGGAGATATCCTGAAAAGAGCACCGAGAGCTTGTTAGCCGATAGGGGGCGCCCCGAGCGCCTCACCTCCACGACACCTTGATGCGCTTCCCGAGGCTGCGGGGCCGAATCCAACGAGCCATCCCCCAGCTCTCTAGCACCAACGGCTGCGGAGATACGCCAGCTTAAACCTGGTGGCGAAAGAACAGGGAAATTTTTACTCACATCATTTTGACACAGGTACAGGCCATATCAGCCTGGAGGAATGGGATTCACCCCGACCCCAGGCACCTCAGGTCGGCCACACTAGTCCCCCCCACCCGCGGTCACATCCCTGGAGGTCAGGCTTTGGTACTTTCTAAATTTTCAGCACTTTTCTTATGTTTTGTGTGATTTTAAATGATATTCTCACGCCCATATCTCGGTCACCGTATATCCGATCTCCCCCAAATTTTGCACCTGACCTCGGGAGAAGGCCGCGGAGATACGCCCACTTAACCCCTGGGTGTTGTGCGCCGCTCACCCCGGCCCGGAGGCACCCACCCCTGGGAATCATAGAGGCGCTTCCTGACGGGCCCAGGACGAATCCAACGAGACCACAGCCAGCTCTCTAGCCTTAAGGGCCGCGGAGTTAGGTGGGCTCGAACCCCGGGACGTTGCGCGCCGCCTAGCGGCCGCGCCGAGCGCCCCACCCCCGGCAAACCTAGACTCGCTTCTTCAGGGCCCCGAGACGCATCCAAAGACACCTGCCCCAGCGTTCTAGCCCCAAGGGCCGCGGAGATATGTCCGCAAAGTTCCAGGAGCTCACACACCTGTGCGTTGCGCGCCGCCTACTGGCCCCGACGAGCGGCCCATCCCCGAATGACATAACGCCTCTCGTAGGGCTGCCCGAGACGTATCCAAGGAGCCTTCCCCCAGCTTTCTAGCCCAGACGGCTGCGGAGATATCCTGAAAAGAGCACCGAGAGCTTGTTAGCCGATAGGGGGCGCCCCGAGCGCCTCACCTCCACGACACCTTGATGCGCTTCCCGAGGCTGCGGGGCCGAATCCAACGAGCCATCCCCCAGCTCTCTAGCACCAACGGCTGCGGAGATACGCCAGCTTAAACCTGGTGGCGAAAGAACAGGGAAATTTTTACTCACATCATTTTGACACAGGTACAGGCCATATCAGCCTGGAGGAATGGGATTCACCCCGACCCCAGGCACCTCAGGTCGGCCACACTAGTCCCCCCCACCCGCGGTCACATCCCCGGAGGTCAGGCTTTGGTACTTTCTAAATTTTCAGCACTTTTCTTATGTTTTGTGTGATTTTAAATGATATTCTCACGCCCATATCTCGGTCACCGTATATCCGATCTGCCCCAAATTTTGCACCTGACCTCGGGAGAAGGTCCCGGACCCGATGCCACCAGCCACAGTCCCGTACACCCGACGGCCGCGGAGATACGCCCACTTAACCCCTGGGTGTTGTGCGCCGCTCACCCCGGCCCGGAGGCACCCACCCCTGGGAATCCTAGAGGCGCTTCCTGACGGGCCCAGGACGAATCCAACGAGACCACAGCCAGCTCTCTAGCCTTAAGGGCCGCGGAGTTAGGTGGGCTCGAACCCCGGGACGTTGCGCGCCGCCTAGCGGCCGCGCCGAGCGCCCCACCCCCGGCAAACCTAGACTCGCTTCTTCAGGGCCCCGAGACGCATCCAAAGACACCTGCCCCAGCGTTCTAGCCCCAAGGGCCGCGGAGATATGTCCGCAAAGTTCCAGGAGCTCACACACCTGTGCGTTGCGCGCCGCCTACTGGCCCCGACGAGCGGCCCATCCCCGAATGACGTAACGCCTCTCGTAGGGCTGCCCGAGACGTATCCAAGGAGCCTTCCCCCAGCTTTCTAGCCCAGACGGCTGCGGAGATATCCCGAAAAGAGCACCGAGAGCTTGTTAGCCGATAGGGGGCGCCGCGAGCGCCTCACCTCCGCGACACCTTGATGCGCTTCCCGAGGCTGCAGGGCCGAATCCAACGAGCCATCGCCCAGCTCTCTAGCACCAACGGCTGCGGAGATACGCCAGCTTAAACCTGGTGGCGAAAGAACAGGGAAATTTTTACTCACATCATTTTGACACAGGTACAGGCCATATCAGCCTGGAGGAATGGGATTCACCACGACCCCAGGCACCTCAGGTCGGCCACACTAGTCCCCCCCACCCGCGGTCACATCCCCGGAGGTCAGGCTTTGGTACTTTCTAAATTTTCAGCACTTTTCTTATGTTTTGTGTGATTTTAAATGATATTCTCACGCCCATATCTCGGTCACCGTATATCCGATCTGCCCCAAATTTTGCACCTGACCTCGGGAGAAGGTCCCGGACCCGATGCCACCAGCCACAGTCCCGTAGACCCGACGGCCGCGGAGATACGCCTACTTAACCCCTGGGTGTTGTGCGCCGCTCACCCCGGCCCGGAGGCACCCACCCCTGGGAATCCTAGAGGCGCTTCCTGACGGGCCCAGGACGAATCCAACGAGACCACAGCCAGCTCTCTAGCCTTAAGGGCCGCGGAGTTAGGTGGGCTCGAACCCCGGGACGTTGCGCGCCGCCTAGCGGCCGCGCCGAGCGCCCCACCCCCGGCAAACCTAGACTCGCTTCTTCAGGGCCCCGAGACGCATCCAAAGACACCTGCCCCAGCGTTCTAGCCCCAAGGGCCGCGGAGATATGTCCGCAAAGTTCCAGGAGCTCACACACCTGTGCGTTGCGCGCCGCCTACTGGCCCCGACGAGCGGCCCATCCCCGAATGACATAACGCCACTCGTAGGGCTGCCCGAGACGTATCCAAGGAGCCTTCCCCCAGCTTTCTAGCCCAGACGGCTGCGGAGATATCCTGAAAAGAGCACCGAGAGCTTGTTAGCCGATAGGGGGCGCCCCGAGCGCCTCACCTCCGCGACACCTTGATGCGCTTCCCGAGGCTGCGGGGCCGAATCCAACGAGCCATCTCCCAGCTCTCTAGCACCAACGGCTGCGGAGATACGCCAGCTTAAACCTGGTGGCGAAAAAACAGGGAAATTTTTACTCACATCATTTTGACACAGGTACAGGCCATATCAGCCTGGAGGAATGGGATTCACCCCGACCCCAGGCACCTCAGGTCGGCCACACTAGTCCCCCCCACCCGCGGTCACATCCCCGGAGGTCAGGCTTTGGTACTATCTAAATTTTCAGCACTTTTCTTATGTTTTGTGTGATTTTAAATGATATTCTCACGCCCATATCTCGGTCACCGTATATCCGATCTGCCCCAAATTTTGCACCTGACCTCGGGAGAAGGTCCCGGACCCGATGCCACCAGCCACAGTCCCGTAGACCCGACGGCCGCGGAGATACGCCCACTTAACCCCTGGGTGTTGTGCGCCGCTCACCCCGGCCCGGAGGCACCCACCCCTGGGAATCCTAGAGGCGCTTCCTGACGGGCCCAGGACGAATCCAACGAGACCACAGCCAGCTCTCTAGCCTTAAGGGCCGCGGAGTTAGGTGGGCTCAAACCCCGGGACGTTGCGCGCCGCCTAGCGGCCGCGCCGAGCGCCCCACCCCCGGCAAACCTAGACTCGCTTCTTCAGGGCCCCGAGACGCATCCAAAGACACCTGCCCCAGCGTTCTAGCCCCAAGGGCCGCGGAGATATGTCCGCAAAGTTCCAGGAGCTCACACACCTGTGCGTTGCGCGCCGCCTACTGGCCCCGACGAGTGGCCCATCCCCGAATGACGTAACGCCTCTCGTAGGGCTGCCCGAGACGTATCCAAGGAGCCTTCCCCCAGCTTTCTAGCCCAGACGGCTGCGGAGATATCCCGAAAAGAGCACCGAGAGCTTGTTAGCCGATAGGGGGCGCCCCGAGCGCCTCACCTCCGCGACACCTTGATGCGCTTCCCGAGGCTGCGGGGCCGAATCCAACGAGCCATCCCCCAGCTCTCTAGCACCAACGGCTGCGGAGATACGCCAGCTTAAACCTGGTGGCGAAAGAACAGGGAAATTTTTACTCACATCATTTTGACACAGGTACAGGCCATATCAGCCTGGAGGAATGGGATTCACCCCGACCCCAGGCACCTCAGGTCGGCCACACTAGTCCCCCCCACCCGCGGTCACATCCCTGGAGGTCAGGCTTTGGTACTTTCTAAATTTTCAGCACTTTTCTTATGTTTTGTGTGATTTTAAATGATATTCTCACGCCCATATCTCGGTCACCGTATATCCGATCTGCCCCAAATTTTGCACCTGACCTCGGGAGAAGGTCCCGGACCCGATGCCACCAGCCACAGTCCCGTAGACCCGACGGCCGCGGAGATACGCCCACTTAACCCCTGGGTGTTGTGCGCCGCTCACCCCGGCCCGGAGGCACCCACCCCTGGGAATCCTAGAGGCGCTTCCTGACGGGCCCAGGACGAATCCAACGAGACCTCAGCCAGCTCTCTAGCCTTAAGGGCCGCGGAGTTAGGTGGGCTCGAACCCCGGGACGTTGCGCGCCGCCTAGCGGCCGCGCCGAGCGCCCCACCCCCGGCAAACCTAGACTCGCTTCTTCAGGGCCCCGAGACGCATCCAAAGACACTCACACACCTGTGCGTTGCGCGCCGCCTACTGGCCCCGACGAGCGGCCCATCCCCGAATGACGTAACGCCTCTCGTAGGGCTGCCGGAGACGTATCCAAGGAGCCTTCCCCCAGCTTTCTAGCCCAGACGGCTGCGGAGATATCCCGAAAAGAGCACCGAGAGCTTGTTAGCCGATAGGGGGCGCCCCGAGCGCCTCACCTCCGCGACACCTTGATGCGCTTCCCGAGGCTGCGGGGCCGAATCCAACGAGCCATCCCCCAGCTCTCTAGCACCAACGGCTGCGGAGATACGCCAGCTTAAACCTGGTGGCGAAAGAACAGGGAAATTTTTACTCACATCATTTTGACACAGGTACAGGCCATATCAGCCTGGAGGAATGGGATTCACCCCGACCCCAGGCACCTCAGGTCGGCCACACTAGTCCCCCCCACCCGCGGTCACATCCCCGGAGGTCAGGCTTTGGTACTATCTAAATTTTCAGCACTTTTCTTATGTTTTGTGTGATTTTAAATGATATTCTCACGCCCATATCTCGGTCACCGTATATCCGATCTGCCCCAAATTTCGCACCTGACCTCGGGAGAAGGTCCCGGACCCGATGCCACCAGCCACAGTCCCGTAGACCCGACGGCCGCGGAGATACGCCCACTTAACCCCTGGGTGTTGTGCGCCGCTCACCCCGGCCCGGAGGCACCCACCCCTGGGAATCCTAGAGGCGCTTCCTGACGGGCCCAGGACGAATCCAACGAGACCTCAGCCAGCTCTCTAGCCTTAAGGGCCGCGGAGTTAGGTGGGCTCGAACCCCGGGACGTTGCGCGCCGCCTAGCGGCCGCGCCGAGCGCCCCACCCCCGGCAAACCTAGACTCGCTTCTTCAGGGCCCCGAGACGCATCCAAAGACACCTGCCCCAGCGTTCTAGCCCCAAGGGCCGCGGAGATATGTCCGCAAAGTTCCAGGAGCTCACACACCTGTGCGTTGCGCGCCGCCTACTGGCCCCGACGAGCGGCCCATCCCCGAATGACGTAACGCCTCTCGTAGGGCTGCCCGAGACGTATCCAAGGAGCCTTCCCCCAGCTTTCTAGCCCAGACGGCTGCGGAGATATCCCGAAAAGAGCACCGAGAGCTTGTTAGCCGATAGGGGGCGCCCCGAGCGCCTCACCTCCGCGACACCTTGATGCGCTTCCCGAGGCTGCGGGGCCGAATCCAACGAGCCATCGCCCAGCTCTCTAGCACCAACGGCTGCGGAGATACGCCAGCTTAAACCTGGTGGCGAAAGAACAGGGAAATTTTTACTCATATCATTTTGACACAGGTACAGGCCATATCAGCCTGGAGGAATGGGATTCACCACGACCCCAGGCACCTCAGGTCGGCCACACTAGTCCCCCCCACCCGCGGTCACATCCCCGGAGGTCAGGCTTTGGTACTTTCTAAATTTTCAGCACTTTTCTTATGTTTTGTGTGATTTTAAATGATATTCTCACGCCCATATCTCGGTCACCGTATATCCGATCTGCCCCAAATTTTGCACCTGACCTCGGGAGAAGGTCCCGGACCCGATGCCACCAGCCACAGTCCCGTAGACCCGACGGCCGCGGAGATACGCCCACTTAACCCCTGGGTGTTGTGCGCCGCTCACCCCGGCCCGGAGGCACCCACCCCTGGGAATCCTAGAGGCGCTTCCTGACGGGCCCAGGACGAATCCAACGAGACCTCAGCCAGCTCTCTAGCCTTAAGGGCCGCGGAGTTAGGTGGGCTCGAACCCCGGGACGTTGCGCGCCGCCTAGCGGCCGCGCCGAGCGCCCCACCCCCGGCAAACCTAGACTCGCTTCTTCAGGGCCCCGAGACGCATCCAAAGACACCTGCCCCAGCGTTCTAGCCCCAAGGGCCGCGGAGATATGTCCGCAAAGTTCCAGGAGCTCACACACCTGTGCGTTGCGCGCCGCCTACTGGCCCCGACGAGCGGCCCATCCCCGAATGACATAACGCCTCTCGTAGGGCTGCCCGAGACGTATCCAAGGAGCCTTCCCCCAGCTTTCTAGCCCAGACGGCTGCGGAGATATCCTGAAAAGAGCACCGAGAGCTTGTTAGCCGATAGGGGGCGCCCCGAGCGCCTCACCTCCGCGACACCTTGATGCGCTTCCCGAGGCTGCGGGGCCGAATCCAACGAGCCATCCCCCAGCTCTCTAGCACCAACGGCTGCGGAGATACGCCAGCTTAAACCTGGTGGCGAAAAAACAGGGAAATTTTTACTCACATCATTTTGACACAGGTACAGGCCATATCAGCCTGGAGGAATGGGATTCACCCCGACCCCAGGCACCTCAGGTCGGCCACACTAGTCCCCCCCACCCGCGGTCACATCCCCGGAGGTCAGGCTTTGGTACTTTCTAAATTTTCAGCACTTTTCTTATGTTTTGTGTGATTTTAAATGATATTCTCACGCCCATATCTCGGTCACCGTATATCCGATCTGCCCCAAATTTTGCACCTGACCTCGGGAGAAGGTCCCGGACCCGATGCCACCAGCCACAGTCCCGTACACCCGACGGCCGCGGAGATACGCCCACTTAACCCCTGGGTGTTGTGCGCCGCTCACCCCGGCCCGGAGGCACCCACCCCTGGGAATCCTAGAGGCGCTTCCTGACGGGCCCAGGACGAATCCAACGAGACCACAGCCAGCTCTCTAGCCTTAAGGGCCGCGGAGTTAGGTGGGCTCGAACCCCGGGACGTTGCGCGCCGCCTAGCGGCCGCGCCGAGCGCCCCACCCCCGGCAAACCTAGACTCGCTTCTTCAGGGCCCCGAGACGCATCCAAAGACACCTGCCCCAGCGTTCTAGCCCCAAGGGCCGCGGAGATATGTCCGCAAAGTTCCAGGAGCTCACACACCTGTGCGTTGCGCGCCGCCTACTGGCCCCGACGAGCGGCCCATCCCCGAATGACGTAACGCCTCTCGTAGGGCTGCCCGAGACGTATCCAAGGAGCCTTCCCCCAGCTTTCTAGCCCAGACGGCTGCGGAGATATCCCGAAAAGAGCACCGAGAGCTTGTTGGCCGATAGGGGGCGCCCCGAGCGCCTCACCTCCGCGACACCTTGATGCGCTTCCCGAGGCTGCGGGGCCGAATCCAACGAGCCATCCCCCAGCTCTCTAGCACCAACGGCTGCGGAGATACGCCAGCTTAAACCTGGTGGCGAAAGAACAGGGAAATTTTTACTCACATCATTTTGACACAGGTACAGGCCATATCAGCCTGGAGGAATGGGATTCACCCCGACCCCAGGCACCTCAGGTCGGCCACACTAGTCCCCCCCACCCGCGGTCACATCCCTGGAGGTCAGGCTTTGGTACTTTCTAAATTTTCAGCACTTTTCTTATGTTTTGTGTGATTTTAAATGATATTCTCACGCCCATATCTCGGTCACCGTATATCCGATCTGCCCCAAATTTTGCACCTGACCTCGGGAGAAGGTCCCGGACCCGATGCCACCAGCCACAGTTCCGTAGACCCGACGGCCGCGGAGATACGCCCACTTAACCCCTGGGTGTTGTGCGCCGCTCACCCCGGCCCGGAGGCACCCACCCCTGGGAATCATAGAGGCGCTTCCTGACGGGCCCAGGACGAATCCAACGAGACCACAGCCAGCTCTCTAGCCTTAAGGGCCGCGGAGTTAGGTGGGCTCGAACCCCGGGACGTTGCGCGCCGCCTAGCGGCCGCGCCGAGCGCCCCACCCCCGGCAAACCTAGACTCGCTTCTTCAGGGCCCCGAGACGCATCCAAAGACACCTGCCCCAGCGTTCTAGCCCCAAGGGCCGCGGAGATATGTCCGCAAAGTTCCAGGAGCTCACACACCTGTGCGTTGCGCGCCGCCTACTGGCCCCGACGAGCGGCCCATCCCCGAATGACATAACGCCTCTCGTAGGGCTGCCCGAGACGTATCCAAGGAGCCTTCCCCCAGCTTTCTAGCCCAGACGGCTGCGGAGATATCCTGAAAAGAGCACCGAGAGCTTGTTAGCCGATAGGGGGCGCCCCGAGCGCCTCACCTCCACGACACCTTGATGCGCTTCCCGAGGCTGCGGGGCCGAATCCAACGAGCCATCCCCCAGCTCTCTAGCACCAACGGCTGCGGAGATACGCCAGCTTAAACCTGGTGGCGAAAGAACAGGGAAATTTTTACTCACATCATTTTGACACAGGTACAGGCCATATCAGCCTGGAGGAATGGGATTCACCCCGACCCCAGGCACCTCAGGTCGGCCACACTAGTCCCCCCCACCCGCGGTCACATCCCCGGAGGTCAGGCTTTGGTACTTTCTAAATTTTCAGCACTTTTCTTATGTTTTGTGTGATTTTAAATGATATTCTCACGCCCATATCTCGGTCACCGTATATCCGATCTGCCCCAAATTTTGCACCTGACCTCGGGAGAAGGTCCCGGACCCGATGCCACCAGCCACAGTCCCGTAGACCCGACGGCCGCGGAGATACGCCCACTTAACCCCTGGGTGTTGTGCGCCGCTCACCCCGGCCCGGAGGCACCCACCCCTGGGAATCCTAGAGGCGCTTCCTGACGGGCCCAGGACGAATCCAACGAGACCTCAGCCAGCTCTCTAGCCTTAAGGGCCGCGGAGTTAGGTGGGCTCGAACCCCGGGACGTTGCGCGCCGCCTAGCGGCCGCGCCGAGCGCCCCACCCCCGGCAAACCTAGACTCGCTTCTTCAGGGCCCCGAGACGCATCCAAAGACACCTGCCCCAGCGTTCTAGCCCCAAGGGCCGCGGAGATATGTCCGCAAAGTTCCAGGAGCTCACACACCTGTGCGTTGCGCGCCGCCTACTGGCCCCGACGAGCGGCCCATCCCCGAATGACGTAACGCCTCTCGTAGGGCTGCCCGAGACGTATCCAAGGAGCCTTCCCCCAGCTTTCTAGCCCAGACGGCTGCGGAGATATCCCGAAAAGAGCACCGAGAGCTTGTTAGCCGATAGGGGGCGCCGCGAGCGCCTCACCTCCGCGACACCTTGATGCGCTTCCCGAGGCTGCAGGGCCGAATCCAACGAGCCATCGCCCAGCTCTCTAGCACCAACGGCTGCGGAGATACGCCAGCTTAAACCTGGTGGCGAAAGAACAGGGAAATTTTTACTCACATCATTTTGACACAGGTACAGGCCATATCAGCCTGGAGGAATGGGATTCACCACGACCCCAGGCACCTCAGGTCGGCCACACTAGTCCCCCCCACCCGCGGTCACATCCCCGGAGGTCAGGCTTTGGTACTTTCTAAATTTTCAGCACTTTTCTTATGTTTTGTGTGATTTTAAATGATATTCTCACGCCCATATCTCGGTCACCGTATATCCGATCTGCCCCAAATTTTGCACCTGACCTCGGGAGAAGGTCCCGGACCCGATGCCACCAGCCACAGTCCCGTAGACCCGACGGCCGCGGAGATACGCCTACTTAACCCCTGGGTGTTGTGCGCCGCTCACCCCGGCCCGGAGGCACCCACCCCTGGGAATCCTAGAGGCGCTTCCTGACGGGCCCAGGACGAATCCAACGAGACCACAGCCAGCTCTCTAGCCTTAAGGGCCGCGGAGTTAGGTGGGCTCGAACCCCGGGACGTTGCGCGCCGCCTAGCGGCCGCGCCGAGCGCCCCACCCCCGGCAAACCTAGACTCGCTTCTTCAGGGCCCCGAGACGCATCCAAAGACACCTGCCCCAGCGTTCTAGCCCCAAGGGCCGCGGAGATATGTCCGCAAAGTTCCAGGAGCTCACACACCTGTGCGTTGCGCGCCGCCTACTGGCCCCGACGAGCGGCCCATCCCCGAATGACATAACGCCACTCGTAGGGCTGCCCGAGACGTATCCAAGGAGCCTTCCCCCAGCTTTCTAGCCCAGACGGCTGCGGAGATATCCTGAAAAGAGCACCGAGAGCTTGTTAGCCGATAGGGGGCGCCCCGAGCGCCTCACCTCCGCGACACCTTGATGCGCTTCCCGAGGCTGCGGGGCCGAATCCAACGAGCCATCTCCCAGCTCTCTAGCACCAACGGCTGCGGAGATACGCCAGCTTAAACCTGGTGGCGAAAAAACAGGGAAATTTTTACTCACATCATTTTGACACAGGTACAGGCCATATCAGCCTGGAGGAATGGGATTCACCCCGACCCCAGGCACCTCAGGTCGGCCACACTAGTCCCCCCCACCCGCGGTCACATCCCCGGAGGTCAGGCTTTGGTACTTTCTAAATTTTCAGCACTTTTCTTATGTTTTGTGTGATTTTAAATGATATTCTCACGCCCATATCTCGGTCACCGTATATCCGATCTGCCCCAAATTTTGCACCTGACCTCGGGAGAAGGTCCCGGACCCGATGCCACCAGCCACAGTCCCGTACACCCGACGGCCGCGGAGATACGCCCACTTAACCCCTGGGTGTTGTGCGCCGCTCACCCCGGCCCGGAGGCACCCACCCCTGGGAATCCTAGAGGCGCTTCCTGACGGGCCCAGGACGAATCCAACGAGACCACAGCCAGCTCTCTAGCCTTAAGGGCCGCGGAGTTAGGTGGGCTCAAACCCCGGGACGTTGCGCGCCGCCTAGCGGCCGCGCCGAGCGCCCCACCCCCGGCAAACCTAGACTCGCTTCTTCAGGGCCCCGAGACGCATCCAAAGACACCTGCCCCAGCGTTCTAGCCCCAAGGGCCGCGGAGATATGTCCGCAAAGTTCCAGGAGCTCACACACCTGTGCGTTGCGCGCCGCCTACTGGCCCCGACGAGTGGCCCATCCCCGAATGACGTAACGCCTCTCGTAGGGCTGCCCGAGACGTATCCAAGGAGCCTTCCCCCAGCTTTCTAGCCCAGACGGCTGCGGAGATATCCCGAAAAGAGCACCGAGAGCTTGTTAGCCGATAGGGGGCGCCCCGAGCGCCTCACCTCCGCGACACCTTGATGCGCTTCCCGAGGCTGCGGGGCCGAATCCAACGAGCCATCCCCCAGCTCTCTAGCACCAACGGCTGCGGAGATACGCCAGCTTAAACCTGGTGGCGAAAGAACAGGGAAATTTTTACTCACATCATTTTGACACAGGTACAGGCCATATCAGCCTGGAGGAATGGGATTCACCCCGACCCCAGGCACCTCAGGTCGGCCACACTAGTCCCCCCCACCCGCGGTCACATCCCTGGAGGTCAGGCTTTGGTACTTTCTAAATTTTCAGCACTTTTCTTATGTTTTGTGTGATTTTAAATGATATTCTCACGCCCATATCTCGGTCACCGTATATCCGATCTGCCCCAAATTTTGCACCTGACCTCGGGAGAAGGTCCCGGACCCGATGCCACCAGCCACAGTCCCGTACACCCGACGGCCGCGGAGATACGCCCACTTAACCCCTGGGTGTTGTGCGCCGCTCACCCCGGCCCGGAGGCACCCACCCCTGGGAATCCTAGAGGCGCTTCCTGACGGGCCCAGGACGAATCCAACGAGACCACAGCCAGCTCTCTAGCCTTAAGGGCCGCGGAGTTAGGTGGGCTCGAACCCCGGGACGTTGCGCGCCGCCTAGCGGCCGCGCCGAGCGCCCCACCCCCGGCAAACCTAGACTCGCTTCTTCAGGGCCCCGAGACGCATCCAAAGACACTCACACACCTGTGCGTTGCGCGCCGCCTACTGGCCCCGACGAGCGGCCCATCCCCGAATGACGTAACGCCTCTCGTAGGGCTGCCGGAGACGTATCCAAGGAGCCTTCCCCCAGCTTTCTAGCCCAGACGGCTGCGGAGATATCCCGAAAAGAGCACCGAGAGCTTGTTAGCCGATAGGGGGCGCCCCGAGCGCCTCACCTCCGCGACACCTTGATGCGCTTCCCGAGGCTGCGGGGCCGAATCCAACGAGCCATCCCCCAGCTCTCTAGCACCAACGGCTGCGGAGATACGCCAGCTTAAACCTGGTGGCGAAAGAACAGGGAAATTTTTACTCACATCATTTTGACACAGGTACAGGCCATATCAGCCTGGAGGAATGGGATTCACCCCGACCCCAGGCACCTCAGGTCGGCCACACTAGTCCCCCCCACCCGCGGTCACATCCCCGGAGGTCAGGCTTTGGTACTTTCTAAATTTTCAGCACTTTTCTTATGTTTTGTGTGATTTTAAATGATATTCTCACGCCCATATCTCGGTCACCGTATATCCGATCTGCCCCAAATTTCGCACCTGACCTCGGGAGAAGGTCCCGGACCCGATGCCACCAGCCACAGTCCCGTAGACCCGACGGCCGCGGAGATACGCCCACTTAACCCCTGGGTGTTGTGCGCCGCTCACCCCGGCCCGGAGGCACCCACCCCTGGGAATCCTAGAGGCGCTTCCTGACGGGCCCAGGACGAATCCAACGAGACCACAGCCAGCTCTCTAGCCTTAAGGGCCGCGGAGTTAGGTGGGCTCGAACCCCGGGACGTTGCGCGCCGCCTAGCGGCCGCGCCGAGCGCCCCACCCCCGGCAAACCTAGACTCGCTTCTTCAGGGCCCCGAGACGCATCCAAAGACACCTGCCCCAGCGTTCTAGCCCCAAGGGCCGCGGAGATATGTCCGCAAAGTTCCAGGAGCTCACACACCTGTGCGTTGCGCGCCGCCTACTGGCCCCGACGAGCGGCCCATCCCCGAATGACGTAACGCCTCTCGTAGGGCTGCCCGAGACGTATCCAAGGAGCCTTCCCCCAGCTTTCTAGCCCAGACGGCTGCGGAGATATCCCGAAAAGAGCACCGAGAGCTTGTTAGCCGATAGGGGGCGCCCCGAGCGCCTCACCTCCGCGACACCTTGATGCGCTTCCCGAGGCTGCGGGGCCGAATCCAACGAGCCATCGCCCAGCTCTCTAGCACCAACGGCTGCGGAGATACGCCAGCTTAAACCTGGTGGCGAAAGAACAGGGAAATTTTTACTCATATCATTTTGACACAGGTACAGGCCATATCAGCCTGGAGGAATGGGATTCACCACGACCCCAGGCACCTCAGGTCGGCCACACTAGTCCCCCCCACCCGCGGTCACATCCCCGGAGGTCAGGCTTTGGTACTTTCTAAATTTTCAGCACTTTTCTTATGTTTTGTGTGATTTTAAATGATATTCTCACGCCCATATCTCGGTCACCGTATATCCGATCTGCCCCAAATTTTGCACCTGACCTCGGGAGAAGGTCCCGGACCCGATGCCACCAGCCACAGTCCCGTACACCCGACGGCCGCGGAGATACGCCCACTTAACCCCTGGGTGTTGTGCGCCGCTCACCCCGGCCCGGAGGCACCCACCCCTGGGAATCCTAGAGGCGCTTCCTGACGGGCCCAGGACGAATCCAACGAGACCACAGCCAGCTCTCTAGCCTTAAGGGCCGCGGAGTTAGGTGGGCTCGAACCCCGGGACGTTGCGCGCCGCCTAGCGGCCGCGCCGAGCGCCCCACCCCCGGCAAACCTAGACTCGCTTCTTCAGGGCCCCGAGACGCATCCAAAGACACCTGCCCCAGCGTTCTAGCCCCAAGGGCCGCGGAGATATGTCCGCAAAGTTCCAGGAGCTCACACACCTGTGCGTTGCGCGCCGCCTACTGGCCCCGACGAGCGGCCCATCCCCGAATGACATAACGCCTCTCGTAGGGCTGCCCGAGACGTATCCAAGGAGCCTTCCCCCAGCTTTCTAGCCCAGACGGCTGCGGAGATATCCTGAAAAGAGCACCGAGAGCTTGTTAGCCGATAGGGGGCGCCCCGAGCGCCTCACCTCCGCGACACCTTGATGCGCTTCCCGAGGCTGCGGGGCCGAATCCAACGAGCCATCCCCCAGCTCTCTAGCACCAACGGCTGCGGAGATACGCCAGCTTAAACCTGGTGGCGAAAAAACAGGGAAATTTTTACTCACATCATTTTGACACAGGTACAGGCCATATCAGCCTGGAGGAATGGGATTCACCCCGACCCCAGGCACCTCAGGTCGGCCACACTAGTCCCCCCCACCCGCGGTCACATCCCCGGAGGTCAGGCTTTGGTACTATCTAAATTTTCAGCACTTTTCTTATGTTTTGTGTGATTTTAAATGATATTCTCACGCCCATATCTCGGTCACCGTATATCCGATCTGCCCCAAATTTTGCACCTGACCTCGGGAGAAGGTCCCGGACCCGATGCCACCAGCCACAGTCCCGTACACCCGACGGCCGCGGAGATACGCCCACTTAACCCCTGGGTGTTGTGCGCCGCTCACCCCGGCCCGGAGGCACCCACCCCTGGGAATCCTAGAGGCGCTTCCTGACGGGCCCAGGACGAATCCAACGAGACCACAGCCAGCTCTCTAGCCTTAAGGGCCGCGGAGTTAGGTGGGCTCGAACCCCGGGACGTTGCGCGCCGCCTAGCGGCCGCGCCGAGCGCCCCACCCCCGGCAAACCTAGACTCGCTTCTTCAGGGCCCCGAGACGCATCCAAAGACACCTGCCCCAGCGTTCTAGCCCCAAGGGCCGCGGAGATATGTCCGCAAAGTTCCAGGAGCTCACACACCTGTGCGTTGCGCGCCGCCTACTGGCCCCGACGAGCGGCCCATCCCCGAATGACGTAACGCCTCTCGTAGGGCTGCCCGAGACGTATCCAAGGAGCCTTCCCCCAGCTTTCTAGCCCAGACGGCTGCGGAGATATCCCGAAAAGAGCACCGAGAGCTTGTTAGCCGATAGGGGGCGCCCCGAGCGCCTCACCTCCGCGACACCTTGATGCGCTTCCCGAGGCTGCGGGGCCGAATCCAACGAGCCATCCCCCAGCTCTCTAGCACCAACGGCTGCGGAGATACGCCAGCTTAAACCTGGTGGCGAAAGAACAGGGAAATTTTTACTCACATCATTTTGACACAGGTACAGGCCATATCAGCCTGGAGGAATGGGATTCACCCCGACCCCAGGCACCTCAGGTCGGCCACACTAGTCCCCCCCACCCGCGGTCACATCCCTGGAGGTCAGGCTTTGGTACTTTCTAAATTTTCAGCACTTTTCTTATGTTTTGTGTGATTTTAAATGATATTCTCACGCCCATATCTCGGTCACCGTATATCCGATCTGCCCCAAATTTTGCACCTGACCTCGGGAGAAGGTCCCGGACCCGATGCCACCAGCCACAGTTCCGTAGACCCGACGGCCGCGGAGATACGCCCACTTAACCCCTGGGTGTTGTGCGCCGCTCACCCCGGCCCGGAGGCACCCACCCCTGGGAATCATAGAGGCGCTTCCTGAAGGGCCCAGGACGAATCCAACGAGACCACAGCCAGCTCTCTAGCCTTAAGGGCCGCGGAGTTAGGTGGGCTCGAACCCCGGGACGTTGCGCGCCGCCTAGCGGCCGCGCCGAGCGCCCCACCCCCGGCAAACCTAGACTCGCTTCTTCAGGGCCCCGAGACGCATCCAAAGACACCTGCCCCAGCGTTCTAGCCCCAAGGGCCGCGGAGATATGTCCGCAAAGTTCCAGGAGCTCACACACCTGTGCGTTGCGCGCCGCCTACTGGCCCCGACGAGCGGCCCATCCCCGAATGACGTAACGCCTCTCGTAGGGCTGCCCGAGACGTATCCAAGGAGCCTTCCCCCAGCTTTCTAGCCCAGACGGCTGCGGAGATATCCCGAAAAGAGCACCGAGAGCTTGTTAGCCGATAGGGGGCGCCCCGAGCGCCTCACCTCCGCGACACCTTGATGCGCTTCCCGAGGCTGCGGGGCCGAATCCAACGAGCCATCCCCCAGCTCTCTAGCACCAACGGCTGCGGAGATACGCCAGCTTAAACCTGGTGGCGAAAGAACAGGGAAATTTTTACTCACATCATTTTGACACAGGTACAGGCCATATCAGCCTGGAGGAATGGGATTCACCCCGACCCCAGGCACCTCAGGTCGGCCACACTAGTCCCCCCCACCCGCGGTCACATCCCTGGAGGTCAGGCTTTGGTACTTTCTAAATTTTCAGCACTTTTCTTATGTTTTGTGTGATTTTAAATGATATTCTCACGCCCATATCTCGGTCACCGTATATCCGATCTGCCCCAAATTTTGCACCTGACCTCGGGAGAAGGTCCCGGACCCGATGCCACCAGCCACAGTTCCGTAGACCCGACGGCCGCGGAGATACGCCCACTTAACCCCTGGGTGTTGTGCGCCGCTCACCCCGGCCCGGAGGCACCCACCCCTGGGAATCATAGAGGCGCTTCCTGAAGGGCCCAGGACGAATCCAACGAGACCACAGCCAGCTCTCTAGCCTTAAGGGCCGCGGAGTTAGGTGGGCTCGAACCCCGGGACGTTGCGCGCCGCCTAGCGGCCGCGCCGAGCGCCCCACCCCCGGCAAACCTAGACTCGCTTCTTCAGGGCCCCGAGACGCATCCAAAGACACCTGCCCCAGCGTTCTAGCCCCAAGGGCCGCGGAGATATGTCCGCAAAGTTCCAGGAGCTCACACACCTGTGCGTTGCGCGCCGCCTACTGGCCCCGACGAGCGGCCCATCCCCGAATGACATAACGCCTCTCGTAGGGCTGCCCGAGACGTATCCAAGGAGCCTTCCCCCAGCTTTCTAGCCCAGACGGCTGCGGAGATATCCTGAAAAGAGCACCGAGAGCTTGTTAGCCGATAGGGGGCGCCCCGAGCGCCTCACCTCCACGACACCTTGATGCGCTTCCCGAGGCTGCGGGGCCGAATCCAACGAGCCATCCCCCAGCTCTCTAGCACCAACGGCTGCGGAGATACGCCAGCTTAAACCTGGTGGCGAAAGAACAGGGAAATTTTTACTCACATCATTTTGACACAGGTACAGGCCATATCAGCCTGGAGGAATGGGATTCACCCCGACCCCAGGCACCTCAGGTCGGCCACACTAGTCCCCCCCACCCGCGGTCACATCCCCGGAGGTCAGGCTTTGGTACTTTCTAAATTTTCAGCACTTTTCTTATGTTTTGTGTGATTTTAAATGATATTCTCACGCCCATATCTCGGTCACCGTATATCCGATCTGCCCCAAATTTTGCACCTGACCTCGGGAGAAGGTCCCGGACCCGATGCCACCAGCCACAGTCCCGTACACCCGACGGCCGCGGAGATACGCCCACTTAACCCCTGGGTGTTGTGCGCCGCTCACCCCGGCCCGGAGGCACCCACCCCTGGGAATCCTAGAGGCGCTTCCTGACGGGCCCAGGACGAATCCAACGAGACCTCAGCCAGCTCTCTAGCCTTAAGGGCCGCGGAGTTAGGTGGGCTCGAACCCCGGGACGTTGCGCGCCGCCTAGCGGCCGCGCCGAGCGCCCCACCCCCGGCAAACCTAGACTCGCTTCTTCAGGGCCCCGAGACGCATCCAAAGACACCTGCCCCAGCGTTCTAGCCCCAAGGGCCGCGGAGATATGTCCGCAAAGTTCCAGGAGCTCACACACCTGTGCGTTGCGCGCCGCCTACTGGCCCCGACGAGCGGCCCATCCCCGAATGACATAACGCCTCTCGTAGGGCTGCCCGAGACGTATCCAAGGAGCCTTCCCCCAGCTTTCTAGCCCAGACGGCTGCGGAGATATCCTGAAAAGAGCACCGAGAGCTTGTTAGCCGATAGGGGGCGCCCCGAGCGCCTCACCTCCGCGACACCTTGATGCGCTTCCCGAGGCTGCGGGGCCGAATCCAACGAGCCATCCCCCAGCTCTCTAGCACCAACGGCTGCGGAGATACGCCAGCTTAAACCTGGTGGCGAAAAAACAGGGAAATTTTTACTCACATCATTTTGACACAGGTACAGGCCATATCAGCCTGGAGGAATGGGATTCACCCCGACCCCAGGCACCTCAGGTCGGCCACACTAGTCCCCCCCACCCGCGGTCACATCCCCGGAGGTCAGGCTTTGGTACTTTCTAAATTTTCAGCACTTTTCTTATGTTTTGTGTGATTTTAAATGATATTCTCACGCCCATATCTCGGTCACCGTATATCCGATCTGCCCCAAATTTTGCACCTGACCTCGGGAGAAGGTCCCGGACCCGATGCCACCAGCCACAGTCCCGTAGACCCGACGGCCGCGGAGATACGCCCACTTAACCCCTGGGTGTTGTGCGCCGCTCACCCCGGCCCGGAGGCACCCACCCCTGGGAATCCTAGAGGCGCTTCCTGACGGGCCCAGGACGAATCCAACGAGACCACAGCCAGCTCTCTAGCCTTAAGGGCCGCGGAGTTAGGTGGGCTCGAACCCCGGGACGTTGCGCGCCGCCTAGCGGCCGCGCCGAGCGCCCCACCCCCGGCAAACCTAGACTCGCTTCTTCAGGGCCCCGAGACGCATCCAAAGACACTCACACACCTGTGCGTTGCGCGCCGCCTACTGGCCCCGACGAGCGGCCCATCCCCGAATGACGTAACGCCTCTCGTAGGGCTGCCGGAGACGTATCCAAGGAGCCTTCCCCCAGCTTTCTAGCCCAGACGGCTGCGGAGATATCCCGAAAAGAGCACCGAGAGCTTGTTAGCCGATAGGGGGCGCCCCGAGCGCCTCACCTCCGCGACACCTTGATGCGCTTCCCGAGGCTGCGGGGCCGAATCCAACGAGCCATCCCCCAGCTCTCTAGCACCAACGGCTGCGGAGATACGCCAGCTTAAACCTGGTGGCGAAAGAACAGGGAAATTTTTACTCACATCATTTTGACACAGGTACAGGCCATATCAGCCTGGAGGAATGGGATTCACCCCGACCCCAGGCACCTCAGGTCGGCCACACTAGTCCCCCCCACCCGCGGTCACATCCCCGGAGGTCAGGCTTTGGTACTTTCTAAATTTTCAGCACTTTTCTTATGTTTTGTGTGATTTTAAATGATATTCTCACGCCCATATCTCGGTCACCGTATATCCGATCTGCCCCAAATTTTGCACCTGACCTCGGGAGAAGGTCCCGGACCCGATGCCACCAGCCACAGTCCCGTACACCCGACGGCCGCGGAGATACGCCCACTTAACCCCTGGGTGTTGTGCGCCGCTCACCCCGGCCCGGAGGCACCCACCCCTGGGAATCCTAGAGGCGCTTCCTGACGGTCCCAGGACGAATCCAACGAGACCACAGCCAGCTCTCTAGCCTTAAGGGCCGCGGAGTTAGGTGGGCTCGAACCCCGGGACGTTGCGCGCCGCCTAGCGGCCGCGCCGAGCGCCCCACCCCCGGCAAACCTAGACTCGCTTCTTCAGGGCCCCGAGACGCATCCAAAGACACCTGCCCCAGCGTTCTAGCCCCAAGGGCCGCGGAGATATGTCCGCAAAGTTCCAGGAGCTCACACACCTGTGCGTTGCGCGCCGCCTACTGGCCCCGACGAGCGGCCCATCCCCGAATGACGTAACGCCTCTCGTAGGGCTGCCCGAGACGTATCCAAGGAGCCTTCCCCCAGCTTTCTAGCCCAGACGGCTGCGGAGATATCCCGAAAAGAGCACCGAGAGCTTGTTAGCCGATAGGGGGCGCCCCGAGCGCCTCACCTCCGCGACACCTTGATGCGCTTCACGAGGCTGCGGGGCCGAATCCAACGAGCCATCGCCCAGCTCTCTAGCACCAACGGCTGCGGAGATACGCCAGCTTAAACCTGGTGGCGAAAGAACAGGGAAATTTTTACTCATATCATTTTGACACAGGTACAGGCCATATCAGCCTGGAGGAATGGGATTCACCACGACCCCAGGCACCTCAGGTCGGCCACACTAGTCCCCCCCACCCGCGGTCACATCCCCGGAGGTCAGGCTTTGGTACTTTCTAAATTTTCAGCACTTTTCTTATGTTTTGTGTGATTTTAAATGATATTCTCACGCCCATATCTCGGTCACCGTATATCCGATCTGCCCCAAATTTTGCACCTGACCTCGGGAGAAGGTCCCGGACCCGATGCCACCAGCCACAGTCCCGTACACCCGACGGCCGCGGAGATACGCCCACTTAACCCCTGGGTGTTGTGCGCCGCTCACCCCGGCCCGGAGGCACCCACCCCTGGGAATCCTAGAGGCGCTTCCTGACGGGCCCAGGACGAATCCAACGAGACCTCAGCCAGCTCTCTAGCCTTAAGGGCCGCGGAGTTAGGTGGGCTCGAACCCCGGGACGTTGCGCGCCGCCTAGCGGCCGCGCCGAGCGCCCCACCCCCGGCAAACCTAGACTCGCTTCTTCAGGGCCCCGAGACGCATCCAAAGACACCTGCCCCAGCGTTCTAGCCCCAAGGGCCGCGGAGATATGTCCGCAAAGTTCCAGGAGCTCACACACCTGTGCGTTGCGCGCCGCCTACTGGCCCCGACGAGCGGCCCATCCCCGAATGACGTAACGCCTCTCGTAGGGCTGCCCGAGACGTATCCAAGGAGCCTTCCCCCAGCTTTCTAGCCCAGACGGCTGCGGAGATATCCCGAAAAGAGCACCGAGAGCTTGTTAGCCGATAGGGGGCGCCCCGAGCGCCTCACCTCCGCGACACCTTGATGCGCTTCCCGAGGCTGCGGGGCCGAATCCAACGAGCCATCGCCCAGCTCTCTAGCACCAACGGCTGCGGAGATACGCCAGCTTAAACCTGGTGGCGAAAGAACAGGGAAATTTTTACTCATATCATTTTGACACAGGTACAGGCCATATCAGCCTGGAGGAATGGGATTCACCACGACCCCAGGCACCTCAGGTCGGCCACACTAGTCCCCCCCACCCGCGGTCACATCCCCGGAGGTCAGGCTTTGGTACTTTCTAAATTTTCAGCACTTTTCTTATGTTTTGTGTGATTTTAAATGATATTCTCACGCCCATATCTCGGTCACCGTATATCCGATCTGCCCCAAATTTTGCACCTGACCTCGGGAGAAGGTCCCGGACCCGATGCCACCAGCCACAGTCCCGTACACCCGACGGCCGCGGAGATACGCCCACTTAACCCCTGGGTGTTGTGCGCCGCTCACCCCGGCCCGGAGGCACCCACCCCTGGGAATCCTAGAGGCGCTTCCTGACGGGCCCAGGACGAATCCAACGAGACCTCAGCCAGCTCTCTAGCCTTAAGGGCCGCGGAGTTAGGTGGGCTCGAACCCCGGGACGTTGCGCGCCGCCTAGCGGCCGCGCCGAGCGCCCCACCCCCGGCAAACCTAGACTCGCTTCTTCAGGGCCCCGAGACGCATCCAAAGACACCTGCCCCAGCGTTCTAGCCCCAAGGGCCGCGGAGATATGTCCGCAAAGTTCCAGGAGCTCACACACCTGTGCGTTGCGCGCCGCCTACTGGCCCCGACGAGCGGCCCATCCCCGAATGACATAACGCCTCTCGTAGGGCTGCCCGAGACGTATCCAAGGAGCCTTCCCCCAGCTTTCTAGCCCAGACGGCTGCGGAGATATCCTGAAAAGAGCACCGAGAGCTTGTTAGCCGATAGGGGGCGCCCCGAGCGCCTCACCTCCGCGACACCTTGATGCGCTTCCCGAGGCTGCGGGGCCGAATCCAACGAGCCATCCCCCAGCTCTCTAGCACCAACGGCTGCGGAGATACGCCAGCTTAAACCTGGTGGCGAAAAAACAGGGAAATTTTTACTCACATCATTTTGACACAGGTACAGGCCATATCAGCCTGGAGGAATGGGATTCACCCCGACCCCAGGCACCTCAGGTCGGCCACACTAGTCCCCCCCACCCGCGGTCACATCCCCGGAGGTCAGGCTTTGGTACTTTCTAAATTTTCAGCACTTTTCTTATGTTTTGTGTGATTTTAAATGATATTCTCACGCCCATATCTCGGTCACCGTATATCCGATCTGCCCCAAATTTTGCACCTGACCTCGGGAGAAGGTCCCGGACCCGATGCCACCAGCCACAGTCCCGTACACCCGACGGCCGCGGAGATACGCCCACTTAACCCCTGGGTGTTGTGCGCCGCTCACCCCGGCCCGGAGGCACCCACCCCTGGGAATCCTAGAGGCGCTTCCTGACGGGCCCAGGACGAATCCAACGAGACCTCAGCCAGCTCTCTAGCCTTAAGGGCCGCGGAGTTAGGTGGGCTCGAACCCCGGGACGTTGCGCGCCGCCTAGCGGCCGCGCCGAGCGCCCCACCCCCGGCAAACCTAGACTCGCTTCTTCAGGGCCCCGAGACGCATCCAAAGACACCTGCCCCAGCGTTCTAGCCCCAAGGGCCGCGGAGATATGTCCGCAAAGTTCCAGGAGCTCACACACCTGTGCGTTGCGCGCCGCCTACTGGCCCCGACGAGCGGCCCATCCCCGAATGACGTAACGCCTCTCGTAGGGCTGCCCGAGACGTATCCAAGGAGCCTTCCCCCAGCTTTCTAGCCCAGACGGCTGCGGAGATATCCCGAAAAGAGCACCGAGAGCTTGTTAGCCGATAGGGGGCGCCCCGAGCGCCTCACCTCCGCGACACCTTGATGCGCTTCCCGAGGCTGCGGGGCCGAATCCAACGAGCCATCCCCCAGCTCTCTAGCACCAACGGCTGCGGAGATACGCCAGCTTAAACCTGGTGGCGAAAGAACAGGGAAATTTTTACTCACATCATTTTGACACAGGTACAGGCCATATCAGCCTGGAGGAATGGGATTCACCCCGACCCCAGGCACCTCAGGTCGGCCACACTAGTCCCCCCCACCCGCGGTCACATCCCTGGAGGTCAGGCTTTGGTACTTTCTAAATTTTCAGCACTTTTCTTATGTTTTGTGTGATTTTAAATGATATTCTCACGCCCATATCTCGGTCACCGTATATCCGATCTGCCCCAAATTTTGCACCTGACCTCGGGAGAAGGTCCCGGACCCGATGCCACCAGCCACAGTTCCGTAGACCCGACGGCCGCGGAGATACGCCCACTTAACCCCTGGGTGTTGTGCGCCGCTCACCCCGGCCCGGAGGCACCCACCCCTGGGAATCATAGAGGCGCTTCCTGAAGGGCCCAGGACGAATCCAACGAGACCACAGCCAGCTCTCTAGCCTTAAGGGCCGCGGAGTTAGGTGGGCTCGAACCCCGGGACGTTGCGCGCCGCCTAGCGGCCGCGCCGAGCGCCCCACCCCCGGCAAACCTAGACTCGCTTCTTCAGGGCCCCGAGACGCATCCAAAGACACCTGCCCCAGCGTTCTAGCCCCAAGGGCCGCGGAGATATGTCCGCAAAGTTCCAGGAGCTCACACACCTGTGCGTTGCGCGCCGCCTACTGGCCCCGACGAGCGGCCCATCCCCGAATGACGTAACGCCTCTCGTAGGGCTGCCCGAGACGTATCCAAGGAGCCTTCCCCCAGCTTTCTAGCCCAGACGGCTGCGGAGATATCCCGAAAAGAGCACCGAGAGCTTGTTAGCCGATAGGGGGCGCCCCGAGCGCCTCACCTCCGCGACACCTTGATGCGCTTCCCGAGGCTGCGGGGCCGAATCCAACGAGCCATCCCCCAGCTCTCTAGCACCAACGGCTGCGGAGATACGCCAGCTTAAACCTGGTGGCGAAAGAACAGGGAAATTTTTACTCACATCATTTTGACACAGGTACAGGCCATATCAGCCTGGAGGAATGGGATTCACCCCGACCCCAGGCACCTCAGGTCGGCCACACTAGTCCCCCCCACCCGCGGTCACATCCCTGGAGGTCAGGCTTTGGTACTTTCTAAATTTTCAGCACTTTTCTTATGTTTTGTGTGATTTTAAATGATATTCTCACGCCCATATCTCGGTCACCGTATATCCGATCTGCCCCAAATTTTGCACCTGACCTCGGGAGAAGGTCCCGGACCCGATGCCACCAGCCACAGTTCCGTAGACCCGACGGCCGCGGAGATACGCCCACTTAACCCCTGGGTGTTGTGCGCCGCTCACCCCGGCCCGGAGGCACCCACCCCTGGGAATCATAGAGGCGCTTCCTGAAGGGCCCAGGACGAATCCAACGAGACCACAGCCAGCTCTCTAGCCTTAAGGGCCGCGGAGTTAGGTGGGCTCGAACCCCGGGACGTTGCGCGCCGCCTAGCGGCCGCGCCGAGCGCCCCACCCCCGGCAAACCTAGACTCGCTTCTTCAGGGCCCCGAGACGCATCCAAAGACACCTGCCCCAGCGTTCTAGCCCCAAGGGCCGCGGAGATATGTCCGCAAAGTTCCAGGAGCTCACACACCTGTGCGTTGCGCGCCGCCTACTGGCCCCGACGAGCGGCCCATCCCCGAATGACATAACGCCTCTCGTAGGGCTGCCCGAGACGTATCCAAGGAGCCTTCCCCCAGCTTTCTAGCCCAGACGGCTGCGGAGATATCCTGAAAAGAGCACCGAGAGCTTGTTAGCCGATAGGGGGCGCCCCGAGCGCCTCACCTCCACGACACCTTGATGCGCTTCCCGAGGCTGCGGGGCCGAATCCAACGAGCCATCCCCCAGCTCTCTAGCACCAACGGCTGCGGAGATACGCCAGCTTAAACCTGGTGGCGAAAGAACAGGGAAATTTTTACTCACATCATTTTGACACAGGTACAGGCCATATCAGCCTGGAGGAATGGGATTCACCCCGACCCCAGGCACCTCAGGTCGGCCACACTAGTCCCCCCCACCCGCGGTCACATCCCCGGAGGTCAGGCTTTGGTACTTTCTAAATTTTCAGCACTTTTCTTATGTTTTGTGTGATTTTAAATGATATTCTCACGCCCATATCTCGGTCACCGTATATCCGATCTGCCCCAAATTTTGCACCTGACCTCGGGAGAAGGTCCCGGACCCGATGCCACCAGCCACAGTCCCGTAGACCCGACGGCCGCGGAGATACGCCCACTTAACCCCTGGGTGTTGTGCGCCGCTCACCCCGGCCCGGAGGCACCCACCCCTGGGAATCCTAGAGGCGCTTCCTGACGGGCCCAGGACGAATCCAACGAGACCTCAGCCAGCTCTCTAGCCTTAAGGGCCGCGGAGTTAGGTGGGCTCGAACCCCGGGACGTTGCGCGCCGCCTAGCGGCCGCGCCGAGCGCCCCACCCCCGGCAAACCTAGACTCGCTTCTTCAGGGCCCCGAGACGCATCCAAAGACACCTGCCCCAGCGTTCTAGCCCCAAGGGCCGCGGAGATATGTCCGCAAAGTTCCAGGAGCTCACACACCTGTGCGTTGCGCGCCGCCTACTGGCCCCGACGAGCGGCCCATCCCCGAATGACATAACGCCTCTCGTAGGGCTGCCCGAGACGTATCCAAGGAGCCTTCCCCCAGCTTTCTAGCCCAGACGGCTGCGGAGATATCCTGAAAAGAGCACCGAGAGCTTGTTAGCCGATAGGGGGCGCCCCGAGCGCCTCACCTCCGCGACACCTTGATGCGCTTCCCGAGGCTGCGGGGCCGAATCCAACGAGCCATCCCCCAGCTCTCTAGCACCAACGGCTGCGGAGATACGCCAGCTTAAACCTGGTGGCGAAAAAACAGGGAAATTTTTACTCACATCATTTTGACACAGGTACAGGCCATATCAGCCTGGAGGAATGGGATTCACCCCGACCCCAGGCACCTCAGGTCGGCCACACTAGTCCCCCCCACCCGCGGTCACATCCCCGGAGGTCAGGCTTTGGTACTTTCTAAATTTTCAGCACTTTTCTTATGTTTTGTGTGATTTTAAATGATATTCTCACGCCCATATCTCGGTCACCGTATATCCGATCTGCCCCAAATTTTGCACCTGACCTCGGGAGAAGGTCCCGGACCCGATGCCACCAGCCACAGTCCCGTACACCCGACGGCCGCGGAGATACGCCCACTTAACCCCTGGGTGTTGTGCGCCGCTCACCCCGGCCCGGAGGCACCCACCCCTGGGAATCCTAGAGGCGCTTCCTGACGGGCCCAGGACGAATCCAACGAGACCACAGCCAGCTCTCTAGCCTTAAGGGCCGCGGAGTTAGGTGGGCTCGAACCCCGGGACGTTGCGCGCCGCCTAGCGGCCGCGCCGAGCGCCCCACCCCCGGCAAACCTAGACTCGCTTCTTCAGGGCCCCGAGACGCATCCAAAGACACCTGCCCCAGCGTTCTAGCCCCAAGGGCCGCGGAGATATGTCCGCAAAGTTCCAGGAGCTCACACACCTGTGCGTTGCGCGCCGCCTACTGGCCCCGACGAGCGGCCCATCCCCGAATGACGTAACGCCTCTCGTAGGGCTGCCCGAGACGTATCCAAGGAGCCTTCCCCCAGCTTTCTAGCCCAGACGGCTGCGGAGATATCCCGAAAAGAGCACCGAGAGCTTGTTGGCCGATAGGGGGCGCCCCGAGCGCCTCACCTCCGCGACACCTTGATGCGCTTCCCGAGGCTGCGGGGCCGAATCCAACGAGCCATCCCCCAGCTCTCTAGCACCAACGGCTGCGGAGATACGCCAGCTTAAACCTGGTGGCGAAAGAACAGGGAAATTTTTACTCACATCATTTTGACACAGGTACAGGCCATATCAGCCTGGAGGAATGGGATTCACCCCGACCCCAGGCACCTCAGGTCGGCCACACTAGTCCCCCCCACCCGCGGTCACATCCCTGGAGGTCAGGCTTTGGTACTTTCTAAATTTTCAGCACTTTTCTTATGTTTTGTGTGATTTTAAATGATATTCTCACGCCCATATCTCGGTCACCGTATATCCGATCTGCCCCAAATTTTGCACCTGACCTCGGGAGAAGGTCCCGGACCCGATGCCACCAGCCACAGTTCCGTAGACCCGACGGCCGCGGAGATACGCCCACTTAACCCCTGGGTGTTGTGCGCCGCTCACCCCGGCCCGGAGGCACCCACCCCTGGGAATCATAGAGGCGCTTCCTGAAGGGCCCAGGACGAATCCAACGAGACCACAGCCAGCTCTCTAGCCTTAAGGGCCGCGGAGTTAGGTGGGCTCGAACCCCGGGACGTTGCGCGCCGCCTAGCGGCCGCGCCGAGCGCCCCACCCCCGGCAAACCTAGACTCGCTTCTTCAGGGCCCCGAGACGCATCCAAAGACACCTGCCCCAGCGTTCTAGCCCCAAGGGCCGCGGAGATATGTCCGCAAAGTTCCAGGAGCTCACACACCTGTGCGTTGCGCGCCGCCTACTGGCCCCGACGAGCGGCCCATCCCCGAATGACGTAACGCCTCTCGTAGGGCTGCCCGAGACGTATCCAAGGAGCCTTCCCCCAGCTTTCTAGCCCAGACGGCTGCGGAGATATCCCGAAAAGAGCACCGAGAGCTTGTTAGCCGATAGGGGGCGCCCCGAGCGCCTCACCTCCGCGACACCTTGATGCGCTTCCCGAGGCTGCGGGGCCGAATCCAACGAGCCATCCCCCAGCTCTCTAGCACCAACGGCTGCGGAGATACGCCAGCTTAAACCTGGTGGCGAAAGAACAGGGAAATTTTTACTCACATCATTTTGACACAGGTACAGGCCATATCAGCCTGGAGGAATGGGATTCACCCCGACCCCAGGCACCTCAGGTCGGCCACACTAGTCCCCCCCACCCGCGGTCACATCCCTGGAGGTCAGGCTTTGGTACTTTCTAAATTTTCAGCACTTTTCTTATGTTTTGTGTGATTTTAAATGATATTCTCACGCCCATATCTCGGTCACCGTATATCCGATCTGCCCCAAATTTTGCACCTGACCTCGGGAGAAGGTCCCGGACCCGATGCCACCAGCCACAGTTCCGTAGACCCGACGGCCGCGGAGATACGCCCACTTAACCCCTGGGTGTTGTGCGCCGCTCACCCCGGCCCGGAGGCACCCACCCCTGGGAATCATAGAGGCGCTTCCTGAAGGGCCCAGGACGAATCCAACGAGACCACAGCCAGCTCTCTAGCCTTAAGGGCCGCGGAGTTAGGTGGGCTCGAACCCCGGGACGTTGCGCGCCGCCTAGCGGCCGCGCCGAGCGCCCCACCCCCGGCAAACCTAGACTCGCTTCTTCAGGGCCCCGAGACGCATCCAAAGACACCTGCCCCAGCGTTCTAGCCCCAAGGGCCGCGGAGATATGTCCGCAAAGTTCCAGGAGCTCACACACCTGTGCGTTGCGCGCCGCCTACTGGCCCCGACGAGCGGCCCATCCCCGAATGACATAACGCCTCTCGTAGGGCTGCCCGAGACGTATCCAAGGAGCCTTCCCCCAGCTTTCTAGCCCAGACGGCTGCGGAGATATCCTGAAAAGAGCACCGAGAGCTTGTTAGCCGATAGGGGGCGCCCCGAGCGCCTCACCTCCACGACACCTTGATGCGCTTCCCGAGGCTGCGGGGCCGAATCCAACGAGCCATCCCCCAGCTCTCTAGCACCAACGGCTGCGGAGATACGCCAGCTTAAACCTGGTGGCGAAAGAACAGGGAAATTTTTACTCACATCATTTTGACACAGGTACAGGCCATATCAGCCTGGAGGAATGGGATTCACCCCGACCCCAGGCACCTCAGGTCGGCCACACTAGTCCCCCCCACCCGCGGTCACATCCCCGGAGGTCAGGCTTTGGTACTTTCTAAATTTTCAGCACTTTTCTTATGTTTTGTGTGATTTTAAATGATATTCTCACGCCCATATCTCGGTCACCGTATATCCGATCTGCCCCAAATTTTGCACCTGACCTCGGGAGAAGGTCCCGGACCCGATGCCACCAGCCACAGTCCCGTACACCCGACGGCCGCGGAGATACGCCCACTTAACCCCTGGGTGTTGTGCGCCGCTCACCCCGGCCCGGAGGCACCCACCCCTGGGAATCCTAGAGGCGCTTCCTGACGGGCCCAGGACGAATCCAACGAGACCACAGCCAGCTCTCTAGCCTTAAGGGCCGCGGAGTTAGGTGGGCTCGAACCCCGGGACGTTGCGCGCCGCCTAGCGGCCGCGCCGAGCGCCCCACCCCCGGCAAACCTAGACTCGCTTCTTCAGGGCCCCGAGACGCATCCAAAGACACCTGCCCCAGCGTTCTAGCCCCAAGGGCCGCGGAGATATGTCCGCAAAGTTCCAGGAGCTCACACACCTGTGCGTTGCGCGCCGCCTACTGGCCCCGACGAGCGGCCCATCCCCGAATGACATAACGCCTCTCGTAGGGCTGCCCGAGACGTATCCAAGGAGCCTTCCCCCAGCTTTCTAGCCCAGACGGCTGCGGAGATATCCTGAAAAGAGCACCGAGAGCTTGTTAGCCGATAGGGGGCGCCCCGAGCGCCTCACCTCCGCGACACCTTGATGCGCTTCCCGAGGCTGCGGGGCCGAATCCAACGAGCCATCCCCCAGCTCTCTAGCACCAACGGCTGCGGAGATACGCCAGCTTAAACCTGGTGGCGAAAAAACAGGGAAATTTTTACTCACATCATTTTGACACAGGTACAGGCCATATCAGCCTGGAGGAATGGGATTCACCCCGACCCCAGGCACCTCAGGTCGGCCACACTAGTCCCCCCCACCCGCGGTCACATCCCCGGAGGTCAGGCTTTGGTACTTTCTAAATTTTCAGCACTTTTCTTATGTTTTGTGTGATTTTAAATGATATTCTCACGCCCATATCTCGGTCACCGTATATCCGATCTGCCCCAAATTTTGCACCTGACCTCGGGAGAAGGTCCCGGACCCGATGCCACCAGCCACAGTCCCGTACACCCGACGGCCGCGGAGATACGCCCACTTAACCCCTGGGTGTTGTGCGCCGCTCACCCCGGCCCGGAGGCACCCACCCCTGGGAATCCTAGAGGCGCTTCCTGACGGGCCCAGGACGAATCCAACGAGACCACAGCCAGCTCTCTAGCCTTAAGGGCCGCGGAGTTAGGTGGGCTCGAACCCCGGGACGTTGCGCGCCGCCTAGCGGCCGCGCCGAGCGCCCCACCCCCGGCAAACCTAGACTCGCTTCTTCAGGGCCCCGAGACGCATCCAAAGACACTCACACACCTGTGCGTTGCGCGCCGCCTACTGGCCCCGACGAGCGGCCCATCCCCGAATGACGTAACGCCTCTCGTAGGGCTGCCGGAGACGTATCCAAGGAGCCTTCCCCCAGCTTTCTAGCCCAGACGGCTGCGGAGATATCCCGAAAAGAGCACCGAGAGCTTGTTAGCCGATAGGGGGCGCCCCGAGCGCCTCACCTCCGCGACACCTTGATGCGCTTCCCGAGGCTGCGGGGCCGAATCCAACGAGCCATCCCCCAGCTCTCTAGCACCAACGGCTGCGGAGATACGCCAGCTTAAACCTGGTGGCGAAAGAACAGGGAAATTTTTACTCACATCATTTTGACACAGGTACAGGCCATATCAGCCTGGAGGAATGGGATTCACCCCGACCCCAGGCACCTCAGGTCGGCCACACTAGTCCCCCCCACCCGCGGTCACATCCCCGGAGGTCAGGCTTTGGTACTTTCTAAATTTTCAGCACTTTTCTTATGTTTTGTGTGATTTTAAATGATATTCTCACGCCCATATCTCGGTCACCGTATATCCGATCTGCCCCAAATTTTGCACCTGACCTCGGGAGAAGGTCCCGGACCCGATGCCACCAGCCACAGTCCCGTACACCCGACGGCCGCGGAGATACGCCCACTTAACCCCTGGGTGTTGTGCGCCGCTCACCCCGGCCCGGAGGCACCCACCCCTGGGAATCCTAGAGGCGCTTCCTGACGGTCCCAGGACGAATCCAACGAGACCACAGCCAGCTCTCTAGCCTTAAGGGCCGCGGAGTTAGGTGGGCTCGAACCCCGGGACGTTGCGCGCCGCCTAGCGGCCGCGCCGAGCGCCCCACCCCCGGCAAACCTAGACTCGCTTCTTCAGGGCCCCGAGACGCATCCAAAGACACCTGCCCCAGCGTTCTAGCCCCAAGGGCCGCGGAGATATGTCCGCAAAGTTCCAGGAGCTCACACACCTGTGCGTTGCGCGCCGCCTACTGGCCCCGACGAGCGGCCCATCCCCGAATGACGTAACGCCTCTCGTAGGGCTGCCCGAGACGTATCCAAGGAGCCTTCCCCCAGCTTTCTAGCCCAGACGGCTGCGGAGATATCCCGAAAAGAGCACCGAGAGCTTGTTAGCCGATAGGGGGCGCCCCGAGCGCCTCACCTCCGCGACACCTTGATGCGCTTCACGAGGCTGCGGGGCCGAATCCAACGAGCCATCGCCCAGCTCTCTAGCACCAACGGCTGCGGAGATACGCCAGCTTAAACCTGGTGGCGAAAGAACAGGGAAATTTTTACTCATATCATTTTGACACAGGTACAGGCCATATCAGCCTGGAGGAATGGGATTCACCACGACCCCAGGCACCTCAGGTCGGCCACACTAGTCCCCCCCACCCGCGGTCACATCCCCGGAGGTCAGGCTTTGGTACTTTCTAAATTTTCAGCACTTTTCTTATGTTTTGTGTGATTTTAAATGATATTCTCACGCCCATATCTCGGTCACCGTATATCCGATCTGCCCCAAATTTTGCACCTGACCTCGGGAGAAGGTCCCGGACCCGATGCCACCAGCCACAGTCCCGTACACCCGACGGCCGCGGAGATACGCCCACTTAACCCCTGGGTGTTGTGCGCCGCTCACCCCGGCCCGGAGGCACCCACCCCTGGGAATCCTAGAGGCGCTTCCTGACGGGCCCAGGACGAATCCAACGAGACCACAGCCAGCTCTCTAGCCTTAAGGGCCGCGGAGTTAGGTGGGCTCGAACCCCGGGACGTTGCGCGCCGCCTAGCGGCCGCGCCGAGCGCCCCACCCCCGGCAAACCTAGACTCGCTTCTTCAGGGCCCCGAGACGCATCCAAAGACACCTGCCCCAGCGTTCTAGCCCCAAGGGCCGCGGAGATATGTCCGCAAAGTTCCAGGAGCTCACACACCTGTGCGTTGCGCGCCGCCTACTGGCCCCGACGAGCGGCCCATCCCCGAATGACATAACGCCTCTCGTAGGGCTGCCCGAGACGTATCCAAGGAGCCTTCCCCCAGCTTTCTAGCCCAGACGGCTGCGGAGATATCCTGAAAAGAGCACCGAGAGCTTGTTAGCCGATAGGGGGCGCCCCGAGCGCCTCACCTCCGCGACACCTTGATGCGCTTCCCGAGGCTGCGGGGCCGAATCCAACGAGCCATCCCCCAGCTCTCTAGCACCAACGGCTGCGGAGATACGCCAGCTTAAACCTGGTGGCGAAAAAACAGGGAAATTTTTACTCACATCATTTTGACACAGGTACAGGCCATATCAGCCTGGAGGAATGGGATTCACCCCGACCCCAGGCACCTCAGGTCGGCCACACTAGTCCCCCCCACCCGCGGTCACATCCCCGGAGGTCAGGCTTTGGTACTTTCTAAATTTTCAGCACTTTTCTTATGTTTTGTGTGATTTTAAATGATATTCTCACGCCCATATCTCGGTCACCGTATATCCGATCTGCCCCAAATTTTGCACCTGACCTCGGGAGAAGGTCCCGGACCCGATGCCACCAGCCACAGTCCCGTACACCCGACGGCCGCGGAGATACGCCCACTTAACCCCTGGGTGTTGTGCGCCGCTCACCCCGGCCCGGAGGCACCCACCCCTGGGAATCCTAGAGGCGCTTCCTGACGGGCCCAGGACGAATCCAACGAGACCTCAGCCAGCTCTCTAGCCTTAAGGGCCGCGGAGTTAGGTGGGCTCGAACCCCGGGACGTTGCGCGCCGCCTAGCGGCCGCGCCGAGCGCCCCACCCCCGGCAAACCTAGACTCGCTTCTTCAGGGCCCCGAGACGCATCCAAAGACACCTGCCCCAGCGTTCTAGCCCCAAGGGCCGCGGAGATATGTCCGCAAAGTTCCAGGAGCTCACACACCTGTGCGTTGCGCGCCGCCTACTGGCCCCGACGAGCGGCCCATCCCCGAATGACGTAACGCCTCTCGTAGGGCTGCCCGAGACGTATCCAAGGAGCCTTCCCCCAGCTTTCTAGCCCAGACGGCTGCGGAGATATCCCGAAAAGAGCACCGAGAGCTTGTTAGCCGATAGGGGGCGCCCCGAGCGCCTCACCTCCGCGACACCTTGATGCGCTTCCCGAGGCTGCGGGGCCGAATCCAACGAGCCATCCCCCAGCTCTCTAGCACCAACGGCTGCGGAGATACGCCAGCTTAAACCTGGTGGCGAAAGAACAGGGAAATTTTTACTCACATCATTTTGACACAGGTACAGGCCATATCAGCCTGGAGGAATGGGATTCACCCCGACCCCAGGCACCTCAGGTCGGCCACACTAGTCCCCCCCACCCGCGGTCACATCCCTGGAGGTCAGGCTTTGGTACTTTCTAAATTTTCAGCACTTTTCTTATGTTTTGTGTGATTTTAAATGATATTCTCACGCCCATATCTCGGTCACCGTATATCCGATCTGCCCCAAATTTTGCACCTGACCTCGGGAGAAGGTCCCGGACCCGATGCCACCAGCCACAGTTCCGTAGACCCGACGGCCGCGGAGATACGCCCACTTAACCCCTGGGTGTTGTGCGCCGCTCACCCCGGCCCGGAGGCACCCACCCCTGGGAATCATAGAGGCGCTTCCTGACGGGCCCAGGACGAATCCAACGAGACCACAGCCAGCTCTCTAGCCTTAAGGGCCGCGGAGTTAGGTGGGCTCGAACCCCGGGACGTTGCGCGCCGCCTAGCGGCCGCGCCGAGCGCCCCACCCCCGGCAAACCTAGACTCGCTTCTTCAGGGCCCCGAGACGCATCCAAAGACACCTGCCCCAGCGTTCTAGCCCCAAGGGCCGCGGAGATATGTCCGCAAAGTTCCAGGAGCTCACACACCTGTGCGTTGCGCGCCGCCTACTGGCCCCGACGAGCGGCCCATCCCCGAATGACATAACGCCTCTCGTAGGGCTGCCCGAGACGTATCCAAGGAGCCTTCCCCCAGCTTTCTAGCCCAGACGGCTGCGGAGATATCCTGAAAAGAGCACCGAGAGCTTGTTAGCCGATAGGGGGCGCCCCGAGCGCCTCACCTCCACGACACCTTGATGCGCTTCCCGAGGCTGCGGGGCCGAATCCAACGAGCCATCCCCCAGCTCTCTAGCACCAACGGCTGCGGAGATACGCCAGCTTAAACCTGGTGGCGAAAGAACAGGGAAATTTTTACTCACATCATTTTGACACAGGTACAGGCCATATCAGCCTGGAGGAATGGGATTCACCCCGACCCCAGGCACCTCAGGTCGGCCACACTAGTCCCCCCCACCCGCGGTCACATCCCCGGAGGTCAGGCTTTGGTACTATCTAAATTTTCAGCACTTTTCTTATGTTTTGTGTGATTTTAAATGATATTCTCACGCCCATATCTCGGTCACCGTATATCCGATCTGCCCCAAATTTTGCACCTGACCTCGGGAGAAGGTCCCGGACCCGATGCCACCAGCCACAGTCCCGTAGACCCGACGGCCGCGGAGATACGCCCACTTAACCCCTGGGTGTTGTGCGCCGCTCACCCCGGCCCGGAGGCACCCACCCCTGGGAATCCTAGAGGCGCTTCCTGACGGGCCCAGGACGAATCCAACGAGACCTCAGCCAGCTCTCTAGCCTTAAGGGCCGCGGAGTTAGGTGGGCTCGAACCCCGGGACGTTGCGCGCCGCCTAGCGGCCGCGCCGAGCGCCCCACCCCCGGCAAACCTAGACTCGCTTCTTCAGGGCCCCGAGACGCATCCAAAGACACCTGCCCCAGCGTTCTAGCCCCAAGGGCCGCGGAGATATGTCCGCAAAGTTCCAGGAGCTCACACACCTGTGCGTTGCGCGCCGCCTACTGGCCCCGACGAGCGGCCCATCCCCGAATGACATAACGCCTCTCGTAGGGCTGCCCGAGACGTATCCAAGGAGCCTTCCCCCAGCTTTCTAGCCCAGACGGCTGCGGAGATATCCTGAAAAGAGCACCGAGAGCTTGTTAGCCGATAGGGGGCGCCCCGAGCGCCTCACCTCCGCGACACCTTGATGCGCTTCCCGAGGCTGCGGGGCCGAATCCAACGAGCCATCCCCCAGCTCTCTAGCACCAACGGCTGCGGAGATACGCCAGCTTAAACCTGGTGGCGAAAAAACAGGGAAATTTTTACTCACATCATTTTGACACAGGTACAGGCCATATCAGCCTGGAGGAATGGGATTCACCCCGACCCCAGGCACCTCAGGTCGGCCACACTAGTCCCCCCCACCCGCGGTCACATCCCCGGAGGTCAGGCTTTGGTACTTTCTAAATTTTCAGCACTTTTCTTATGTTTTGTGTGATTTTAAATGATATTCTCACGCCCATATCTCGGTCACCGTATATCCGATCTGCCCCAAATTTTGCACCTGACCTCGGGAGAAGGTCCCGGACCCGATGCCACCAGCCACAGTCCCGTACACCCGACGGCCGCGGAGATACGCCCACTTAACCCCTGGGTGTTGTGCGCCGCTCACCCCGGCCCGGAGGCACCCACCCCTGGGAATCCTAGAGGCGCTTCCTGACGGGCCCAGGACGAATCCAACGAGACCACAGCCAGCTCTCTAGCCTTAAGGGCCGCGGAGTTAGGTGGGCTCGAACCCCGGGACGTTGCGCGCCGCCTAGCGGCCGCGCCGAGCGCCCCACCCCCGGCAAACCTAGACTCGCTTCTTCAGGGCCCCGAGACGCATCCAAAGACACCTGCCCCAGCGTTCTAGCCCCAAGGGCCGCGGAGATATGTCCGCAAAGTTCCAGGAGCTCACACACCTGTGCGTTGCGCGCCGCCTACTGGCCCCGACGAGCGGCCCATCCCCGAATGACGTAACGCCTCTCGTAGGGCTGCCCGAGACGTATCCAAGGAGCCTTCCCCCAGCTTTCTAGCCCAGACGGCTGCGGAGATATCCCGAAAAGAGCACCGAGAGCTTGTTGGCCGATAGGGGGCGCCCCGAGCGCCTCACCTCCGCGACACCTTGATGCGCTTCCCGAGGCTGCGGGGCCGAATCCAACGAGCCATCCCCCAGCTCTCTAGCACCAACGGCTGCGGAGATACGCCAGCTTAAACCTGGTGGCGAAAGAACAGGGAAATTTTTACTCACATCATTTTGACACAGGTACAGGCCATATCAGCCTGGAGGAATGGGATTCACCCCGACCCCAGGCACCTCAGGTCGGCCACACTAGTCCCCCCCACCCGCGGTCACATCCCTGGAGGTCAGGCTTTGGTACTTTCTAAATTTTCAGCACTTTTCTTATGTTTTGTGTGATTTTAAATGATATTCTCACGCCCATATCTCGGTCACCGTATATCCGATCTGCCCCAAATTTTGCACCTGACCTCGGGAGAAGGTCCCGGACCCGATGCCACCAGCCACAGTTCCGTAGACCCGACGGCCGCGGAGATACGCCCACTTAACCCCTGGGTGTTGTGCGCCGCTCACCCCGGCCCGGAGGCACCCACCCCTGGGAATCATAGAGGCGCTTCCTGACGGGCCCAGGACGAATCCAACGAGACCACAGCCAGCTCTCTAGCCTTAAGGGCCGCGGAGTTAGGTGGGCTCGAACCCCGGGACGTTGCGCGCCGCCTAGCGGCCGCGCCGAGCGCCCCACCCCCGGCAAACCTAGACTCGCTTCTTCAGGGCCCCGAGACGCATCCAAAGACACCTGCCCCAGCGTTCTAGCCCCAAGGGCCGCGGAGATATGTCCGCAAAGTTCCAGGAGCTCACACACCTGTGCGTTGCGCGCCGCCTACTGGCCCCGACGAGCGGCCCATCCCCGAATGACATAACGCCTCTCGTAGGGCTGCCCGAGACGTATCCAAGGAGCCTTCCCCCAGCTTTCTAGCCCAGACGGCTGCGGAGATATCCTGAAAAGAGCACCGAGAGCTTGTTAGCCGATAGGGGGCGCCCCGAGCGCCTCACCTCCGCGACACCTTGATGCGCTTCCCGAGGCTGCGGGGCCGAATCCAACGAGCCATCCCCCAGCTCTCTAGCACCAACGGCTGCGGAGATACGCCAGCTTAAACCTGGTGGCGAAAAAACAGGGAAATTTTTACTCACATCATTTTGACACAGGTACAGGCCATATCAGCCTGGAGGAATGGGATTCACCCCGACCCCAGGCACCTCAGGTCGGCCACACTAGTCCCCCCCACCCGCGGTCACATCCCCGGAGGTCAGGCTTTGGTACTTTCTAAATTTTCAGCACTTTTCTTATGTTTTGTGTGATTTTAAATGATATTCTCACGCCCATATCTCGGTCACCGTATATCCGATCTGCCCCAAATTTTGCACCTGACCTCGGGAGAAGGTCCCGGACCCGATGCCACCAGCCACAGTCCCGTACACCCGACGGCCGCGGAGATACGCCCACTTAACCCCTGGGTGTTGTGCGCCGCTCACCCCGGCCCGGAGGCACCCACCCCTGGGAATCCTAGAGGCGCTTCCTGACGGGCCCAGGACGAATCCAACGAGACCACAGCCAGCTCTCTAGCCTTAAGGGCCGCGGAGTTAGGTGGGCTCGAACCCCGGGACGTTGCGCGCCGCCTAGCGGCCGCGCCGAGCGCCCCACCCCCGGCAAACCTAGACTCGCTTCTTCAGGGCCCCGAGACGCATCCAAAGACACCTGCCCCAGCGTTCTAGCCCCAAGGGCCGCGGAGATATGTCCGCAAAGTTCCAGGAGCTCACACACCTGTGCGTTGCGCGCCGCCTACTGGCCCCGACGAGCGGCCCATCCCCGAATGACGTAACGCCTCTCGTAGGGCTGCCCGAGACGTATCCAAGGAGCCTTCCCCCAGCTTTCTAGCCCAGACGGCTGCGGAGATATCCCGAAAAGAGCACCGAGAGCTTGTTAGCCGATAGGGGGCGCCCCGAGCGCCTCACCTCCGCGACACCTTGATGCGCTTCCCGAGGCTGCGGGGCCGAATCCAACGAGCCATCCCCCAGCTCTCTAGCACCAACGGCTGCGGAGATACGCCAGCTTAAACCTGGTGGCGAAAGAACAGGGAAATTTTTACTCACATCATTTTGACACAGGTACAGGCCATATCAGCCTGGAGGAATGGGATTCACCCCGACCCCAGGCACCTCAGGTCGGCCACACTAGTCCCCCCCACCCGCGGTCACATCCCTGGAGGTCAGGCTTTGGTACTTTCTAAATTTTCAGCACTTTTCTTATGTTTTGTGTGATTTTAAATGATATTCTCACGCCCATATCTCGGTCACCGTATATCCGATCTGCCCCAAATTTTGCACCTGACCTCGGGAGAAGGTCCCGGACCCGATGCCACCAGCCACAGTTCCGTAGACCCGACGGCCGCGGAGATACGCCCACTTAACCCCTGGGTGTTGTGCGCCGCTCACCCCGGCCCGGAGGCACCCACCCCTGGGAATCATAGAGGCGCTTCCTGACGGGCCCAGGACGAATCCAACGAGACCACAGCCAGCTCTCTAGCCTTAAGGGCCGCGGAGTTAGGTGGGCTCGAACCCCGGGACGTTGCGCGCCGCCTAGCGGCCGCGCCGAGCGCCCCGCCCCCGGCAAACCTAGACTCGCTTCTTCAGGGCCCCGAGACGCATCCAAAGACACCTGCCCCAGCGTTCTAGCCCCAAGGGCCGCGGAGATATGTCCGCAAAGTTCCAGGAGCTCACACACCTGTGCGTTGCGCGCCGCCTACTGGCCCCGACGAGCGGCCCATCCCCGAATGACGTAACGTCTCTCGTAGGGCTACCCGAGACGTATCCAAGGAGCCTTCCCCCAGCTTTCTAGCCCAGACGGCTGCGGAGATATCCTGAAAAGAGCACCGAGAGCTTGTTAGCCGATAGGGGGCGCCCCGAGCGCCTCACCTCCACGACACCTTGATGCGCTTCCCGAGGCTGCGGGGCCGAATCCAACGAGCCATCCCCCAGCTCTCTAGCACCAACGGCTGCGGAGATACGCCAGCTTAAACCTGGTGGCGAAAGAACAGGGAAATTTTTACTCACATCATTTTGACACAGGTACAGGCCATATCAGCCTGGAGGAATGGGATTCACCCCGACCCCAGGCACCTCAGGTCGGCCACACTAGTCCCCCCCACCCGCGGTCACATCCCCGGAGGTCAGGCTTTGGTACTTTCTAAATTTTCAGCACTTTTCTTATGTTTTGTGTGATTTTAAATGATATTCTCACGCCCATATCTCGGTCACCGTATATCCGATCTGCCCCAAATTTTGCACCTGACCTCGGGAGAAGGTCCCGGACCCGATGCCACCAGCCACAGTCCCGTACACCCGACGGCCGCGGAGATACGCCCACTTAACCCCTGGGTGTTGTGCGCCGCTCACCCCGGCCCGGAGGCACCCACCCCTGGGAATCCTAGAGGCGCTTCCTGACGGGCCCAGGACGAATCCAACGAGACCACAGCCAGCTCTCTAGCCTTAAGGGCCGCGGAGTTAGGTGGGCTCGAACCCCGGGACGTTGCGCGCCGCCTAGCGGCCGCGCCGAGCGCCCCACCCCCGGCAAACCTAGACTCCCTTCTTCAGGGCCCCGAGACGCATCCAAAGACACCTGCCCCAGCGTTCTAGCCCCAAGGGCCGCGGAGATATGTCCGCAAAGTTCCAGGAGCTCACACACCTGTGCGTTGCGCGCCGCCTACTGGCCCCGACGAGCGGCCCATCCCCGAATGACATAACGCCTCTCGTAGGGCTGCCCGAGACGTATCCAAGGAGCCTTCCCCCAGCTTTCTAGCCCAGACGGCTGCGGAGATATCCTGAAAAGAGCACCGAGAGCTTGTTAGCCGATAGGGGGCGCCCCGAGCGCCTCACCTCCGCGACACCTTGATGCGCTTCCCGAGGCTGCGGGGCCGAATCCAACGAGCCATCCCCCAGCTCTCTAGCACCAACGGCTGCGGAGATACGCCAGCTTAAACCTGGTGGCGAAAAAACAGGGAAATTTTTACTCACATCATTTTGACACAGGTACAGGCCATATCAGCCTGGAGGAATGGGATTCACCCCGACCCCAGGCACCTCAGGTCGGCCACACTAGTCCCCCCCACCCGCGGTCACATCCCCGGAGGTCAGGCTTTGGTACTTTCTAAATTTTCAGCACTTTTCTTATGTTTTGTGTGATTTTAAATGATATTCTCACGCCCATATCTCGGTCACCGTATATCCGATCTGCCCCAAATTTTGCACCTGACCTCGGGAGAAGGTCCCGGACCCGATGCCACCAGCCACAGTCCCGTAGACCCGACGGCCGCGGAGATACGCCAACTTAACCCCTGGGTGTTGTGCGCCGCTCACCCCGGCCCGGAGGCACCCACCCCTGGGAATCCTAGAGGCGCTTCCTGACGGGCCCAGGACGAATCCAACGAGACCACAGCCAGCTCTCTAGCCTTAAGGGCCGCGGAGTTAGGTGGGCTCGAACCCCGGGACGTTGCGCGCCGCCTAGCGGCCGCGCCGAGCGCCCCACCCCCGGCAAACCTAGACTCGCTTCTTCAGGGCCCCGAGACGCATCCAAAGACACCTGCCCCAGCGTTCTAGCCCCAAGGGCCGCGGAGATATGTCCGCAAAGTTCCAGGAGCTCACACACCTGTGCGTTGCGCGCCGCCTACTGGCCCCGACGAGCGGCCCATCCCCGAATGACGTAACGCCTCTCGTAGGGCTGCCCGAGACGTATCCAACGAGCCTTCCCCCAGCTTTCTAGCCCAGACGGCTGCGGAGATATCCCGAAAAGAGCACCGAGAGCTTGTTAGCCGATAGGGGGCGCCCCGAGCGCCTCACCTCCGCGACACCTTGATGCGCTTCCCGAGGCTGCGGGGCCGAATCCAACGAGCCATCCCCCAGCTCTCTAGCACCAACGGCTGCGGAGATACGCCAGCTTAAACCTGGTGGCGAAAGAACAGGGAAATTTTTACTCACATCATTTTGACACAGGTACAGGCCATATCAGCCTGGAGGAATGGGATTCACCCCGACCCCAGGCACCTCAGGTCGGCCACACTAGTCCCCCCCACCCGCGGTCACATCCCTGGAGGTCAGGCTTTGGTACTTTCTAAATTTTCAGCACTTTTCTTATGTTTTGTGTGATTTTAAATGATATTCTCACGCCCATATCTCGGTCACCGTATATCCGATCTGCCCCAAATTTTGCACCTGACCTCGGGAGAAGGTCCCGGACCCGATGCCACCAGCCACAGTTCCGTAGACCCGACGGCCGCGGAGATACGCCCACTTAACCCCTGGGTGTTGTGCGCCGCTCACCCCGGCCCGGAGGCACCCACCCCTGGGAATCCTAGAGGCGCTTCCTGACGGGCCCAGGACGAATCCAACGAGACCACAGCCAGCTCTCTAGCCTTAAGGGCCGCGGAGTTAGGTGGGCTCGAACCCCGGGACGTTGCGCGCCGCCTAGCGGCCGCGCCGAGCGCCCCACCCCCGGCAAACCTAGACTCGCTTCTTCAGGGCCCCGAGACGCATCCAAAGACACCTGCCCCAGCGTTCTAGCCCCAAGGGCCGCGGAGATATGTCCGCAAAGTTCCAGGAGCTCACACACCTGTGCGTTGCGCGCCGCCTACTGGCCCCGACGAGCGGCCCATCCCCGAATGACATAACGCCTCTCGTAGGGCTGCCCGAGACGTATCCAAGGAGCCTTCCCCCAGCTTTCTAGCCCAGACGGCTGCGGAGATATCCTGAAAAGAGCACCGAGAGCTTGTTAGCCGATAGGGGGCGCCCCGAGCGCCTCACCTCCACGACACCTTGATGCGCTTCCCGAGGCTGCGGGGCCGAATCCAACGAGCCATCCCCCAGCTCTCTAGCACCAACGGCTGCGGAGATACGCCAGCTTAAACCTGGTGGCGAAAGAACAGGGAAATTTTTACTCACATCATTTTGACACAGGTACAGGCCATATCAGCCTGGAGGAATGGGATTCACCCCGACCCCAGGCACCTCAGGTCGGCCACACTAGTCCCCCCCACCCGCGGTCACATCCCCGGAGGTCAGGCTTTGGTACTTTCTAAATTTTCAGCACTTTTCTTATGTTTTGTGTGATTTTAAATGATATTCTCACGCCCATATCTCGGTCACCGTATATCCGATCTGCCCCAAATTTTGCACCTGACCTCGGGAGAAGGTCCCGGACCCGATGCCACCAGCCACAGTCCCGTACACCCGACGGCCGCGGAGATACGCCCACTTAACCCCTGGGTGTTGTGCGCCGCTCACCCCGGCCCGGAGGCACCCACCCCTGGGAATCCTAGAGGCGCTTCCTGACGGGCCCAGGACGAATCCAACGAGACCACAGCCAGCTCTCTAGCCTTAAGGGCCGCGGAGTTAGGTGGGCTCGAACCCCGGGACGTTGCGCGCCGCCTAGCGGCCGCGCCGAGCGCCCCACCCCCGGCAAACCTAGACTCGCTTCTTCAGGGCCCCGAGACGCATCCAAAGACACCTGCCCCAGCGTTCTAGCCCCAAGGGCCGCGGAGATATGTCCGCAAAGTTCCAGGAGCTCACACACCTGTGCGTTGCGCGCCGCCTACTGGCCCCGACGAGCGGCCCATCCCCGAATGACATAACGCCTCTCGTAGGGCTGCCCGAGACGTATCCAAGGAGCCTTCCCCCAGCTTTCTAGCCCAGACGGCTGCGGAGATATCCTGAAAAGAGCACCGAGAGCTTGTTAGCCGATAGGGGGCGCCCCGAGCGCCTCACCTCCGCGACACCTTGATGCGCTTCCCGAGGCTGCGGGGCCGAATCCAACGAGCCATCCCCCAGCTCTCTAGCACCAACGGCTGCGGAGATACGCCAGCTTAAACCTGGTGGCGAAAAAACAGGGAAATTTTTACTCACATCATTTTGACACAGGTACAGGCCATATCAGCCTGGAGGAATGGGATTCACCCCGACCCCAGGCACCTCAGGTCGGCCACACTAGTCCCCCCCACCCGCGGTCACATCCCCGGAGGTCAGGCTTTGGTACTATCTAAATTTTCAGCACTTTTCTTATGTTTTGTGTGATTTTAAATGATATTCTCACGCCCATATCTCGGTCACCGTATATCCGATCTGCCCCAAATTTTGCACCTGACCTCGGGAGAAGGTCCCGGACCCGATGCCACCAGCCACAGTCCCGTACACCCGACGGCCGCGGAGATACGCCCACTTAACCCCTGGGTGTTGTGCGCCGCTCACCCCGGCCCGGAGGCACCCACCCCTGGGAATCCTAGAGGCGCTTCCTGACGGGCCCAGGACGAATCCAACGAGACCTCAGCCAGCTCTCTAGCCTTAAGGGCCGCGGAGTTAGGTGGGCTCGAACCCCGGGACGTTGCGCGCCGCCTAGCGGCCGCGCCGAGCGCCCCACCCCCGGCAAACCTAGACTCGCTTCTTCAGGGCCCCGAGACGCATCCAAAGACACCTGCCCCAGCGTTCTAGCCCCAAGGGCCGCGGAGATATGTCCGCAAAGTTCCAGGAGCTCACACACCTGTGCGTTGCGCGCCGCCTACTGGCCCCGACGAGCGGCCCATCCCCGAATGACGTAACGCCTCTCGTAGGGCTGCCCGAGACGTATCCAAGGAGCCTTCCCCCAGCTTTCTAGCCCAGACGGCTGCGGAGATATCCCGAAAAGAGCACCGAGAGCTTGTTAGCCGATAGGGGGCGCCCCGAGCGCCTCACCTCCGCGACACCTTGATGCGCTTCCCGAGGCTGCGGGGCCGAATCCAACGAGCCATCCCCCAGCTCTCTAGCACCAACGGCTGCGGAGATACGCCAGCTTAAACCTGGTGGCGAAAGAACAGGGAAATTTTTACTCACATCATTTTGACACAGGTACAGGCCATATCAGCCTGGAGGAATGGGATTCACCCCGACCCCAGGCACCTCAGGTCGGCCACACTAGTCCCCCCCACCCGCGGTCACATCCCTGGAGGTCAGGCTTTGGTACTTTCTAAATTTTCAGCACTTTTCTTATGTTTTGTGTGATTTTAAATGATATTCTCACGCCCATATCTCGGTCACCGTATATCCGATCTGCCCCAAATTTTGCACCTGACCTCGGGAGAAGGTCCCGGACCCGATGCCACCAGCCACAGTTCCGTAGACCCGACGGCCGCGGAGATACGCCCACTTAACCCCTGGGTGTTGTGCGCCGCTCACCCCGGCCCGGAGGCACCCACCCCTGGGAATCATAGAGGCGCTTCCTGACGGGCCCAGGACGAATCCAACGAGACCACAGCCAGCTCTCTAGCCTTAAGGGCCGCGGAGTTAGGTGGGCTCGAACCCCGGGACGTTGCGCGCCGCCTAGCGGCCGCGCCGAGCGCCCCGCCCCCGGCAAACCTAGACTCGCTTCTTCAGGGCCCCGAGACGCATCCAAAGACACCTGCCCCAGCGTTCTAGCCCCAAGGGCCGCGGAGATATGTCCGCAAAGTTCCAGGAGCTCACACACCTGTGCGTTGCGCGCCGCCTACTGGCCCCGACGAGCGGCCCATCCCCGAATGACATAACGCCTCTCGTAGGGCTGCCCGAGACGTATCCAAGGAGCCTTCCCCCAGCTTTCTAGCCCAGACGGCTGCGGAGATATCCTGAAAAGAGCACCGAGAGCTTGTTAGCCGATAGGGGGCGCCCCGAGCGCCTCACTTCCACGACACCTTGATGCGCTTCCCGAGGCTGCGGGGCCGAATCCAACGAGCCATCCCCCAGCTCTCTAGCACCAACGGCTGCGGAGATACGCCAGCTTAAACCTGGTGGCGAAAGAACAGGGAAATTTTTACTCACATCATTTTGACACAGGTACAGGCCATATCAGCCTGGAGGAATGGGATTCACCCCGACCCCAGGCACCTCAGGTCGGCCACACTAGTCCCCCCCACCCGCGGTCACATCCCCGGAGGTCAGGCTTTGGTACTTTCTAAATTTTCAGCACTTTTCTTATGTTTTGTGTGATTTTAAATGATATTCTCACGCCCATATCTCGGTCACCGTATATCCGATCTGCCCCAAATTTTGCACCTGACCTCGGGAGAAGGTCCCGGACCCGATGCCACCAGCCACAGTCCCGTACACCCGACGGCCGCGGAGATACGCCCACTTAACCCCTGGGTGTTGTGCGCCGCTCACCCCGGCCCGGAGGCACCCACCCCTGGGAATCCTAGAGGCGCTTCCTGACGGGCCCAGGACGAATCCAACGAGACCACAGCCAGCTCTCTAGCCTTAAGGGCCGCGGAGTTAGGTGGGCTCGAACCCCGGGACGTTGCGCGCCGCCTAGCGGCCGCGCCGAGCGCCCCACCCCCGGCAAACCTAGACTCGCTTCTTCAGGGCCCCGAGACGCATCCAAAGACACCTGCCCCAGCGTTCTAGCCCCAAGGGCCGCGGAGATATGTCCGCAAAGTTCCAGGAGCTCACACACCTGTGCGTTGCGCGCCGCCTACTGGCCCCGACGAGCGGCCCATCCCCGAATGACGTAACGCCTCTCGTAGGGCTGCCCGAGACGTATCCAAGGAGCCTTTCCCCAGCTTTCTAGCCCAGACGGCTGCGGAGATATCCCGAAAAGAGCACCGAGAGCTTGTTAGCCGATAGGGGGCGCCCCGAGCGCCTCACCTCCGCGACACCTTGATGCGCTTCCCGAGGCTGCGGGGCCGAATCCAACGAGCCATCCCCCAGCTCTCTAGCACCAACGGCTGCGGAAATACGCCAGCTTAAACCTGGTGGCGAAAGAACAGGGAAATTTTTACTCACATCATTTTGACACAGGTACAGGCCATATCAGCCTGGAGGAATGGGATTCACCCCGACCCCAGGCACCTCAGGTCGGCCACACTAGTCCCCCCCACCCGCGGTCACATCCCCGGAGGTCAGGCTTTGGTACTTTCTAAATTTTCAGCACTTTTCTTATGTTTTGTGTGATTTTAAATGATATTCTCACGCCCATATCTCGGTCACCGTATATCCGATCTGCCCCAAATTTTGCACCTGACCTCGGGAGAAGGTCCCGGACCCGATGCCACCAGCCACAGTCCCGTACACCCGACGGCCGCGGAGATACGCCCACTTAACCCCTGGGTGTTGTGCGCCGCTCACCCCGGCCCGGAGGCACCCACCCCTGGGAATCCTAGAGGCGCTTCCTGACGGGCCCAGGACGAATCCAACGAGACCACAGCCAGCTCTCTAGCCTTAAGGGCCGCGGAGTTAGGTGGGCTCGAACCCCGGGACGTTGCGCGCCGCCTAGCGGCCGCGCCGAGCCCCCCACCCCCGGCAAACCTAGACTCGCTTCTTCAGGGCCCCGAGACGCATCCAAAGACACCTGCCCCAGCGTTCTAGCCCCAAGGGCCGCGGAGATATGTCCGCAAAGTTCCAGGAGCTCACACACCTGTGCGTTGCGCGCCGCCTACTGGCCCCGACGAGCGGCCCATCCCCGAATGACGTAACGCCTCTCGTAGGGCTGCCCGAGACGTATCCAAGGAGCCTTCCCCCAGCTTCTAGCCCAGACGGCTGCGGAGATATCCCGAAAAGAGCACCGAGAGCTTGTTAGCCGATAGGGAGCGCCCCGAGCGCCTCACCTCCGCGACACCTTGATGCGCTTCCCGAGGCTGCGGGGCCGAATCCAACGAGCCATCCCCCAGCTCTCTAGCACCAACGGCTGCGGAGATACGCCAGCTTAAACCTGGTGGCGAAAGAACAGGGAAATTTTTACTCACATCATTTTGACACAGGTACAGGCCATATCAGCCTGGAGGAATGGGATTCACCCCGACCCCAGGCACCTCAGGTCGGCCACACTAGTCCCCCCCACCCGCGGTCACATCCCTGGAGGTCAGGCTTTGGTACTTTCTAAATTTTCAGCACTTTTCTTATGTTTTGTGTGATTTTAAATGATATTCTCACGCCCATATCTCGGTCACCGTATATCCGATCTGCCCCAAATTTTGCACCTGACCTCGGGAGAAGGTCCCGGACCCGATGCCACCAGCCACAGTTCCGTAGACCCGACGGCCGCGGAGATACGCCCACTTAACCCCTGGGTGTTGTGCGCCGCTCACCCCGGCCCGGAGGCACCCACCCCTGGGAATCATAGAGGCGCTTCCTGACGGGCCCAGGACGAATCCAACGAGACCACAGCCAGCTCTCTAGCCTTAAGGGCCGCGGAGTTAGGTGGGCTCGAACCCCGGGACGTTGCGCGCCGCCTAGCGGCCGCGCCGAGCGCCCCGCCCCCGGCAAACCTAGACTCGCTTCTTCAGGGCCCCGAGACGCATCCAAAGACACCTGCCCCAGCGTTCTAGCCCCAAGGGCCGCGGAGATATGTCCGCAAAGTTCCAGGAGCTCACACACCTGTGCGTTGCGCGCCGCCTACTGGCCCCGACGAGCGGCCCATCCCCGAATGACATAACGCCTCTCGTAGGGCTGCCCGAGACGTATCCAAGGAGCCTTCCCCCAGCTTTCTAGCCCAGACGGCTGCGGAGATATCCTGAAAAGAGCACCGAGAGCTTGTTAGCCGATAGGGGGCGCCCCGAGCGCCTCACCTCCGCGACACCTTGATGCGCTTCCCGAGGCTGCGGGGCCGAATCCAACGAGCCATCCCCCAGCTCTCTAGCACCAACGGCTGCGGAGATACGCCAGCTTAAACCTGGTGGCGAAAAAACAGGGAAATTTTTACTCACATCATTTTGACACAGGTACAGGCCATATCAGCCTGGAGGAATGGGATTCACCCCGACCCCAGGCACCTCAGGTCGGCCACACTAGTCCCCCCCACCCGCGGTCACATCCCCGGAGGTCAGGCTTTGGTACTTTCTAAATTTTCAGCACTTTTCTTATGTTTTGTGTGATTTTAAATGATATTCTCACGCCCATATCTCGGTCACCGTATATCCGATCTGCCCCAAATTTTGCACCTGACCTCGGGAGAAGGTCCCGGACCCGATGCCACCAGCCACAGTCCCGTAGACCCGACGGCCGCGGAGATACGCCCACTTAACCCCTGGGTGTTGTGCGCCGCTCACCCCGGCCCGGAGGCACCCACCCCTGGGAATCCTAGAGGCGCTTCCTGACGGGCCCAGGACGAATCCAACGAGACCACAGCCAGCTCTCTAGCCTTAAGGGCCGCGGAGTTAGGTGGGCTCGAACCCCGGGACGTTGCGCGCCGCCTAGCGGCCGCGCCGAGCGCCCCACCCCCGGCAAACCTAGACTCGCTTCTTCAGGGCCCCGAGACGCATCCAAAGACACCTGCCCCAGCGTTCTAGCCCCAAGGGCCGCGGAGATATGTCCGCAAAGTTCCAGGAGCTCACACACCTGTGCGTTGCGCGCCGCCTACTGGCCCCGACGAGCGGCCCATCCCCGAATGACGTAACGCCTCTCGTAGGGCTGCCCGAGACGTATCCAAGGAGCCTTCCCCCAGCTTTCTAGCCCAGACGGCTGCGGAGATATCCCGAAAAGAGCACCGAGAGCTTGTTAGCCGATAGGGGGCGCCCCGAGCGCCTCACCTCCGCGACACCTTGATGCGCTTCCCGAGGCTGCGGGGCCGAATCCAACGAGCCATCCCCCAGCTCTCTAGCACCAACGGCTGCGGAGATACGCCAGCTTAAACCTGGTGGCGAAAGAACAGGGAAATTTTTACTCACATCATTTTGACACAGGTACAGGCCATATCAGCCTGGAGGAATGGGATTCACCCCGACCCCAGGCACCTCAGGTCGGCCACACTAGTCCCCCCCACCCGCGGTCACATCCCTGGAGGTCAGGCTTTGGTACTTTCTAAATTTTCAGCACTTTTCTTATGTTTTGTGTGATTTTAAATGATATTCTCACGCCCATATCTCGGTCACCGTATATCCGATCTGCCCCAAATTTTGCACCTGACCTCGGGAGAAGGTCCCGGACCCGATGCCACCAGCCACAGTTCCGTAGACCCGACGGCCGCGGAGATACGCCCACTTAACCCCTGGGTGTTGTGCGCCGCTCACCCCGGCCCGGAGGCACCCACCCCTGGGAATCATAGAGGCGCTTCCTGACGGGCCCAGGACGAATCCAACGAGACCACAGCCAGCTCTCTAGCCTTAAGGGCCGCGGAGTTAGGTGGGCTCGAACCCCGGGACGTTGCGCGCCGCCTAGCGGCCGCGCCGAGCGCCCCGCCCCCGGCAAACCTAGACTCGCTTCTTCAGGGCCCCGAGACGCATCCAAAGACACCTGCCCCAGCGTTCTAGCCCCAAGGGCCGCGGAGATATGTCCGCAAAGTTCCAGGAGCTCACACACCTGTGCGTTGCGCGCCGCCTACTGGCCCCGACGAGCGGCCCATCCCCGAATGACGTAACGTCTCTCGTAGGGCTACCCGAGACGTATCCAAGGAGCCTTCCCCCAGCTTTCTAGCCCAGACGGCTGCGGAGATATCCTGAAAAGAGCACCGAGAGCTTGTTAGCCGATAGGGGGCGCCCCGAGCGCCTCACCTCCACGACACCTTGATGCGCTTCCCGAGGCTGCGGGGCCGAATCCAACGAGCCATCCCCCAGCTCTCTAGCACCAACGGCTGCGGAGATACGCCAGCTTAAACCTGGTGGCGAAAGAACAGGGAAATTTTTACTCACATCATTTTGACACAGGTACAGGCCATATCAGCCTGGAGGAATGGGATTCACCCCGACCCCAGGCACCTCAGGTCGGCCACACTAGTCCCCCCCACCCGCGGTCACATCCCCGGAGGTCAGGCTTTGGTACTTTCTAAATTTTCAGCACTTTTCTTATGTTTTGTGTGATTTTAAATGATATTCTCACGCCCATATCTCGGTCACCGTATATCCGATCTGCCCCAAATTTTGCACCTGACCTCGGGAGAAGGTCCCGGACCCGATGCCACCAGCCACAGTCCCGTACACCCGACGGCCGCGGAGATACGCCCACTTAACCCCTGGGTGTTGTGCGCCGCTCACCCCGGCCCGGAGGCACCCACCCCTGGGAATCCTAGAGGCGCTTCCTGACGGGCCCAGGACGAATCCAACGAGACCACAGCCAGCTCTCTAGCCTTAAGGGCCGCGGAGTTAGGTGGGCTCGAACCCCGGGACGTTGCGCGCCGCCTAGCGGCCGCGCCGAGCGCCCCACCCCCGGCAAACCTAGACTCCCTTCTTCAGGGCCCCGAGACGCATCCAAAGACACCTGCCCCAGCGTTCTAGCCCCAAGGGCCGCGGAGATATGTCCGCAAAGTTCCAGGAGCTCACACACCTGTGCGTTGCGCGCCGCCTACTGGCCCCGACGAGCGGCCCATCCCCGAATGACATAACGCCTCTCGTAGGGCTGCCCGAGACGTATCCAAGGAGCCTTCCCCCAGCTTTCTAGCCCAGACGGCTGCGGAGATATCCTGAAAAGAGCACCGAGAGCTTGTTAGCCGATAGGGGGCGCCCCGAGCGCCTCACCTCCGCGACACCTTGATGCGCTTCCCGAGGCTGCGGGGCCGAATCCAACGAGCCATCCCCCAGCTCTCTAGCACCAACGGCTGCGGAGATACGCCAGCTTAAACCTGGTGGCGAAAAAACAGGGAAATTTTTACTCACATCATTTTGACACAGGTACAGGCCATATCAGCCTGGAGGAATGGGATTCACCCCGACCCCAGGCACCTCAGGTCGGCCACACTAGTCCCCCCCACCCGCGGTCACATCCCCGGAGGTCAGGCTTTGGTACTTTCTAAATTTTCAGCACTTTTCTTATGTTTTGTGTGATTTTAAATGATATTCTCACGCCCATATCTCGGTCACCGTATATCCGATCTGCCCCAAATTTTGCACCTGACCTCGGGAGAAGGTCCCGGACCCGATGCCACCAGCCACAGTCCCGTAGACCCGACGGCCGCGGAGATACGCCAACTTAACCCCTGGGTGTTGTGCGCCGCTCACCCCGGCCCGGAGGCACCCACCCCTGGGAATCCTAGAGGCGCTTCCTGACGGGCCCAGGACGAATCCAACGAGACCACAGCCAGCTCTCTAGCCTTAAGGGCCGCGGAGTTAGGTGGGCTCGAACCCCGGGACGTTGCGCGCCGCCTAGCGGCCGCGCCGAGCGCCCCACCCCCGGCAAACCTAGACTCGCTTCTTCAGGGCCCCGAGACGCATCCAAAGACACCTGCCCCAGCGTTCTAGCCCCAAGGGCCGCGGAGATATGTCCGCAAAGTTCCAGGAGCTCACACACCTGTGCGTTGCGCGCCGCCTACTGGCCCCGACGAGCGGCCCATCCCCGAATGACGTAACGCCTCTCGTAGGGCTGCCCGAGACGTATCCAACGAGCCTTCCCCCAGCTTTCTAGCCCAGACGGCTGCGGAGATATCCCGAAAAGAGCACCGAGAGCTTGTTAGCCGATAGGGGGCGCCCCGAGCGCCTCACCTCCGCGACACCTTGATGCGCTTCCCGAGGCTGCGGGGCCGAATCCAACGAGCCATCCCCCAGCTCTCTAGCACCAACGGCTGCGGAGATACGCCAGCTTAAACCTGGTGGCGAAAGAACAGGGAAATTTTTACTCACATCATTTTGACACAGGTACAGGCCATATCAGCCTGGAGGAATGGGATTCACCCCGACCCCAGGCACCTCAGGTCGGCCACACTAGTCCCCCCCACCCGCGGTCACATCCCTGGAGGTCAGGCTTTGGTACTTTCTAAATTTTCAGCACTTTTCTTATGTTTTGTGTGATTTTAAATGATATTCTCACGCCCATATCTCGGTCACCGTATATCCGATCTGCCCCAAATTTTGCACCTGACCTCGGGAGAAGGTCCCGGACCCGATGCCACCAGCCACAGTTCCGTAGACCCGACGGCCGCGGAGATACGCCCACTTAACCCCTGGGTGTTGTGCGCCGCTCACCCCGGCCCGGAGGCACCCACCCCTGGGAATCCTAGAGGCGCTTCCTGACGGGCCCAGGACGAATCCAACGAGACCTCAGCCAGCTCTCTAGCCTTAAGGGCCGCGGAGTTAGGTGGGCTCGAACCCCGGGACGTTGCGCGCCGCCTAGCGGCCGCGCCGAGCGCCCCACCCCCGGCAAACCTAGACTCGCTTCTTCAGGGCCCCGAGACGCATCCAAAGACACCTGCCCCAGCGTTCTAGCCCCAAGGGCCGCGGAGATATGTCCGCAAAGTTCCAGGAGCTCACACACCTGTGCGTTGCGCGCCGCCTACTGGCCCCGACGAGCGGCCCATCCCCGAATGACATAACGCCTCTCGTAGGGCTGCCCGAGACGTATCCAAGGAGCCTTCCCCCAGCTTTCTAGCCCAGACGGCTGCGGAGATATCCTGAAAAGAGCACCGAGAGCTTGTTAGCCGATAGGGGGCGCCCCGAGCGCCTCACCTCCACGACACCTTGATGCGCTTCCCGAGGCTGCGGGGCCGAATCCAACGAGCCATCCCCCAGCTCTCTAGCACCAACGGCTGCGGAGATACGCCAGCTTAAACCTGGTGGCGAAAGAACAGGGAAATTTTTACTCACATCATTTTGACACAGGTACAGGCCATATCAGCCTGGAGGAATGGGATTCACCCCGACCCCAGGCACCTCAGGTCGGCCACACTAGTCCCCCCCACCCGCGGTCACATCCCCGGAGGTCAGGCTTTGGTACTTTCTAAATTTTCAGCACTTTTCTTATGTTTTGTGTGATTTTAAATGATATTCTCACGCCCATATCTCGGTCACCGTATATCCGATCTGCCCCAAATTTTGCACCTGACCTCGGGAGAAGGTCCCGGACCCGATGCCACCAGCCACAGTCCCGTACACCCGACGGCCGCGGAGATACGCCCACTTAACCCCTGGGTGTTGTGCGCCGCTCACCCCGGCCCGGAGGCACCCACCCCTGGGAATCCTAGAGGCGCTTCCTGACGGGCCCAGGACGAATCCAACGAGACCACAGCCAGCTCTCTAGCCTTAAGGGCCGCGGAGTTAGGTGGGCTCGAACCCCGGGACGTTGCGCGCCGCCTAGCGGCCGCGCCGAGCGCCCCACCCCCGGCAAACCTAGACTCGCTTCTTCAGGGCCCCGAGACGCATCCAAAGACACCTGCCCCAGCGTTCTAGCCCCAAGGGCCGCGGAGATATGTCCGCAAAGTTCCAGGAGCTCACACACCTGTGCGTTGCGCGCCGCCTACTGGCCCCGACGAGCGGCCCATCCCCGAATGACATAACGCCTCTCGTAGGGCTGCCCGAGACGTATCCAAGGAGCCTTCCCCCAGCTTTCTAGCCCAGACGGCTGCGGAGATATCCTGAAAAGAGCACCGAGAGCTTGTTAGCCGATAGGGGGCGCCCCGAGCGCCTCACCTCCGCGACACCTTGATGCGCTTCCCGAGGCTGCGGGGCCGAATCCAACGAGCCATCCCCCAGCTCTCTAGCACCAACGGCTGCGGAGATACGCCAGCTTAAACCTGGTGGCGAAAAAACAGGGAAATTTTTACTCACATCATTTTGACACAGGTACAGGCCATATCAGCCTGGAGGAATGGGATTCACCCCGACCCCAGGCACCTCAGGTCGGCCACACTAGTCCCCCCCACCCGCGGTCACATCCCCGGAGGTCAGGCTTTGGTACTTTCTAAATTTTCAGCACTTTTCTTATGTTTTGTGTGATTTTAAATGATATTCTCACGCCCATATCTCGGTCACCGTATATCCGATCTGCCCCAAATTTTGCACCTGACCTCGGGAGAAGGTCCCGGACCCGATGCCACCAGCCACAGTCCCGTACACCCGACGGCCGCGGAGATACGCCCACTTAACCCCTGGGTGTTGTGCGCCGCTCACCCCGGCCCGGAGGCACCCACCCCTGGGAATCCTAGAGGCGCTTCCTGACGGGCCCAGGACGAATCCAACGAGACCTCAGCCAGCTCTCTAGCCTTAAGGGCCGCGGAGTTAGGTGGGCTCGAACCCCGGGACGTTGCGCGCCGCCTAGCGGCCGCGCCGAGCGCCCCACCCCCGGCAAACCTAGACTCGCTTCTTCAGGGCCCCGAGACGCATCCAAAGACACCTGCCCCAGCGTTCTAGCCCCAAGGGCCGCGGAGATATGTCCGCAAAGTTCCAGGAGCTCACACACCTGTGCGTTGCGCGCCGCCTACTGGCCCCGACGAGCGGCCCATCCCCGAATGACGTAACGCCTCTCGTAGGGCTGCCCGAGACGTATCCAAGGAGCCTTCCCCCAGCTTTCTAGCCCAGACGGCTGCGGAGATATCCCGAAAAGAGCACCGAGAGCTTGTTAGCCGATAGGGGGCGCCCCGAGCGCCTCACCTCCGCGACACCTTGATGCGCTTCCCGAGGCTGCGGGGCCGAATCCAACGAGCCATCCCCCAGCTCTCTAGCACCAACGGCTGCGGAGATACGCCAGCTTAAACCTGGTGGCGAAAGAACAGGGAAATTTTTACTCACATCATTTTGACACAGGTACAGGCCATATCAGCCTGGAGGAATGGGATTCACCCCGACCCCAGGCACCTCAGGTCGGCCACACTAGTCCCCCCCACCCGCGGTCACATCCCTGGAGGTCAGGCTTTGGTACTTTCTAAATTTTCAGCACTTTTCTTATGTTTTGTGTGATTTTAAATGATATTCTCACGCCCATATCTCGGTCACCGTATATCCGATCTGCCCCAAATTTTGCACCTGACCTCGGGAGAAGGTCCCGGACCCGATGCCACCAGCCACAGTTCCGTAGACCCGACGGCCGCGGAGATACGCCCACTTAACCCCTGGGTGTTGTGCGCCGCTCACCCCGGCCCGGAGGCACCCACCCCTGGGAATCATAGAGGCGCTTCCTGACGGGCCCAGGACGAATCCAACGAGACCACAGCCAGCTCTCTAGCCTTAAGGGCCGCGGAGTTAGGTGGGCTCGAACCCCGGGACGTTGCGCGCCGCCTAGCGGCCGCGCCGAGCGCCCCGCCCCCGGCAAACCTAGACTCGCTTCTTCAGGGCCCCGAGACGCATCCAAAGACACCTGCCCCAGCGTTCTAGCCCCAAGGGCCGCGGAGATATGTCCGCAAAGTTCCAGGAGCTCACACACCTGTGCGTTGCGCGCCGCCTACTGGCCCCGACGAGCGGCCCATCCCCGAATGACATAACGCCTCTCGTAGGGCTGCCCGAGACGTATCCAAGGAGCCTTCCCCCAGCTTTCTAGCCCAGACGGCTGCGGAGATATCCTGAAAAGAGCACCGAGAGCTTGTTAGCCGATAGGGGGCGCCCCGAGCGCCTCACCTCCACGACACCTTGATGCGCTTCCCGAGGCTGCGGGGCCGAATCCAACGAGCCATCCCCCAGCTCTCTAGCACCAACGGCTGCGGAGATACGCCAGCTTAAACCTGGTGGCGAAAGAACAGGGAAATTTTTACTCACATCATTTTGACACAGGTACAGGCCATATCAGCCTGGAGGAATGGGATTCACCCCGACCCCAGGCACCTCAGGTCGGCCACACTAGTCCCCCCCACCCGCGGTCACATCCCCGGAGGTCAGGCTTTGGTACTTTCTAAATTTTCAGCACTTTTCTTATGTTTTGTGTGATTTTAAATGATATTCTCACGCCCATATCTCGGTCACCGTATATCCGATCTGCCCCAAATTTTGCACCTGACCTCGGGAGAAGGTCCCGGACCCGATGCCACCAGCCACAGTCCCGTACACCCGACGGCCGCGGAGATACGCCCACTTAACCCCTGGGTGTTGTGCGCCGCTCACCCCGGCCCGGAGGCACCCACCCCTGGGAATCCTAGAGGCGCTTCCTGACGGGCCCAGGACGAATCCAACGAGACCACAGCCAGCTCTCTAGCCTTAAGGGCCGCGGAGTTAGGTGGGCTCGAACCCCGGGACGTTGCGCGCCGCCTAGCGGCCGCGCCGAGCGCCCCACCCCCGGCAAACCTAGACTCGCTTCTTCAGGGCCCCGAGACGCATCCAAAGACACCTGCCCCAGCGTTCTAGCCCCAAGGGCCGCGGAGATATGTCCGCAAAGTTCCAGGAGCTCACACACCTGTGCGTTGCGCGCCGCCTACTGGCCCCGACGAGCGGCCCATCCCCGAATGACGTAACGCCTCTCGTAGGGCTGCCCGAGACGTATCCAAGGAGCCTTTCCCCAGCTTTCTAGCCCAGACGGCTGCGGAGATATCCCGAAAAGAGCACCGAGAGCTTGTTAGCCGATAGGGGGCGCCCCGAGCGCCTCACCTCCGCGACACCTTGATGCGCTTCCCGAGGCTGCGGGGCCGAATCCAACGAGCCATCCCCCAGCTCTCTAGCACCAACGGCTGCGGAAATACGCCAGCTTAAACCTGGTGGCGAAAGAACAGGGAAATTTTTACTCACATCATTTTGACACAGGTACAGGCCATATCAGCCTGGAGGAATGGGATTCACCCCGACCCCAGGCACCTCAGGTCGGCCACACTAGTCCCCCCCACCCGCGGTCACATCCCCGGAGGTCAGGCTTTGGTACTATCTAAATTTTCAGCACTTTTCTTATGTTTTGTGTGATTTTAAATGATATTCTCACGCCCATATCTCGGTCACCGTATATCCGATCTGCCCCAAATTTTGCACCTGACCTCGGGAGAAGGTCCCGGACCCGATGCCACCAGCCACAGTCCCGTACACCCGACGGCCGCGGAGATACGCCCACTTAACCCCTGGGTGTTGTGCGCCGCTCACCCCGGCCCGGAGGCACCCACCCCTGGGAATCCTAGAGGCGCTTCCTGACGGGCCCAGGACGAATCCAACGAGACCACAGCCAGCTCTCTAGCCTTAAGGGCCGCGGAGTTAGGTGGGCTCGAACCCCGGGACGTTGCGCGCCGCCTAGCGGCCGCGCCGAGCCCCCCACCCCCGGCAAACCTAGACTCGCTTCTTCAGGGCCCCGAGACGCATCCAAAGACACCTGCCCCAGCGTTCTAGCCCCAAGGGCCGCGGAGATATGTCCGCAAAGTTCCAGGAGCTCACACACCTGTGCGTTGCGCGCCGCCTACTGGCCCCGACGAGCGGCCCATCCCCGAATGACGTAACGCCTCTCGTAGGGCTGCCCGAGACGTATCCAAGGAGCCTTCCCCCAGCTTCTAGCCCAGACGGCTGCGGAGATATCCCGAAAAGAGCACCGAGAGCTTGTTAGCCGATAGGGAGCGCCCCGAGCGCCTCACCTCCGCGACACCTTGATGCGCTTCCCGAGGCTGCGGGGCCGAATCCAACGAGCCATCCCCCAGCTCTCTAGCACCAACGGCTGCGGAGATACGCCAGCTTAAACCTGGTGGCGAAAGAACAGGGAAATTTTTACTCACATCATTTTGACACAGGTACAGGCCATATCAGCCTGGAGGAATGGGATTCACCCCGACCCCAGGCACCTCAGGTCGGCCACACTAGTCCCCCCCACCCGCGGTCACATCCCTGGAGGTCAGGCTTTGGTACTTTCTAAATTTTCAGCACTTTTCTTATGTTTTGTGTGATTTTAAATGATATTCTCACGCCCATATCTCGGTCACCGTATATCCGATCTGCCCCAAATTTTGCACCTGACCTCGGGAGAAGGTCCCGGACCCGATGCCACCAGCCACAGTTCCGTAGACCCGACGGCCGCGGAGATACGCCCACTTAACCCCTGGGTGTTGTGCGCCGCTCACCCCGGCCCGGAGGCACCCACCCCTGGGAATCATAGAGGCGCTTCCTGACGGGCCCAGGACGAATCCAACGAGACCACAGCCAGCTCTCTAGCCTTAAGGGCCGCGGAGTTAGGTGGGCTCGAACCCCGGGACGTTGCGCGCCGCCTAGCGGCCGCGCCGAGCGCCCCGCCCCCGGCAAACCTAGACTCGCTTCTTCAGGGCCCCGAGACGCATCCAAAGACACCTGCCCCAGCGTTCTAGCCCCAAGGGCCGCGGAGATATGTCCGCAAAGTTCCAGGAGCTCACACACCTGTGCGTTGCGCGCCGCCTACTGGCCCCGACGAGCGGCCCATCCCCGAATGACGTAACGTCTCTCGTAGGGCTACCCGAGACGTATCCAAGGAGCCTTCCCCCAGCTTTCTAGCCCAGACGGCTGCGGAGATATCCCGAAAAGAGCACCGAGAGCTTGTTAGCCGATAGGGGGCGCCCCGAGCGCCTCACCTCCGCGACACCTTGATGCGCTTCCCGAGGCTGCGGGGCCGAATCCAACGAGCCATCCCCCAGCTCTCTAGCACCAACGGCTGCGGAGATACGCCAGCTTAAACCTGGTGGCGAAAGAACAGGGAAATTTTTACTCACATCATTTTGACACAGGTACAGGCCATATCAGCCTGGAGGAATGGGATTCACCCCGACCCCAGGCACCTCAGGTCGGCCACACTAGTCCCCCCCACCCGCGGTCACATCCCCGGAGGTCAGGCTTTGGTACTATCTAAATTTTCAGCACTTTTCTTATGTTTTGTGTGATTTTAAATGATATTCTCACGCCCATATCTCGGTCACCGTATATCCGATCTGCCCCAAATTTTGCACCTGACCTCGGGAGAAGGTCCCGGACCCGATGCCACCAGCCACAGTCCCGTACACCCGACGGCCGCGGAGATACGCCCACTTAACCCCTGGGTGTTGTGCGCCGCTCACCCCGGCCCGGAGGCACCCACCCCTGGGAATCCTAGAGGCGCTTCCTGACGGGCCCAGGACGAATCCAACGAGACCACAGCCAGCTCTCTAGCCTTAAGGGCCGCGGAGTTAGGTGGGCTCGAACCCCGGGACGTTGCGCGCCGCCTAGCGGCCGCGCCGAGCCCCCCACCCCCGGCAAACCTAGACTCGCTTCTTCAGGGCCCCGAGACGCATCCAAAGACACCTGCCCCAGCGTTCTAGCCCCAAGGGCCGCGGAGATATGTCCGCAAAGTTCCAGGAGCTCACACACCTGTGCGTTGCGCGCCGCCTACTGGCCCCGACGAGCGGCCCATCCCCGAATGACGTAACGCCTCTCGTAGGGCTGCCCGAGACGTATCCAAGGAGCCTTCCCCCAGCTTCTAGCCCAGACGGCTGCGGAGATATCCCGAAAAGAGCACCGAGAGCTTGTTAGCCGATAGGGAGCGCCCCGAGCGCCTCACCTCCGCGACACCTTGATGCGCTTCCCGAGGCTGCGGGGCCGAATCCAACGAGCCATCCCCCAGCTCTCTAGCACCAACGGCTGCGGAGATACGCCAGCTTAAACCTGGTGGCGAAAGAACAGGGAAATTTTTACTCACATCATTTTGACACAGGTACAGGCCATATCAGCCTGGAGGAATGGGATTCACCCCGACCCCAGGCACCTCAGGTCGGCCACACTAGTCCCCCCCACCCGCGGTCACATCCCTGGAGGTCAGGCTTTGGTACTTTCTAAATTTTCAGCACTTTTCTTATGTTTTGTGTGATTTTAAATGATATTCTCACGCCCATATCTCGGTCACCGTATATCCGATCTGCCCCAAATTTTGCACCTGACCTCGGGAGAAGGTCCCGGACCCGATGCCACCAGCCACAGTTCCGTAGACCCGACGGCCGCGGAGATACGCCCACTTAACCCCTGGGTGTTGTGCGCCGCTCACCCCGGCCCGGAGGCACCCACCCCTGGGAATCATAGAGGCGCTTCCTGACGGGCCCAGGACGAATCCAACGAGACCACAGCCAGCTCTCTAGCCTTAAGGGCCGCGGAGTTAGGTGGGCTCGAACCCCGGGACGTTGCGCGCCGCCTAGCGGCCGCGCCGAGCGCCCCGCCCCCGGCAAACCTAGACTCGCTTCTTCAGGGCCCCGAGACGCATCCAAAGACACCTGCCCCAGCGTTCTAGCCCCAAGGGCCGCGGAGATATGTCCGCAAAGTTCCAGGAGCTCACACACCTGTGCGTTGCGCGCCGCCTACTGGCCCCGACGAGCGGCCCATCCCCGAATGACGTAACGTCTCTCGTAGGGCTACCCGAGACGTATCCAAGGAGCCTTCCCCCAGCTTTCTAGCCCAGACGGCTGCGGAGATATCCCGAAAAGAGCACCGAGAGCTTGTTAGCCGATAGGGGGCGCCCCGAGCGCCTCACCTCCGCGACACCTTGATGCGCTTCCCGAGGCTGCGGGGCCGAATCCAACGAGCCATCCCCCAGCTCTCTAGCACCAACGGCTGCGGAGATACGCCAGCTTAAACCTGGTGGCGGAAGAACAGGGAAATTTTTACTCACATCATTTTGACACAGGTACAGGCCATATCAGCCTGGAGGAATGGGATTCACCCCGACCCCAGGCACCTCAGGTCGGCCACACTAGTCCCCCCCACCCGCGGTCACATCCCCGGAGGTCAGGCTTTGGTACTATCTAAATTTTCAGCACTTTTCTTATGTTTTGTGTGATTTTAAATGATATTCTCACGCCCATATCTCGGTCACCGTATATCCGATCTGCCCCAAATTTTGCACCTGACCTCGGGAGAAGGTCCCGGACCCGATGCCACCAGCCACAGTCCCGTACACCCGACGGCCGCGGAGATACGCCCACTTAACCCCTGGGTGTTGTGCGCCGCTCACCCCGGCCCGGAGGCACCCACCCCTGGGAATCCTAGAGGCGCTTCCTGACGGGCCCAGGACGAATCCAACGAGACCTCAGCCAGCTCTCTAGCCTTAAGGGCCGCGGAGTTAGGTGGGCTCGAACCCCGGGACGTTGCGCGCCGCCTAGCGGCCGCGCCGAGCGCCCCACCCCCGGCAAACCTAGACTCGCTTCTTCAGGGCCCCGAGACGCATCCAAAGACACCTGCCCCAGCGTTCTAGCCCCAAGGGCCGCGGAGATATGTCCGCAAAGTTCCAGGAGCTCACACACCTGTGCGTTGCGCGCCGCCTACTGGCCCCGACGAGCGGCCCATCCCCGAATGACGTAACGCCTCTCGTAGGGCTGCCCGAGACGTATCCAAGGAGCCTTCCCCCAGCTTTCTAGCCCAGACGGCTGCGGAGATATCCCGAAAAGAGCACCGAGAGCTTGTTAGCCGATAGGGGGCGCCCCGAGCGCCTCACCTCCGCGACACCTTGATGCGCTTCCCGAGGCTGCGGGGCCGAATCCAACGAGCCATCCCCCAGCTCTCTAGCACCAACGGCTGCGGAAATACGCCAGCTTAAACCTGGTGGCGAAAGAACAGGGAAATTTTTACTCACATCATTTTGACACAGGTACAGGCCATATCAGCCTGGAGGAATGGGATTCACCCCGACCCCAGGCACCTCAGGTCGGCCACACTAGTCCCCCCCACCCGCGGTCACATCCCCGGAGGTCAGGCTTTGGTACTTTCTAAATTTTCAGCACTTTTCTTATGTTTTGTGTGATTTTAAATGATATTCTCACGCCCATATCTCGGTCACCGTATATCCGATCTGCCCCAAATTTTGCACCTGACCTCGGGAGAAGGTCCCGGACCCGATGCCACCAGCCACAGTCCCGTACACCCGACGGCCGCGGAGATACGCCCACTTAACCCCTGGGTGTTGTGCGCCGCTCACCCCGGCCCGGAGGCACCCACCCCTGGGAATCCTAGAGGCGCTTCCTGACGGGCCCAGGACGAATCCAACGAGACCACAGCCAGCTCTCTAGCCTTAAGGGCCGCGGAGTTAGGTGGGCTCGAACCCCGGGACGTTGCGCGCCGCCTAGCGGCCGCGCCGAGCCCCCCACCCCCGGCAAACCTAGACTCGCTTCTTCAGGGCCCCGAGACGCATCCAAAGACACCTGCCCCAGCGTTCTAGCCCCAAGGGCCGCGGAGATATGTCCGCAAAGTTCCAGGAGCTCACACACCTGTGCGTTGCGCGCCGCCTACTGGCCCCGACGAGCGGCCCATCCCCGAATGACGTAACGCCTCTCGTAGGGCTGCCCGAGACGTATCCAAGGAGCCTTCCCCCAGCTTCTAGCCCAGACGGCTGCGGAGATATCCCGAAAAGAGCACCGAGAGCTTGTTAGCCGATAGGGAGCGCCCCGAGCGCCTCACCTCCGCGACACCTTGATGCGCTTCCCGAGGCTGCGGGGCCGAATCCAACGAGCCATCCCCCAGCTCTCTAGCACCAACGGCTGCGGAGATACGCCAGCTTAAACCTGGTGGCGAAAGAACAGGGAAATTTTTACTCACATCATTTTGACACAGGTACAGGCCATATCAGCCTGGAGGAATGGGATTCACCCCGACCCCAGGCACCTCAGGTCGGCCACACTAGTCCCCCCCACCCGCGGTCACATCCCTGGAGGTCAGGCTTTGGTACTTTCTAAATTTTCAGCACTTTTCTTATGTTTTGTGTGATTTTAAATGATATTCTCACGCCCATATCTCGGTCACCGTATATCCGATCTGCCCCAAATTTTGCACCTGACCTCGGGAGAAGGTCCCGGACCCGATGCCACCAGCCACAGTTCCGTAGACCCGACGGCCGCGGAGATACGCCCACTTAACCCCTGGGTGTTGTGCGCCGCTCACCCCGGCCCGGAGGCACCCACCCCTGGGAATCATAGAGGCGCTTCCTGACGGGCCCAGGACGAATCCAACGAGACCACAGCCAGCTCTCTAGCCTTAAGGGCCGCGGAGTTAGGTGGGCTCGAACCCCGGGACGTTGCGCGCCGCCTAGCGGCCGCGCCGAGCGCCCCGCCCCCGGCAAACCTAGACTCGCTTCTTCAGGGCCCCGAGACGCATCCAAAGACACCTGCCCCAGCGTTCTAGCCCCAAGGGCCGCGGAGATATGTCCGCAAAGTTCCAGGAGCTCACACACCTGTGCGTTGCGCGCCGCCTACTGGCCCCGACGAGCGGCCCATCCCCGAATGACGTAACGTCTCTCGTAGGGCTACCCGAGACGTATCCAAGGAGCCTTCCCCCAGCTTTCTAGCCCAGACGGCTGCGGAGATATCCCGAAAAGAGCACCGAGAGCTTGTTAGCCGATAGGGGGCGCCCCGAGCGCCTCACCTCCGCGACACCTTGATGCGCTTCCCGAGGCTGCGGGGCCGAATCCAACGAGCCATCCCCCAGCTCTCTAGCACCAACGGCTGCGGAGATACGCCAGCTTAAACCTGGTGGCGAAAGAACAGGGAAATTTTTACTCACATCATTTTGACACAGGTACAGGCCATATCAGCCTGGAGGAATGGGATTCACCCCGACCCCAGGCACCTCAGGTCGGCCACACTAGTCCCCCCCACCCGCGGTCACATCCCCGGAGGTCAGGCTTTGGTACTTTCTAAATTTTCAGCACTTTTCTTATGTTTTGTGTGATTTTAAATGATATTCTCACGCCCATATCTCGGTCACCGTATATCCGATCTGCCCCAAATTTTGCACCTGACCTCGGGAGAAGGTCCCGGACCCGATGCCACCAGCCACAGTCCCGTACACCCGACGGCCGCGGAGATACGCCCACTTAACCCCTGGGTGTTGTGCGCCGCTCACCCCGGCCCGGAGGCACCCACCCCTGGGAATCCTAGAGGCGCTTCCTGACGGGCCCAGGACGAATCCAACGAGACCACAGCCAGCTCTCTAGCCTTAAGGGCCGCGGAGTTAGGTGGGCTCGAACCCCGGGACGTTGCGCGCCGCCTAGCGGCCGCGCCGAGCCCCCCACCCCCGGCAAACCTAGACTCGCTTCTTCAGGGCCCCGAGACGCATCCAAAGACACCTGCCCCAGCGTTCTAGCCCCAAGGGCCGCGGAGATATGTCCGCAAAGTTCCAGGAGCTCACACACCTGTGCGTTGCGCGCCGCCTACTGGCCCCGACGAGCGGCCCATCCCCGAATGACGTAACGCCTCTCGTAGGGCTGCCCGAGACGTATCCAAGGAGCCTTCCCCCAGCTTCTAGCCCAGACGGCTGCGGAGATATCCCGAAAAGAGCACCGAGAGCTTGTTAGCCGATAGGGAGCGCCCCGAGCGCCTCACCTCCGCGACACCTTGATGCGCTTCCCGAGGCTGCGGGGCCGAATCCAACGAGCCATCCCCCAGCTCTCTAGCACCAACGGCTGCGGAGATACGCCAGCTTAAACCTGGTGGCGAAAGAACAGGGAAATTTTTACTCACATCATTTTGACACAGGTACAGGCCATATCAGCCTGGAGGAATGGGATTCACCCCGACCCCAGGCACCTCAGGTCGGCCACACTAGTCCCCCCCACCCGCGGTCACATCCCTGGAGGTCAGGCTTTGGTACTTTCTAAATTTTCAGCACTTTTCTTATGTTTTGTGTGATTTTAAATGATATTCTCACGCCCATATCTCGGTCACCGTATATCCGATCTGCCCCAAATTTTGCACCTGACCTCGGGAGAAGGTCCCGGACCCGATGCCACCAGCCACAGTTCCGTAGACCCGACGGCCGCGGAGATACGCCCACTTAACCCCTGGGTGTTGTGCGCCGCTCACCCCGGCCCGGAGGCACCCACCCCTGGGAATCATAGAGGCGCTTCCTGACGGGCCCAGGACGAATCCAACGAGACCACAGCCAGCTCTCTAGCCTTAAGGGCCGCGGAGTTAGGTGGGCTCGAACCCCGGGACGTTGCGCGCCGCCTAGCGGCCGCGCCGAGCGCCCCGCCCCCGGCAAACCTAGACTCGCTTCTTCAGGGCCCCGAGACGCATCCAAAGACACCTGCCCCAGCGTTCTAGCCCCAAGGGCCGCGGAGATATGTCCGCAAAGTTCCAGGAGCTCACACACCTGTGCGTTGCGCGCCGCCTACTGGCCCCGACGAGCGGCCCATCCCCGAATGACGTAACGTCTCTCGTAGGGCTACCCGAGACGTATCCAAGGAGCCTTCCCCCAGCTTTCTAGCCCAGACGGCTGCGGAGATATCCCGAAAAGAGCACCGAGAGCTTGTTAGCCGATAGGGGGCGCCCCGAGCGCCTCACCTCCGCGACACCTTGATGCGCTTCCCGAGGCTGCGGGGCCGAATCCAACGAGCCATCCCCCAGCTCTCTAGCACCAACGGCTGCGGAGATACGCCAGCTTAAACCTGGTGGCGAAAGAACAGGGAAATTTTTACTCACATCATTTTGACACAGGTACAGGCCATATCAGCCTGGAGGAATGGGATTCACCCCGACCCCAGGCACCTCAGGTCGGCCACACTAGTCCCCCCCACCCGCGGTCACATCCCCGGAGGTCAGGCTTTGGTACTTTCTAAATTTTCAGCACTTTTCTTATGTTTTGTGTGATTTTAAATGATATTCTCACGCCCATATCTCGGTCACCGTATATCCGATCTGCCCCAAATTTTGCACCTGACCTCGGGAGAAGGTCCCGGACCCGATGCCACCAGCCACAGTCCCGTAGACCCGACGGCCGCGGAGATACGCCCACTTAACCCCTGGGTGTTGTGCGCCGCTCACCCCGGCCCGGAGGCACCCACCCCTGGGAATCCTAGAGGCGCTTCCTGACGGGCCCAGGACGAATCCAACGAGACCACAGCCAGCTCTCTAGCCTTAAGGGCCGCGGAGTTAGGTGGGCTCGAACCCCGGGACGTTGCGCGCCGCCTAGCGGCCGCGCCGAGCCCCCCACCCCCGGCAAACCTAGACTCGCTTCTTCAGGGCCCCGAGACGCATCCAAAGACACCTGCCCCAGCGTTCTAGCCCCAAGGGCCGCGGAGATATGTCCGCAAAGTTCCAGGAGCTCACACACCTGTGCGTTGCGCGCCGCCTACTGGCCCCGACGAGCGGCCCATCCCCGAATGACGTAACGCCTCTCGTAGGGCTGCCCGAGACGTATCCAAGGAGCCTTCCCCCAGCTTCTAGCCCAGACGGCTGCGGAGATATCCCGAAAAGAGCACCGAGAGCTTGTTAGCCGATAGGGAGCGCCCCGAGCGCCTCACCTCCGCGACACCTTGATGCGCTTCCCGAGGCTGCGGGGCCGAATCCAACGAGCCATCCCCCAGCTCTCTAGCACCAACGGCTGCGGAGATACGCCAGCTTAAACCTGGTGGCGAAAGAACAGGGAAATTTTTACTCACATCATTTTGACACAGGTACAGGCCATATCAGCCTGGAGGAATGGGATTCACCCCGACCCCAGGCACCTCAGGTCGGCCACACTAGTCCCCCCCACCCGCGGTCACATCCCTGGAGGTCAGGCTTTGGTACTTTCTAAATTTTCAGCACTTTTCTTATGTTTTGTGTGATTTTAAATGATATTCTCACGCCCATATCTCGGTCACCGTATATCCGATCTGCCCCAAATTTTGCACCTGACCTCGGGAGAAGGTCCCGGACCCGATGCCACCAGCCACAGTTCCGTAGACCCGACGGCCGCGGAGATACGCCCACTTAACCCCTGGGTGTTGTGCGCCGCTCACCCCGGCCCGGAGGCACCCACCCCTGGGAATCATAGAGGCGCTTCCTGACGGGCCCAGGACGAATCCAACGAGACCACAGCCAGCTCTCTAGCCTTAAGGGCCGCGGAGTTAGGTGGGCTCGAACCCCGGGACGTTGCGCGCCGCCTAGCGGCCGCGCCGAGCGCCCCGCCCCCGGCAAACCTAGACTCGCTTCTTCAGGGCCCCGAGACGCATCCAAAGACACCTGCCCCAGCGTTCTAGCCCCAAGGGCCGCGGAGATATGTCCGCAAAGTTCCAGGAGCTCACACACCTGTGCGTTGCGCGCCGCCTACTGGCCCCGACGAGCGGCCCATCCCCGAATGACGTAACGTCTCTCGTAGGGCTACCCGAGACGTATCCAAGGAGCCTTCCCCCAGCTTTCTAGCCCAGACGGCTGCGGAGATATCCCGAAAAGAGCACCGAGAGCTTGTTAGCCGATAGGGGGCGCCCCGAGCGCCTCACCTCCGCGACACCTTGATGCGCTTCCCGAGGCTGCGGGGCCGAATCCAACGAGCCATCCCCCAGCTCTCTAGCACCAACGGCTGCGGAGATACGCCAGCTTAAACCTGGTGGCGGAAGAACAGGGAAATTTTTACTCACATCATTTTGACACAGGTACAGGCCATATCAGCCTGGAGGAATGGGATTCACCCCGACCCCAGGCACCTCAGGTCGGCCACACTAGTCCCCCCCACCCGCGGTCACATCCCCGGAGGTCAGGCTTTGGTACTTTCTAAATTTTCAGCACTTTTCTTATGTTTTGTGTGATTTTAAATGATATTCTCACGCCCATATCTCGGTCACCGTATATCCGATCTGCCCCAAATTTTGCACCTGACCTCGGGAGAAGGTCCCGGACCCGATGCCACCAGCCACAGTCCCGTACACCCGACGGCCGCGGAGATACGCCCACTTAACCCCTGGGTGTTGTGCGCCGCTCACCCCGGCCCGGAGGCACCCACCCCTGGGAATCCTAGAGGCGCTTCCTGACGGGCCCAGGACGAATCCAACGAGACCACAGCCAGCTCTCTAGCCTTAAGGGCCGCGGAGTTAGGTGGGCTCGAACCCCGGGACGTTGCGCGCCGCCTAGCGGCCGCGCCGAGCGCCCCACCCCCGGCAAACCTAGACTCGCTTCTTCAGGGCCCCGAGACGCATCCAAAGACACCTGCCCCAGCGTTCTAGCCCCAAGGGCCGCGGAGATATGTCCGCAAAGTTCCAGGAGCTCACACACCTGTGCGTTGCGCGCCGCCTACTGGCCCCGACGAGCGGCCCATCCCCGAATGACGTAACGCCTCTCGTAGGGCTGCCCGAGACGTATCCAAGGAGCCTTCCCCCAGCTTTCTAGCCCAGACGGCTGCGGAGATATCCCGAAAAGAGCACCGAGAGCTTGTTAGCCGATAGGGGGCGCCCCGAGCGCCTCACCTCCGCGACACCTTGATGCGCTTCCCGAGGCTGCGGGGCCGAATCCAACGAGCCATCCCCCAGCTCTCTAGCACCAACGGCTGCGGAAATACGCCAGCTTAAACCTGGTGGCGAAAGAACAGGGAAATTTTTACTCACATCATTTTGACACAGGTACAGGCCATATCAGCCTGGAGGAATGGGATTCACCCCGACCCCAGGCACCTCAGGTCGGCCACACTAGTCCCCCCCACCCGCGGTCACATCCCCGGAGGTCAGGCTTTGGTACTTTCTAAATTTTCAGCACTTTTCTTATGTTTTGTGTGATTTTAAATGATATTCTCACGCCCATATCTCGGTCACCGTATATCCGATCTGCCCCAAATTTTGCACCTGACCTCGGGAGAAGGTCCCGGACCCGATGCCACCAGCCACAGTCCCGTACACCCGACGGCCGCGGAGATACGCCCACTTAACCCCTGGGTGTTGTGCGCCGCTCACCCCGGCCCGGAGGCACCCACCCCTGGGAATCCTAGAGGCGCTTCCTGACGGGCCCAGGACGAATCCAACGAGACCACAGCCAGCTCTCTAGCCTTAAGGGCCGCGGAGTTAGGTGGGCTCGAACCCCGGGACGTTGCGCGCCGCCTAGCGGCCGCGCCGAGCCCCCCACCCCCGGCAAACCTAGACTCGCTTCTTCAGGGCCCCGAGACGCATCCAAAGACACCTGCCCCAGCGTTCTAGCCCCAAGGGCCGCGGAGATATGTCCGCAAAGTTCCAGGAGCTCACACACCTGTGCGTTGCGCGCCGCCTACTGGCCCCGACGAGCGGCCCATCCCCGAATGACGTAACGCCTCTCGTAGGGCTGCCCGAGACGTATCCAAGGAGCCTTCCCCCAGCTTCTAGCCCAGACGGCTGCGGAGATATCCCGAAAAGAGCACCGAGAGCTTGTTAGCCGATAGGGAGCGCCCCGAGCGCCTCACCTCCGCGACACCTTGATGCGCTTCCCGAGGCTGCGGGGCCGAATCCAACGAGCCATCCCCCAGCTCTCTAGCACCAACGGCTGCGGAGATACGCCAGCTTAAACCTGGTGGCGAAAGAACAGGGAAATTTTTACTCACATCATTTTGACACAGGTACAGGCCATATCAGCCTGGAGGAATGGGATTCACCCCGACCCCAGGCACCTCAGGTCGGCCACACTAGTCCCCCCCACCCGCGGTCACATCCCCGGAGGTCAGGCTTTGGTACTTTCTAAATTTTCAGCACTTTTCTTATGTTTTGTGTGATTTTAAATGATATTCTCACGCCCATATCTCGGTCACCGTATATCCGATCTGCCCCAAATTTTGCACCTGACCTCGGGAGAAGGTCCCGGACCCGATGCCACCAGCCACAGTTCCGTAGACCCGACGGCCGCGGAGATACGCCCACTTAACCCCTGGGTGTTGTGCGCCGCTCACCCCGGCCCGGAGGCACCCACCCCTGGGAATCATAGAGGCGCTTCCTGACGGGCCCAGGACGAATCCAACGAGACCACAGCCAGCTCTCTAGCCTTAAGGGCCGCGGAGTTAGGTGGGCTCGAACCCCGGGACGTTGCGCGCCGCCTAGCGGCCGCGCCGAGCGCCCCGCCCCCGGCAAACCTAGACTCGCTTCTTCAGGGCCCCGAGACGCATCCAAAGACACCTGCCCCAGCGTTCTAGCCCCAAGGGCCGCGGAGATATGTCCGCAAAGTTCCAGGAGCTCACACACCTGTGCGTTGCGCGCCGCCTACTGGCCCCGACGAGCGGCCCATCCCCGAATGACGTAACGTCTCTCGTAGGGCTACCCGAGACGTATCCAAGGAGCCTTCCCCCAGCTTTCTAGCCCAGACGGCTGCGGAGATATCCCGAAAAGAGCACCGAGAGCTTGTTAGCCGATAGGGGGCGCCCCGAGCGCCTCACCTCCGCGACACCTTGATGCGCTTCCCGAGGCTGCGGGGCCGAATCCAACGAGCCATCCCCCAGCTCTCTAGCACCAACGGCTGCGGAGATACGCCAGCTTAAACCTGGTGGCGAAAGAACAGGGAAATTTTTACTCACATCATTTTGACACAGGTACAGGCCATATCAGCCTGGAGGAATGGGATTCACCCCGACCCCAGGCACCTCAGGTCGGCCACACTAGTCCCCCCCACCCGCGGTCACATCCCCGGAGGTCAGGCTTTGGTACTTTCTAAATTTTCAGCACTTTTCTTATGTTTTGTGTGATTTTAAATGATATTCTCACGCCCATATCTCGGTCACCGTATATCCGATCTGCCCCAAATTTTGCACCTGACCTCGGGAGAAGGTCCCGGACCCGATGCCACCAGCCACAGTCCCGTACACCCGACGGCCGCGGAGATACGCCCACTTAACCCCTGGGTGTTGTGCGCCGCTCACCCCGGCCCGGAGGCACCCACCCCTGGGAATCCTAGAGGCGCTTCCTGACGGGCCCAGGACGAATCCAACGAGACCACAGCCAGCTCTCTAGCCTTAAGGGCCGCGGAGTTAGGTGGGCTCGAACCCCGGGACGTTGCGCGCCGCCTAGCGGCCGCGCCGAGCCCCCCACCCCCGGCAAACCTAGACTCGCTTCTTCAGGGCCCCGAGACGCATCCAAAGACACCTGCCCCAGCGTTCTAGCCCCAAGGGCCGCGGAGATATGTCCGCAAAGTTCCAGGAGCTCACACACCTGTGCGTTGCGCGCCGCCTACTGGCCCCGACGAGCGGCCCATCCCCGAATGACGTAACGCCTCTCGTAGGGCTGCCCGAGACGTATCCAAGGAGCCTTCCCCCAGCTTCTAGCCCAGACGGCTGCGGAGATATCCCGAAAAGAGCACCGAGAGCTTGTTAGCCGATAGGGAGCGCCCCGAGCGCCTCACCTCCGCGACACCTTGATGCGCTTCCCGAGGCTGCGGGGCCGAATCCAACGAGCCATCCCCCAGCTCTCTAGCACCAACGGCTGCGGAGATACGCCAGCTTAAACCTGGTGGCGAAAGAACAGGGAAATTTTTACTCACATCATTTTGACACAGGTACAGGCCATATCAGCCTGGAGGAATGGGATTCACCCCGACCCCAGGCACCTCAGGTCGGCCACACTAGTCCCCCCCACCCGCGGTCACATCCCTGGAGGTCAGGCTTTGGTACTTTCTAAATTTTCAGCACTTTTCTTATGTTTTGTGTGATTTTAAATGATATTCTCACGCCCATATCTCGGTCACCGTATATCCGATCTGCCCCAAATTTTGCACCTGACCTCGGGAGAAGGTCCCGGACCCGATGCCACCAGCCACAGTTCCGTAGACCCGACGGCCGCGGAGATACGCCCACTTAACCCCTGGGTGTTGTGCGCCGCTCACCCCGGCCCGGAGGCACCCACCCCTGGGAATCATAGAGGCGCTTCCTGACGGGCCCAGGACGAATCCAACGAGACCACAGCCAGCTCTCTAGCCTTAAGGGCCGCGGAGTTAGGTGGGCTCGAACCCCGGGACGTTGCGCGCCGCCTAGCGGCCGCGCCGAGCGCCCCGCCCCCGGCAAACCTAGACTCGCTTCTTCAGGGCCCCGAGACGCATCCAAAGACACCTGCCCCAGCGTTCTAGCCCCAAGGGCCGCGGAGATATGTCCGCAAAGTTCCAGGAGCTCACACACCTGTGCGTTGCGCGCCGCCTACTGGCCCCGACGAGCGGCCCATCCCCGAATGACGTAACGTCTCTCGTAGGGCTACCCGAGACGTATCCAAGGAGCCTTCCCCCAGCTTTCTAGCCCAGACGGCTGCGGAGATATCCCGAAAAGAGCACCGAGAGCTTGTTAGCCGATAGGGGGCGCCCCGAGCGCCTCACCTCCGCGACACCTTGATGCGCTTCCCGAGGCTGCGGGGCCGAATCCAACGAGCCATCCCCCAGCTCTCTAGCACCAACGGCTGCGGAGATACGCCAGCTTAAACCTGGTGGCGAAAGAACAGGGAAATTTTTACTCACATCATTTTGACACAGGTACAGGCCATATCAGCCTGGAGGAATGGGATTCACCCCGACCCCAGGCACCTCAGGTCGGCCACACTAGTCCCCCCCACCCGCGGTCACATCCCTGGAGGTCAGGCTTTGGTACTTTCTAAATTTTCAGCACTTTTCTTATGTTTTGTGTGATTTTAAATGATATTCTCACGCCCATATCTCGGTCACCGTATATCCGATCTGCCCCAAATTTTGCACCTGACCTCGGGAGAAGGTCCCGGACCCGATGCCACCAGCCACAGTTCCGTAGACCCGACGGCCGCGGAGATACGCCCACTTAACCCCTGGGTGTTGTGCGCCGCTCACCCCGGCCCGGAGGCACCCACCCCTGGGAATCATAGAGGCGCTTCCTGACGGGCCCAGGACGAATCCAACGAGACCACAGCCAGCTCTCTAGCCTTAAGGGCCGCGGAGTTAGGTGGGCTCGAACCCCGGGACGTTGCGCGCCGCCTAGCGGCCGCGCCGAGCGCCCCGCCCCCGGCAAACCTAGACTCGCTTCTTCAGGGCCCCGAGACGCATCCAAAGACACCTGCCCCAGCGTTCTAGCCCCAAGGGCCGCGGAGATATGTCCGCAAAGTTCCAGGAGCTCACACACCTGTGCGTTGCGCGCCGCCTACTGGCCCCGACGAGCGGCCCATCCCCGAATGACGTAACGTCTCTCGTAGGGCTACCCGAGACGTATCCAAGGAGCCTTCCCCCAGCTTTCTAGCCCAGACGGCTGCGGAGATATCCCGAAAAGAGCACCGAGAGCTTGTTAGCCGATAGGGGGCGCCCCGAGCGCCTCACCTCCGCGACACCTTGATGCGCTTCCCGAGGCTGCGGGGCCGAATCCAACGAGCCATCCCCCAGCTCTCTAGCACCAACGGCTGCGGAGATACGCCAGCTTAAACCTGGTGGCGAAAGAACAGGGAAATTTTTACTCACATCATTTTGACACAGGTACAGGCCATATCAGCCTGGAGGAATGGGATTCACCCCGACCCCAGGCACCTCAGGTCGGCCACACTAGTCCCCCCCACCCGCGGTCACATCCCCGGAGGTCAGGCTTTGGTACTTTCTAAATTTTCAGCACTTTTCTTATGTTTTGTGTGATTTTAAATGATATTCTCACGCCCATATCTCGGTCACCGTATATCCGATCTGCCCCAAATTTTGCACCTGACCTCGGGAGAAGGTCCCGGACCCGATGCCACCAGCCACAGTCCCGTAGACCCGACGGCCGCGGAGATACGCCCACTTAACCCCTGGGTGTTGTGCGCCGCTCACCCCGGCCCGGAGGCACCCACCCCTGGGAATCCTAGAGGCGCTTCCTGAGGGGCCCAGGACGAATCCAACGAGACCACAGCCAGCTCTCTAGCCTTAAGGGCCGCGGAGTTAGGTGGGCTCGAACCCCGGGACGTTGCGCGCCGCCTAGCGGCCGCGCCGAGCCCCCCACCCCCGGCAAACCTAGACTCGCTTCTTCAGGGCCCCGAGACGCATCCAAAGACACCTGCCCCAGCGTTCTAGCCCCAAGGGCCGCGGAGATATGTCCGCAAAGTTCCAGGAGCTCACACACCTGTGCGTTGCGCGCCGCCTACTGGCCCCGACGAGCGGCCCATCCCCGAATGACGTAACGCCTCTCGTAGGGCTGCCCGAGACGTATCCAAGGAGCCTTCCCCCAGCTTCTAGCCCAGACGGCTGCGGAGATATCCCGAAAAGAGCACCGAGAGCTTGTTAGCCGATAGGGAGCGCCCCGAGCGCCTCACCTCCGCGACACCTTGATGCGCTTCCCGAGGCTGCGGGGCCGAATCCAACGAGCCATCCCCCAGCTCTCTAGCACCAACGGCTGCGGAGATACGCCAGCTTAAACCTGGTGGCGAAAGAACAGGGAAATTTTTACTCACATCATTTTGACACAGGTACAGGCCATATCAGCCTGGAGGAATGGGATTCACCCCGACCCCAGGCACCTCAGGTCGGCCACACTAGTCCCCCCCACCCGCGGTCACATCCCTGGAGGTCAGGCTTTGGTACTTTCTAAATTTTCAGCACTTTTCTTATGTTTTGTGTGATTTTAAATGATATTCTCACGCCCATATCTCGGTCACCGTATATCCGATCTGCCCCAAATTTTGCACCTGACCTCGGGAGAAGGTCCCGGACCCGATGCCACCAGCCACAGTTCCGTAGACCCGACGGCCGCGGAGATACGCCCACTTAACCCCTGGGTGTTGTGCGCCGCTCACCCCGGCCCGGAGGCACCCACCCCTGGGAATCATAGAGGCGCTTCCTGACGGGCCCAGGACGAATCCAACGAGACCACAGCCAGCTCTCTAGCCCTAAGGGCCGCGGAGTTAGGTGGGCTCGAACCCCGGGACGTTGCGCGCCGCCTAGCGGCCGCGCCGAGCGCCCCGCCCCCGGCAAACCTAGACTCGCTTCTTCAGGGCCCCGAGACGCATCCAAAGACACCTGCCCCAGCGTTCTAGCCCCAAGGGCCGCGGAGATATGTCCGCAAAGTTCCAGGAGCTCACACACCTGTGCGTTGCGCGCCGCCTACTGGCCCCGACGAGCGGCCCATCCCCGAATGACGTAACGTCTCTCGTAGGGCTACCCGAGCCGTATCCAAGGAGCCTTCCCCCAGCTTTCTAGCCCAGACGGCTGCGGAGATATCCCGAAAAGAGCACCGAGAGCTTGTTAGCCGATAGGGGGCGCCCCGAGCGCCTCACCTCCGCGACACCTTGATGCGCTTCCCGAGGCTGCGGGGCCGAATCCAACGAGCCATCCCCCAGCTCTCTAGCACCAACGGCTGCGGAGATACGCCAGCTTAAACCTGGTGGCGAAAGAACAGGGAAATTTTTACTCACATCATTTTGACACAGGTACAGGCCATATCAGCCTGGAGGAATGGGATTCACCCCGACCCCAGGCACCTCAGGTCGGCCACACTAGTCCCCCCCACCCGCGGTCACATCCCTGGAGGTCAGGCTTTGGTACTTTCTAAATTTTCAGCACTTTTCTTATGTTTTGTGTGATTTTAAATGATATTCTCACGCCCATATCTCGGTCACCGTATATCCGATCTGCCCCAAATTTTGCACCTGACCTCGGGAGAAGGTCCCGGACCCGATGCCACCAGCCACAGTCCCGTACACCCGACGGCCGCGGAGATACGCCCACTTAACCCCTGGGTGTTGTGCGCCGCTCACCCCGGCCCGGAGGCACCCACCCCTGGGAATCCTAGAGGCGCTTCCTGACGGGCCCAGGACGAATCCAACGAGACCACAGCCAGCTCTCTAGCCTTAAGGGCCGCGGAGTTAGGTGGGCTCGAACCCCGGGACGTTGCGCGCCGCCTAGCGGCCGCGCCGAGCCCCCCGCCCCCGGCAAACCTAGACTCGCTTCTTCAGGGCCCCGAGACGCATCCAAAGACACCTGCCCCAGCGTTCTAGCCCCAAGGGCCGCGGAGATATGTCCGCAAAGTTCCAGGAGCTCACACACCTGTGCGTTGCGCGCCGCCTACTGGCCCCGACGAGCGGCCCATCCCCGAATGACGTAACGCCTCTCGTAGGGCTGCCCGAGACGTATCCAAGGAGCCTTCCCCCAGCTTCTAGCCCAGACGGCTGCGGAGATATCCCGAAAAGAGCACCGAGAGCTTGTTAGCCGATAGGGGGCGCCCCGAGCGCCTCACCTCCGCGACACCTTGATGCGCTTCCCGAGGCTGCGGGGCCGAATCCAACGAGCCATCCCCCAGCTCTCTAGCACCAACGGCTGCGGAGATACGCCAGCTTAAACCTGGTGGCGAAAGAACAGGGAAATTTTTACTCACATCATTTTGACACAGGTACAGGCCATATCAGCCTGGAGGAATGGGATTCACCCCGACCCCAGGCACCTCAGGTCGGCCACACTAGTCCCCCCCACCCGCGGTCACATCCCCGGAGGTCAGGCTTTGGTACTATCTAAATTTTCAGCACTTTTCTTATGTTTTGTGTGATTTTAAATGATATTCTCACGCCCATATCTCGGTCACCGTATATCCGATCTGCCCCAAATTTTGCACCTGACCTCGGGAGAAGGTCCCGGACCCGATGCCACCAGCCACAGTCCCGTACACCCGACGGCCGCGGAGATACGCCCACTTAACCCCTGGGTGTTGTGCGCCGCTCACCCCGGCCCGGAGGCACCCACCCCTGGGAATCCTAGAGGCGCTTCCTGACGGGCCCAGGACGAATCCAACGAGACCTCAGCCAGCTCTCTAGCCTTAAGGGCCGCGGAGTTAGGTGGGCTCGAACCCCGGGACGTTGCGCGCCGCCTAGCGGCCGCGCCGAGCGCCCCACCCCCGGCAAACCTAGACTCGCTTCTTCAGGGCCCCGAGACGCATCCAAAGACACCTGCCCCAGCGTTCTAGCCCCAAGGGCCGCGGAGATATGTCCGCAAAGTTCCAGGAGCTCACACACCTGTGCGTTGCGCGCCGCCTACTGGCCCCGACGAGCGGCCCATCCCCGAATGACATAACGCCTCTCGTAGGGCTGCCCGAGACGTATCCAAGGAGCCTTCCCCCAGCTTTCTAGCCCAGACGGCTGCGGAGATATCCTGAAAAGAGCACCGAGAGCTTGTTAGCCGATAGGGGGCGCCCCGAGCGCCTCACCTCCGCGACACCTTGATGCGCTTCCCGAGGCTGCGGGGCCGAATCCAACGAGCCATCCCCCAGCTCTCTAGCACCAACGGCTGCGGAGATACGCCAGCTTAAACCTGGTGGCGAAAAAACAGGGAAATTTTTACTCACATCATTTTGACACAGGTACAGGCCATATCAGCCTGGAGGAATGGGATTCACCCCGACCCCAGGCACCTCAGGTCGGCCACACTAGTCCCCCCCACCCGCGGTCACATCCCCGGAGGTCAGGCTTTGGTACTATCTAAATTTTCAGCACTTTTCTTATGTTTTGTGTGATTTTAAATGATATTCTCACGCCCATATCTCGGTCACCGTATATCCGATCTGCCCCAAATTTTGCACCTGACCTCGGGAGAAGGTCCCGGACCCGATGCCACCAGCCACAGTCCCGTACACCCGACGGCCGCGGAGATACGCCCACTTAACCCCTGGGTGTTGTGCGCCGCTCACCCCGGCCCGGAGGCACCCACCCCTGGGAATCCTAGAGGCGCTTCCTGACGGGCCCAGGACGAATCCAACGAGACCTCAGCCAGCTCTCTAGCCTTAAGGGCCGCGGAGTTAGGTGGGCTCGAACCCCGGGACGTTGCGCGCCGCCTAGCGGCCGCGCCGAGCGCCCCACCCCCGGCAAACCTAGACTCGCTTCTTCAGGGCCCCGAGACGCATCCAAAGACACCTGCCCCAGCGTTCTAGCCCCAAGGGCCGCGGAGATATGTCCGCAAAGTTCCAGGAGCTCACACACCTGTGCGTTGCGCGCCGCCTACTGGCCCCGACGAGCGGCCCATCCCCGAATGACGTAACGCCTCTCGTAGGGCTGCCCGAGACGTATCCAAGGAGCCTTCCCCCAGCTTTCTAGCCCAGACGGCTGCGGAGATATCCCGAAAAGAGCACCGAGAGCTTGTTAGCCGATAGGGGGCGCCCCGAGCGCCTCACCTCCGCGACACCTTGATGCGCTTCCCGAGGCTGCGGGGCCGAATCCAACGAGCCATCCCCCAGCTCTCTAGCACCAACGGCTGCGGAGATACGCCAGCTTAAACCTGGTGGCGAAAGAACAGGGAAATTTTTACTCACATCATTTTGACACAGGTACAGGCCATATCAGCCTGGAGGAATGGGATTCACCCCGACCCCAGGCACCTCAGGTCGGCCACACTAGTCCCCCCCACCCGCGGTCACATCCCTGGAGGTCAGGCTTTGGTACTTTCTAAATTTTCAGCACTTTTCTTATGTTTTGTGTGATTTTAAATGATATTCTCACGCCCATATCTCGGTCACCGTATATCCGATCTGCCCCAAATTTTGCACCTGACCTCGGGAGAAGGTCCCGGACCCGATGCCACCAGCCACAGTTCCGTAGACCCGACGGCCGCGGAGATACGCCCACTTAACCCCTGGGTGTTGTGCGCCGCTCACCCCGGCCCGGAGGCACCCACCCCTGGGAATCATAGAGGCGCTTCCTGACGGGCCCAGGACGAATCCAACGAGACCACAGCCAGCTCTCTAGCCTTAAGGGCCGCGGAGTTAGGTGGGCTCGAACCCCGGGACGTTGCGCGCCGCCTAGCGGCCGCGCCGAGCGCCCCACCCCCGGCAAACCTAGACTCGCTTCTTCAGGGCCCCGAGACGCATCCAAAGACACCTGCCCCAGCGTTCTAGCCCCAAGGGCCGCGGAGATATGTCCGCAAAGTTCCAGGAGCTCACACACCTGTGCGTTGCGCGCCGCCTACTGGCCCCGACGAGCGGCCCATCCCCGAATGACATAACGCCTCTCGTAGGGCTGCCCGAGACGTATCCAAGGAGCCTTCCCCCAGCTTTCTAGCCCAGACGGCTGCGGAGATATCCTGAAAAGAGCACCGAGAGCTTGTTAGCCGATAGGGGGCGCCCCGAGCGCCTCACCTCCACGACACCTTGATGCGCTTCCCGAGGCTGCGGGGCCGAATCCAACGAGCCATCCCCCAGCTCTCTAGCACCAACGGCTGCGGAGATACGCCAGCTTAAACCTGGTGGCGAAAGAACAGGGAAATTTTTACTCACATCATTTTGACACAGGTACAGGCCATATCAGCCTGGAGGAATGGGATTCACCCCGACCCCAGGCACCTCAGGTCGGCCACACTAGTCCCCCCCACCCGCGGTCACATCCCCGGAGGTCAGGCTTTGGTACTATCTAAATTTTCAGCACTTTTCTTATGTTTTGTGTGATTTTAAATGATATTCTCACGCCCATATCTCGGTCACCGTATATCCGATCTGCCCCAAATTTTGCACCTGACCTCGGGAGAAGGTCCCGGACCCGATGCCACCAGCCACAGTCCCGTACACCCGACGGCCGCGGAGATACGCCCACTTAACCCCTGGGTGTTGTGCGCCGCTCACCCCGGCCCGGAGGCACCCACCCCTGGGAATCCTAGAGGCGCTTCCTGACGGGCCCAGGACGAATCCAACGAGACCTCAGCCAGCTCTCTAGCCTTAAGGGCCGCGGAGTTAGGTGGGCTCGAACCCCGGGACGTTGCGCGCCGCCTAGCGGCCGCGCCGAGCGCCCCACCCCCGGCAAACCTAGACTCGCTTCTTCAGGGCCCCGAGACGCATCCAAAGACACCTGCCCCAGCGTTCTAGCCCCAAGGGCCGCGGAGATATGTCCGCAAAGTTCCAGGAGCTCACACACCTGTGCGTTGCGCGCCGCCTACTGGCCCCGACGAGCGGCCCATCCCCGAATGACGTAACGCCTCTCGTAGGGCTGCCCGAGACGTATCCAAGGAGCCTTCCCCCAGCTTTCTAGCCCAGACGGCTGCGGAGATATCCCGAAAAGAGCACCGAGAGCTTGTTAGCCGATAGGGGGCGCCCCGAGCGCCTCACCTCCGCGACACCTTGATGCGCTTCCCGAGGCTGCGGGGCCGAATCCAACGAGCCATCCCCCAGCTCTCTAGCACCAACGGCTGCGGAAATACGCCAGCTTAAACCTGGTGGCGAAAGAACAGGGAAATTTTTACTCACATCATTTTGACACAGGTACAGGCCATATCAGCCTGGAGGAATGGGATTCACCCCGACCCCAGGCACCTCAGGTCGGCCACACTAGTCCCCCCCACCCGCGGTCACATCCCCGGAGGTCAGGCTTTGGTACTTTCTAAATTTTCAGCACTTTTCTTATGTTTTGTGTGATTTTAAATGATATTCTCACGCCCATATCTCGGTCACCGTATATCCGATCTGCCCCAAATTTTGCACCTGACCTCGGGAGAAGGTCCCGGACCCGATGCCACCAGCCACAGTCCCGTAGACCCGACGGCCGCGGAGATACGCCCACTTAACCCCTGGGTGTTGTGCGCCGCTCACCCCGGCCCGGAGGCACCCACCCCTGGGAATCCTAGAGGCGCTTCCTGACGGGCCCAGGACGAATCCAACGAGACCACAGCCAGCTCTCTAGCCTTAAGGGCCGCGGAGTTAGGTGGGCTCGAACCCCGGGACGTTGCGCGCCGCCTAGCGGCCGCGCCGAGCCCCCCACCCCCGGCAAACCTAGACTCGCTTCTTCAGGGCCCCGAGACGCATCCAAAGACACCTGCCCCAGCGTTCTAACCCCAAGGGCCGCGGAGATATGTCCGCAAAGTTCCAGGAGCTCACACACCTGTGCGTTGCGCGCCGCCTACTGGCCCCGACGAGCGGCCCATCCCCGAATGACGTAACGCCTCTCGTAGGGCTGCCCGAGACGTATCCAAGGAGCCTTCCCCCAGCTTCTAGCCCAGACGGCTGCGGAGATATCCCGAAAAGAGCACCGAGAGCTTGTTAGCCGATAGGGAGCGCCCCGAGCGCCTCACCTCCGCGACACCTTGATGCGCTTCCCGAGGCTGCGGGGCCGAATCCAACGAGCCATCCCCCAGCTCTCTAGCACCAACGGCTGCGGAGATACGCCAGCTTAAACCTGGTGGCGAAAGAACAGGGAAATTTTTACTCACATCATTTTGACACAGGTACAGGCCATATCAGCCTGGAGGAATGGGATTCACCCCGACCCCAGGCACCTCAGGTCGGCCACACTAGTCCCCCCCACCCGCGGTCACATCCCTGGAGGTCAGGCTTTGGTACTTTCTAAATTTTCAGCACTTTTCTTATGTTTTGTGTGATTTTAAATGATATTCTCACGCCCATATCTCGGTCACCGTATATCCGATCTGCCCCAAATTTTGCACCTGACCTCGGGAGAAGGTCCCGGACCCGATGCCACCAGCCACAGTTCCGTAGACCCGACGGCCGCGGAGATACGCCCACTTAACCCCTGGGTGTTGTGCGCCGCTCACCCCGGCCCGGAGGCACCCACCCCTGGGAATCATAGAGGCGCTTCCTGACGGGCCCAGGACGAATCCAACGAGACCACAGCCAGCTCTCTAGCCTTAAGGGCCGCGGAGTTAGGTGGGCTCGAACCCCGGGACGTTGCGCGCCGCCTAGCGGCCGCGCCGAGCGCCCCGCCCCCGGCAAACCTAGACTCGCTTCTTCAGGGCCCCGAGACGCATCCAAAGACACCTGCCCCAGCGTTCTAGCCCCAAGGGCCGCGGAGATATGTCCGCAAAGTTCCAGGAGCTCACACACCTGTGCGTTGCGCGCCGCCTACTGGCCCCGACGAGCGGCCCATCCCCGAATGACGTAACGTCTCTCGTAGGGCTACCCGAGACGTATCCAAGGAGCCTTCCCCCAGCTTTCTAGCCCAGACGGCTGCGGAGATATCCCGAAAAGAGCACCGAGAGCTTGTTAGCCGATAGGGGGCGCCCCGAGCGCCTCACCTCCGCGACACCTTGATGCGCTTCCCGAGGCTGCGGGGCCGAATCCAACGAGCCATCCCCCAGCTCTCTAGCACCAACGGCTGCGGAGATACGCCAGCTTAAACCTGGTGGCGAAAGAACAGGGAAATTTTTACTCACATCATTTTGACACAGGTACAGGCCATATCAGCCTGGAGGAATGGGATTCACCCCGACCCCAGGCACCTCAGGTCGGCCACACTAGTCCCCCCCACCCGCGGTCACATCCCCGGAGGTCAGGCTTTGGTACTTTCTAAATTTTCAGCACTTTTCTTATGTTTTGTGTGATTTTAAATGATATTCTCACGCCCATATCTCGGTCACCGTATATCCGATCTGCCCCAAATTTTGCACCTGACCTCGGGAGAAGGTCCCGGACCCGATGCCACCAGCCACAGTCCCGTAGACCCGACGGCCGCGGAGATACGCCCACTTAACCCCTGGGTGTTGTGCGCCGCTCACCCCGGCCCGGAGGCACCCACCCCTGGGAATCCTAGAGGCGCTTCCTGACGGGCCCAGGACGAATCCAACGAGACCACAGCCAGCTCTCTAGCCTTAAGGGCCGCGGAGTTAGGTGGGCTCGAACCCCGGGACGTTGCGCGCCGCCTAGCGGCCGCGCCGAGCCCCCCACCCCCGGCAAACCTAGACTCGCTTCTTCAGGGCCCCGAGACGCATCCAAAGACACCTGCCCCAGCGTTCTAGCCCCAAGGGCCGCGGAGATATGTCCGCAAAGTTCCAGGAGCTCACACACCTGTGCGTTGCGCGCCGCCTACTGGCCCCGACGAGCGGCCCATCCCCGAATGACGTAACGCCTCTCGTAGGGCTGCCCGAGACGTATCCAAGGAGCCTTCCCCCAGCTTCTAGCCCAGACGGCTGCGGAGATATCCCGAAAAGAGCACCGAGAGCTTGTTAGCCGATAGGGAGCGCCCCGAGCGCCTCACCTCCGCGACACCTTGATGCGCTTCCCGAGGCTGCGGGGCCGAATCCAACGAGCCATCCCCCAGCTCTCTAGCACCAACGGCTGCGGAGATACGCCAGCTTAAACCTGGTGGCGAAAGAACAGGGAAATTTTTACTCACATCATTTTGACACAGGTACAGGCCATATCAGCCTGGAGGAATGGGATTCACCCCGACCCCAGGCACCTCAGGTCGGCCACACTAGTCCCCCCCACCCGCGGTCACATCCCTGGAGGTCAGGCTTTGGTACTTTCTAAATTTTCAGCACTTTTCTTATGTTTTGTGTGATTTTAAATGATATTCTCACGCCCATATCTCGGTCACCGTATATCCGATCTGCCCCAAATTTTGCACCTGACCTCGGGAGAAGGTCCCGGACCCGATGCCACCAGCCACAGTTCCGTAGACCCGACGGCCGCGGAGATACGCCCACTTAACCCCTGGGTGTTGTGCGCCGCTCACCCCGGCCCGGAGGCACCCACCCCTGGGAATCATAGAGGCGCTTCCTGACGGGCCCAGGACGAATCCAACGAGACCACAGCCAGCTCTCTAGCCTTAAGGGCCGCGGAGTTAGGTGGGCTCGAACCCCGGGACGTTGCGCGCCGCCTAGCGGCCGCGCCGAGCGCCCCGCCCCCGGCAAACCTAGACTCGCTTCTTCAGGGCCCCGAGACGCATCCAAAGACACCTGCCCCAGCGTTCTAGCCCCAAGGGCCGCGGAGATATGTCCGCAAAGTTCCAGGAGCTCACACACCTGTGCGTTGCGCGCCGCCTACTGGCCCCGACGAGCGGCCCATCCCCGAATGACGTAACGTCTCTCGTAGGGCTACCCGAGACGTATCCAAGGAGCCTTCCCCCAGCTTTCTAGCCCAGACGGCTGCGGAGATATCCCGAAAAGAGCACCGAGAGCTTGTTAGCCGATAGGGGGCGCCCCGAGCGCCTCACCTCCGCGACACCTTGATGCGCTTCCCGAGGCTGCGGGGCCGAATCCAACGAGCCATCCCCCAGCTCTCTAGCACCAACGGCTGCGGAGATACGCCAGCTTAAACCTGGTGGCGAAAGAACAGGGAAATTTTTACTCACATCATTTTGACACAGGTACAGGCCATATCAGCCTGGAGGAATGGGATTCACCCCGACCCCAGGCACCTCAGGTCGGCCACACTAGTCCCCCCCACCCGCGGTCACATCCCTGGAGGTCAGGCTTTGGTACTTTCTAAATTTTCAGCACTTTTCTTATGTTTTGTGTGATTTTAAATGATATTCTCACGCCCATATCTCGGTCACCGTATATCCGATCTGCCCCAAATTTTGCACCTGACCTCGGGAGAAGGTCCCGGACCCGATGCCACCAGCCACAGTCCCGTACACCCGACGGCCGCGGAGATACGCCCACTTAACCCCTGGGTGTTGTGCGCCGCTCACCCCGGCCCGGAGGCACCCACCCCTGGGAATCCTAGAGGCGCTTCCTGACGGGCCCAGGACGAATCCAACGAGACCACAGCCAGCTCTCTAGCCTTAAGGGCCGCGGAGTTAGGTGGGCTCGAACCCCGGGACGTTGCGCGCCGCCTAGCGGCCGCGCCGAGCCCCCCACCCCCGGCAAACCTAGACTCGCTTCTTCAGGGCCCCGAGACGCATCCAAAGACACCTGCCCCAGCGTTCTAGCCCCAAGGGCCGCGGAGATATGTCCGCAAAGTTCCAGGAGCTCACACACCTGTGCGTTGCGCGCCGCCTACTGGCCCCGACGAGCGGCCCATCCCCGAATGACGTAACGCCTCTCGTAGGGCTGCCCGAGACGTATCCAAGGAGCCTTCCCCCAGCTTCTAGCCCAGACGGCTGCGGAGATATCCCGAAAAGAGCACCGAGAGCTTGTTAGCCGATAGGGGGCGCCCCGAGCGCCTCACCTCCGCGACACCTTGATGCGCTTCCCGAGGCTGCGGGGCCGAATCCAACGAGCCATCCCCCAGCTCTCTAGCACCAACGGCTGCGGAGATACGCCAGCTTAAACCTGGTGGCGAAAGAACAGGGAAATTTTTACTCACATCATTTTGACACAGGTACAGGCCATATCAGCCTGGAGGAATGGGATTCACCCCGACCCCAGGCACCTCAGGTCGGCCACACTAGTCCCCCCCACCCGCGGTCACATCCCTGGAGGTCAGGCTTTGGTACTTTCTAAATTTTCAGCACTTTTCTTATGTTTTGTGTGATTTTAAATGATATTCTCACGCCCATATCTCGGTCACCGTATATCCGATCTGCCCCAAATGTTGCACCTGACCTCGGGAGAAGGTCCCGGACCCGATGCCACCAGCCACAGTTCCGTAGACCCGACGGCCGCGGAGATACGCCCACTTAACCCCTGGGTGTTGTGCGCCGCTCACCCCGGCCCGGAGGCACCCACCCCTGGGAATCATAGAGGCGCTTCCTGACGGGCCCAGGACGAATCCAACGAGACCACAGCCAGCTCTCTAGCCTTAAGGGCCGCGGAGTTAGGTGGGCTCGAACCCCGGGACGTTGCGCGCCGCCTAGCGGCCGCGCCGAGCGCCCCACCCCCGGCAAACCTAGACTCGCTTCTTCAGGGCCCCGAGACGCATCCAAGGACACCTGCCCCAGCGTTCTAGCCCCAAGGGCCGCGGAGATATGTCCGCAAAGTTCCAGGAGCTCACACACCTGTGCGTTGCGCGCCGCCTACTGGCCCCGACGAGCGGCCCATCCCCGAATGACGTAACGCCTCTCGTAGGGCTGCCAGAGACGTATCCAAGGAGCCTTCCCCCAGCTTTCTAGCCCAGACGGCTGCGGAGATATCCCGAAAAGAGCACCGAGAGCTTGTTAGCCGATAGGGGGCGCCCCGAGCGCCTCACCTCCGCGACACCTTGATGCGCTTCCCGAGGCTGCGGGGCCGAATCCAACGAGCCATCGCCCAGCTCTCTAGCACCAACGGCTGCGGAGATACGCCAGCTTAAACCTGGTGGCGAAAGAACAGGGAAATTTTTACTCACATCATTTTGACACAGGTACAGGCCATATCAGCCTGGAGGAATGGGATTCACCACGACCCCAGGCACCTCAGGTCGGCCACACTAGTCCCCCCCCACCCGCGGTCACATCCCCGGAGGTCAGGCTTTGGTACTTTCTAAATTTTCAGCACTTTTCTTATGTTTTGTGTGATTTTAAATGATATTCTCACGCCCATATCTCGGTCACCGTATATCCGATCTGCCCCAAATTTTGCACCTGACCTCGGGAGAAGGTCCCGGACCCGATGCCACCAGCCACAGTTCCGTAGACCCGACGGCCGCGGAGATACGCCCACTTAACCCCTGGGTGTTGTGCGCCGCTCACCCCGGCCCGGAGGCACCCACCCCTGGGAATCATAGAGGCGCTTCCTGACGGGCCCAGGACGAATCCAACGAGACCACAGCCAGCTCTCTAGCCTTAAGGGCCGCGGAGTTAGGTGGGCTCGAACCCCGGGACGTTGCGCGCCGCCTAGCGGCCGCGCCGAGCGCCCCACCCCCCGGCAAACCTAGACTCGCTTCTTCAGGGCCCCGAGACGCATCCAAAGACACCTGCCCCAGCGTTCTAGCCCCAAGGGCCGCGGAGATATGTCCGCAAAGTTCCAGGAGCTCACACACCTGTGCGTTGCGCGCCGCCTACTGGCCCCGACGAGCGGCCCATCCCCGAATGACGTAACGCCTCTCGTAGGGCTGCCGGAGACGTATCCAAGGAGCCTTCCCCCAGCTTTCTAGCCCAGACGGCTGCGGAGATATCCCGAAAAGAGCACCGAGAGCTTGTTAGCCGATAGGGGGCGCCCCGAGCGCCTCACCTCCGCGACACCTTGATGCGCTTCCCGAGGCTGCGGGGCCGAATCCAACGAGCCATCCCCCAGCTCTCTAGCACCAACGGCTGCGGAGATACGCCAGCTTAAACCTGGTGGCGAAAGATCAGGGAAATTTTTACTCACATCATTTTGACACAGGTATAGGCCATATCAGCCTGGAGGAATGGGATTCACCCCGACCCCAGGCACCTCAGGTCGGCCACACTAGTCCCCCCCACCCGCGGTCACATCCCCGGAGGTCAGGCTTTGGTACTATCTAAATTTTCAGCACTTTTCTTATGTTTTGTGTGATTTTAAATGATATTCTCACGCCCATATCTCGGTCACCGTATATCCGATCTGCCCCAAATTTTGCACCTGACCTCGGGAGAAGGTCCCGGACCCGATGCCACCAGCCACAGTCCCGTACACCCGACGGCCGCGGAGATACGCCCACTTAACCCCTGGGTGTTGTGCGCCGCTCACCCCGGCCCGGAGGCACCCACCCCTGGGAATCATAGAGGCGCTTCCTGACGGGCCCAGGACGAATCCAACGAGACCACAGCCAGCTCTCTAGCCTTAAGGGCCGCGGAGTTAGGTGGGCTCGAACCCCGGGACGTTGCGCGCCGCCTAGCGGCCGCGCCGAGCGCCCCACCCCCCGGCAAACCTAGACTCGCTTCTTCAGGGCCCCGAGACGCATCCAAAGACACCTGCCCCAGCGTTCTAGCCCCAAGGGCCGCGGAGATATGTCCGCAAAGTTCCAGGAGCTCACACACCTGTGCGTTGCGCGCCGCCTACTGGCCCCGACGAGCGGCCCATCCCCGAATGACGTAACGCCTCTCGTAGGGCTGCCGGAGACGTATCCAAGGAGCCTTCCCCCAGCTTTCTAGCCCAGACGGCTGCGGAGATATCCCGAAAAGAGCACCGAGAGCTTGTTAGCCGATAGGGGGCGCCCCGAGCGCCTCACCTCCGCGACACCTTGATGCGCTTCCCGAGGCTGCGGGGCCGAATCCAACGAGCCATCCCCCAGCTCTCTAGCACCAACGGCTGCGGAGATACGCCAGCTTAAACCTGGTGGCGAAAGAACAGGGAAATTTTTACTCACATCATTTTGACACAGGTATAGGCCATATCAGCCTGGAGGAATGGGATTCACCCCGACCCCAGGCACCTCAGGTCGGCCACACTAGTCCCCCCCACCCGCGGTCACATCCCCGGAGGTCAGGCTTTGGTACTTTCTAAATTTTCAGCACTTTTCTTATGTTTTGTGTGATTTTAAATGATATTCTCACGCCCATATCTCGGTCACCGTATATCCGATCTGCCCCAAATTTTGCACCTGACCTCGGGAGAAGGTCCCGGACCCGATGCCACCAGCCACAGTCCCGTAGACCCGACGGCCGCGGAGATACGCCCACTTAACCCCTGGGTGTTGTGCGCCGCTCACCCCGGCCCGGAGGCACCCACCCCTGGGAATCCTAGAGGCGCTTCCTGACGGGCCCAGGACGAATCCAACGAGACCACAGCCAGCTCTCTAGCCTTAAGGGCCGCGGAGTTAGGTGGGCTCGAACCCCGGGACGTTGCGCGCCGCCTAGCGGCCGCGCCGAGCCCCCCACCCCCGGCAAACCTAGACTCGCTTCTTCAGGGCCCCGAGACGCATCCAAAGACACCTGCCCCAGCGTTCTAGCCCCAAGGGCCGCGGAGATATGTCCGCAAAGTTCCAGGAGCTCACACACCTGTGCGTTGCGCGCCGCCTACTGGCCCCGACGAGCGGCCCATCCCCGAATGACGTAACGCCTCTCGTAGGGCTGCCCGAGACGTATCCAAGGAGCCTTCCCCCAGCTTCTAGCCCAGACGGCTGCGGAGATATCCCGAAAAGAGCACCGAGAGCTTGTTAGCCGATAGGGAGCGCCCCGAGCGCCTCACCTCCGCGACACCTTGATGCGCTTCCCGAGGCTGCGGGGCCGAATCCAACGAGCCATCCCCCAGCTCTCTAGCACCAACGGCTGCGGAGATACGCCAGCTTAAACCTGGTGGCGAAAGAACAGGGAAATTTTTACTCACATCATTTTGACACAGGTACAGGCCATATCAGCCTGGAGGAATGGGATTCACCCCGACCCCAGGCACCTCAGGTCGGCCACACTAGTCCCCCCCACCCGCGGTCACATCCCTGGAGGTCAGGCTTTGGTACTTTCTAAATTTTCAGCACTTTTCTTATGTTTTGTGTGATTTTAAATGATATTCTCACGCCCATATCTCGGTCACCGTATATCCGATCTGCCCCAAATTTTGCACCTGACCTCGGGAGAAGGTCCCGGACCCGATGCCACCAGCCACAGTTCCGTAGACCCGACGGCCGCGGAGATACGCCCACTTAACCCCTGGGTGTTGTGCGCCGCTCACCCCGGCCCGGAGGCACCCACCCCTGGGAATCATAGAGGCGCTTCCTGACGGGCCCAGGACGAATCCAACGAGACCACAGCCAGCTCTCTAGCCTTAAGGGCCGCGGAGTTAGGTGGGCTCGAACCCCGGGACGTTGCGCGCCGCCTAGCGGCCGCGCCGAGCGCCCCGCCCCCGGCAAACCTAGACTCGCTTCTTCAGGGCCCCGAGACGCATCCAAAGACACCTGCCCCAGCGTTCTAGCCCCAAGGGCCGCGGAGATATGTCCGCAAAGTTCCAGGAGCTCACACACCTGTGCGTTGCGCGCCGCCTACTGGCCCCGACGAGCGGCCCATCCCCGAATGACGTAACGTCTCTCGTAGGGCTACCCGAGACGTATCCAAGGAGCCTTCCCCCAGCTTTCTAGCCCAGACGGCTGCGGAGATATCCCGAAAAGAGCACCGAGAGCTTGTTAGCCGATAGGGGGCGCCCCGAGCGCCTCACCTCCGCGACACCTTGATGCGCTTCCCGAGGCTGCGGGGCCGAATCCAACGAGCCATCCCCCAGCTCTCTAGCACCAACGGCTGCGGAGATACGCCAGCTTAAACCTGGTGGCGAAAGAACAGGGAAATTTTTACTCACATCATTTTGACACAGGTACAGGCCATATCAGCCTGGAGGAATGGGATTCACCCCGACCCCAGGCACCTCAGGTCGGCCACACTAGTCCCCCCCACCCGCGGTCACATCCCTGGAGGTCAGGCTTTGGTACTTTCTAAATTTTCAGCACTTTTCTTATGTTTTGTGTGATTTTAAATGATATTCTCACGCCCATATCTCGGTCACCGTATATCCGATCTGCCCCAAATTTTGCACCTGACCTCGGGAGAAGGTCCCGGACCCGATGCCACCAGCCACAGTCCCGTACACCCGACGGCCGCGGAGATACGCCCACTTAACCCCTGGGTGTTGTGCGCCGCTCACCCCGGCCCGGAGGCACCCACCCCTGGGAATCCTAGAGGCGCTTCCTGACGGGCCCAGGACGAATCCAACGAGACCACAGCCAGCTCTCTAGCCTTAAGGGCCGCGGAGTTAGGTGGGCTCGAACCCCGGGACGTTGCGCGCCGCCTAGCGGCCGCGCCGAGCCCCCCACCCCCGGCAAACCTAGACTCGCTTCTTCAGGGCCCCGAGACGCATCCAAAGACACCTGCCCCAGCGTTCTAGCCCCAAGGGCCGCGGAGATATGTCCGCAAAGTTCCAGGAGCTCACACACCTGTGCGTTGCGCGCCGCCTACTGGCCCCGACGAGCGGCCCATCCCCGAATGACGTAACGCCTCTCGTAGGGCTGCCCGAGACGTATCCAAGGAGCCTTCCCCCAGCTTCTAGCCCAGACGGCTGCGGAGATATCCCGAAAAGAGCACCGAGAGCTTGTTAGCCGATAGGGGGCGCCCCGAGCGCCTCACCTCCGCGACACCTTGATGCGCTTCCCGAGGCTGCGGGGCCGAATCCAACGAGCCATCCCCCAGCTCTCTAGCACCAACGGCTGCGGAGATACGCCAGCTTAAACCTGGTGGCGAAAGAACAGGGAAATTTTTACTCACATCATTTTGACACAGGTACAGGCCATATCAGCCTGGAGGAATGGGATTCACCCCGACCCCAGGCACCTCAGGTCGGCCACACTAGTCCCCCCCACCCGCGGTCACATCCCTGGAGGTCAGGCTTTGGTACTTTCTAAATTTTCAGCACTTTTCTTATGTTTTGTGTGATTTTAAATGATATTCTCACGCCCATATCTCGGTCACCGTATATCCGATCTGCCCCAAATGTTGCACCTGACCTCGGGAGAAGGTCCCGGACCCGATGCCACCAGCCACAGTTCCGTAGACCCGACGGCCGCGGAGATACGCCCACTTAACCCCTGGGTGTTGTGCGCCGCTCACCCCGGCCCGGAGGCACCCACCCCTGGGAATCATAGAGGCGCTTCCTGACGGGCCCAGGACGAATCCAACGAGACCACAGCCAGCTCTCTAGCCTTAAGGGCCGCGGAGTTAGGTGGGCTCGAACCCCGGGACGTTGCGCGCCGCCTAGCGGCCGCGCCGAGCGCCCCACCCCCGGCAAACCTAGACTCGCTTCTTCAGGGCCCCGAGACGCATCCAAGGACACCTGCCCCAGCGTTCTAGCCCCAAGGGCCGCGGAGATATGTCCGCAAAGTTCCAGGAGCTCACACACCTGTGCGTTGCGCGCCGCCTACTGGCCCCGACGAGCGGCCCATCCCCGAATGACGTAACGCCTCTCGTAGGGCTGCCAGAGACGTATCCAAGGAGCCTTCCCCCAGCTTTCTAGCCCAGACGGCTGCGGAGATATCCCGAAAAGAGCACCGAGAGCTTGTTAGCCGATAGGGGGCGCCCCGAGCGCCTCACCTCCGCGACACCTTGATGCGCTTCCCGAGGCTGCGGGGCCGAATCCAACGAGCCATCGCCCAGCTCTCTAGCACCAACGGCTGCGGAGATACGCCAGCTTAAACCTGGTGGCGAAAGAACAGGGAAATTTTTACTCACATCATTTTGACACAGGTACAGGCCATATCAGCCTGGAGGAATGGGATTCACCACGACCCCAGGCACCTCAGGTCGGCCACACTAGTCCCCCCCCACCCGCGGTCACATCCCCGGAGGTCAGGCTTTGGTACTTTCTAAATTTTCAGCACTTTTCTTATGTTTTGTGTGATTTTAAATGATATTCTCACGCCCATATCTCGGTCACCGTATATCCGATCTGCCCCAAATTTTGCACCTGACCTCGGGAGAAGGTCCCGGACCCGATGCCACCAGCCACAGTTCCGTAGACCCGACGGCCGCGGAGATACGCCCACTTAACCCCTGGGTGTTGTGCGCCGCTCACCCCGGCCCGGAGGCACCCACCCCTGGGAATCATAGAGGCACTTCCTGACGGGCCCAGGACGAATCCAACGAGACCACAGCCAGCTCTCTAGCCTTAAGGGCCGCGGAGTTAGGTGGGCTCGAACCCCGGGACGTTGCGCGCCGCCTAGCGGCCGCGCCGAGCGCCCCACCCCCCGGCAAACCTAGACTCGCTTCTTCAGGGCCCCGAGACGCATCCAAAGACACCTGCCCCAGCGTTCTAGCCCCAAGGGCCGCGGAGATATGTCCGCAAAGTTCCAGGAGCTCACACACCTGTGCGTTGCGCGCCGCCTACTGGCCCCGACGAGCGGCCCATCCCCGAATGACGTAACGCCTCTCGTAGGGCTGCCGGAGACGTATCCAAGGAGCCTTCCCCCAGCTTTCTAGCCCAGACGGCTGCGGAGATATCCCGAAAAGAGCACCGAGAGCTTGTTAGCCGATAGGGGGCGCCCCGAGCGCCTCACCTCCGCGACACCTTGATGCGCTTCCCGAGGCTGCGGGGCCGAATCCAACGAGCCATCCCCCAGCTCTCTAGCACCAACGGCTGCGGAGATACGCCAGCTTAAACCTGGTGGCGAAAGAACAGGGAAATTTTTACTCACATCATTTTGACACAGGTATAGGCCATATCAGCCTGGAGGAATGGGATTCACCCCGACCCCAGGCACCTCAGGTCGGCCACACTAGTCCCCCCCACCCGCGGTCACATCCCCGGAGGTCAGGCTTTGGTACTTTCTAAATTTTCAGCACTTTTCTTATGTTTTGTGTGATTTTAAATGATATTCTCACGCCCATATCTCGGTCACCGTATATCCGATCTGCCCCAAATTTTGCACCTGACCTCGGGAGAAGGTCCCGGACCCGATGCCACCAGCCACAGTCCCGTACACCCGACGGCCGCGGAGATACGCCCACTTAACCCCTGGGTGTTGTGCGCCGCTCACCCCGGCCCGGAGGCACCCACCCCTGGGAATCATAGAGGCGCTTCCTGACGGGCCCAGGACGAATCCAACGAGACCACAGCCAGCTCTCTAGCCTTAAGGGCCGCGGAGTTAGGTGGGCTCGAACCCCGGGACGTTGCGCGCCGCCTAGCGGCCGCGCCGAGCGCCCCCCCCCCGGCAAACCTAGACTCGCTTCTTCAGGGCCCCGAGACGCATCCAAAGACACCTGCCCCAGCGTTCTAGCCCCAAGGGCCGCGGAGATATGTCCGCAAAGTTCCAGGAGCTCACACACCTGTGCGTTGCGCGCCGCCTACTGGCCCCGACGAGCGGCCCATCCCCGAATGACGTAACGCCTCTCGTAGGGCTGCCGGAGACGTATCCAAGGAGCCTTCCCCCAGCTTTCTAGCCCAGACGGCTGCGGAGATATCCCGAAAAGAGCACCGAGAGCTTGTTAGCCGATAGGGGGCGCCCCGAGCGCCTCACCTCCGCGACACCTTGATGCGCTTCCCGAGGCTGCGGGGCCGAATCCAACGAGCCATCCCCCAGCTCTCTAGCACCAACGGCTGCGGAGATACGCCAGCTTAAACCTGGTGGCGAAAGAACAGGGAAATTTTTACTCACATCATTTTGACACAGGTATAGGCCATATCAGCCTGGAGGAATGGGATTCACCCCGACCCCAGGCACCTCAGGTCGGCCACACTAGTCCCCCCCACCCGCGGTCACATCCCCGGAGGTCAGGCTTTGGTACTTTCTAAATTTTCAGCACTTTTCTTATGTTTTGTGTGATTTTAAATGATATTCTCACGCCCATATCTCGGTCACCGTATATCCGATCTGCCCCAAATTTTGCACCTGACCTCGGGAGAAGGTCCCGGACCCGATGCCACCAGCCACAGTCCCGTAGACCCGACGGCCGCGGAGATACGCCCACTTAACCCCTGGGTGTTGTGCGCCGCTCACCCCGGCCCGGAGGCACCCACCCCTGGGAATCCTAGAGGAGCTTCCTGACGGGCCCAGGACGAATCCAATGAGACCACAGCCAGCTCTCTAGCCTTAAGGGCCGCGGAGTTAGGTGGGCTCGAACCCCGGGACGTTGCGCGCCGCCTAGCGGCCGCGCCGAGCGCCCCACCCCCGGCAAACCTAGACTCGCTTCTTCAGGGCCCCGAGACGCATCCAAAGACACCTGCCCCAGCGTTCTAGCCCCAAGGGCCGCGGAGATATGTCCGCAAAGTTCCAGGAGCTCACACACCTGTGCGTTGCGCGCCGCCTACTGGCCCCGACGAGCGGCCCATCCCCGAATGACGTAACGCCTCTCGTAGGGCTGCCCGAGACGTATCCAACGAGCCTTCCCCCAGCTTTCTAGCCCAGACGGCTGCGGAGATATCCCGAAAAGAGCACCGAGAGCTTGTTAGCCGATAGGGGGCGCCCCGAGCGCCTCACCTCCGCGACACCTTGATGCGCTTCCCGAGGCTGCGGGGCCGAATCCAACGAGCCATCGCCCAGCTCTCTAGCACCAACGGCTGCGGAGATACGCCAGCTTAAACCTGGTGGCGAAAGAACAGGGAAATTTTTACTCACATCATTTTGACACAGGTACAGGCCATATCAGCCTGGAGGAATGGGATTCACCACGACCCCAGGCACCTCAGGTCGGCCACACTAGTCCCCCCCACCCGCGGTCACATCCCCGGAGGTCAGGCTTTGGTACTTTCTAAATTTTCAGCACTTTTCTTATGTTTTGTGTGATTTTAAATGATATTCTCACGCCCATATCTCGGTCACCGTATATCCGATCTGCCCCAAATTTTGCACCTGACCTCGGGAGAAGGTCCCGGACCCGATGCCACCAGCCACAGTCCCGTACACCCGACGGCCGCGGAGATACGCCCACTTAACCCCTGGGTGTTGTGCGCCGCTCACCCCGGCCCGGAGGCACCCACCCCTGGGAATCATAGAGGCGCTTCCTGACGGGCCCAGGACGAATCCAACGAGACCACAGCCAGCTCTCTAGCCTTAAGGGCCGCGGAGTTAGGTGGGCTCGAACCCCGGGACGTTGCGCGCCGCCTAGCGGCCGCGCCGAGCGCCCCCCCCCCGGCAAACCTAGACTCGCTTCTTCAGGGCCCCGAGACGCATCCAAAGACACCTGCCCCAGCGTTCTAGCCCCAAGGGCCGCGGAGATATGTCCGCAAAGTTCCAGGAGCTCACACACCTGTGCGTTGCGCGCCGCCTACTGGCCCCGACGAGCGGCCCATCCCCGAATGACGTAACGCCTCTCGTAGGGCTGCCGGAGACGTATCCAAGGAGCCTTCCCCCAGCTTTCTAGCCCAGACGGCTGCGGAGATATCCCGAAAAGAGCACCGAGAGCTTGTTAGCCGATAGGGGGCGCCCCGAGCGCCTCACCTCCGCGACACCTTGATGCGCTTCCCGAGGCTGCGGGGCCGAATCCAACGAGCCATCCCCCAGCTCTCTAGCACCAACGGCTGCGGAGATACGCCAGCTTAAACCTGGTGGCGAAAGAACAGGGAAATTTTTACTCACATCATTTTGACACAGGTATAGGCCATATCAGCCTGGAGGAATGGGATTCACCCCGACCCCAGGCACCTCAGGTCGGCCACACTAGTCCCCCCCACCCGCGGTCACATCCCCGGAGGTCAGGCTTTGGTACTTTCTAAATTTTCAGCACTTTTCTTATGTTTTGTGTGATTTTAAATGATATTCTCACGCCCATATCTCGGTCACCGTATATCCGATCTGCCCCAAATTTTGCACCTGACCTCGGGAGAAGGTCCCGGACCCGATGCCACCAGCCACAGTCCCGTAGACCCGACGGCCGCGGAGATACGCCCACTTAACCCCTGGGTGTTGTGCGCCGCTCACCCCGGCCCGGAGGCACCCACCCCTGGGAATCCTAGAGGAGCTTCCTGACGGGCCCAGGACGAATCCAATGAGACCACAGCCAGCTCTCTAGCCTTAAGGGCCGCGGAGTTAGGTGGGCTCGAACCCCGGGACGTTGCGCGCCGCCTAGCGGCCGCGCCGAGCGCCCCACCCCCGGCAAACCTAGACTCGCTTCTTCAGGGCCCCGAGACGCATCCAAAGACACCTGCCCCAGCGTTCTAGCCCCAAGGGCCGCGGAGATATGTCCGCAAAGTTCCAGGAGCTCACACACCTGTGCGTTGCGCGCCGCCTACTGGCCCCGACGAGCGGCCCATCCCCGAATGACGTAACGCCTCTCGTAGGGCTGCCCGAGACGTATCCAAGGAGCCTTCCCCCAGCTTTCTAGCCCAGACGGCTGCGGAGATATCCCGAAAAGAGCACCGAGAGCTTGTTAGCCGATAGGGGGCGCCCCGAGCGCCTCACCTCCGCGACACCTTGATGCGCTTCCCGAGGCTGCGGGGCCGAATCCAACGAGCCATCGCCCAGCTCTCTAGCACCAACGGCTGCGGAGATACGCCAGCTTAAACCTGGTGGCGAAAGAACAGGGAAATTTTTACTCACATCATTTTGACACAGGTACAGGCCATATCAGCCTGGAGGAATGGGATTCACCACGACCCCAGGCACCTCAGGTCGGCCACACTAGTCCCCCCCACCCGCGGTCACATCCCCGGAGGTCAGGCTTTGGTACTTTCTAAATTTTCAGCACTTTTCTTATGTTTTGTGTGATTTTAAATGATATTCTCACGCCCATATCTCGGTCACCGTATATCCGATCTGCCCCAAATTTTGCACCTGACCTCGGGAGAAGGTCCCGGACCCGATGCCACCAGCCACAGTCCCGTACACCCGACGGCCGCGGAGATACGCCCACTTAACCCCTGGGTGTTGTGCGCCGCTCACCCCGGCCCGGAGGCACCCACCCCTGGGAATCCTAGAGGCGCTTCCTGACGGGCCCAGGACGAATCCAACGAGACCTCAGCCAGCTCTCTAGCCTTAAGGGCCGCGGAGTTAGGTGGGCTCGAACCCCGGGACGTTGCGCGCCGCCTAGCGGCCGCGCCGAGCGCCCCACCCCCGGCAAACCTAGACTCGCTTCTTCAGGGCCCCGAGACGCATCCAAAGACACCTGCCCCAGCGTTCTAGCCCCAAGGGCCGCGGAGATATGTCCGCAAAGTTCCAGGAGCTCACACACCTGTGCGTTGCGCGCCGCCTACTGGCCCCGACGAGCGGCCCATCCCCGAATGACGTAACGCCTCTCGTAGGGCTGCCCGAGACGTATCCAAGGAGCCTTCCCCCAGCTTTCTAGCCCAGACGGCTGCGGAGATATCCCGAAAAGAGCACCGAGAGCTTGTTAGCCGATAGGGGGCGCCCCGAGCGCCTCACCTCCGCGACACCTTGATGCGCTTCCCGAGGCTGCGGGGCCGAATCCAACGAGCCATCCCCCAGCTCTCTAGCACCAACGGCTGCGGAGATACGCCAGCTTAAACCTGGTGGCGAAAGAACAGGGAAATTTTTACTCACATCATTTTGACACAGGTATAGGCCATATCAGCCTGGAGGAATGGGATTCACCCCGACCCCAGGCACCTCAGGTCGGCCACACTAGTCCCCCCCACCCGCGGTCACATCCCCGGAGGTCAGGCTTTGGTACTTTCTAAATTTTCAGCACTTTTCTTATGTTTTGTGTGATTTTAAATGATATTCTCACGCCCATATCTCGGTCACCGTATATCCGATCTGCCCCAAATTTTGCACCTGACCTCGGGAGAAGGTCCCGGACCCGATGCCACCAGCCACAGTCCCGTACACCCGACGGCCGCGGAGATACGCCCACTTAACCCCTGGGTGTTGTGCGCCGCTCACCCCGGCCCGGAGGCACCCACCCCTGGGAATCCTAGAGGCGCTTCCTGACGGGCCCAGGACGAATCCAATGAGACCACAGCCAGCTCTCTAGCCTTAAGGGCCGCGGAGTTAGGTGGGCTCGAACCCCGGGACGTTGCGCGCCGCCTAGCGGCCGCGCCGAGCGCCCCACCCCCGGCAAACCTAGACTCGCTTCTTCAGGGCCCCGAGACGCATCCAAAGACACCTGCCCCAGCGTTCTAGCCCCAAGGGCCGCGGAGATATGTCCGCAAAGTTCCAGGAGCTCACACACCTGTGCGTTGCGCGCCGCCTACTGGGCCCGACGAGCGGCCCATCCCCGAATGACGTAACGCCTCTCGTAGGGCTGCCCGAGACGTATCCAAGGAGCCTTCCCCCAGCTTTCTAGCCCAGACGGCTGCGGAGATATCCCGAAAAGAGCACCGAGAGCTTGTTGGCCGATAGGGGGCGCCCCGAGCGCCTCACCTCCGCGACACCTTGATGCGCTTCCCGAGGCTGCGGGGCCGAATCCAACGAGCCATCGCCCAGCTCTCTAGCACCAACGGCTGCGGAGATACGCCAGCTTAAACCTGGTGGCGAAAGAACAGGGAAATTTTTACTCACATCATTTTGACACAGGTACAGGCCATATCAGCCTGGAGGAATGGGATTCACCACGACCCCAGGCACCTCAGGTCGGCCACACTAGTCCCCCCCACCCGCGGTCACATCCCCGGAGGTCAGGCTTTGGTACTTTCTAAATTTTCAGCACTTTTCTTATGTTTTGTGTGATTTTAAATGATATTCTCACGCCCATATCTCGGTCACCGTATATCCGATCTGCCCCAAATTTTGCACCTGACCTCGGGAGAAGGTCCCGGACCCGATGCCACCAGCCACAGTCCCGTACACCCGACGGCCGCGGAGATACGCCCACTTAACCCCTGGGTGTTGTGCGCCGCTCACCCCGGCCCGGAGGCACCCACCCCTGGGAATCATAGAGGCGCTTCCTGACGGGCCCAGGACGAATCCAACGAGACCACAGCCAGCTCTCTAGCCTTAAGGGCCGCGGAGTTAGGTGGGCTCGAACCCCGGGACGTTGCGCGCCGCCTAGCGGCCGCGCCGAGCCCCCCACCCCCGGCAAACCTAGACTCGCTTCTTCAGGGCCCCGAGACGCATCCAAAGACACCTGCCCCAGCGTTCTAGCCCCAAGGGCCGCGGAGATATGTCCGCAAAGTTCCAGGAGCTCACACACCTGTGCGTTGCGCGCCGCCTACTGGCCCCGACGAGCGGCCCATCCCCGAATGACGTAACGCCTCTCGTAGGGCTGCCCGAGACGTATCCAAGGAGCCTTCCCCCAGCTTCTAGCCCAGACGGCTGCGGAGATATCCCGAAAAGAGCACCGAGAGCTTGTTAGCCGATAGGGAGCGCCCCGAGCGCCTCACCTCCGCGACACCTTGATGCGCTTCCCGAGGCTGCGGGGCCGAATCCAACGAGCCATCCCCCAGCTCTCTAGCACCAACGGCTGCGGAGATACGCCAGCTTAAACCTGGTGGCGAAAGAACAGGGAAATTTTTACTCACATCATTTTGACACAGGTACAGGCCATATCAGCCTGGAGGAATGGGATTCACCCCGACCCCAGGCACCTCAGGTCGGCCACACTAGTCCCCCCCACCCGCGGTCACATCCCTGGAGGTCAGGCTTTGGTACTTTCTAAATTTTCAGCACTTTTCTTATGTTTTGTGTGATTTTAAATGATATTCTCACGCCCATATCTCGGTCACCGTATATCCGATCTGCCCCAAATTTTGCACCTGACCTCGGGAGAAGGTCCCGGACCCGATGCCACCAGCCACAGTTCCGTAGACCCGACGGCCGCGGAGATACGCCCACTTAACCCCTGGGTGTTGTGCGCCGCTCACCCCGGCCCGGAGGCACCCACCCCTGGGAATCATAGAGGCGCTTCCTGACGGGCCCAGGACGAATCCAACGAGACCACAGCCAGCTCTCTAGCCTTAAGGGCCGCGGAGTTAGGTGGGCTCGAACCCCGGGATGTTGCGCGCCGCCTAGCGGCCGCGCCGAGCGCCCCGCCCCCGGCAAACCTAGACTCGCTTCTTCAGGGCCCCGAGACGCATCCAAAGACACCTGCCCCAGCGTTCTAGCCCCAAGGGCCGCGGAGATATGTCCGCAAAGTTCCAGGAGCTCACACACCTGTGCGTTGCGCGCCGCCTACTGGCCCCGACGAGCGGCCCATCCCCGAATGACGTAACGTCTCTCGTAGGGCTACCCGAGACGTATCCAAGGAGCCTTCCCCCAGCTTTCTAGCCCAGACGGCTGCGGAGATATCCCGAAAAGAGCACCGAGAGCTTGTTAGCCGATAGGGGGCGCCCCGAGCGCCTCACCTCCGCGACACCTTGATGGGCTTCCCGAGGCTGCAGGGCCGAATCCAACGAGCCATCGCCCAGCTCTCTAGCACCAACGGCTGCGGAGATACGCCAGCTTAAACCTGGTGGCGAAAGAACAGGGAAATTTTTACTCACATCATTTTGACACAGGTACAGGCCATATCAGCCTGGAGGAATGGGATTCACCACGACCCCAGGCACCTCAGGTCGGCCACACTAGTCCCCCCCACCCGCGGTCACATCCCCGGAGGTCAGGCTTTGGTACTTTCTAAATTTTCAGCACTTTTCTTATGTTTTGTGTGATTTTAAATGATATTCTCACGCCCATATCTCGGTCACCGTATATCCGATCTGCCCCAAATTTTGCACCTGACCTCGGGAGAAGGTCCCGGACCCGATGCCACCAGCCACAGTCCCGTAGACCCGACGGCCGCGGAGATACGCCCACTTAACCCCTGGGTGTTGTGCGCCGCTCACCCCGGCCCGGAGGCACCCACCCCTGGGAATCCTAGAGGCGCTTCCTGACGGGCCCAGGACGAATCCAACGAGACCACAGCCAGCTCTCTAGCCTTAAGGGCCGCGGAGTTAGGTGGGCTCGAACCCCGGGACGTTGCGCGCCGCCTAGCGGCCGCGCCGAGCGCCCCACCCCCGGCAAACCTAGACTCCCTTCTTCAGGGCCCCGAGACGCATCCAAAGACACCTGCCCCAGCGTTCTAGCCCCAAGGGCCGCGGAGATATGTCCGCAAAGTTCCAGGAGCTCACACACCTGTGCGTTGCGCGCCGCCTACTGGCCCCGACGAGCGGCCCATCCCCGAATGACATAACGCCTCTCGTAGGGCTGCCCGAGACGTATCCAAGGAGCCTTCCCCCAGCTTTCTAGCCCAGACGGCTGCGGAGATATCCTGAAAAGAGCACCGAGAGCTTGTTAGCCGATAGGGGGCGCCCCGAGCGCCTCACCTCCGCGACACCTTGATGCGCTTCCCGAGGCTGCGGGGCCGAATCCAACGAGCCATCTCCCAGCTCTCTAGCACCAACGGCTGCGGAGATACGCCAGCTTAAACCTGGTGGCGAAAAAACAGGGAAATTTTTACTCACATCATTTTGACACAGGTACAGGCCATATCAGCCTGGAGGAATGGGATTCACCCCGACCCCAGGCACCTCAGGTCGGCCACACTAGTCCCCCCCACCCGCGGTCACATCCCCGGAGGTCAGGCTTTGGTACTTTCTAAATTTTCAGCACTTTTCTTATGTTTTGTGTGATTTTAAATGATATTCTCACGCCCATATCTCGGTCACCGTATATCCGATCTGCCCCAAATTTTGCACCTGACCTCGGGAGAAGGTCCCGGACCCGATGCCACCAGCCACAGTCCCGTAGACCCGACGGCCGCGGAGATACGCCCACTTAACCCCTGGGTGTTGTGCGCCGCTCACCCCGGCCCGGAGGCACCCACCCCTGGGAATCCTAGAGGCGCTTCCTGACGGGCCCAGGACGAATCCAACGAGACCACAGCCAGCTCTCTAGCCTTAAGGGCCGCGGAGTTAGGTGGGCTCGAACCCCGGGACGTTGCGCGCCGCCTAGCGGCCGCGCCGAGCGCCCCACCCCCGGCAAACCTAGACTCGCTTCTTCAGGGCCCCGAGACGCATCCAAAGACACTCACACACCTGTGCGTTGCGCGCCGCCTACTGGCCCCGACGAGCGGCCCATCCCCGAATGACGTAACGCCTCTCGTAGGGCTGCCCGAGACGTATCCAAGGAGCCTTCCCCCAGCTTTCTAGCCCAGACGGCTGCGGAGATATCCCGAAAAGAGCACCGAGAGCTTGTTAGCCGATAGGGGGCGCCCCGAGCGCCTCACCTCCGCGACACCTTGATGCGCTTCCCGAGGCTGCGGGGCCGAATCCAACGAGCCATCCCCCAGCTCTCTAGCACCAACGGCTGCGGAGATACGCCAGCTTAAACCTGGTGGCGAAAGGACAGGGAAATTTTTACTCACATCATTTTGACACAGGTACAGGCCATATCAGCCTGGAGGAATGGGATTCACCCCGACCCCAGGCACCTCAGGTCGGCCACACTAGTCCCCCCCACCCGCGGTCACATCCCCGGAGGTCAGGCTTTGGTACTATCTAAATTTTCAGCACTTTTCTTATGTTTTGTGTGATTTTAAATGATATTC